>NC_042621.1:117040418-117685131 GCF_901001135.1 Rhinatrema bivittatum
TGTGCGTCAATACATTTGTAGTATGAATTCTGGTTTCTTTACTTCTCCTAACTGTAGTCACAGATTAGACTTCTTAAACAGGTGCCTGCTAAATACTGCATTTCATATTCAGTAATTGTGAGGTAATCATTAAGGAGGCATTTAAATCTAGGAATAGTCATGCTACCAGGACAAAAACATCTGTCTGCAATTTGCTTCCCCTTTCCTGTTTTTTCTTTGAACTTCACACATTAAAAAGACTGCCTTCCAAACTATTTTCTTCTGGACTTCATTGTGGTTCAGTCTTTATCCTTTTAAAATGTAGGTTCTGTCACAGTGCATGAGAGCAGGGAGTCTCAGCCACTGCTCAACATGACATGTAGTGGCCAGATACAAGGTCCACATTAGCTGTATTTCAGAGAGAGAGAGCTTGTAAAGACTGGCCAAGGTACTGTCAGTGCAATGGCTGGCTTGAGTTAGGGGTTATATAAAGATAGGGGTGGGGAATCCCAGTTAGTTGCAAATGAAGAGTCAAGGCACCATAGATAATGAGAAGCCAGATTTGTTTTTTCTTGGGGTTTTTTTTTTGTTTTGTTTTTGTTTACCTTGTTCCTCCCCTCTCCTTCCAGCTCAGTCAGGACCAGGGCTGGTATCTAGCACCAGGGAAGTCAGTTCTGAATAAGCTGGAAATCTAAAGGATCAGGAGAAAAGTGCAAGGCCAAAAATAAAAATTGTTTGGTAAAGTTTTTTTTGTTTTTTTTTTGGAGGGGGGGGGCGTGATTTTTGTGTTGTCAAGCCTCACTTTAAAAAAATAATCTTAAGTTCCATCAAGAAATTCCTCTGAATCTTGTAATGTCACATGCACCAGTGTTCACATCTCTGGGAAAGTGAGCAAATATAGATTTTCACTTTTATTTTCATATCAGTTTTTGGATTACCTATAACCAAATTTCTTATTTCAATATTTGAGGCCGATCTGCAGGTTGCTTGCAGGTTTAGGTGTGCATTACCATATTTACACAGGTATCATCCAGTTTTTTTGTTTCCAATTACTTCTCGTCCCTCTACCATGTTGGGTTTAATATCTCTTTATCTTAAAATTATGCAAACTTGGATGACTACTAACTGTTTAATATTAAAAGTTGGGAAAACCAAAATCATTAGATTGAGTCTTTTTAAATCATCCTCCTTTTCCAGTGAGTTAAAGTGTGATGGCGTTATCATCCCAATTGAGCAGGAGGTGAAGAATTTAGGTATCATTTTTGACCCTGAGCTCTTTTAAGAGCCATATTAAATCTGTTATTCAAAGTTAATTTTTTATGCTGCACATGTTAACTCAAACCCTTCTTGGATGGAAATAAGACTTTCATTCTGTGCTTCAGGCACTTTCGTTATCCTGTCTTGCCTTCTGTAATGCCATTTATTTGGGCAAATCTGCTCGATGCTGCATACGTTGTCACTGGTATGAGCATATCATTCCTATACTGCACTTCTTACCCAGGTTACCCATCGAGGCTCAAATTAATTTTAAAGTATTTTTGCTAATTCAGAAATCTTTGAATCATGAAGTACCCTGTTGCATCAACTCTTTATTAAAATTCTATAGACCACAAAGGAACTTACAGTTAGGCTGGCCAGTCTCTCTTAGATATTCCATCAGTTTGCCTAGTAAGGCTCGCTTAGTCACCTGAGAGATTGTTTGCAGTAGCAAATCCTTTATTATGGGCTAGTCTTCAAAATTATTTATGTAAACAGGCATGTTTTAAAGCGTTTAAGACTGTTTAAAAAGTTCTTTAATCTGGCTATTTGATTCCAGGATGATGCTTCTTGGTTGTATTGGCTGTCTTAGTTTTTAATCTGTGAGCCATTGTAGGCTTTGGTCATATGATGGTGTTTATTCTCAGTGTGTGTTGTAGGTTTTACTGTTTTTATACTGTCTTATTTTATTTGTTTTGCTTATATTGTTTTTATTATAGTTTTATAGTGTGCTTTTATTTTTATTATTGCTTTGAAGTGTGTGCGCTTTTTATTTATAACATGTTTCTTTTATGAATGTTTTTCTGTGAACCGTTTAGAATTATAGATGACACAGATAACATGGTATAGAAATGTTTTAATAAATTTTAAAAAGTGGGAAATGTGTACATCAGATGTACTGTATATACTCGGGTATAGGTCAACCTCATGTATAAGTTGATGGGCGATTTTTGAGACCAAAATCTATTGGCCCATGTATAAGTCGAAGTTTAAAATGAGCGATCAGGAAGATAATTAAAAAAAAAAACAAACACAAAAACCCACCCCAACTCTTCAAATTTCATTAAATATAAAGCCCCCCCCCCAAGACTCACCCAAAGTCCGTGGGGGTCCCAGGAGCAATCTCCCGCTCTCAGGCCATCAGCTGCTAGTAATCTAAATGGTGCCGGCCCTCTGCCCTTACCATGCCGCTGGCACCATTTTTTAAACAAGATTTTGTCAAAAAAATTCTGATCCAAAAATGAAACTGGCACAAAAAAATGTATACAACTATTGTATGCGTGTGTAAGTCAAGCCAGCTTTGTTGTGCTTATTTTCTGGCATAAATTTCTCGATTTATACACATGTATGTATTTAACTGCATAATTTATTGCTATTTTCACACATGCCTCTAATCCTTTAATGCCAGAATGGCAAACCTCTGATCCTCAAGGGCCACAAACTGGTCAGGTTTCTAGGTTATCCCTAATACATATGCATGAGAAATGTACATGCTTACTACCTTAGTTATATGCAAATCTATTTTATACTAGTCATTAATTTTACAAAATGTGAAGGCACTCTAGGCCAGTGGTTCCCAAACCAGTTTGCAGGGACTCCTAGACAGTCAGATTTTCAGGATGTCCACAGTGAATATGCATGAGATATATTTCCCTACATATTGTGGGTATTCATTAAAGCTGACCAGCTGAGAATCTTCTGTGGACAGGGTTTGAGAACCACAGATTTAGACTCATTGCTGTTTGTGTGCATGCTGGAGCAAATTCCACCATAATCCTGGCATAATGAACCTCTACCATGGAGGTGGTTTCATTTTTCTGTGAATAACCATTACTGAATTAAAGGAGGAGGTATGGAGTTTGGTATTTAAGGATTAAATGTAAACAATAAAAATAAATGTATCCATATTTAATCCCAGTGTGTACAGATTGAAACTAACCAATCCAGAACCGAGTACGGGAAAGGAAGCCTTTTTCATATACTGTATTCACACGGTACTGGTGACATGTGTGCCTCACAGAATACAGAAGTGGAACCTGCTGAGGCCTAAACTGATGCTGTTCAGTCCTGCTAAAAACCTCTGTATGGTGCCAGCCCAGTAGTGCATTAGCAGGGCTGCATGCTGCCACGTGAAGGACCAAAGTCCAAGGCCCGGCGCCAGACTTTCACTCCCTAAGACGGCCAGGGCTGGGGATGCTGCAGCGGCAGCATTCGTGTCCCTTTGGGAGGAGGGAGTCCGTCATGGTGCAACAGCAACGCCTAATGGCTGAACTTTGGACCCATGAGTTCAGGATTTCCTGAGAGCACTCAGGAGTATGGTCCTCTGCTGAGGACTTTTGCTTCATTGGTCAGATTGAAGTAAGTTGATAGAGAAACAATCCCCCCATAGTTGAAATTGAAAGCTCATGACATTGGAGCCCAACAGAGGTCAATTATAATTGATTTGGAAGCCCAAAGGAGCAGCAGGAAACTGCCAGGTCTAGAAAAAGTTTTTGATGTGGAAGTAAAACTTAAACAATTATCACTGTAAAATGTGACTATCCAACCAGCTTTGTGGCTGCATTGGTGCACATCGCGAACGTTTGACCTGCTTTTTCCTCCTCATTCCCCAAGTCTGTGAATGTTAAACCATTTCAAGTGAATCAGATACCTTCCTCTTTACAAGCAGTTTGTTGCTGTTCACAGGGTGTCCATCCAGCATTCATCGGAGCCCAGTATCCCTACTCTGTAACAACGCCGTCTCTGGCCGCCACGGCTGTCTCCTTCCCAGGGGTGCCAGTCCCGTCCATGACTCAGATTGCAGTGCACCCATACCACACGGAGACCGGCCTTTCACTCTCCTCAAATGTAGCAAGTAAGTCTTGATTACTGCAGGCATCAGCCCTGTGGGGGAGGGTGTAGTAGACATGACGGGGACGTTGTTTTTCCACACATGGGCATGCATGTTTAATTCCTCCCCACTCTTTCTACCAAAATCAAGGCAAAAATGATTTTCTAGGTTGCTATTGCCTCCCCTGTAGTAATTAACTTTTCAGTATTGCCACCGTTAATATTCAGACACTGTCATGCTAACCTTTCTTGAATGGAGTTCTTCCCTACAAGTAAAAACAAACACTTCAGAGTAATGAGTGGCATGGGTGTCTCATTTTCACTGCAGTGATGTGCTGTCTAAGACTTAGACTTTTTTTCCCCCCACTGTTCCAGATCTCCGCCACATCAAACATTGTTTCCAGTAACACACATTATGTTTTGGAGGCTGTGGAACAGTAGTGCTAGCTAGCCTGTTTCTTGACTGCTTTGCTTCCTTGTAGCCTATAGGTCTACATTTTTTTGCTGGTAATATTTTATTTTGTATGTGTTCACACTGTTCTACAATAAAAGATTTTTACTTTTTGCTGGCATGCTCTTCCGCTCTTGACAGTCTTTCTCTCAGTTCATGCTTTAACTGTGCCTGTACGTGAGCTTTGTGCACATCAGTGTGTTACCTGTATGGAGTTCAGATAAAGTATATCGGCATCCTCTTGATCTGTAATGCTGGGCTTTAAGTGTAACAGGAATTTTCAAAAACTCAGAATGTTGCTTCAGGAATACAATGTAAATAAAACTGGAGGTCTTAATGATTTAACTACCAACTGAGTTAAAGCAAATCTGCTAGAACTGATGCTTGCTTTTGAGTGCTCTGCGTTAGGAATTGTGAACACCCATTGCCGCTTGTACATGATCTGAGACTGTTGTATCTATGAAGTGCAGGTTTTACAGGTGCTGCTCTTGAGACCAATCTAGACTTTGCATTTAAGGTCAGCATGCAGTGTGGGAGAAACCTGTTTGAACATACCACTACAGCAGCCAGAACAAATGCAATTCACTTTGACACACAGTCAAACACTCTTGAGTCTTGGGGTACACCCACTGCCAAAGAAGCTGCTTTGTTTTTATTGTGTGCAGTGAGATGTGAATCCCCTGCTGGAGAGACATTACCTTTTGGCCTGGTTCCTTTTCTTCTACAGTGATTTTCCTTTTGTGTATTTACACTTCTCTGATTTTGGAAAAACTGCAAATATCCAAAATGATATACATCCTAAAGATTTAATTGGCTTATATCTATAGCCAATTATATGGTGTAATTGTTGCTTTGCTCTGTCATGAGTAATGCAGACCTTGAGCTGAATTTTGGTTTTGCTTTTCTGGTTGACTTTTTCTTGCTGCTACATTAAGGTAAAAGTATAAAGATTAATGTTGAATAGATTTTTGCATGCGCCAGCAAAAAAAAAATGTGCATACTACCGAACAAAAATTAGGTGATAAGTAAAACAACTGTGACATTGAATAATCTGCATGTTTAAAGAAAAGGGGAAAAAAGCAATTGTGTATTCCAGATCTCTGGCAAGAGTTATGTTTTTAAAATGAAAATATTCATCTAAAACATTGAGTTCTTTCTGTATCCCTGTACCCACTGATATCAGTGGCTATAGCATGTCTAGTTTATTTTCAAAATACCTGTCAAACTTACTTCATCCATTGAAGGTCCAAGGGTAGAACTTTCATATTCTATTCACCTGGAGTATACAACTTTCCCATCATTCAAAAGTGTGTCTTTCAGCTTTTTCCTTTTTGGGTTTGTATATTTTCAGTCCTCATCACCTAAATCTTGTACTGCTTTTATGAACAGAAACCCAAGACTTTATATGGTGACTCCTCCAAGAAATTAGGTGAACCTAAATGTCATACTATACGCCATGTTTTTAATCATTTTAGTTGTGGTGATCTTGAATTTTTTATTGGCATTTTTCAATTTTTTTTAAACTACACAGTGGTTCAAACCTATAAAAAGATGCACTATGCTGCTGCTCCTTTAGGCATGAGCGAATATGGATGTACTTTTATGAAAACTGATATGACAAAACTAGTATATTTTAAATATTAACATCATACATGGTAACTAAATATTCTTCCCTTCACCATTCAGTGTAGAACTTTATTATATTAACTGTGTACCTTATTGTTACAACTTCTCTTTGCTATTAAAATGAAAACTCAATGACTGTCTCCCTACATCTTGTTCTTCTAAAAACCTTATTTGATGATGATCTTACCACTGAAAGTAACCAATTGTGTGAAGGTCCTCCAAATAGTGTCTTCAGTTTATCTCCCTTAATTGGCAAAGATCTGTGTTCAGTTTCCAAAAAATAGACACAATCGCAGTCCATATCTAGAGGATTCTGTACTATCCGTTTTATCAGTGTAGCTTTCCTAGCAGCTAACAAAGGCCTAGATTCTTCAAAATACTATATTTATAGCAAAGATAGCGACCATGTTGGAAAAAGGGGAGTGGCTAAGCAAATTCGCAGCCTGCCACAGTGCATCAGAAAAACATGGAACCGCGGCGTTGACATCGACCGCTGCAATATCTGCCATGCTGCTAACTCTTCCCCTGTAGCGCCTTCAAAAAAAAAGTGTAGCTATTTCCAGCAATACTTCATTGCTCGCAGTGCTACCAGCTCCTAATTTACCTTAACCCCACCCTAAGTCTTCTACTTCACAAGAAATTTAAAATTTGCATATGCAATTTACAATGTGCTGATTATCGTCTGCGATAACACATGTAATAACGGCCTATGACAAATTGAAGAATGATCCTGAGAATTAGATATAGAATTTTGGAAAACCAGCTCACTCTTAAAATATTTCCCCCCTAACAATATGTCTTGTGAAATATGGTACCCCAAAATGTTGCTGTGCAATCATATTCCAAAATTTCTTAAAACCCACTCAGTAAAATTGTGAGAGAAAAGCAGTGTCTGTATTAGACTGCAACCATTCCATTGATCTAGAAAGCCTTTAGGAATAATTTTAAATTGCATATCTGCTAGTTTGGTGGCTATTGATCTCTACTTGCTTTAAGAATGTATTTATGAATATATTTATTCTTGGTCCTGATATGCTGTCTTTCCCAAAGGCCTGAGATGGCAGGAGGTATTTTAATATCTTCCTGGGTAAAATTTGTGTTCAACTGTAAATTCTATTTATTAAATAAACTTTCTGTCCCCGAGTACCCCTTCCCATTACTAACCAGCTTGTTAGCTGGAAAGCAAATTGTGCGCTTTAGCTGTCAATTTGACAATTCCATTTCAAGAAACATTTCTTGAACATTATACATTATTGTATTAACAAGGAGGACAATAACAAAAAGTGCTTTTCATGGGTAAAATAGAATGTTACCTGCGGAAATAGGGACTTTGTTTATTTCCAAGAGCACACATTTTTGCCCATGAACTTAACAGGTGGGCCAAGGGGCAGAGACACAGCAAAGATCAGAACTACAGGTGTAGTTTTGATTATACAAAACTCTGCGCATTGTTTCCAATTAAAAATTACTGCAGGGAAATCCAGTGCGAATCTCTGCTGATAATTGGGGTTTTTTTTTTATAATTTTATTTTTATTGCATTTCAATTTTAAACACAAACAAATTTATGGATACTTATGTTTTACACTTATTCCTAAGAAACATATTTACTCCACATAGTAACATGGCATCCAAAACATAGGAAATTTGAGAAGAAATTGGAGAACCTACAAACTAAGTTAACTTTGGAGCAAATAACAAGAAAAAATTTTTAAGATATTCTAGTCTCTTTTCCACAAAAAAAAAATTTAGTTCCCAATTAATACAGTGTCTAAGGGTGAGTGTCCAAATAATTTCGGAGCTGTTCTGGAGTATTAAAGATATACCTGTTATCTCAATGCTTTATAAAACATCTACACGGGTATTTTAGAGTGAATTGCGCCCTTCTATCTAATACTTCTTTTCTTAAAGCAATAAAATTTTTACGTCTCAATTGAGTTACTTGGGTAACATCAGGGAATATTCTTATAGGAGATCCATAGAAGTCCTGTTTTTGGCATTTAAAATGTTGTTTTAATACTGCATCCCTCTCTAAGAGAGATGTAAATTGAACCAATAGTGTTGCCCTATTATCAACATGTGCCTCATAAGACTTTTCCAGGAAGTCAGTTAAGTTCAAATTTCCCTGATTTTGTTGATCTTTTCCTTCTTGTGATTGTTGGAGATAATACATTTTTGATAATGTAGGAATAGTTATCAGAATATTTCAAGTTTTTCTTTAAATAACTATTAAATGCCGGATGTAGACTGGAGAATCCCTTCTGCAGAGTCTAACAGTAGTAGAGAGATAGTGGATGCCCTACAAGGGGCTCTGTTCAAACAAATGGAATGGAACCCACGAGAGAAGGAGCTATACTCGACTTAGTTCTCACTAATGGAGATAACGTCTCTAATGTCCAGGTAGATGCCCACCTCAGCACCAGTGATCATCATACAGTATGGTTTCATATCACAAATAGGATACGGAGAAGTAGCACGAAGACTCGTTTTGCAGTTCAAAAACACGGACTTTGATGAAATGGGGAAGTACCTGAAGGAAGAACTAGAAGGCTGGGAGAACGAGAGAGATGTGGAACAGTGGACCAAACTAAAAGGAGCAATCACCAAGGCAACTAATATATGTTAGAAAAGTAAAGAAAAACAAGAGAAAAATGAGACCTATCTGGTTCTCAAAGGAGGTGGCTGACAAAATAAAAGCTAAAAGAACAGCATTCAAGAAATATAAAGAATCCCAAAGAGAAGAACACAAGGAAGAATATCTAGTGGAACAGAGGGAGACAAAGAAAGCAATCAAGAAAGCGAAAATTCAAGCAGAAGAAAGGATTGCCAAAGAGGTAAAGCAAGGTGACAAACATTTTTCAGATAGATCAGTGAAAGGAGAAAAGTCCAAAGTGGAATACTGAAATTGAAAGGTGAAAAGGATCAATGGGTGGAGACAGATAAAGAAATGGCAGAATTATTAAACAAATACTTCAGTTCGGTGTTCACAAAAGAAGACCCTGGAGAAGGACCGTCGCTAGTTAACAAGAAAATAGAGGGGAATGGATTAGATGTAACTCCATTTACAGTAGAGAATGTATGGGAAGAGCTGGGGAAACTGAAAGTAGACAAAGCCATGGGGCCTGATGAGGTTCATCCCAGGATATTGAGGGAGCTCAGAGATGTGCTGGCGGGTCCGCTGTGTGACCTGTTCAATAGATCCTTAGAAACGGGAGTGGTGCCGAGTGATTGGAGAAGAGCAGTGGTGATCCCGCTTCACAAGAGTGGAAACAGAGAGGAGGCTGAAAACTACAGACCGGTTAGCCTCACCTCGGTGGTGGGAAAAGTAATGGAGTCGCTGTTAAAAGAAGGAATAGTGAACTATCTACAATCGGAAGAATTGCTGGACCGGAGGCAGCATGGATTCACCAAGGGAAGATCCTGTCAGACAAATCTGATTGACTCTTTTGACTGGGTAACCAAGGAAATGGATCAAGGAAGATCACTCGATGTCATCTACTTGGACTTCAGCAAGGCTTTTGATACGGTCCCGCACAGGAGACTGGTGAATAAAATAAGAAGCTTAGGAGTGAGTGCCAAGGTGGTGGCCTGGATTGCAAACTGGTTGACAGACAGAAGACAATGTGTGATGGTAAATGGAACTTACTCTGAAGAGAGAGCGGTGTTGAGCGGAGTGCCGCAGGGATCGGTGTTGGGACCGGTCCTGATCAATATCTTTGTAAGCGACATTGCGGAAGGGATAGAAGGTAAGGTTTGTATTTTTGCGGATGACACTAAAATCTGCAATAGAGTGGACACGCCGGAAGGAGTGGAGAGAATGAGACAGGATCTAAGGAAGCTAGAAGAGTGGTCAAAGACATGGCAGCTGAGATTCAATGCCAAGAAGTGCAGAGTCATGCATATGGGGTATGGAAATCCGAATGAGCTGTATTCGATGGGGGGAGAAGGGCTGATGTGCACAGAGCAGGAGAGAGACCTTGGGGTGATGGTGTCTAATGATCTGAAGTCGGTGAAACAATGTGACAAGGCAATAGCTAAAGCTAGAAGAATGCTGGGCTGCATAGAGAGAGGAATATCGAGTAAGAAAAGGGAAGTGATTATCCCCTTGTACAGGTACTTGGTGAGGCCTCAACTGGAGTACTGTGTTCAGTTCTGGAGACCGAATCTCCGAAGGGACAGAGACAGGATGGAGGCGGTCCAGAGAAGGGCGAACAAAAAGGTGGAGGGTCTTCATCGAATGACTTATGAGGAGAGATTGAAGAATCTAAATATGTACACCTTGGAGGAAAGGAGGAGCAGAGGTGATATGATACAGACTTTCAGATACTTAAAAGGTTTCAACGATCCAAAGACAATGACAAACCTTTTCCGTCGGAAAAAAATCAGCAGAACCCGGGTCACGAGTTGAAGCTCCAGGGAGGAAGACTCAGAACTAATGTCAGGAAGTATTTCTTCACGGAGAGGGTGGTGGATGCCTGGAATGCCCTTCCGGAGGAAGTGGTGAAGACCAGAACGGTGAAGGACTTCAAAGGGGTATGGGATAAACACTGTGGATTCATAAAGTCTAGAGGACATGAATGAAGAACGGGTGGCTCACGGGAATGACGGCTACTACCTGGAGATAATACCCTTATTCAATAAACATACACACGATTAATGCGACTCCAACATTGCTCCAAGCTTCAACGGCAAGAGGAAATGTAGAAAAAGATTTGCATTCACAAAAAGCGGGGAGTAGCTTGCTTGTTACGGCGGTTACTACCCCAAACCAAATAAGCTTGATACTTTACTTTCAATGCATAACCAGCATAGCTCTCTGCTACAACGGCAGGGGAGGAAGTCTGATACTACATGCATATCCAGCATAGCTCTCTGCTTCAACGGCAGGGGAGGAAGTCTGATACTACGTGCATATCCAGCATAGCTCTCTGCTTCTACGGCAGGGGAGGAAGTCTGATACTTCGTGCAAATCCAGCATAGCTCTCTGCTTCTACGGCAGGGGGAATGAAGAAAAGTGGATCTATATACAGACAACAACCAACAGGGACTGAGTCGCATAGTCTGGGTAGACAAATGGGCATGGGTGTAGCTTGCTTATTGCGGCAGTTACTACCCCTAACTAATTTAAGCTATATATTACACTTAGATGCAGCTCCAACACTGCTCCTTGCATTAATGGTGGGGGTGGAAGGGAAATAGAACCAAAGGGTTACTAAGAGCCAAGAGTAACAGATAAGTATGAGAGAAAAAAAGTGTGAAGCTTGCTGGGCAGACTGGATGGGCTGTTTGGTCTTCTTCTGCCGTCATTTCTATGTTTCTATATAAATAAATCCCCAGGTGAAGCTAGATGTATTTTTGGAAAATTTAAACACTCTCAAATTACATTTCCTATTCTGATTTTCCAAAAACTCAATTTTCCCTTCTGTTTCTACCACAGATTTAATCAGATTTGTTTGAACTTTCTGGATTTCTTCTATTTGTAAATCAGAAAAATTAATTTTCTTTTCTGTTTTTCCTTCAATAAAGGTATTATTCTTTAAGGCTTCCTGGACAGTCTTAGTGAGGTTATTTATTGACTGTTGAACATTCACCATCATTAATCCCAGTTCCTCAATGGAAAACTTTGTTGGAACTATAATAGGTACATCTTTAATTCCATACTGTTGTAAATCCCCTTTTGGCTGTTTTAATGTCCACTCTCTCCTTCTGTTGACAATAAAGAGCAGTCCTTTGATTCAGCATAAGAATGTTCTCCTATGCCATCAGAAGCTTTAATTTCATTCAATTCTTCGTTCTGAGAATTTATAAGTTCTTTCGATATAGATTGAGTTTCTATTGCCCTTATGGACGGAGGGACAGATTTTTCTGGGGCACCGGGTGTAAGAGATGTCTCATTGGCCAGATAGCTCTTCTCTTGCTCCTGAGCTATGCTATCAGCGTCCCCTTCCGGTGCAGGTATGGAAAAGACTTGAAAGCAATCCTTAATGCTAGGTTGAAGCATCTTATTCGGTGTAGATGTTAGAGGTTTCCCTCAATTTCGCTTTCCTCTTTGTATGAGGCATATCGAATTAATAATACATTAACTATCAAATTCCACAGAGTTAGCCCAGCCAGGATGCTTACAAGTTATACAATGAAAAAACAGTACTTAGCTTGATAGTGTTCTCCTTGGCCACAACCAACAGAACCCCGTTCCAACCCGGGCTAAGCTGGGCAAAGCCGCGCACCCCTTGGCCGCGCACGGCTTAGCCGTTGCGCCAGTATAGGCAGGTTTTATGGCCTATCCGGCTCCTCCTCCGAGTGCCGACGTCACCGGGTCCAACCCGGAAGCAGCAGGAAATCCACGGGTCTCTCGGCAGAGAAACCCTAGCAAAAGAAATTCTCGGGCCCTCTCAAAAGAAGACCCAAATGGTAAGAGTCTGGGTTGCAGCCTGATAATTGTTTCTTAGTTAAAAGTGCAACTACCCATGTAGTAAACCCCGTGGTAAACTCTATGATTTAAAATTGCCTATGGGGTTTGCCAAATGGCCCTGTGATGTCTACTGTGTACATTTACAAAGATTTATGGCATTGGAATTGACCATAACCAGATTTGTTGCTTTATATAAATAATTTATAGAATCCAGTGCCTCTTTCTGTGCCAGTGGTGGAAAAACTTAGTAAATCAAGCCCTTAGCATAATTCTTAACAATAAACTGAGAATATAATTAGATCTGGAATAAGTCTTGTGGAGATTGGCATAAAATTGAAATCTATCAGCTGTATTTGTTTCATAAAAACTTAACACCTGCCTTTTACGTTTGGCTGGAGGTGAGCAATTCAATAGAGCATCAACAAAAAAACATTACAATCTCCACCCACTACCGGACATTGTTTAAAGAACCAGGATAACTTAGCTATCAAAATTGAAAAAAAATATGTATTTTAGGAATATAGATATTACAGAATACCCAAGGCTCCTATAATGTACTCATCTTTATAACTCACTGGGGTTGCGTGCTTCAGCTCAGTGATACAGGCATTCCTGAGCAGGCTGCTTAGTCTGGGCCCTGAAAATCTAAAAAAAAATCATGCACAGATTAGACATAGATTTATCATGGAGATTGAGAGATTGACTAGTGACAGCCAAAGCCCTGGGAAGTTAAAATGGCAGCATAGTGGTTTATGCAGAGATGGAAGAACCTTCTAGAATATCAGAAGGTGTGCTGGCCTTCCTAGTTGAAAACTTTAAAACTGCAGAATACAATAGAGGAAATAAAAGCCAGAAAATTAAATCCAGTCTATAAAATCTTGATATAGGTAAAAATAGTAACTCAGAAAGATGCCAAGAAGAATTTATTGAAACACAAAAGTAATGGAAAAAAGGAAGGAGATCTTAGACTGAAGGATTTTGGAATAATATCCAATTAATTAGAATGCCAGATGTAGTAAAAGATGAAAACTTGTTTAAGCTTATGGAAATCTGGCTGCCAAGGGGATTGGGAAATTTTAACTGGAGAAGGAAGGATTCATTTTGAAAGAGTACATCATTTAGGAACAATGAGAGAAAATATAGTTCTCTGAGGACAAGCAGGATGTTAGTCCTCACACATGGGTGATATCAGATGGAGCCCCAATGTAGAAAACTTGTGTCAAAGTTTCTCGAACTTTGAGCAAGCACACTGAGCATGCCCAGCAGGCCCTATACCACGCATTCACAAGGGGTCCCTCTCCAGTCTCTCTTTCTGAGGAACTGTCAACCTCGCAGTGTGAGTGAGCTCACTTTGGCTGTTTTTTGGCCTTGTGGAAAACCTTTTTCCATCTTGGGTTTTTGCATCTTTTTCCATGCCATTCCATAGCAGGGTCCCTCTCTGTGCCCTCCCATAGTGCTCCTAGTTGGTTTTTTTGGCGATTCTGGTAAGTTTCTTTTCTCTGATTCCCCATGATGGCAGTGTATCGATGCCCACCGGCTGTCAAATCTCTGCCGCCATCATTTTCAATTTGTACTCCTTTTATTTCATCCGACATGGCCACGTCCTGTTTATGGCAATACACCCAGTGCCCCGAGGACCATGTTCATCACTGATCCACATGAGACGTCCCCTCTGCCTGAAGGTATTGCATGACATCCGGGGTTGCTGTTTATGCACCCAGATGACTCTGAAGAGACATCTGCTTCAACTTGACAAGATGGAGCAGCTTTTCGGATCGAAGACGTCTGAGACATCGGCATCAAAGGAGTAAGGAGCTGCACTGGACACTGAGCCATCAACATAGGCAAGACCATCTGTTCCATTGATACCATCGGCGGATGGGGTACTGAAGACTGACCACCATTGATCTCCTCCAGGCTGAGTATTTCTAGTTCCTTGGCCTCAGCACCAGGGAAGGACCGGGCCAAGCATCAAGGGAAACTGAAGAAGCATCTGCACCAGTCCCCATCAATGCACTGGCTCATACTGCAATGTCCTGAAGTGACCCCGCAGCAAGGAGTGTCAGCGGTCCATGATTGTCTCCACCAGTCCTGATGCCAGTCACCAATCCACCTTGAGGGTCCAAAGAAGATCTGGTCACCCTTCCTTCCTCCCAGTCGATGTTGACATCAACAACATTTGAGGAGGAGCTGGAATGCAGAGTTCAGTTAGCGGTGGACCGGACACTGCAGGGCTTAGATCCTGTGGCTCTGGCACCAGACCCAGTGCCGCCCGTCCTCGTACCACTTCTGGATAAGCTCAACATGCTCATCGGTGTGGTACTGACCCAGCTGGCATCTGTTCCAGACAGCATCTGTGCCCAGTGGGGCAACGAGCCTCTCCCTACCGATAAGGTGGTCATCACTGGTTCCTCCAAGAAGGAAGCTCCATAGAGGCCAGCAGAGATGCCGAGTCCTGCTGACCCCCCATATACCATCCAGTTTTACTGGTGCCTGCACCTCTGGACAAAGGCCAAGCACCTAGGGACTTAATCCCTGTTGCTTATAGTGAGGATGAGGAACCCCATGATCCCTGGATAATTCTTTGGAGTCCTCCTTCAAGAGTCTCCCATCAGAACCCCCTTCTCCAGAGAAGCGAAGGAAATCTCTGCCTGAGGACTTGACCTTCGTAGAGTTTGTGATAGTGATGGTAGAAGCCATCCCATTTCAGTTATTAACGGAGGAGGATGCCAGGCACAAAATGCTTGAGATTCTCCAGTTCGTGGGGCCTCCTAAGAAGACCGTAGTGGTCCCAGAACACGAGATCCTTAAACTGCTGCTGAGGATATGGGAACACCCCCTCACAGTGCCTCCTGTTAATAAGAAGGCTGCCAAATTTGATAAGCGTTAGCTGCCCCATAAGTCAGTGGTGGTCTAATCTGCCCTCAAGAGGTCCAAGCACACTCAGACTCATTCCTTGGCACCCCTGGGGAAGGATCATAGAGCAATGGATGCTCTTGGGAGGAAGGTATTTCAAGGCGCCATGCTCATTGCCCACCAGTACAGGGTTCTGAAAAAATCTCAAATATGAAATTGCAAACCAGGTACTAGTAATCCATAAAACAGCCACAGTACCTGAAGACTGGAGGGTAGCCAATGTAATACTAATTTTTAAAAAGGGCTCCAAAGATGATATAGGAAACTATAGACTGGTGAGCCTGATGCTGTTGAGCAAAATGATAGAAACTCTTCTTAGAAGCAAAATTACAGGTCACATAGACCTAATGGCTTAATAGGTTAGTCAGCATAGTTTTAGCAAAGTGAAGTCTTGATTTACCAATCTATTTGATTTTTTTTTAAGGTGTTAAGCATGTAGATAAAGGTGAGCCAGTTGATAGTGTATTTCAATTTTCAAAAGGCATTTGATAAAGTACCTTATGAGAGACTCCTCGGGAAATTAAAAAAACATGGAATAGGAGGCAGTGTACTATTGTGGATTGGTAACTGGTTAAGACTGGAAAAAGTGTAGGACTAAATGGTCAGTTTTCCAAATGGAGAAAGGTCAATAGAGTGCTCTAGGGATTTGTACTGGGACTGGAGCTGTTTAACATATTAATGATCTGGAAAAGGGAGCAACGAGTGAGGTGATCAAATTTACAAAGTTTTTCAAAGTTGTTAAAACAGTAGCAAATTGTGAATGATTGCAGAAGGATCTTGAAAAATTAGGAGACAGGGCACCATGGCAGATGAAAAGTAATGAGAACAAGAGTAAAGTGATACACATAGCGAATAATCCAACTACAGTATGCAATGCTAGATTCCCTATTAGAAAGCACCACCTAGGAAGAGGACCCTGGATACCTTGTGGACATTGCCTTTGAAATCCTTAGCTCGGTATGTGGCAGTGGTCAAAAATTCAAAAAGAACAGCGGTAGCCAACTCTGGTCAAGTCTTTGTTTTCAGAATATCCATAACAAATCTGCACAAGATAATTTGCATGCACTGCCTCTATTTTATGCAAATCTCATGCATATTCATATGAAGTTCCTGACAACCAAGATTGTTTGTGGCTCTTGAGGACGAGATAATCAGCCCTGAAATGGAATGTTAGGGATTATTTGGAGAGGAATGGAGAATAAAATAGAGAATATCATAATGCCTCTATCAATTCATGATGTGACCAAATCTTGAGTATTGTGTGCAGTTTTTGTCACCCCCATCTCAAAAAAGACACAAGTGAACTAGAAAGAGTAGAGAAGGGCAACAAAAATGATAAAGGGTTTGGAACTTTTCCCTTATGAAGAAAGGCTAAAGCCTTCAGCTTGGAGAAGAGATGACTGAGAAGGGATATAATTGAGTTTTATGAAATCATAAGTGGGGTGGAACAGATAAGAACATGCTGGGTCAGACTAAGGGTCCATCAAGCCCAGCATCCTGTTTCCAACAGTGGCCAAACCAGGCCACAAGAACTTGGCAAGTACCCAAACACCAAGAAAATCCCATGTTACTGATTCTAGTAATAGCAGTGGCTATTCCCTAAG
Organism: Rhinatrema bivittatum; assembly: GCF_901001135.1. Taxonomy (NCBI): domain Eukaryota; kingdom Metazoa; phylum Chordata; class Amphibia; order Gymnophiona; family Rhinatrematidae; genus Rhinatrema; species Rhinatrema bivittatum. Next base: position 117,057,491 of record NC_042621.1, read on the forward strand.
TCATTTTGATTAATAGCAGTTAATGGACTTCTCCAAGAACTTATTCAAACCTTTTTTAAACCCAGCTACACTAACTGCACTAACCACATCCTGTGGCAACAAATTCCAGAGCTTAATTGTGCGTTGAGTGAGAGAATTTTCTCCGATTAGTCTTAAATGTGCTACTTGGTAACTTCATGGCGTGCCCCCTAGTCCTTCTATTATCCAAAAGTGTAAATAACCAATCACATCTACTCGTTCAAGACTTCTCATGATCTTAAAGACCTCTATCATATCCCCCCTCAGCTGTCTCTTCTCCAAGCTGAACAGTCTTAACCTATTCAGTTTTTCCTCATAGGGGAGTGTTCCATCCCTTTTATCATTTTGGTTGCCCTTCTTTGTACCTTCTCCATCACAACTATATCTCTTTTTTGAGATGCGGCGGCCAGAATTGTACACAGTTTTCAAGGTGCGGTCTCACCATGGAGCGATATAGAGGCATTATGACATTTTCTGTTTTATTAACCATTCCCTTCCTAATTCCAACATTCTGTTTGCTTTTTTGACTGCTGCAGCATTCTGAGCCGACGATTTCAAAGTATTATCCACTATGACTACATGGGTGATGGTTATTTCTTTGTGGGTAAGCAGGTACAAATACAGCCACACAAGTGGGTGGAAAAGTTGGTCATTTCTGCCAGTTTTTCTTTTGGTGTTTTGTAAAAGATTCAGAACAGAGTTACATTTATATTTTGAATTGTTTTATGTTTTAAACTGCTGGGTTTTTTTAAATGTACTCTGCCTTGATTTATTTGAGGAGTGCAGATGATAAATTTGAATAAATGTAAATCTGATGGACCCTTGACAGAACATTCTCTCATACTGAATAAGGGGTAAAGCTAGCACGTCAAACGCGCGTCCAAATGCGGGTTAAATGTGCTGTATCGGCCTGAAAATATGCCAGGCAAAGTAGAAATCAGTGCTATGCCCACCTATCCGTGCCTTGCATGCTGCCTGTTAATTTCTATATTCTGGGGTGCATGCTGTAACTAGGAAGGAGAGGTATATGTGACTACACAGACTATACATATGCTGAAAAAGCTCCTGCATGTTTAAGAACCATTTTTGGTGACATTTTTCTTGCTGCAAGATGGTGTTCTGGCCCTGAACAGAAGTCAGTGTGAATTTTTCCTGGTACACCTGATCAGGTTTTGTGGCACACCAGTATACCATGATACCCTTGTTGGGGAACACCTGCTATAAGCAAGCACCTACTTTTGTTTTGACACAAGTCATTAGTATCTACGCTAAGAGACTTTCAAATTTTGTATGGCATCAAAGTTGACAAGACTCAAATCAAAACGTTGTTGCTAATATGTTACTACTTGATAATCCAGAGGATTTAATTATAAAATTGATTAAACAATTTTGTAGTTTTTCAAGGTTAAAGTTTAATTTTGAAAAATGAGCTACTCATCCACGTAAGTGAGTTTAGAGTGGATAAAACATCTAGAATTGAAAATTCATAGGGATTTTACTTTATTATATACAATTATAATATGGCCCTTTTAATTGACCCTTTTAATATGACCCCGCTCCCATCACACTAACCTTCCCTCCCTCTCTCCTTAAGCCCCCTCCACCATTTCCATCGACCAACCCTAAACTCTGTATAAGCCCTCTCAACGATACCCATCGATTATCCTGCAACTCCACTTAATGACCGCATACTAACAATGTTTTTATCTAGCCACTACCATTGTCATTCTTTATTAACTGTTTTTTTCTATTGTTATCCCGAAGTTGCTAATGTTAATCAATGTTATAGTTTCTCCTCGGATTTAAGTGTATTTCGTTGTTATAAATGTAAACCGGAGTGAAGGCCAACACCAATACTTTGGTATATAAAAAAACTTACAAATAAATAAAAACAAATAATTGAAGACACTCGCACAAGGCTATCTGCATAGAACATTTTATCTCTTTATTGAAGAGCAATGCATTATTTAAAATGGTTATTTTACCTAAACGACTTCATCCTTTAAAAATGATACCAATTTGGTTTACAAGTTAGGTCTCATAAAAAGTTTTAAATAGGTTTTACAAAATTGATATTGCTATAAAGTGAGAGAGGCATTAAAATCTCAGACAGTGGTATTTATAACTTTGTCAAATGAAACATCTTTTTGATTGGCTCTCACAAACTAATAAATACAGAGCATGACTCCCTATCTCAGAGGACATATGACCCCTTATATCCTACAGTGGCTATTGCATGCATGCAGTTCTGATATAAAAGAAAATCTAAAGGAAACATTTGTAGCTGTGGAGAAAAAGTTGCAGATTTTGGAAGAGATAGCCAATCTGTTCTTACCTGTATTAGAAAACTCAAGTTTTATTCCAATGGTCTTTTTAAACTATAGTATGAAAAAAGTCTAAAAATAGTTCAATAGTTGAAGCAAATCATTGCGTAGTAACTTCAGCACATAGAAGAATTTAAAAAAATTCTCTTCTAAAACACTTCTTTATGTATTGCCAAATAAGACAGGTAGGGAAGAGAAATAACTCTTATTGATATAGTATAAATATTTTAGAAATTAGAAAATGATATAGCAGGACTTATTAGAGAGCAAAATAACAGGTTGAATTAACTGATTTCGGTAGATGGAAATTGAAACAACTCATTGGCTGCTGATAGGTGTTCAGTACAAGATTTGAACTGTTTGTTCATTTTAGTGTTCAAAATGGGATGGTTAGAATCCCAGGATTGTTTAAATGTGGTGAATTTTCAGGTTCTCACACACTTTCTGGATATGGTAGAATTGTATATTTCTGGAAATAAACTACATCTATTCTCAGCAATGTGATCAAAGTAATGATATCCTTTAAGGTTCTTCTATTGCTGTGAGAAAAAAAAAAGGTTTAGATGTGCATTGGTTTAATAAGATTTGTACTAATTGGCTTATTGGCTGAAAATAAAATAATTCTTAAATGGATAGATAAAGCTCTCCTGTTTCTTTATGGGTCTCATTGATAATTTTTTGGAATTTGCAATGTCTAGATATATGGACAGATATATGGACATTCCAAGTTGCATTTTATCCCTGTTTTATTGTAACTGCTACCTTATTCTTCTATCACATGTTAATGTTTTTAAGTTATTAAGTATTTATTCTGTTGTCACACCTTGTTATTTGTAAACCGGCATGATGCGACTCCCATCGCGAATGCCGGTATATAAGAAATTTAAATAAATAAAATAAATAAAATAAATAGTAATAAAAAAAAAAAAGCTGAATAATCTGTAGTAGTATGTGATAATTTGCAAACTAGCTTCCACCAGAGACAACGATAACTAGTTATTGAACATCTGTGAAAAATTATGGCTTCCATATGACATAAGATATTGTGTGTATGTGTGAGTACTGAATGAGTTTTGTTTACTGTTTATCAAAATATAAAACTTTGGGAATCTGTTAATTGTACTCTATGTGAACAAAGTGGTCACACTTGAAGGAAAAAGGTATGATCCACATATAGGTTAAAATAGCCACATTTTTAGAATTGTACCTGTGACTGTAGTGCAAATACATCAATAAACAGAAAGTGTCTCCCTTCCTGTTCTGTAATGACTTCACTTATTTCAGAAGGAAGTGACTTATGAAACAGAGTGCTAGCTGATAGAAAAATCCTTAGGTGAATAATCAGTGAGAAACTCAGTTGTACAAATTCACCATATTACATAGTAGACAATGTTATAACAGTTTGTATGACCCTCATACGTATGATCCACTTCTTGATGGAGTATAGATCAGTTTATTCAAGACCATGTCTATATTATAATCATAGGACATATTAAGTTTATTTTTCAAGAGTTATTTGTATGCAAATTAAAAACTTATCTTAATGAAAAGTCCTGTTTCACTAATAGCTTTAAGCGATGTGGTTATCTATATCTAGAGAAATCTCGATATGTATACAGCTGCTGGTTTTGTTCCTCCAGTTGTTAATCATAAGAACATAAGAAAATGCCATACTGGGTCAGACCAAGGGTCCATCAAGCCCAGCATCCTGTTTCCAACAGTGGCCAATCCAGGCCATAAGAACCTGGCAAGTACCCAAAAGCTAAGTCTATTCCATGTTACCATTGCTAATGCAGTGGCTATTCTCTAAGTGAACCTAATAGCAGGTAATGGACTTCTCCTCCAAGAACTTATCCAATCCTTTTTTAAACACAGCTATACTAACTGCACTAACCACATCCTCTGGCAACAAATTCCAGAGTTTAATTGTGCGTTGAGTAAAAAAGAACTTTCTCCGATTAGTTTTAAATGTGCCCCATGCTAACTTCATGGAGTGCCCCCTAGTCTTTCTATTATCCGAAAGAGTAAATAACCGATTCACATCTACCCGTTCTAGACCTCTCATAATTTTAAACATCTCTATCATATCCCCCCTCAGCCGTCTCTTCTCCAAGCTGAAAAGTCCTAACCTCTTTAGTCTTTCCTCATAGGGGAGCTGTTCCATTCCCCTTATCATTTTGGTAGCCCTTCTCTGTACCTTCTCCATCACAATTATATCTTTTTGAGATGCGGTGACCAGAATTGTACACAGTATTCAAGGTGCGGTCTCACCATGGAGCGATAGAGGCATTATGACATTTTCCGTTTTATTCACCATTCCCTTTCTAATAATTCCCAACATTGTTTGCTTTTTTGCCTGCCGCAGCACACTGAACCGACTATTTCAATGTGTTATCCGCTATGATGCCTAGATCTCTTTCTTGGGTTGTAGCACCTAATATGGAACCCAACATTGTGTAATTATAGCATGGATTATTTTCCCTATATGCATCACCTTGCACTTATCCACATTAAATTTCATCTGCTATTTGGATCCCCAATTTTCCAGTCTCACAAGGTCTTCCTGCAATTTATCACAATCTGCTTGTGATTTAACTACTCTGAACAATTTTGTGTCATCTGCGAATTTGATTATCTCACTCGTCGTGTTTCTTTCCAGATCATTTATAAATATATTGAAAAGTAAGGGTCCCAATACAGATCCCTGAGGCACTCCACTGTCCACTCCCTTCCACTGAGAAAATTGTCCATTTAATCCTACTCTCTGTTTCCTGTCTTTTAGCCAGTTTGCAATCCACAAAAGGACATCGCCACCTATCTCATGACTTTTTACTTTTTCTAGAAGCCTCTCATGAGGAACTTTGTCAAACGTCTTCTAAAAATCCAAGAATTCTACATCTACCGGTTCAACTTTATCCACATGTTTATTAACTCCTTCAAAAAAGTGAAGCAGATTTGTGAGGCAAGACTTGCCTTGGGTAAAGCCATGCTGACTTTGTTCCATTAAACCATGTCTTTCTATATGTTCTGTGATTTTGATGTTTAGAACACTTTCCACTATTTTCCCTGCACTGAAGTCAGGCTAACCGGTCTGTAGTTTCCCGGATCGCCCCTGGAGCCCTTTTTAAATATTGGGGTTACATTTGCTATCCTCCAATCTTCAGGTACAATGGATGATTTTAATGATAGGTTACAAATTTTTACTAATAGGTCTGAAATTTCATTTTTTAATTCCTTCAGAACTCTGGGGTGTATACCATCCGGTCCAGGTGATTTACTACTCTTCAGTTTGTCAATCAGGCCTACCACATCTTCCAGGTTCACCGTGATTTGATTCAGTCCATCTGGATCAATACCCATGAAAACCTTCTCCATTACGGGTACCTCCCCAACATCCTCTTCAGTAAACATGAATTCCCCCGCCACCATCTTGTCTCTTCTGGCACAGGAGGATGAAATCTAAGTTGCATTTGTGGGTTATCCATAGCGTCTGCACATTTTTAGTAGCACTCCAGTTTCACCCCTTTATTATGAATAGAGGAGGCTCATCTCCCTTCCTGCTGCTCTCGCTCTTAAGATAGACTTGTAGTCCACCTCCTCCAGTTCTTCACCCTTTTCCCCCTGCTCCTTCCATTCCCTCAGCTTTTCACCACAGATGGGCTCCGTCTCTGTCCCAGTTCCATGCCATGAAGAGACCTCCCAACTCTCAGGCTCCAGCTCTCTTTATAAGCAGGGCAAAGTAGAAATCTTATCTGTGCCCTGCATATTCCTGTTAATTCTTACACTTCTGGGAGAGACGCATGTGACTACATAGACTATGCATGTGCTGAAAAAGGAGCTCCCGAACTTTTGAGACACTGTTGGTGTCATTTTACTGGGAGGTGCTGAGAACAGAGCCCAAATTTTTAAAATATAGAAACATGTCTGAAAAAGATTGTATGGCCTATCTAATCTGCCCATCCACCCAACTAATTGAATTTTACAAGCTGAACCCAGGCATCAGACACTGGAAATGTATTTTTCTATGGCACACCAGTGTGCCCTATAACGTACTGTTTTGGAAATACTGTTAAGGACCCAATTTTCCAGCAGCCATTTTTTAATAATGGAAAAAGTTCTTTGTTCCCCACCGATTGAGGTAAACCTGTAAAGTGCAAATTATTATGCCTCCCACATTTTCCTTGATATCAATCCAATCTTCTGTAACTTTTTTTTTTCAATCAAATTATTATATTTTTCAGACTTTTCCTTCTCTTGCACAGTCATTCTATTTTCTGCTTCAATGATTCTGTTACACTGGGCACTCAGACTAGCTTTAATGTTGTCCATAGCCAATTGCATCTTACAAAATTTCTCTTCTACAGCTGTGACACTGTTTGTAACTTCTTTAGTAATTTTTTATGTTACTGAAACAGATTGTCTCCATCTCTGGTATTTTTCCTTCCGCCAATTTCAACTTCTTTTTAGTTAACCACTATCATTCCTGGTGCATTCCTCAATGCAAATTGATCCATTGTTTTCCTGCTCTTTAATAGTTTTGTGGCATTAACAATTGATTTTAACACCATTGAAAGATGAGCTCCTGAGCCAAACCCAAAACACATTCTCTCAGTGCTTCCCCCTCATGGGAAGTCTTTTATATAGGTAATCTCTTCAAGATGCTATACTGACCTTATACACAATTATTGATGCCAAATAGCAGATGATCCTCTTATGTACTCAGAAAACTGGGGAGCTTAATTAGGCATTCTGAGATTTGAACTTGTAGATAACCAGTTTAATGCAGATTTTGTAGGCAGCTGTCGAACAAAGCAAAGTGATGACTAACTAGTGTCTGTGATGCTTTAAATATTAATAAAAAAAATGGTATTGTCTTTCAATGAAAGTGTCTCCCAAAAATTAATATTCAAAACTATAGAGGTAACTTTCAAATGGACTTACAAATGTAAAGGAAGCATATACCATAGCAATGTTCAAAAGCCCATTTGTGTGTGTAAAACCTTTTGAAAATTACCTCCTATGGGTGCAGGCAGCTTTATGGGGATAATGTGTGCAGAGTTTTACAGATAGCAACAAACAAAATATGAGATATGCCCTACTAAGAACATAAAGGTCCATCATGCCTAGCATCCTTCTCTGACAGACAAACCAAGCACAAGAACTTGGTAGGATTCCAAACATTAGTTCCAATCCTTCTTGCTCATAACCAGGCATAAGTAATGGCTGCTATATTTATGGATAGTTCTTCTAAGAACTTTTCTAAACCCTTTTTAATCCCAGTTATGATAACTGCTTTCACCATATCCTCTGGCAACAAATTCCACAGTGAAATTGTGTGCTGAGTGAAAAAATACTTTCTCCAATATGTTCTAAAAATGCTGCCTATTAGCTTCATAGAATGTCCCTTAACCCCTCGTACTATTTGGGTAAATATCTGTTCCCCATGTGAAAACGTCTGATGGCAGAAAAAGACCATATGGCCTATCCAGTTTGCCCATCTACCTAACCAATTCAGCTTTACTATTCCTATCTCTCCCTCGGAGATTGCCTGTGTTTATCCCATGCTTTCTTGAATTCAGATACTGTTTTTGTCTTAACCACCTCCACTGGGAGGCTATTCTGTGCATTTACTCACTACCCTCTCTGTAAAGAAATATTTCCTAAAATTACTCCTGAATCTACCCCATTTCACCCTCTCCATGACCTTTTATTATAGAGCTTCCTTTCTGCTGAAAGAGGCTCGCTTCCTGTGCATGGTGATCTTGGAGGTATTTAAATGTTTTTCCTGTCTCCCTTATCTTGCTTTTCCTCTAGGCTATACATGTTTAGATCCTTAAGTCTGTTTCCTGTATGCTTTAGAACTAAGTCCACTGACCATATTAGTAGCCACCCTCTGGACAGACTCCAGCCAGTTTGTATCCTTTTAAAGGTGTGGTCTCTAGAATTATATCAATACTCCAAATGAGTTCTCACCAGGGACCCATACAAGGGCAATATTGCCTAACTTTTTTCTGCTGACTATTCCTCTCCCTATGCAGCCAAGCATCTGTATGGCTTTTACCATTGCTTTGTCCACCAGTTTGGGCAACTTGAGGTCATCATATATGATCATCGCCAGGTCCTGCTCTTTTTTGTGCTTAGAAGAATTTCAATACTGTCTCTCTCCCTTGGGTTTTTGCATCCTAAATATATAACTGACTATTTTAGCATTAAATTTTAGCTGCCAGGCCATAGGCCATTACTTGAGCTTCACTAGCTCCCTCCTCATATTTTCCACACCTTCTTGGCTATCTTTTCTGTTGAAGATTTTATCAGTAAAAAGACAAACCTTTCCTAACATAGAAACCATAGAAATGATGACAGAAGAAGACCAAATGGCCCATCCAGTCTGCCCAGCAAGCTTACACACTTTTCTTTTTTTTTTTCTCTCTCATACTTATCTGTTACTCTTGGTCTTTAGTAACCTTTTGGTTCTATTTCCCTTCCACCCCCGCCGTTAATGTAACCTTTTTGTTCTATTTCCCTTCCACCCCCGCCGTTAATGTAGAGAGCAGTGCTTGACTGCTTCTAAGTGAAGTATCTAGCTTAATTGGTTAGTAGTAACCGCCGCAATAAGCAAGCTACACCCATGCATATTTATTTACCCAGCCTGTGCAATTCAGTCCTTGTTGGTTGTTTATATGATTATAAATCCACTTTTCTTCATTTCCCCTGCCGTTGAAGCAGAGAGCTTCTCTGGATATGTATTGAAAGTGAAGTATCAGGCTTAATTGATTCGGGTAGTAACCGCCGTAGCAAGCAAGCTACACCCATGCTTATTTGTTTACCTAGACTGTGGAATTCAGTTCTTGTTGGTTGTTGTCGGAATATAAAAATCATCTTTTCTTCATTCCCTCTGCCGTTGAAGCAGAGAGCAACACTGAAAGTGAAGCATCAGGCTTGTTTGGTTTGGGGTAGTAACCACCATAACAAGGAAGCTACTCCCCGCATTTTTTGTGAATGCAAATCCTTTTTTTCACATTTCCTCTTGCCGTTGAAGCATAGAGCACTGTCGGAGTCTCATTTACCGTGTGTATGTCTATTGAATAAGGGTATTATCTCCAGGTAGAGCAATCTTTCCCGCAAGCCTCCCTCTCTTCCTTCACATTCTCTAGACTTTATGGATTCACAGTGTTTATCCCATGCCCCTTTGAAGTCCTTCACAGTTTGTCTTCACTTCCTCCGGAAGGGCGTTCCAGGCATCCACCACCCAATCTGTAAAGAAATACTTCCTGACATTGGTTCTGAGTCTTCCTCGGAGCTTCAAATCGTGACCCCTGGTTCTGCTGATTTTTTTTTTTCCCACGGAAAAGGTTTGTCGTCTTTGTATCATTAAAACCTTTCAAGTAACAGTCTGTATCATATCACCTCTGTGCCTCCTTTCCTCCAGGGTGTACATATTTAGATTCTTCAATCTCTCCTCATAAGTAATTCGATGAAGACCATCCACCTTTTTGGTCACCCTTCTCTGGACCGCCTCCATCCTATCTCTGTCCCTTCGGAGATACGGTCTCCAGAACTGAGCACAGTACTCCAGGTGAGGCCTCACCAAGGCCTTGTACAAGGGGATAATCACTTCCCTTTTTTTACTCTATATTCCTCTCTATGCAGCCCAGCATTCTTATGGCTTTAGCTATCGCCTTGTCATATTGTTTCCCCGACTTCAGATCGTTTGACACTATCACCCCAAGGGGTCTCTCCTGCTCCGTGCACATCAGCCCTTCACCCCCCATCGAATACAGTTCTTTTGGATTTCCACACCCCATATGCATGACTCTGCACTTCTTGGCATTGAATCTCAGCTGCCATATATTTGACCACTCTTTCAGCTTCTTTAAATCCCGTCTCATTCTCTCCACTCCTTCCAGCGTGTCCACTCTGTTGCAGATCTTAGCGTCATCCGCAAAAAAGACAAACCTTACCGTCTATCTCTTCCGCTATGTCGCTCACATAGATATTGAACAGGACCGGTCCCAACACCGATCCTTGCGGCACTCCGCTTAACACCGCTCTCTCTTCAGAGTAAGTTCCATTTACCATCACTCATTAAATGTTGAAAAGAACTGGTCCAAATACTGATCCCTGAGGCACACTACTAGTAATGCCCCTGTCCTCAGAGGGAGTGCCATTTACCTCTACCTTTTGTCACCTGTCACTCAACCAGTTTTTAACTGGTTGAGTGACAGGTGACAAAAGGTAGAGGTAAATGGCACTCCCTCTGAGGACAGGGGCATTACTAGTAGTGTGCCTCAGGGATCAGTATTTGGTGACAAAAGGTAGGACTCGCACCAAGGGTGCTGTATTTATAAGTCATCTATGCAGAACCATGTCAAAGGCTTTATTGAAATCCAAGTACACTATATCTAGTGCTCTCCCATGATCTACATCTCTGGTCAACCAATCGAAATTGATCTGATACATCTGACAGGACCTACTTCTGTTAAAACCATGCTGCCTCTGATCTTGCAATCCATTGGATTGCAGAAATTGTACAAACTGGAAGTGAGAGAAACATTAATCGATTTTCGGAAAAGTGCCTTCATGAAGAGCTAACTAAGTTTAAAATAAATACAGCAATGGAGCCAGATGAGATCCATCACCATATCAGCCCACTCATGATTTTATAGACTTCTAGCATATCTCTCTTCAGCTGTCTGTTTTCCAGACTGAAAAGCCCTAAACTGTTTAGCTTTTTCTCTAAAAAGAGCTGTTCCATCCCCTTTATCATTTATGTCCCCCTTCTCTGAACCTTTTCTAGTTTTGCTATATCTGTTTTGAGATAGGGTAACCCAAACTTGCATACACTATTCAAGGTATGGTCAAAACATGGATCGATAAAAAAGCATTATGGTATCTTCTATTTTATTTTCCATTCCTTTTCTTATAATACCTAACATTCTGTTTGCTTTTTTGAGTACTGTAGCACTCTGAGCTAAGGGTTTCAAAGTTTTGTCTACTATGATTCCAAGATCATTTTTCTGGGTGGTGATGTGTAATGTGGAATCCAGCATCGTATACTTAGTTTGGATTAATTTCCCTATATGTATCATAAGAACATAAGATTTGCCATATTGGGTCAGACCAAAGGTCCATCAAGCTCTGTATCCTGTTTCCAGCAGTGGCCGTAAAGGTCACAAGTACTGGCAGGATCCCAAAAGATTGATAGATCCCATGCTGCTTATCCCAAGGATAAGCAATTGATATCTCCACCTAAATAATGGTTTACGGACTTTTGGTCCAGGAACTTGATAGTCTTTTTAAAATCCAGCAACACTAACATTTTTTTCACATCCTCCATCAACAAATTCCAGGGTTTAATTTCTTAGATGTATTAGATTTCTACTACATGAATTTTATTCTGTACTCTTCAAATATTTAGCCCTACTGATGTATGACTACTGTTGCAAGTCTCTGTATATGTAACTTAAATCTTTTCTCTCTCACTGTGTAGCTTTAGTCATAACAGTACTCTGGTAGTGGAGCAAGTAGCACATAAATACCACGTCTCCGCCAGAATGGGAAAGCTTCTGGTTGCTAGGAAAGCATGATGGTGGCAGGTTGTCAGTGAATGCAGGGCTTATGAAAAGCCCCATATTTTACTGTACCAGACTCTGCTCAAGCCTTCTGTGTGAGGAAGGAACTTCTCAAAGACACTTAAATCCTAAAAAAAATCATCTTTTCAGGTAAGAATGGGAAATGAAGAATCAGAACCATCTCAGCAGATTGTCCTTCCCACATTCCTCCTTGTTGTGGCTAAATAAACAAAAAATATTTTGTTGAGATTCAAAGAGCTCAGCATCTATTTCTAATGAGGAACTGCCTCTGCATTATCTTATCTCTAGGGTTTGTGACAATTCTTCCAAAGCAAGCACACACTGTATTTCCTTCCCAGAAACATTAGATTTTTCATACTCAAGATGTCGAGCAATCATAATCTAACTGAAGATTTTAATGATTCTGATAGTTTTCTTACCAGATTCCTGCAGCATTATCTTCAATTTTATAAGCAGGTCCTTTTGTTCGGTTGTAGAGAAGATGGGTACATCCTGACCACAGTGGTATTTTACCTAAAACCTTCATTTAAAATTCTAAAACTTGAAAATGAAAATTCTAAGGCTCCTATTGTATATACTATTTCTGGTATTGTGGAAAGAAAGCCCTTCTATTCCTGTAGAAGGGATTATGCACTAAATGAAAATTTTCATTCAGCAGGATATTCAGCACATTTTTCCTGAGCTATGATCTGCTGGATTCAGAAACTGGAAGTTGAATTGGAAAAATGTTATGAATCGTTTTTTGGTGTTTGTTTTTTTTCATTCTCCAATTACCTGTTAAGCATTTTCGCTAGATATGTTGTAGATGTAGCCTATATAGTCCTCTTATTCTCTAAAACCATAGGGGAATGTACCACTCAAGACTCTGGATTGGCTTTGGTCTGATAATTTTAAAGGGCATTTGGACTGTATTCTGTTTGAGGAACAACAGTTATTTGGATCCTGGTGAGACAAACTGTCCAAGATATTGCGGTAGTATTTTTACCTACAATAAGCCAAAGCAACACGCTATCCTTTTAATTCCAACAGAGTTCAAAAAAACAAATTCTTCATCCCAAGAGAAGATCAGGAAACAAATTTTTCCCTATTTGTTATAATTCTCATAACACAGTTCTTTCACTAAGACTAGCAAATACTGATTATAAATGCTAAAGTGCAGAGGTACATTTTAGCAGGAAGATTACGATACCTAGAAATCTAACTTTCAGATAGATGGGTATTAGACATCTTATAATCTGGTTATCTTGTAGTTTCAAACCATTCCCAACCATTATTTCATCCAGTCTGTCTCCTTCAAAATTTGGTTCAACATCTATGTAACATTCAATCTATAAGACAGGTTCCTCTACATAAAAAGATTGTTAGGTGCTTTTAAAAATATCTTCATTGTTATAAAGAAGATTGCGGGAGGGAAAACAAGATGGCCACATGATCGAGACGCTGTAATCTGCTGTTTCTTCAATTTCCTCTTGCCATGGCTCACAATCTCAAAGGCAAGGTATGGGTATTTCTCACAGGACAAGCAGGATGGTTGTCCTCACAAATGGGTGACATCGAGGATGGAGCCCACCACGGAAAACTTCTGTCAAAGTTTAAACAGAACTTTGACTGGCCCCTACTGGGCATGCCCAGCAAGGCACTGACCCTGCAGCCAGCAGGGGTCTCCCTTCAGTCTTCTTTTTTCCGCGCAGCAGTTGCCACGCGGTGAAAGGAGCTCTCTTACCACGTTCCTGACAGGAATTCGGTATTTTTCTATCCGAAGAAAATTTGCCCCTCAGGGGTCTCCCTTCGACAAATTTTTGTCACTTTCGCGGAAACCGGTAAGTTTTTTCCCTTTTTTAATCGGCGGCCGTCGATTTTGGCCCTTGAGGCCTGTGGGAACTTACTGAGCCCGCGCCTAAATTTGGCCTTAAGCCATGGCGACGGGGTTCCGTCGATGTCCGGATTGTACCCGGACTATGTCCATCACTGACCCCCATAGGGTTTGTGTTTTATGTTTGGGTAGTGAGCATGATGTCCTGACTTGCACCAAATGTGCCTTAATGACACCTAAGGGTCGCAAGGCCAGGATGGAGAAGATGGGGCTCCTCTTCCATGCACCCACCCCAACGCCATCGATAGCATCGACGTCATCGGAACCGGCACCGTCGAAGTTGCACCACCATCGCCAACCCGCCGGTGACCGTCCACCATCGATGACTTCTCGGCCGTCGACTCCTGTCCCCTCCCCGGATGACCGAGGAGATCGGAAGGATAAGCATCGCCATCGACGGCACAAGTCTCGGCCCGTCGAGGATCCGCAACCATCGACCTCTGAACAGGCCGAGCCACCGAAGAAAAAGCCTCGGTCGGACCTGGCACCGTCCACGTCTCGTTCGCAGGCACCGAGGAAACCCTCACCCTCCCGGGGTGCGGGGGCCGTGATCCCACCGGTTACGGTGGTCCCTCCGGCCCTGCCTCAGCCTCCCTCTCCCGTCGAGCCGGGTATGCTTACCCCTGGTCTCCGGGCAGAACTGGACCAGCTGGTCCAGGAGGCCATCGAGAATGCGATGCGAAGATTCCAGCCTCCACCGGCACCGCCTCCGGCACCGATTCCGGCACCGCCTCAGGCACCGACCTCAGCACCGACTCTGCCACCGAGGATGGAACCGACCACCGAGCCTATAGTGGAAGCGTTGGCACCGATACTAAATCGTATGGAGGCACTTATGCGCGCCCTTCCATCGGTGATTTCATTAGCACCGACTACACCATCATCTCCGGAAGGACATTCATCGACAGGAGAAACACCGTTCCGGATTCCTCCGTCCGGTGTCGTTCCATCGGTGCCTTCACATACCTTTCCACCGATTTATCCTTCGGCTCCATCGATTCCAAGATCGGCACCGATTCCATCGGTGGCCCCGAAGCCCTCGATGCCGTTCACTGTTCCGCTTGCAGCACCGGTTCCATCGATGCCTTTGGATCCTCTACCAGGTCCTTCAGGACAGCAAACCTTACATGATCCTTATGATACCTGGGGTGATGATTCATCTTCAGATACAGATTTACCATCCCCACCATCTCCTACAGAGAGTAGAAAACGATCTCCTCCTGAAGATCTCTCCTTTATAAATTTTGTAAAGGAGATGTCAGAAGTTGTGCCTTTTCAGCTGCAATCTGAGACCGATGACAGGCACCAAATGATGGAGCTGCTCCAATTTCTGGATGCCTCCAAGATCATCGCTTCCATCCCCATTCACCAAGTATTTCTGGATCTTTTAAAGAAAAACTGGGAATCACCTTCATCTGTGTCACCAGTCAATAAAAAAGCTGACTCAACCTACCTCGTTCAGTCAGCACCAGGATTTCAGAAGTCTCAACTGGATCATCGCTCTGTTGTAGTTGAGTCTGCGCAAAAGAAAGCCAAGCGTTTAAAGCCACACTCTTCCACTCCCCCTATCAAGGACAACCAATTCTTGATAGTGTGGGAAGGAAAGTGTATCATGGGGCTATGTTGATATCTCGTATAGCTTCATACCAACTTTATATGACTCAGTACAACAGAGCTATCCTTAAACAAATGCAGGACTACGCTGACACCTTACCGGACCAATACCAGCCACAGCTTCAAGCCCTCCTTCACAAAGGATTTGAAGCTGGGAAGCACGAGATCCGAACGGCCTACGATATCTTCGATGCTTCCACGAAAGTCTCAGCTACTGCCATCTCAGCCAGACGTTGGGCTTGGTTAAAATCATCCAACCTTCGCCCAGAGGTTCAGGATCGTCTAGCCGATTTACCCTGCTTAGGGGATAATCTGTTCGGAGAACAGATTCAACAAATTGTGGCGGAATTGAAGGATCACCACGAGACGTTGAAACAACTTTCGTCTGTTCCATCTGAGGTATCCTCCAAACCACCACCTAAGAAGGACTCCAAAAAGTCATTCTTTCGGCCACGTCGTTATTACCCTCCGTCGACTAGGCCTCGTCCGGCTCGATCCTCCACCAGACCTCAGCCACGCCAACCTCGGAAACAAAGACCTGCTGTAGCCCCACCCCCCGGGCCTGCGGCAGGCCTTTGACTTCCCGACTCGGACCACATGCCATATCCCACTCCCCCACATCCCTGTAGGGGGTCGTCTGTGCCACTTTCTACAGCATTGGATACGGATTACCTCAGACCAGTGGGTGCTGGCGATTATCGCACAGGGTTACCGCCTCAATTTCATAACTCTTCCGGCAGACTCCCCGCCGCTTCAAGCGTGGAGTCTATCCAGCCATTTGGCTCAATTACAACAGGAAGTATCTCTTCTTCTGCAATCAAATGCTATAGAACTCGTTCCTCCCTCTCAACGAGGCAAGGGATTCTATTCCAGATACTTCCTAATTCCAAAGAAATCAGGAGGGCTACGTCCAATTTTAGACCTTCGAGCCCTCAACAAGTATCTGCAAAAAGAAAAGTTCAAGATGGTAACCCTGGGCACGTTACTCCCTCTGCTGCAGAAAGGGGATTGGCTATGCTCCCTCGACCTCAAGGAAGCTTATACCCATATTGCGATAACACAATCCCATCGCAAATATCTGCGGTTTCTCGTAGGCCGCGACCATTATCAATACCGAGTACTGCCTTTCGGTCTGGCATCTGCTCCACGGGTCTTCACCAAATGCCTCGTAGTTGTAGCAGCATTCCTCAGGAAGGAAGGTGTCCACGTATACCCCTATCTGGACGACTGGCTGATCAGGGCCTCCACCCCTCAGATTGCCCGGTCCTCCCTACAATTGACAATCAACACACTCCTTTCCTTAGGGTTTCTTGTCAATTACGAGAAATCTTGCTTCGTCCCATCTCAAACCTTATCTTTCATTGGGGCAGACTTGGACACCTTACAGGCAAAGGCCTACCTTCCGCTACAACGGGTCCAAACTCTCATGTCCCTAGCTCACCAGCTCCAGTCTCAAGACACTGCCACAGCTCGCCAATTCCTAGTTCTCCTAGGACACATGGCATCCTCGGTTCAAGTCACTCCCATGACCAGACTAGCCACGAGGGTAACACAATGGACTCTACGACAACAATGGATTCAAGCTTTTCCGCCTCTGTCCTCCATAATCACAGTCACACAAGCGCTGCGCCTATCCTTAACTTGGTGGACGACTCAGGTCAACCTCCTTCAGGGCTTACCCTTTCTTCCACCGGATCCGCAAGTTATCCTAACCACCGACGCTTCCCACATCGGTTGGGGGGCCCATGTGGACACTTTTCAAACCCAAGGGTTATGGTCCAACGAGGAAGCCGAACACCAGATCAATTTCCTGGAACTTCGAGCAATCCGCTATGCGCTCCGCACTTTCAAAGATCATCTCTTTCATCAGATAATCTTAATCCAGACGGACAACCAAGTGGCCATGTGGTACATAAACAAGCAGGGAGGCACAGGCTCCTTCCTTCTGTGTCAGGAAGCTGCGCAGATCTGGGCGGAAGCCCTCTCCCACTCTATGTACCTCAGGGCCACTTACCTGCCGGGAGTAGACAATGTATTGGCAGACCGGCTGAGCCGTGTCTTCCGACCGCACGAGTGGTCACTCGATCCTCTGATAGCGACCTCTCTGTTTCACAAGTGGGGTTCTCCCCGCATAGACCTCTTTGCGTCCCCTCAGAACCACAAAGTGGACGATTACTGCTCTCTCATTCGGAGCCAGAACTCTCGGCCGAGGGATGCATTCTCCCTCAAGTGGACAACCGGTCTGCTCTACGCATTCCCCCCACTTCCTCTTGTGTCAAAGACTCTCGTGAAGCTACGCCAGGACGGAGGAACCATGATCCTGATAGCACCTTACTGGCCACGCCAAGTATGGTTTCCAATACTCCAGGATCTCTCCATCCGCAGGCACATTCCTCTGGGAAAGGACCCGCATCTGCTCACTCAAAACGACGGATGCCTCCTCCATCCCAACCTCCAAGCCTTGTCCCTGACGGCATGGATGTTGAAAGGTTAGTCCTTCAGCCTTTCAACCTTTCAGATTCCGTTTCTCGAGTCCTGATAGCTTCACGAAAGCCTTCCACAAGAAAGTCTTACTCATACAAATGGAAAAGGTACACATCATGGTGCACTTCTCAGTCCCTTGATCCCCTTTCCTGTCCAATTTCCAAATTCTTGGACTATTTATGGCATCTCTCTGAATCAGGTCTTAAAACCTCTTCCATTAGGATGCATGTCAGTGCGGTAGCCGCCTTCCATAAAGGTGTACAGGGTGTCCCTATTTCAGTACAACCCCTAGTAACACGTTTTCTTAAAGGCTTGCTCCATCTGAAGCCACCCTTACGGCCTCCGGCCCCATCCTGGGACCTTAATCTGGTTCTTGGTCGTCTAATGAAACCTCCTTTCGAACCTCTGCACTCCTGTGAGTTAAAGTATCTCACATGGAAAGTGTTATTCCTTTTGGCTATCACTTCAGCTCGCAGGGTTAGTGAATTACAGGCCCTAGTTACCTATCCGCCTTACACTAAACTCCTGCAGGACCGGGCGGTACTCCGCACTCACCCTAAATTTTTACCTAAGGTAGTTTCTGAGTTTCATATCAATCAATCCATCATACTACCTATCTTTTTTCCCAGGCCCCACTCCAACTCTGGAGAACAGACCCTGCATACCCTAGACTGTAAACGAGCTCTAGCCTTTTACCTAGACCGTACAGTTTCTCACAGGAAGAGCACTCAATTATTCGTCTCTTTCCATCCTAACAAGTTAGGACAACCTGTGGGTAAGCAGGCTCTTTCCTCCTGGTTGGCGGACTGCATTTCTTTCTGCTATGAACAGGCTGGCATTCCTTTCCAAGACCGTGTCAAAGCACACTCTGTGAGGGCCATGGCTACGTCAGTGGCACACCTTCGATCGGTGCCGCTTCCTGACATCTGCAGGGCTGCAACCTGGAGTTCTCTCCATACCTTTGCAGCCCACTATTGTTTGGACAAAGCTGGAAGACAGGACTCCATCTTCGGCCAATCTGTCTTGCGTAACCTTTTTCCAACCTGATGTACCAATACCCTTCCACCTTCCCGGTAGGGTGCGGATGCCCTTTCCCAAATTCCACCCCACTTGTACTGCCTGTTGCACGTCGTTGGGTGCATTTGGTGCAAGTCAGGACATCCTCAGCTCGGTACTCACCCATTTGTGAGGACAACCATCCTGCTTGTCCTGTGAGAAAGCAAATGTTGCTTACCTGATGTAACAGGTGTTCTCACAGGACAGCAGGATGTTAGTCCTCACGAAACCCGCCCGCCACCCCGCGGTGTTGGGTTCGTTTTGTTTTTACTTTCTAGGCACTGCCTGTAGCTTTGAAAATCAGACTGAAGGGAGACCCCTGCTGGCTGCAGGGTCAGTGCCTTGCTGGGCATGCCCAGTAGGGGCCAGTCAAAGTTCTGTTTAAACTTTGACAGAAGTTTTCCGTGGTGGGCTCCATCCTCGATGTCACCCATTTGTGAGGACTAACATCCTGCTGTCCTGTGAGAACACCTGTTACATCAGGTAAGCAACATTTGCTATCCCTCTGAGACCACTTACCTCAAAGGGCAGCAGCTTCTTTGAGGTAAGTGGTCTCAGAGATAGACCCTCATTTGCATCTCCCGCTCCTGTTTTGAGTGATGGTGTTCCCGATGCGAGTGTTGATGGAGGAGTGCTGATTTTTCTCACAGGGACGAGGTTTCCCCACCGCTCCCACCAGCAAGCTTCACTGCTAGCACCCGGATGTGACTCCTCCTTCCTGTTGATCAAAGTGGCACAGAAAGACGATTTGTTGACCCCGCAGGAGGGGGGGGGGGGGGTCATCTGGCATTCCGTCTGGTGGAGGGCAGGATTTGTCTTGTCCGTTGGCAGTTTTTGTTTCATCGCTTTCTGTTACTGTTCCGGGGCCAGGGAAGCCTTTTACTTTCTCACTTGTCAGCCATCGTGGCAATTTCCACAGCCTTCCTAGAAGCCAACTGAGGTCACTGGATTTTCTTTGGGAGCAATGTCTCAATTTGGCCAGGCCCTTGCTGTATCAACTAGTAAGTTGGACTCTTTAGTGTCTAAGTTGGATCCCTTTATCAATTCACCTGAACTTAAGCTGGGTGACCATGATATTTCCTCTCTTCAGCAGGATTTGGCTAATGACTTCTGTCCAGACTAAATTAATCCAAGAGTGGAATACCATATCTAGAAGGCTGGAATTTCTTGAAAATTTCTTGTCTAAATCTTCATTTTTTTGAGTTTTCCCAAGGTTATGGAAGAACTTCCTATTATGACCTTAAGGAGATATTTCATGGATGTCTTGAAAATGTCCTCTGAATTTTTACCTCTCGTTAATAAGATTTCCTTTTTACCTTCCGCTTCGAACCCTGCTCCTTCTCTCTCTCCTTTAAATGTTACTCAACTCATAGAAATGTCTGGATATGAGATTATTGATAATGCCACCCTCCCTTTTTCTTTAATTACTGATGGGGACCTCAGCAAAGTAATGTCCTTATATTTTCGAAATCTTAATTTTTCCTTCCATGGCCAGGTCTTATGCATATTTCCTGATTTCTCAAGGAGTGGAGAAGAGGTTTTCTTCTCTTAAGGCAGGAGGTGCTACCTTTATACTCCTCTATCCCTGCAAATGCTGTGTTAGATATTGTTCTACTAGTTATATCTTCTTTTCTCCTGAGCAGTTTTGAGCTTTCATTGACGCTAGGAAAGTTTGACGACATCTCCAGCTCCTTCAGTGGTCCAGTAAAGCTTGCATGTAGTTATTGACAGGAGCCAATTTATTCATTGCTATGGCTTTTTCTTTTATTGTTACTTTGTAACTCCGCTTTTTACTTTGTTTCCCTCCCAATATCCTTATAGGAATAGTTAACCAATATAGTTGACTATGTATTGTATTCTCTGTTTTCATTGTTATTTCCAATCAATTGTTTTATGGATCATTGTGTAAGTGTTTGGTTAAAAATGTAATAAATTTAAAAATAAAAAAACTGTGGACTGTCATCCAGTGTTGGACCTAAAAAGACTAAATCTATAGTACCTGAATATAACCCACTTTGAAGTGTTGTGAAAAGGAGAATATAAATCATATAGAGTTTGCTAAACAAAGTTGTAGTTGCAAATAATTTCAGAATGGGATCTTTGAACCATAATTCAGATCACAAAAGCAGGCAACTTTCTTTGGTCTCTTGTAAATCTAGGACATAATCTACTGTGATCAAAATTTTCACAGGTTTTCCATAATAGATCGACATTACTTAGTATCAAGTCATTACATTTGAACTCTGCTCAGCACCCAGAGTGTTTCCCAGAGTTTTACTAAGGCAACAAAAAGTTTCTTTCCTTATTTAATAACATTCTAATAAGAGCACAGGTATGCCAACAGATAATTCTACACAGAAAGGCAGTAAAGTGAACGGTAGAATTGTATGCTTAGATTCTTATTGTAAACTAAAAGGTAGATTTTAAGACCCGCGCGTGGGCATCCATGTGCATGCGGCAATTTTATAACGTGCACGTTGACACACACATTTATAAAATCCACTACTCGCGCGCACAATTTTATATCGGTGGGGAGGGGGGGGTTACAGCCTGTGCGCAGCGACGCAATCAGCCCTGTTATCTCCTAATCTGTTCCTGTAAAGGAGCGGACTGGGAGGGAACTTCCTAAACCCCCTGCCTCCCTAAAACCCCGCTAACTACTCTACATATTTTTTGTTTTAAAACTTGCTCTCCAAAGCGGCAGCAGGAAGAGCGAGCTGGTCAGCTTCCAGCGTGCACTTCAGCGGGGACGGTACCTAATGGTGCTGTCCCGGCTTGCCCATGCTCTGCTCAGACCCTACCTCCAGCCCACCTCTTTCCCAAACCCGTTTTTCTGTGTGGCTGTGGGCGTTTGAAAATCCGTGCAGTGCGCACACATCTCAGTCACGTGCATGTCTCCCATTATAGGTGTGCATAGGCCTTTGAAAATTCAGTCTTAAGGGAATAAACCATTGTGATGGAATAAACTGTTTAAACCGTTATGATGGCTTCACCGAATGACAGTATATAAAACTCAACAAATAAATAAGAGTCCATTAGAAGCAGGGATTTGAAGTTTCCTCAGACTTGGGTTACCAAGAAAAAAATGTACTTGCCATACACCCCCCCCCCCCCAATGCAACTCACTATTTTCCCCCTCCCCCCAATTGTCCTGTTCCTCTTATTCCCATCAGCTAGCTCTGTGGTCCTGTTGCTGTTGCCACCCCCACTAATAGAAAGCCCAGCAGTCTTGCTAGTCTGGCTGCTGGCAGCAGAAAGTCCCATAGGGTTGCTACTGCTGCTTTCTGGATCCCAGTCATGGTGAAACTGCCATTCCCTTTCTCAGAATGAAGATGCCACCTCCACTTTTGCTCCTTATGTGCCAAGGATATGGTATTCCTTCACAGATGTGAACAGGCTGCTGCTGCTGCCGCCTCTCACGCCTAGTGATGACTGGATCGAAAAGGCAGTCATTTTCCCTTTCTGGTCCCTATTGAGTCAAAACTGTGGTCTAACCCTTTATTCTATACAGGTCTAGAGCATCACCTCAATAGATTTCAAGTGTCCCAGTGCAGTAGTTTAACTCTGCACGTCAGCTGTCTGACAAGTAGATTTTTGAAACCCTGCTTAAACACAGCCCCACATCATATTCACCTAGAGTTTGATTTTCCACTCTGGCAGAATCTTTTCCAAAGCAAGGGAGCTGTAGTCCTATGAGTTTTGCAACCCTAAATAAGGCAATCACCTTCTGAGACTTAAGGTCTCAGTTTCAGGTTTGATAGCATGAACAAAATTCAACTTTCAAACATTTCAAAACTGGTGTATGAGCATAGACACTGCCCAGAGTGTACCTCTCTTTTTTGACAAATTGTTGAAGGTAAAGGACTCTTCTATGATGAGAAAACATATCCATCTTATTAAAAGGGATTCCTTTTAATGACTCCTGCATGGGTTTACCTAACTACAGATGCAGTCCAAAAGCAATGGGAGGCCAATCTACAAGGCAGACTTGCTCAATGACACTGACTGGAACAAGAGAAATACCTTTCTGTGAAGGTTCTTGAAATGAAAGCTGTAATAAATGCTTTACAATATATCAAGCCTATTTCATGTCAGGTTACTGTAATATAATATAGTAATTGTATCAAAGGGGTACAAAGAATATAGTAATAACAGTAGTACTTATGGATGGGAAAAATATGATTACATACTTTATTGATGCATGTAGTGAGAAGACAATATTCACGTCAATAGACTCAGTAGATTCAACCTTCAGACAGAATAGGATTGGAAGTGAGGTTTTGCATGTAAATCAGCAATGGGGTTATTCAAGAAGAGATCTTATGGCCAGTTACAGTATACACAAAGAATAACTAGCTTTACCATCAGTTGCTCTTGCCCAAATATGGAGTCAAATTCTGCCCCTGTGATGCACTGTATCAAAGGTGGTAAAAGATTGCTAACTAGCAATAGTAATTCTCATAGATCCATACTGGTCACATAGACACTGGTTTCCAAGTCTGTTTGAAATGTCCATTGCCAACCAATTTCTTTTCCTCTTGTTTCTAACATGCCCTTTCAGGGTCCTCTTTGGCATCCAAATCCAACATCTCTGAGCTTGACAGCCTGGAAACTGAAAGAATATTGAAGAAAAAAATGTTATCCCAATAGAGTTGTAATATATTTACTAGTTGCTAGAAAACAGTCTACTATAAAGGTTCTCCCTATTCAGAAAAGATTTGCAAGCTGGTGGTATACGGTCAGTTCTGTTTGAAGACTGTATTCGATGTTCAAGAACTAGATATGGGACTGTGAGCAGACACCTTAAAATATCTTGCCACCATTTTAGCAGCAAGAGAATGTGTATATTTATTCTGAAGATATTTCATCTTACACAGATATCAGATTTTTGAAGGCTGCTAAGTTAGCAAGGTCTAAACATTATATATCACTTTCTATATGGGATTTAAATCAGGTTTTGAATAATATGCAACCTCTTTGAATTATTCAACACCAAAGGATAAGATATAATTATTAATACACTTTTACAGCTGATACGGATAAGAATGGACATGATTTATCACACCCACCAATTAGTATTTATTATGAAACTGTTACCGTATCTTGATGGCAACTGTTTAGTTGATATAATTTAATACATTTAGCAACATTCATTTATGTGCCTCATTGTGAACCATTGTGACAGCATCTTGCTTAACGATGGTATAGAAAAGATTTTAAATAGATTTTAATTTATTTATTTCAATCTTTATTTTTTGACTAGGAAAGTTATTTTCTTGGTTGCCATATGTTCAGAAAGAAGAGATAATGAATTAAGATCTTTTTCTTCAGTGTCTTTAATTATACAATTTTTTTTTAAAGTGTTGTGCTATGCATTATTTGTTACAAAAATGAATTGTTTTTCATGGTAAATCGAGATTGTTCTAACCCTGTGTCCTAATCCTGCTTTGACTGAAAATAAGGAATTTCATTCTTTAGCTATTGAGTACTTTTCAAAGTTTTATTTACAAATAACACCAAACTTAGAATATCTGAATAGTTTATTCTTTATGGAGGAAACGAGATTTATTAGCCTCAAATTATGTTTATCTCAATCCTTTTTATTGATAGTGCAAGACAAATTACATTTGGGTACAGCAGGGCTTGCAATCTAAGGGCCTCATTTACTGATTATTTTCCCCACAGAATGAGATAGAAGCCTTAATAAATCAGGCTGTTTGTACCTGAGGCAGTAGAGGTTGAAGGGACTTGCCCAAGGTCACAAGGAGCATCAGTGGGATTTGAACCCTGGCTTCCCTGGTTCTTAGTTTACTATTCAAACTACTAGGCTATTCCTCCACTCCTCTTTAGGTGATGTATTTCAGAAACACATAAAAGATCAAATAAACTTATTGCTTCATTTAATATCTCATTCTGCAAAATTAGCTATGCAGAAAAGGCACAAGTGTTTGCAGAAGAGAGATTCAGTGCTGCTAAGTATACATACCTTCAATAAACGCTACAGAAGAGATAAGTGATCATTATGGATGCCAAGTAGGGAAGAATGGTTCTTCAAGCTGCAAGCATCCTAACCCATTAAACTATTGCTTTAAGAACCCTTGATGCAGGCAGTGTGACTGAAATGTGATAGGAATTTGTCAGACCCTTTAATTACCATTCCATCAGCTTGTACATTCTGCACCATCCCTCCCAGATTCCAAAAATAATAGTCAGCTACTATAGATTTTGACACATTTATCAATATGGATGAATATTTTATTGTGATTATTCTATTTTCTTTACACCACCTTTAGACCAAACTGTTAATGAAGTACTCTTAACCAGTCGAAGCTTTGGTTAGCTTGATCTCACTGGCCAACAGTGCTTGAATCAACAGGTGGATGTGTTGAGCCCTAATTAAGGTCTCATGTTACCAAGATCTATATATCTGGTACTAATTGACAGAGAAAATTCCTGTTTTTGATATTAATTTGGTTTGTCTCCCTATTCTGTATTTTTAAATGCTTATTTATGGTACCCTTTTACTGAATGTGTCGTAAGTTTATTTGCTTATTCTCATCCCTCAGCATTATTTGTTTTACATTTCCACACACAATTGCTAACTGACCCATGCTTTTACTGACAGGCTTATTCAATCCTGGGTTTACCTGCACTACATACATGGACTGGGCATATTTTCCTTAGGATAAAGGTAGGCCACTCTGGTCCTCGAGTGCCACAAGCTGGTCAAGTTTTCAAGCTATCCACACTTGAATATTCATGAGATGTATTTGCATGCACCACTTCCATTGCATGTGATTGAATCTCATGCCTGTTCATTGTGGATATTCTGAAAACCTGACTGGCTTGCAGAACTCAAGGACTGGAGTTGCCTACCCCTACCTTAAGAAAACATAAAGTGTAGTCCATGTGTGCAGGTTAAAACCTATGAGAAAAAAAAAAACCAGAGCCAGCTGGCAGCCCCACTTGCAATATGCACCTGCTATCAAGCATGACACGCTTCCAGGAGGATGGAAAAGAACAATGTCTTAATTACCCATTTACAGGGTGTCTTGGAGCCCAGGAGATTTTCTGAACTATACTATAGTTAGGGCTTCTGCTTTTAGCTTTCAGCCGATAAACCCTGATAAAATGCCCTTGATGCAAAAAAAAAAAAAGTGTTTATTGGATCAACATTAGAAAATCACTGTCTCTCCCCTCCTTTGCCTACCCTGGATCCTCCACTTTGTTTTTGTCCCTTTTCCATGCTGACTCCTCAGCTGCACAAATGTATGTGTTTGATTCAACCAGAAACGGTATCAAAAAAATAGTTCCTGTGCTGCAAAAAACAGAGTTTTGGTACCTCCAAAGAACCCAGATTAGCTGGAAAATAAACCCCTAAATTTACAATTTATAAACACCTGAAATTAGAGGCCCTATGGCTCTATCCACTGGACATTGTTTTCCCAAATGAAGAAAGCATTATCAAATTCCTATAATAGAGCTAGAAATTAGCACCAACATGAAACCTAACCAAAGATAATTCTGCATTAACTTTTAAGAACTCTCAGGGCCCCTTCTGCTCACAACCGAAGAAGGGATCTATGTGTCTTCAAAGCTCATATACAGCAAAAGCTCTAGTAAAAAGTCGCAACCTGCAAGGAATGCAGCTGTTCCAGGAGCTCTGAGTAGTAGATATAGCTACAAATGAGTGTACAGGTATTGCAGGAAATGAGACTACTACTGTCTGTAATACAGCATATAGGGAAAAAAGATTAAAGGAGCAAGAGGGGAAGAAGTCGAAGTGAATTGCTTGAAGGAAAAAGATGAGAATTAATCTTGAATTTCTTCAGCGATACAGTAGAGAGGCCAGAAATCCTGTTTTTAAAAGAATTATTATCCTCTTAAACAGAGCAGGATGCACAATTGTCCTGTTTTTCAGTCTGGCCATACAAAGAAAGACATTTGACACGCACAGGCAGATCTAGGAATTTATAAAGAGGAGGGTGCAGATGGTATGAATCCTTCCCCTTCTCATCCTCCTTTCTGCCCTTCATTCCTTCTCGCCGCTTCTTTTAGGTTCCTCTACCCTACCTCCCCACATTTGTCTCCCCCTCCTCTTCTTCAGGTACTTCTCCATCTCCCACCTTTCTTACATTCACTTCCATCTCTCCCCTAAGTTGTGTTCCATCTCATTCTCACATGCCCATAGATTTCTCTACATCTCCTTCCTTCATCGGAATCCTCTTCGTCTCCTCCTAACTTGATTCCCATCTTTCCCTCCTCTCCTTTGCTTCTACATCTCTTCTCTCCCCCATTGCTCCCTTTTTCCTCAGATTTCTCTATCTCGCTACCTCCAGATTCCTCAGGGCAGAGTGCTGGCAGGTTGTGAGTGCTGAGTGTGTATTCCCCATTTCCCAAACTGCTTCCCTGACTCCACCCCCCATAACCAATGTTGTGCGCTTCCTTTTTGATTAGGAAGCATAGATAGAGTAGCCACATAAACCAGGAATGAATACTGTCGCAGCGCCTTCTGTCACTGTGGATCTGATTACCGAGGAGGTGGAGGAAGGCGGTCTTTCACCAGAGGATGCATCTGTGGCCACCCTAGAGAGAAAGTGATGGGACAACTTTGTGCTCTGCTCATGCAGTCAGCATGGCATTTATGCAGGCTTATTTGTTTTGCATTCATCTCATACTGCAGATGTTTCAAATGTTTAAACTACTTTAGATAATTTAACTTTACAGCTTCAGTCCTCACACCTCTTGTCTGTAATTCTGGTTTTGGGCTTTTTTTGGTTTATTTTTGTTCTCTTTTTATTTCAGGTTTGATATTTTAACTTTAAGTTTTCTTTTGCATATCTCATGTCTGTGTGGAAAGCTCAGAGTTAAAAAACAAAAAAAAAACCCCATATGTTACAGCAGCTAACATTCTGTCATATTCCGCATTGAAACCTGCAGGGCCATGCTACTGCCTTACACTTGCTATCCTAACTGTGTTCTTCCTTGTTTCCAGTAGGGAGTGTCCATGCAGGAACAACATTCCCAGCAATTCAGGGGGCTTCCTTGACCACGCTGACCACACAGCCTACTTCCCTGGTGACTGGGGGCTTTCCTTCGGAGGATGAGCAGCACAGTCATCCTGTGAGCCCCCAGGGTCTGCACTACCTCCACTCTGCTTACCGAGTTGGTAAGGATGAGTTTTGTTTTATTTTAAGGCAGTTCTTCTCCATGGTAGACAGAATGAAATAGCTCTGCTGGATGCCCTGAACCATAAGGAGAATGTTGGTATAGGCATAGGTTCACAATGGAAAGGTTGTGTTAGCTCTGCTGGATGCTTGGGCCATATTGGGGGGGGGGGGGGGGGAGTAGGTTGACATAGTTTTGCAAGGTGAGAGCAGCTTTCCCTGTACGTACCAGGATCAGTCCAGGACACCTGGGTTGTGACTCCGCACCAGTAGATGGAGACAGATTAAAACTTGTGGGCGGAGCCATATATAAGCCCCTGTGCCAGTCACAGCCCCTCAGTCTTACTCTGTCTCCAGTAGATGGTGCAGGTCCAGTCACAGCCCTTCCTGACCTGATTCTGGTGTTTGTCAGGTTTGGTTTTTTGAATTAGTTTTTTGTTAGGTCTATTTGTTCTGGGCTAAATTGGGTTTCTTTTTAATTCTTTCCCGGTTGCCCTGCCTCCCAGGGGAGTTGAGAGGTCCTGAGGGGACTACCCTCCCCCGGTCGAGGCCGCTGCCAGGGTTGAGGACCCGGCTGAGCTAGTGGCAGCGTCAGGGGTGACACCAGGGAGCCTGGTTCACTCACCCCTGCAGGAAATAGGGCTTTCAGAACCTGGGACAGCGCTTTTTTCTGTAAAAAAAAAAAAAAAAAAAAAAAAAAAAAAGTTTTACTTTTATTTTTTTGCGGCTCTCTGTTCCTTGGCGTTGCCGTTCCGTTTCGGTCGGTGGGGGGCGTCGCCTGAAGGGGGGAGGTCGCCGAATTGCGCCGTTTTGATTATTTTGAATTTTTTTCTTCTGAGGTGAATTTTCTGTTCGCGTCTCTGTTTTCCCGCGTTCGCCGGCATGCCTCGCGGTTCGCAGTGCAGGGCCTGCGGCTCGGCGCGTGCGCGTCTCTCCCGGGACAGCCTTTGTTCGGCTTGTGTCCCGGGTGATGAGGGCACCTCAGCAGCACCTCGGAGAGCTCGGTCCCGGGTCGCGCGATCGCCGCCGCGAGGTGGGGGCCCCTCTGTCACCCCTCAGGAGCTGTTCCCGCTTAGCGCGGGAGTGGCAGCCATTTTGGCCACGGGCCGGGAAATTTCCAGAGAGACAGTGGGGGCTTCGTCTCTACCTCCAGCGCTTTCCCCGCAGCGTGACAAAGCGAGGGAGGTCCCCTCGGAGGGGATTCGGTCCCCGGGGGACTCGAGTAGCGATTCAGCGGGTTCCGGAGAATTTTCTGAGGACTTTGCGCTGTTACTGCGCAAAGTCCTCAGATATAAGCGCAGCAAGCGCATACGGGGGGATGTCTCGCGTACTGCTATCCGCAAGTCCCCGCCTCGGAAAAAGAAGGCCAGGAAGGGTGCGGAGATCGCCCAGAGTTCGTCCCGAGGGAAGCGGCTTCCCCGGGGGCTGCCGCAGGATTCGGATTCCGAGGATTCCCCCGGGACGGATACGGAGGCCTCCGAAGAGCCCCTGATGGGGGCCGGGACGGCAGCACCGGATGCAACGGCACAGCCTAGTGCAGGGAAAGGTGCACAGGCCTTAGACGGGGATGACCCCAAGGTGGTGCGGCTATTCCGCAGAGAGGAACTGTCACCTCTCATCCCAGCCATTCTCCAGGAGCTGGGGATTGAGGCTCCCCCAGTGGTGGTCCGCCAGGAGGCGAACATGGATCCCGTTTTGCTCGGCCTCACAGGGCCGGCGGTCGCCTTCCCTTTTCATTTCTCATCCACGGATATCCTCTTCAAGGAATGGGATACTCCGGAGCTGGGTTTGAAAGTCAGCAAAGCCATGGATAAGCTCTACCCTTTACCGGAGGAGGCGTTGGAACTCCTCAGACTCCCGAAGGTGGATGCGGCGGTCTCCGCTGTCACGAAGAGGTCTACCATCCCGGTCACGGGAGCAACTGCCCTCCGGGATATTCAGGACCGAAAGTTGGAGGTTCAACTCAAAAAGATTTTTGAGGTTTCCGCCCTAGGAGTACGAGCTGCCATTTGCACGAACTTTGCTATGCGTGCTAGTCTGCGCTGGGCCCAAGTATTGCAGGCTAATGCGGATCTCTCTCCGGAGGAGGCTTCCCAAGCAGATAGGTTGGAAGCGGCTATTGCATATGGGGCTGATGCGCTCCATGATCTTTTACGCACTTCAGCTAGGTCCATGGTAGCAGCGGTGTCGGCACGCCGTCTTCTTTGGCTACGCAACTGGGCGGCGGATGGTTCGTCCAAGGCTCACCTCGGGGCGTTACCCTTTAAAGGGAAATTGCTGTTCGGAAAGGAGTTAGATGACTTAATGGTTTCTCTAGGTGAGAACCAAGCGTTTAAGCTGCCAGAGGATAGGGCCCGGGCGCGCTCTTCTTTTTCCAGCAGAGCTCGTTTCCGGGGATCCCGAAAGTCCAGGCCACAAAGATCCACCGGGTCCTCTTATAGACCGTCCTCTTCTCGGAACACTCACTGGCAGCAGTCCTTTCGAGGCAAACGTTTTGGCAGGCAAGGAGGAGCCCCGTCGGGTGCGGGGTCCAAGCCTTCGCAATGAAGTTCGGCCGGCCCATCCCTCCTTGCGTCCTCAGCACGTTGTCCCAAACGTGGGGGCGCGTCTATCCTTGTTCCTCGAGGAATGGGCCAGCATTACGTTGGATCAGTGGGTCCTCAATGTGATAAGACACGGTTACGAGTTAGATTTTGCTCGCATCCCAGTGGACAAATTCCTGGTCTCGCCCTGCAAAGATCCCAAGAAGAAAGCGGCGGTGCTAGATACCATTCGAAGACTAGAAAGCTTGGGGGCCATCTCTCCGGTTCCGGCCGATCAGTACGGCAAGGGCCGTTATTCCATTTACTTCATAGTTCCCAAGAAAGACGGCACTTTCCGACCCATTCTGGATCTCAAAGGAGTCAACAGATGCCTTCGGGTCCCTCACTTCAAGATGGAGACCATTCGTTCGGTGATTGCGTCAGTGCGGCCAGGAGAATTCCTTGCGTCACTAGATCTCACAGAAGCATACCTTCATGTGGGCATCCAACCAGCGTTCCAGCGGTTCCTACGGTTTTGCATTCTGGGAAGACACTTCCAGTTCCGGGCTCTTCCGTTCGGCCTGGCGACAGCGCTTCGGACATTCACGAAAGTGATGGTGGTGGTGGCGGCGCACTTACGTCGGGAAGGCCTCCTGGTTCACCCTTACCTCGACGATTGGCTGATTCGGGCGAAGTCAGAGAGCTTGTGTCGGCAGGCGGTAGCCAAGGTGCTTCAATTCTTGCAGTCCCTGGGCTGGGTGGTCAACTACAACAAGAGTCATCTGGAACCCACTCAGTCCTTGGAGTATCTAGGAGCCGTCTTCGACACAAAACGGGGCAGAGTGATTCTCTCTCAGGAACGGATATGCAAATTACAGTCTCAGGTGCGACTGCTTTTGTCTCAGCACCGTCCGCGAGTCTGCGATTACCTGACGGTTCTCGGATCTATGGCCTCCACGCTGGCGTTAGTCCCTTGGGCATTCGCTCACCTACGGCCGCTGCAGTTTTCATTGCTTTCCCGCTGGAAACCGATTTCAGAGGAATTTTATCTTCCACTGCATCTCGACAGTCAGGTGCGCTCCAGCCTGAGCTGGTGGCTGGACTCCAAACATCTCTCCTGTGGAGTATCTCTTCTCCTTCCCAACTGGACAGTGGTGACCACAGATGCCAGTCTTTCCGGTTGGGGTGCAGTCTGCCAAGGGAAATCGGTTCAAGGTCTGTGGTCAGAAGATCAGACCCGGTGGTCTATCAACCGCCTAGAGTCCAGGGCGGTCCGTCTGGCATTGCAAGCTTTTCTACCTCTCGTACGAGGAAAGGCGATCCGAGTATTGTCGGACAACGCTACCACCGTGGCTTACATCAATCGCCAGGGCGGGACGAAAAGCCCTCAAGTAGCGGAGGAAGCGCGTTCCTTGATGGCCTGGGCAGAGCGGCATCTCAGCGATCTCGCTGCGTCTCACATAGCAGGAGTCGACAATGTCCAGGCGGACTTCCTCAGCCGGCACCACCTGGATCCGGGAGAGTGGGAGCTGGCGGAAGAAGCGTTTCTTCTCATTTGCAGGACTTGGGGAACGCCCCACATGGACCTGATGGCCACGTGGCACAACTCAAAAGCTCCGAGATTTTTCAGTCGTCGACGAGAAAAGAGGAGCAGAAGGGGTCGACGCGTTAGCTCTTCCCTGGCCAGCGGAGGTGCTACTGTATGTGTTCCCACCGTGGCCCATGATCGGCAAAATCCTGCGGCGCATAGAATTGCACCCGTCCAACGTGATCATGGTGGCGCCGGAATGGCCGCGCCGTCCGTGGTTTGCGGATCTGATCCAATTGTCGGTGGCGCCGCCCCTTCGTCTACAGGGGTTTCCGGGGCTCCTTCGTCAGGGCCCCGTCTGTTTAGAGGATGCGGATCACTTCTGTCTCGCGGCATGGCTTTTGAGAGGAATCGTTTGAAGCGCAAAGGTTACTCAGATGCGGTAGTTGCCACATTGCTGAGATCCAGGAAGCAGTCTACATCTCTGGCCTATGTTAGAGTCTGGGTAGTTTTTGAAGAGTGGTGCGTAGAGCGGGGTCTGGATCCCACTTCCGCTACTATTCCTGATATTTTGGCTTTTCTCCAGGCTGGGCTGGCCAAAGGTTTAGCATGCAGTTCCCTACGGGTCCAAGTGTCGGCGCTTGGTTGTTTGCGTGGTAAAGTCAGGGGAGTCTCCCTGGCTCTCCACCCTGATATTTCCCGTTTTCTTAGGGGAGCGAAACACCTCCGTCCTCCTTTGCGGTTCCCTTGTCCATCTTGGAACCTCAACTAGGTGCTCTCGGCCTTATGCTCAGCTCCGTTTGAGCCTCTTAAGCGGTCTACGATCAAAGATCTCACGTTGAAGACTGTATTCCTGATAGCGATTGCGTCCGCTCGTCGAGTTTCCGAGTTGCAGGCTTTGTCCTGTAGGGAGCCCTTCTTGCGCATTTCCGATTCGGGGGTTTCCTTGCGGACCGTTCCATCTTTTCTGCCTAAGGTCGTATCGGCTTTTCATTTGAATCAATCAGTTGAACTTCCTTCTTTTGCGGTAGGGGAGTCTTCTGACCCGAAATCAAGGGACTTGAGAAAGCTAGATGTGCGGAGGTCTCTTGTTCGCTATCTAGAGGTCACAAATTCTTTTCGGTTGACGGATCATCTGTTTGTGTTGACATCGGGTCCAAAGAAAGGTTCTGCTGCGTCCCGCACGACGATCGCCCGTTGGCTCAAGGAGGCCATTGGTTCCGCGTACATTTTGCGCGGTAAATCACCGCCGGTGGGTCTTCGTGCTCATTCAACGAGGTCTCATGCTGCGTCTTGGGCGGAATTTTCTCAGGTATCGCCTCAAGAGATTTGTAGGGCGGCTACCTGGAAATCGTTGCATACATTCATTAAACATTACCGGTTGGATGTTCAGGCTGCTGATGCTGGGGGATTTGGAGAGAGGGTACTCCGAGCGGGACTCTCTGCTTCCCACCCTCGGTAACTTAGCTCTGGTACATCCCAGGTGTCCTGGACTGATCCTGGTACGTACAGGGAAAGGAAAATTAGTTTCTTACCTGATAATTTTCGTTCCTGTAGTACCAAGGATCAGTCCAGGATCCCGCCCGCAGTATTGCGCTATAGTAACGGAGAGTCCGCTCATTGTTGTTTTTTAATACGCTGACCCCTTGTTTTGTTCGCTCTCCCGGTTGGGGAGTCTGTTTTCCTGTAGGGGTGTTGTAGTTGTTTTTTGGTTTTCTTAGTGAATTTCTATAGTTAGTTATGTTGGCTTTTGGATTTTCTACTTTGACATTACGTATGACTGAGGGGCTGTGACTGGCACAGGGGCTTATATATGGCTCCGCCCACAAGTTTTAATCTGTCTCCATCTACTGGTGCGGAGTCACAACCCAGGTGTCCTGGACTGATCCTTGGTACTACAGGAACGAAAATTATCAGGTAAGAAACTAATTTTCCTATGGATAAGTCTAAATAGAAACCTTTTTTTTTTTCCAGTACCCTTTGCTCTCCCTTGTCTACATTAGCTTCACAGGAACAAGATTGTATTTGTATGAGGGTTAAGATAAACTGGAGTATTTTAGAGAGTCTATCAAGAAAATGGCAGATGCCACTGAACTGCTTTTTTTTTTGTTCATTCACGTGTTTGTTCATTTCCACACAGGACAATTTGGACTACATAAAATAGTCCAATTCTAACTAAAACAACAACTTAGCCTGTCACCCCCACCCCTACCCTTTCCCAAACCTCCCTGTACCATAAATCTCCACCAATTTGAAACAAGTGATGATTTGACCTATTGATCCTTCGAAAGTTGACTATTAGTGTCTTTGAATTTTCTCTTTTCCTACCATGCTCTTGTCTTGATGAACCACTGTTGAAAATATCACAGTTGTGAAACACATTCCTACACAGGTTTAGAAAGGGTAGGCCAGTAACCTTGCCAGACGCTCAAACTTCTGCTTACATCCAACTGACTTACTTTTTTTGCAGTCATATATTCAAATTGTAATGATTTTTACATAGAAACATAGAAATGACGGCAGAAGAAGACCAAACGGCCCATCTAGTCTGCCCAGCAAGCTACGCACTTTATCCATTTTTTCCCCCTTTTTTTCTCTCCCACCTGTTACTATTGGCTTCCAGTACCCTCCAGCCCTAATTCCCCTCCACCCCACCACCAATTTAGAGAGCAGCGCCGTATCTGCATCCAAGTGAATGTCCAGCTCAATTAGGGGTAGCAACTGCTGTAACAAGCAGGCCACACCCTTACCCCATACTCTTACCCACCCCTGTTTTTGTTTTTTTGTTTTTTTTGGAGATAGCAGCCCTCCATCCTTCCGCTCCGTGAAGGTGGAACACCAACTGCTGGCCACTGGCATCCCGCTCTGTGAATGCCTCTGTGGCTACTGCCGCTCCGTGAATGCCTCTGTGGCTACTGCCGCTCCATGCAGTGTTAGACTTGATGGATCCACAGTGTTTATCCCACGCCCCTTTGAAGTCGTTCACAGTTTTAGACTTTACCACTTTAGAGCCAAGTTTTCCACTGTGCCATAGTCTGTTCATCTGTAGAAATCCAGACTACCAAGATAGTTTGAACAGCTAATAAAAGATTTTCTGGGGAACCATTTTTTAGATTCAGTTAAGTCTTCAAATGAGTTATCAAAAAATCCAAGCAAGCATACCCGAGCATTGCTTGGAATATAGTTCGATCCATCATTTGGCCTAGATCTGTTAGAATCCCAGACCAAAACAAGAATATCTTCATACACTCCCAAATACAATGGAAGAAAGAACCTTTTTCTGCAAGACACTTCAAACATTTATCAATATCACAACTGGGCCACAAATGACCATGTACATACAATGCAGCAGTTTGTATGCTGTTTCCCTTATATTTACATGTTCAGAAACATTCTTGTAATTCTGTAAAATTATCAACACTTCCGATCTAGCTATTGTTAAAGCAGCCTGCTTTTCCATTTTTCCACAATAATATCCAATATTTTATCATTATGTATATTTTGGAGAGCCTCACTAAAGGATGAACAGGAATTAATCTTCCCACCATTCCATAAGAACACTGCCTTCACATCCATAAAGCTATGAAACAATCTATTGTTTTGACGCAAGGACTGCACATAATGCCATCCTTGTAAGAAGTCATATAAAAGTCCTTAGTCTAATTTGTAACTGTCTTGCAGTTCCAAAAAACTTTTTATTACATTAGTTTTTCTGAGGAAGAATTGTTGAACACTTACAATACCTTTATTTTCCCATCTCAGGAACACTTTGTTCTCTAAACCTGGTGGGAATTGCAGGATTCCTCTCAATATCAGGAATGGGGTATCGGTCTAATTTTATGCAATTTTTGCTTGCATAAATGGCTCCATGCTTTCCTCCTGGACTGTATTAAGACTTTGTTTTACAGTGTACAGGAACCTCTGAAGGTTTTACCTGAGTAATATTTCCTGGCCAGTAAGAAACAACCATTTTTTTAAAATAAAATCACATGGAGAGAAATAGCTAGTACCAAATAACCAATCTTTTATGTGCTGCAATACACAGGCTAAGTTATAATCTCACCATTTAGAATAGTTCATACCCCCTTGTCTCTTGTCAGTCATTAAAGTAATTAAAGGAACTCTAGCTCTGTGCCTACCCTGCAAAAATGTCCACAGAATTTGATGAATTAGAGTTAGATCTGACTTGCTCAATCAAAATGGAAGTTGTTGCATAACAAAGCCATCTCGGTAATGTCATAATTTTTATCAAATATATTCGCCCAGACAGGGATAAGGGCAAAGAAGACCAATTATTCAATTTCCATTTCATGTTTTTAAGCAACGTTACAACATTCACCTCATATAATTTATCTATCTTTTTGGGAAGCATGATCCCCAGGTATCTCATCTCCCTTTCCACCCACTTTAATGGGAATTGACCTTTCCAAGTTACCTTTAGGTCACCAAAAATTTCGAAAGCCTCAGATTTGTCTACATTAATTTTCAATCCAGAAAAAGCCCCAAACACTAACTGACTTCGCAAGAATCCTTCTAACGATTTTTGCGTACAACATAACAACATGAAGACATCATCCGTGAAAGCTGCCACCTTAAATTCTTGGGTTCCTATGCTAAAGCCCTTCACAAAATTGTCATAGGAAATTGTCATGCTGGGTCAGACCAAAGGTCCATCAAGCCCAGCATCCTGTTTCCAACAGAGGCCAAATCGGGCCACAAGAACCTGGCAAGTATCCAAACACTAAGAATATCCCATGCTACTGATGTCAGTAATAGCAGAGGCCATTCCCTAAGTCAATAGCAGTTAAAGGACTTCTCCAAGAACTTCTCCAAACCTTTTTTAAACCCAGCTACGCTAACTGCACTAACTACATTCTCTGGCAACAAATTCCAGAGCTTAATTGTGCATTGAGTGAAAAGAAATTTCTTCGATTTAGTCTTAAATGTGCTACTTGCTAACTTCATGGAGTGCCCCCTGGTCCTTCTGTTATCACATCTACTCGTTCAAGACCTTTCATGATTTTAAAGGCTTCTATCATATCCCTCTCAGCCGTCTCTTCTCCAAGCTGAACAGCCCTCACCTCTTCAGCCTTTCCTCATAGGGGAGCTGTTCCATCCCCTTTAGCATTAGGTCGCCCTTCTCTGTACCATCTCCATCGCAACTATATCTTTTTTGAGATGCGGCGACCAGAATTGCACACAGTATTCAAGGTACGATCTCACCATGGAGCAATACAGAGGCATTATGACATTTTCCGTTTTGTTAACCATTCCCTCCTTAATAATTCCTAACATTGTTTGCTTTTTTGACTACTGCAGCACACTGAGCTGATGATTTCAAAGCATTATCCACTATGATGCCTAGATCATTTTCCTGGGTGATAACTCCTAATGTGAAACCTAACATGTAACTACAGCAAGGGTTATTTTTCCCTATATGCAACACCTTGCACTTGTCCACATTAAATTTCATCTGCCATTAGATGCCCAATCTTCCAGTCTTGCAAGGTCCTCCTGCAGTGTATCACTATCTGCTTGTGATTTAACTACTCTGAATAATTTTATATCATCTGCAAATTTGATGACCTCACTCGTCGTATTCCTTTCCAGATCATTTATAAATATATTGAAAAGCACTGATCCAAGTACAGATCCCTGAGGCACATAAGAAAATGCCATACTGGGTCAGACCAAGGGTCCATTGAGCCCAGCATCCTGTTTCCAATAGTGGCCAATCCAGGCCATAAGAACCTGGCAAGTACCCAAAAACAGTCTATTCCATGTTACCATTGCTAATGGCAGTGGCTATTCTCTAAGTGAACTTAATAGCAGGTAATGGACTTCTCCAAGAACTTATCCAATCCTTTTTTAAACACAGCTATACTAACTGCACTAACCACATCCTCTGGCAACAAATTCCAGAGTTTAATTGTGCGTTTGAGTAAAAAAGAACTTTCTCCGATTAGTATTAAATGGCCCCATGCTAACTTCATGGAGTTGCCCCCTAGTCTTTCTACTATCTGAAAGAGTAAATAACCGATTCACATCTACCAGTTCTAGACCTCTCATGATTTTAAACATCTCTATCATATACCCCCTCAGCCGTCTCTTCTCCAAGCTGAAAAGTCCTAACCTCTTTAGTCTTTCCTCATAGGGGAGCTGTTCCATTCCCCTTATCATTTTGGTAGCCCTTCTCTGTACCTTCTCCATCTCACGCCACTGTTTACCCTTTTCCACTGAGAAAATTGACCATTTAATCCTTCTCTCCATTTCATGTCTTTTAACCAGTTTGTAATTCATGAAAGGACATCGCCTCCTATCCCATGACTTTTTACTTTTTTTTAGAAACCTCTCATGAGGGACTTTGTCAAATGCCTTCTGAAAATCCAAATACACTACATCTACCGGTTCACCTTTATCCACATGTTTATTAACCCCTTCAAAAAAATGAAGCAGATTTGTGAGGCAAGACTTCCCTTGGGTAAATCCATGTTGATTGTGTTCAATTAAACTGTCTTTCTATATGATCTGTGATTTTGATCTTTAGAATAGTTTCTACTATTTTTCCCGGCACTGAAGTCAGGCTCACTGGTCTATAGTTTCCCGGATCACCCCTGGAGCCCTTTTTAAATATTGATGTTACATTGGCCACCCTCCAGACTCCAGGTACAATGGATGATTTTAATGATAGGTTACAAATTTTAACTAATAGATCTGAAATTTCATTTTTTAGTTGCTTCAGAATCCTAGGATGCATACCATCCAGTCCAGGTGATTTGCTATTCTTTAGTTTGTCAATCTGGCCTACTACATCTTCCAGGTTCACAGTGATTTGGTTCAGTTCATCTGACTCATCGCCCTCGAAAACCATCTCCGGAACTGGTATCTCCCCAACATCCTCATTAGTAAACACTTAGAAAATAGCCTCTGCTATTACTAGCAACGGTAACATGGAATAGACTTAGTTTTTGGGTACTTGCCAGGTTCTTATGGCCTGGATTGGCCACTGTTGGAAACAGAATGCTGGGCTTGATGGACCCTTGGTCTGACCCAGTATGGCATGTTCTGTGTTCTTAAGCAAAGAATTCATTTACTCTTTCTGCAATGGCCTTATCTTCTCTAAGAGCCCCTTTAACCCCTCGGTCATCTAACGGCCCAACCAACTCCCTCACAGGTTTCTTGCTTCGGATATATTTTAAATAGTTTTTATGAGCTTTTGCCTCTATGGCCATCTTCAATTCAGATTCAATTTTTCTTAATAAAGGGTCTATAGAAATTATATTGAGCAAAGGCAAGAGTGGACAGCCCTGCCATGTCTCACAATAAAGCGGGAAATCCTTGGAAATATCACCATTAGTTGTTATGGCAGATCTTGGTGTCTGGTATAATGATGAAATATTTTATACTATTTTTCCCTGAAGACCATATCTTCCCATGATTGAAAATAAATAAGGCCACAACACCCTGTCAAATGCCTTTTCTGAATTAAACCCGACCGTCATCACCAGGCACATTCTTTTCTAACATTCTTCTATTGCTATTATCAATTTTGTCATGTTTATACTAATCGAGCACCCCTTTACAATACTTGATTTTTAGAAATAATCGGAGGAACTATCTGGCTTAACATCTGCCAAATTTTTGCATACAGTTTTTAGCGTCATTGTTCAACAAAGATATGGGTCTATAGGAGGCAGGGTTAGTAGGATTCTTCCCCGTTTTTTTCCAAGACAGTAATATAAGCTCTAGTGAATCCCTCAGGAAATTCAATTTCTTTTCGGAGGCTCAAAAGAGGAATAAGGTATATTAAAACCTCATTCTTCATTAACAGTCAACCCTGGACCTCTTGCTCTGAGGGTAGATTGATGCCACATAAGCAACTGTGGGAGAACAACTCCCTCTGAGCAAGAGGTAGAAAGTCACACAGATCTCCAAAGGCAACATATTCCACAGCATGTCTCCTTATGTACCATCCTTATGATCTGTCATGATGCAGTAAAAACAAACTCTTCCTCTGAAAAAATGTTTCTCTTAAC
Source organism: Rhinatrema bivittatum (assembly GCF_901001135.1). Taxonomy (NCBI): domain Eukaryota; kingdom Metazoa; phylum Chordata; class Amphibia; order Gymnophiona; family Rhinatrematidae; genus Rhinatrema; species Rhinatrema bivittatum. The sequence goes on from NC_042621.1 coordinate 117,097,706, forward strand.
TGCTGGGCTCTTGTAATTGGCACAGTCATTTTGCCAATAATTCCTTCACTTGACTGGGAGACTTAAGTGTACCCTTTTCAATTTTTTCAAACCTTTAGTTTCTCTGGGAATAGCATGGCAAACCGGATGTTCCAATTGATTAACTCCCTGTAAATCATTGAAAAAGCATTACATTGAGCAGATACGGCAGACGAGAAATCCTGGAACCCCATCACCCTTTGTTCTTTATATTTAAGATCTTTGCGTTTATGTGCAGTAACCACTGCAGTTTTTTGTAAGGAGTTAAGAAACCAGGCAATAACTATTCTCTGGCATCCCTCCACATCCTGTTTAGGCCCAAGTCTGTACGCCCTCTCTATAAGCAGCTTCCCCTCTAATTCAGGCATTTTCAGTTCACTTGCGAGCCATTTCTCAAGCACAGCTCTCCCTCTGGAATATTCTCAGGCAAGCCCAGAACGCAAAAATTGTTTCTGCACAAGCGAGTCTCCAAATCTGCCAGCTTTGCCTCTCTTGCCACTAAAGGTATTTCCAGCACAGTAACACGTTGTAAGGGCTATATTGTCCCCTCCAACCGCCGAAATCCATCCTTCTGCTATGTCCATTCTTCTCCCCACCTCCGCCATCGATTTTTTCAGCTCAGAAAGAGTAGTATTTATTTCAAATTTGTGCTCCAGGGCCACCATGATCACTTACGTAAGTCTGCTCCTACATGTTAGCCATGCTGAGTGACTTGCGCTTGTCTGCCATTTTACTTTTTTCTTTTTCCCTTCAGATCGGTTTAGTAGACATGATGTCCACTTCCCCGATTGTATGAAAAGTATTCCTGCACCATTCAAACAGTGGATGTTCTCAAAATAGTTCAAAGATGGTATTTTTGTCCAAAAAATCACAAAAACCAAAGGGGTGGCACCGGGAGCTCTTGCACACGCGTCTGACTAGGCTCACCGCATCACGTGATCTCACCCACACTAACTTTTATAGTGAGCTTAACTAGCTTCTTACTTACCTAGTTTTATCTAAGAGCATCTTATTCATGTATGGTTTCTTAGGTTCATACTAATAGAGCCTAACGTGTGGTACAAACGTTTATCAGCCTAAAGCAGACTCCAGGAACATCACATTTCTATAGTGTTGCTATTTCCTTTCCCTTAATAAAAATGTTTGCAACACCTGCTTTTGTTAGAGAATGTGCTATTAGTCTGGCACTATCAGGGATAAGCCTATCCCCAGGATAGCTTTTATTGTCTGATAGTGCCAGACTGATAGCTTGGTTTGAGCCTAGCTTCTGGTATTAAGGTGAACCTGGAAAATACCATAAAAAGCATTATCAGATAAGTTTTATTCCATGGTGGGAAATTGATCTCTGACAGGTAGCCTCAATGGAAGCTTACATGGGTCATGTGGTCTGCACAGAGTGTTGGAGGAAGGTTTATAAATCTTTCTAGAGAAAGCTGCCAAGCGTATGCTGTTAGGGACCTATGCAACAACAACAAATTGCTCTGTAGTTTTGATTTTTTTTTTTTTGTCCATCTGAGAAAAAGTAGCTCTGGAACTCTGCCAATTATTTTGCACTGAAAAGAACTTTTGCTTTTTCTCATTCTTTGTTTTATCCCCTTTAGTGTCCTCAAGTATTTCAGCCATTTTTCAATTTTCTTCATGTTTTTGTTGTCAAATAGATCACACAGGGAGAAAGTATAACCAGTAGAAAAATGATAGTTTTAATGTGTCTGAACTGATTGTTGGTGAGACCTCATCCAGAATATTGTGTCAAGTTCTGGAGGCCATACTTCCAAAAGAATCTAGACAGGGTGGAGGTGGTCCAGAGACTACAAAAAATGGAACAGAGTTTATACCAAAATCTATATGAGATGAGACATCTGGTCTGCCCAGTTTAGTTTCTCTTCTCCCGGCTCGGCCAGCGAAGCATTTCTCTCCTTCATCTTCGACCGGACAGGCCTGCACGATCGGCGCCAGTGTCCCACCGGGGTAAGGCCTCTCAAACCACCACTCACCCAGGCAGGGCCGCCGCCAACCGCGAGGCAAGCCTAGCCTCTGAATCCGGGCCCGAACTCCTTCTTTCCGCGACTGAAGCCCGCCCCTCCACCGAACCGGCCAATCACGTGACTGCTGCAGGGCAGCCAATCAGCAGAGGCCCGGCTGGGCTTTAAATTTTAAACACCAGCTAGGCGCCGTGCACAGAGCGTCGCGCAACAAAGGGGCCTGCCCCTTTGTGCGCCCCTTCGTGCAGCCCCTAAGTGTGGAGAGATTTTTTGACTTAGAGTTGTTTTGGTCTATCTCTGCTCACCTACCTGTCCACCAACAACTTAACATCGGCAGGAGCAATTCATCCATACAACAGGAACTCTACTCCTCAACATATTGCCCCTCGTCTTCATCACAAAGATGCACCCCCTCGCTATACCCAAAATCTGGAACAAAGGCAGAATGCTTACAAAACCTACATCTCATCCCATTATAGGCTTATTCCTATAATGATATCTCCAATTACACAATTTCTGGGTCTCTCACTGTTTACACTAACTTTATTTAACGCACAGTCGCTCTCCAAAAAAACGCACATACTCAACGATTCACTTATAGAAGTGAACCCAGACATTTGTGCAATCACGGAAACATGGCTTAAACCTACCGACACAGTACTAATGAACCAGCTTCCCACGCAATTTTACGACCTCTTCTCAGTCCCCAGACCCAAAAAAAGAGGAGGAGGGCTCCTCTTGGTGGCGAAAAAAGGATTAGGCCTAACCTTACAACAAACAAATACTACAACCAAAATCGAATTCTCCCTCTTCAAATCGGAACAACTACAATTAGTCCTCATCTACGCCCCACCAGGAACTTAGAATCAGACCCCTCTCCTTTGATTGAGCTAATAGCCAAACACATTAACACCGATTAAACCTGCCATAATCTTAGGAGACTTCAACATGCATGTAGACGCTTACCCTTGATCCATCAACTGTGGAACGTTTCTCTCCTCGCTCAGTTATATGGGTTTCACTCAAATTGTCAACAGCCCCACCCATAAAGCAGGCCACACATTAGACCTCATCTTTATTAACAAAAGCTTCTCCATCCACTCCAACCCCACTTGCTCTCAAGTCCCGTGGTCGGACCACCGAGTCATCTACACAACACTTAAGATCAAAAATCCCCCACCTCAAGCCTCCACCTAAACCACCATCCATTTCAGGAAACCATGTTCACTAGACCTACTCAGTGAGCAGCTATCCAAAGAACTAAACCAACTAGACCTCGCAGATGTAACCACAGCCACCACCTCATGGATCAATATCACCAAGAAAATTGCGGATCAAATCTGCCCGACCACCACCAAAGTCCTACAACCCACGCTGGACAACAGAAAACCTTGGTTTACCCCTGAACTTAAGTCCCTTAAACAAAAACTAAGAAATAAAGAACATAGCTGGAGAAAAAAACCCTCCACTTCGTCACAAGCCAACTACAAATCCCTCCTCAACACCTACAGGAACGCTATCCTTAGAACAAAGAAAGATTTCTACGCAAAAAAAATCCACAACTTCATCTTTGATTCAAAGGCACTTTTTTCCTACGTCTCATCACTTACCATACCTTCACCTCCCACCATTCCAGACTACCAAGCACACAACAAAGCCAAGGAACTTGCCAATTACTTCAAGAAAAAAATCTCCAACCTAACCCCCACCCTCTTACAACTCTCAGCCTCCCTCCAATTCACCCTTTCATCATCCCGCCTCAGTAAAACATTAGTCTGGAATCCTTTGAGCCCATTTCTCTTGAGATAGAAAATACCCTCAAGAAAATCAAACCATCCTCCCACCCATCGGTTCGTCTACCGACAAACTTGCTCATCGCCATCCCGAATACTATCGCTAAACCAATAGCGGAAATTATAAATACCTCTTTATCTCAAGGCACGGTACCAAACCAGTTAAAATTAGCAATTCTTAAACCGCTCCTAAAAAAGCCAAACTCTTCTCCAACGGATCCTGCTAACTTCCGCCCCATTGCAAACTTACCACTGATAGCCAAACTGATGGAGAAAATCGTAAACAAGCAACTTTCAGAATACCTCGAAGATAACATACTCGCCCCAGCTCAATACGGCTTTCACAAATCTCTAAATACCGAGTCCCTACTTCTATCACTCACGGACACTATCCTCTTAAACCTGGATAATAAACAATTTTACCTCCTGGTTCTTCTAGATCTGTCTGCAGCATTCGACACGGTAAAACACACAATACTCTTAAATCAACTAGCGAACATAGGCATCAAAGGTGTTCAGCACTCAATTGGTTTAAGTCCTTCCTATGCAACAGGTTCTATAAAGTCAGGATAAACAATAAAGAATCTCATCCAGTCCTCTCAGACCAGGGAGTCCCTCAAGGATCCTTACTCTCACCCACTCTCTTCAATATTTACCTTCTCCCGCTCTGCCACTTACTCTCAAACCTTAAGCTAATTCATTACCTCTATGCGGGGACGACATACAAATTCTGATCCCGATCACAGAGTCCCTTCAAAAAACTATCTCCCACTGGAATGATTGCCTTCAGCCAATTAAGGACCTTCTCTCCAGCCTCAACCTAGTTCTTAATGCCAACAAAACGGAGATGCTCTATATCTCCCATGACAACAATTTCACCCCTATCAACCCAGTAAGCCCCTCTCAACCTACCAGCTTAAACATTAATCTCTCACCTGACGTCAGAAATCTAGGAGCCTGGCTCGATAACCATCTAAACCTAAAAAAAATTTATAAACACCACAAAGGATTGCTTTTACAAATTGCAAGTCCTCAAAAACCTAAAACCACTCCTTCACTTCAATGACTTCCGTTTGGTGTTACAATCCATCATCCTAACCAAGATCGACTATTGCATCTCCCTTCTACTCGGACTCCCTACCAGCTCCATCAAACCTCTACAGATGGGTCAGATCGCTGCCGCTAGAATTCTCACAAACTCCAACAAAAGACAGCACATCACCCCTATCCTTCGTAACCTACACTGGCTGCCTATCAAATACAGGATCCTCCTTAAAGTTCTCACAATTATTCACAAAGCGACACACAACCTCTCTCCCATAATGTTAAGCACACAACTCCGACTGCATACTTCAGCAAGACCCATCAGAAGTGCATACAAAGGGACACTGTATGCCCCTCCAGCTAATACATCACTAAGGAAGCGTGCACTATCTACAGCAGGCCCCCATCAATGGAATGCGCTCCCCCCAGATCTACGACTAGAACCAAGCCACCTGGAGTTAAAAAAAAAAAAAGCTAAAAACCTGGCTCTTCATCCAAGCTTACCCTGACACTTAAAACTGCCATGGTGTGAGTACAGACTTAAGTTCATCTTCCCATTGGTTATACGTTCCGTATTCTTTCACTGGTTAGATTTTTTCATTCACCGGCTATTATGTTCCATGTTCATTATACAGCTTTATGTATTCAGGCACTTGTTACATGTTCCCTATTCATTCTCTCTTGTTATATGCACCGTACTCATTCTCTCTTGTTATATGCACCGTACTCATTCTCTCTTGTTATATGCAAGTGTTTAACATATTAAACATATTCTACTGTTCTATGTACAGCCTCTGGCTAATGTACAGTTTTATGCACAGCCTTTGGCTAAGTTACAGTTTTATGTAAACCGGAGTGATTTGTATTTCATACAGGAACCTTGGTATATAAAAATTATAAATAAATAAATAAATAAATAAAATGTAGTATCACACACCCAGATGATCTCTGGCATTTCTCTCATTTTTTTGCAATTGGGGATCCTTTCTGCTTATCCCACACCACCTTGAATTCTGTTACCTCCTCCATCTTCAATGGGAGGGCGTTCTGTTGATCTACCACCCCTTTCTGTGAAGAAATATTTTCTAATGTTGCTCCTGAGTCTTCCCTCTCATATCTTGACTTCTCTTTCTAGAATATTCTCTCCTTTGGAAAAAGGTTTCCTCCTTGTGTATTATTTATACCTTTAAGGTATTTGAATGTGTCTGTCATATCTCCCCGTCTCTCCTCTCCTCTGATATACATATTTAGATTTCGAGTCTCATCTCATCTGACTTTTGGTGTTGGCAATTTATAATTTTGGTATCTCTTTTTTATCCAGAATGTTTCCAGCCTATATCCTTTCAGAAAGATGACCTCCAGAACTGGACATGATCTTTTAGATGAGGTCTCACTAATGCTCTGTGCAGAGGCATTATCACTACCTTTTTTGAACTGGTTATTTCTCCCCTCTGTGCGCACTCTGGTTTTGGCCTTATCGCCCTGTTTTGCTATTTTAACATCATCAGAATCGGTCACTCTAAGGTTTGGTGCACATCGGTATTTCACTCCATGTATTGTTCCCTCTGATTCATGCATTCTCGAATGAATAATTTTGTACTTTCTTGCACTGAAGCTTAGCTGCCAAGCATTTGACATTGCTCAAGTTTCTTAGATCACTTCTCATTCTATCTGCTCCTTCAGGAGTGTTCACTCTGTTACAAATATTGGTATCTGCACAAAGGCTAATTTTTCCTTCTCACCTTTCTGCAATATAGCTCACAAAGATAAATTGAATAGTAACAGACCCAGAATAGATCCTGGAGGCACTTGACTGATCAACTTTCTTTCCTCCACGTGAAATGTATTACTGTTGCCATCTGTTGTCTCATTCATCCAGTTTCTAATTCAATCTGGCACCTTAGGACCCATCCCAAAACTGGTCAGTTGATTTATAAGCCTGCTGTGTGGGACAATATCAAACGTTTTGCTGAAATGTAAAAAAAAAAACCAAAAAAACACACATCCAGTACACATCTTTGATCTAATTCTCTAGTCACCCAATCAAAAAATTGATCAGATTTGTTTGACACAATCTTGCTGTGGTAAAACCGTGTTGCCTTGGGTCCTGCAGCCTGATGGATTCCAGATACTACACTATCCTTTCCTTCAATAGTCTCCGTTAAGTCTCCCACCGCCAAGGTAAAACAAACCGGTCTGTAATTTCCTGCTGCCTTTCATCTCCAGTTTATTAAACTGTACTGACCACTGATTTATCTAGTATGAATTAGAGTTCACCTTTAGTGTTTTTGATCGTGAAACTTATCACAAGGCGTGCATTAGAGTGTGCAACCAATGCAGCCACACAAGTTCCTGCCATTTGAAAGGGGTTTAGATCTTGATCTAGAAGAACACCTCCTTCTACCTATACAGGATGCCACCAGTGCTAAGGCTGGCCTTGTCTGCTCCTTCCCCACCCTCTCATCTCTTTCCTAAATGCTGAAGTTGTACTAAACCAATGGTCATCAAAATGTTATTAGTACTGACAATCCAGTAATTATGTATTACCTTAAGCAAAGAGGGATGGAGTCTTGCCCTCTTTCATCAGGTTAAGGAGCTAGGAAATATCTTATTTAATAACCTAATTGTCTTCTCTCTTTCTGTCAAGACTTTTTTCCTTTCTCATTAAAGTCATTTGGGACATGTTGGACTCCCATAAAGTATCAAACAAAATATTTCTTGAGTAAGGCCATACCTGATGATGTGTATGTTTGTCAATCCTGAACAGAAAATTACTAGTTTGCGATATCCGGAAGAGATCAAAAAGAATAGCGGGGAAGGCTACTTCATATGAATCCTCTCGTCCCCAGGCAGTCACATTTTTAGAAAACATTAGGTTCTATGAAGCGCCTTGCACCGTAGTGACTGAGAATACATGTGGTTCTCCTTTTAGATGTTCGTTTGAGGAATCTCATCAAGCTAGGATCTTTGGCAAGTCTAAACTAAGGCACTCTTCCATCCCATAATCCAAACTTTATTCCTGATAGTTTGGATATTAAAGCTGTAGAGGTGTTGGGTTGGAGTATCTGAGGAAGTGTCTCAAGTCCTGGCTTCTAGGAAGGAGTCTATCAGGCGGGCTTGCTATTTAAAATGAAGAAGCGTTATCTTTAATGTGATGGCATGTCTCTAGATTTCTTGTTTCACTCAAAAGCCGAGTGACCATGTTTTACATGCTTTTGAGTCTGGCTTAAAAGAACTATTAAATTAGGATCCATTTTGTTGCAAGTAACCCTTACCATCAGTTTGATTTCCAGAGTTGTCTTGGTTGGTTTGTTTTTGGTCTGAAGTTTTATTTTCTTGAAATTCCCAAAAGCAGGTGGTTTCCAACACACGTTTATATATTTGTTTTTTTGTCATTCATTGGGATTGTCATCTCTTTTTTATATATTTCAAGATGCCTCTTGGCTAGCTAGTCCAATATATATCAGTTCATTGAGGCTATTTGTGATCAAATAAATTTAAATGAGTTACCTGTAATGTTTTGTTCTCCGGTAACAGCAGCTCAGTTGTCAGTCTATTCTCTTCCCACTTTTGGAAGGAGTGCTCTATCTTTGATTGTTAAACTGATGGCAGTTGATCCATTCTCACATAGGTCCCTGGCCACACATACTCTCAAGCTTTTTCCGGAATGCTGTAGATCAGGGGTGGCCAACTCTGGTCCTTGATCCACCAGCAGGTCTGATTTTCAGGATATCCACAATGAATATATATGAGATTTGTAAGCACTGCTTCCATTGTATACAAATAGATTTCATGCACATTCATTGTGGATATCCTGAAAATCAGGCTTGTTTGTGGCTCTTGAGGAGTTGGCCACCCCTGCTCTAGATGTTCCATCGATGCATATGCCAGTTTACACAACCCACATTTGATTCCATTGAGCTGCTGTCCTCTGCAAAAAAATGTTACAAGTTGGTAATTTCACTATGAGCTAATTTGTAGGATGGTCCTGCTTGCTGTTTTCTGACCATGTCTAGGTTATCTTCAAGATGCTGCCTTTCTCATAAATGAGAGCTGCATAGGGTGGCTGACCAAGGGTAGGGAGCATAAGCAGGGGTGAGTCCATGGATATTGACATAGTATCGTGCTTTATAGCATCCTGTAAATCCATTGATGGTTCAGATCAAACCTTGTCCTCTCTATGCCTTTAGCAGTCAGCTGCCCACTACACTTTAGTGAAGTCCTCTTGTGTGGACCTTAACCATCACAAGTTATTTGACTTTGAACTTTAATAAGAGGATTTGTAGCAACACACTGTCAGAATTTAATTGGAAGTGTTCGTGGGGTGGGTGATCTCTTGCTTGCTTGATGAGTTGTGATTCTTGTTATCAGGGTTGCTGCTTTCTTACAGGAATGCTGGCTTTGGAGATGCTTGGACGGAGAGCTCACAATGACCATCCCAACAATTTCTCCCGAAGTCCCCCATACACAGAGGATGTGAAATGGCTCCTGGGACTAGCCGCCAAATTGGGTAAGGGTCAATCTCTAATATGCATGCTTACACAGTGTGGATCATAGTGTTATAATTCTCTTTTTTACTTCTCTGGTGATCTAGTGATGCTAATTAGTACTATTGTTAAATTTACATGAACAAATGACTCATTTATCATAGCAAAAAAACATTAGACACTTAATGTGCTTCTACAGAATTTTCTTGTCATATGGAGTTAGTACAGACAGAGATCCCCCGTCATTTTCCAGTTATCTTGCGTTAATGTTCTCTATGGGCAAGTAGAACGGTAATCAGCCACAAGTGGGGTGATGACATCCAAGATGGAAAAGCTCTAGCAGAGCTCAAAAAGACCAAGATTGTCTTTCTGAACATGCACAAAGGTACCTGTGTGGCCACTGTGGCGCGAGTCTCCTGAATCTTTTTCTTCTACTTTGGCAAAAGTACATGATTTTGCGCTCTCCAAGTAACAGTCATCAATTTTCAGACAGTGTAGTTTTATTTTATTCGGTAGTCCTTTTAATGTTTTTCTTTTTTATTTTGTCTCCTAAAAAAAAATTTTTTTTTGTTTTCTCAAATTACAAAAATTGAGTTCAGCTTAGCTTTATCACTTTTTGCTATGGCAGACAAAAGGCAGGCTTCAAAAGGTGCCCCGAGTTTTCCTACAAAATGCCTTCATTGTTTGGGGCTAATCCATGAAATCCCCAATTGTGCTACTTTGTGTCTAAATGCCACCCAGGGCCTTGAGGTTCAGAAATTTGACACTTAACAAATATTCAAGTTCACCTCAAACTTCTACAACAGTGTAGAGGGAGCAAAGCCTAAAAAAAAAAAAGTGCAATCTCGTCTCATGTTAAGAACTATGACACTCATTGTCTGAGCAGTCACCACTCCTCCTCTGTAAAGGAAGGAGAGACTGCACTCCCTGGTGCCAAAACTGCTAGGCACTGAGATAGGCCCAATTCGTGTTAATGACTCTCTGGTCCTGGGAATAAAAACACCTAAGAAATCTATACCAATTCTGGTTCCGGAATCCGTGAATTCTTCCAGGAGGAACCCTCTTCCTCCTTTTCCTGCAGACTTCGTCAGAAATTATTTTACCAACTTACCTGGCTGGGCTTACCTCTTTTGCAATCCTTGGCCCCAAAGCCTACAATTCCACCATATGGAAGCAAACGATATCTTGCACCTTGACTCTCAGTTCAAATCACAAAGAACCCAAAAAATAGGCCAACATCAGAAGATCTGCCCATAATACTATCGGGCTCTCAGGAAGGCTTACAGTCATCGTACGATTATTTCTCATACCATTCTGATAACGAATTGACTGGTCTGCCATCAGACCCATCATCTCCCCTTTCAGAAGTGCATCTCTACCAGAGGACATCCAGCTTTTCTGCAAAAAAAAAAAAAAAAAAATTGGTAAAAGCTATCTGATTATTTTGCAAGGTGAAACAGATCCTAGAAAAGATTTGTTTTGGAGTACTAAAATATATCTAAGATCTTAATCAGGTGATGGTAGTACTAGTATATGTAGTACTGCAAGAATGCAATAAACACTTTACCTGTATATAGTAAGAAAGTTGGACCTTAAATACAAAGTACAGCCCTCTTCTGTTCATCAAAAAGTATAATTCCCACAAGAATTTATAGAAGTAAAATCAGCTCTAAAGAAAATAAAATGTTCCAAAACACATTCAAGTACTCCTCCTGGCAAAGATGTGAAACTGCTTTACAGTATGGCAAAAGATTTTTCAGTCAGCTATGCTAATATAAACTGTACATGGTCCAGTATGTTAAAAATTTGTTGCTGAAACTACAGAACATGACCCACCAGCTTCCTACAGATGCTATGGATTGTTTTACACCAATAATACAGAAACAAAGAATGTAGAAAGCATCAGATTCAGTCTAATTACAATGAATGTGATACCTCCTCCAAGACTTCTGCAGGAGCTAGTATGGCTTTGGGTTTGAAAGCTTCATGAGGATGTTCATGCATAAGTGGTGGATGCTCCATACACAGGAGATAATCTTTGTCTCCAAAGAGAAAATAAAAAAAAGTAGATCTCAGTAAAATTACTGTTCCACGCTCTTTACCCTGTCAGCAGATACAGCGGAGTAACCGTAAACAGAAAAAGTTAATCTAACATTACAGAAGGCAGTTTTTCTATTCCTGTAGCAGAAAACAAACTTTTCCTTACCAGTGGCCTCGTATGCAAAAACTGCAACAAAGAAGGCCTCATGCTAGAGAGAAGGCACAGTTCAAATCTCTCCAGCCAGCAAAGCCAAATTCTAATGCCAGACTTTGACTACAAAGTAAACACTCTGCAATTAGATTTCAGTGACTTTCTTGTGGGGGGATGGGGAAGGCTTCAACATTTCAGTCCACGATGGTCTTTAAAACCATTTGGTCTTAAAAATCATGCACCAGAGTTATTGTTAAAAATGTTAAGTCCCTGCCTCCAAACAAATCCCCCAAAGAATCATTCTATGAATATGGAAATGGTTCTACTACTGCAACAAGAGATCTCAACCCCCTCTGCAACAAATGCAGTGGAACTAGTTCCAATATCATAGAAGAGCCCAGGGTTCTGCTTCAGGTACTGCTTCATATTGAAGCAATCTGGTGGTCTGAGTCCCATTCTGGACCTCAAAGATCTCCAAAAGAACACCAAAAGAAGAAATTCAGGATGAACTCCCTAGAGACCATCTTTCCCTGTTTAGAATTTAACTGGCTCATTACTCTGGATCTCAGAAATGCCTACATGCATATTTCAATCCACAAGGATCATAGGAAATTCTTATGTTTCATTATAGCCAATGGCCATCACCAGTATCTTTTCCATTTTGGCCTCTTGGTGGCACCCAGGCTGTTCACAAAGTGCCTTGCTGTATTCACTACTCATTTAAGGAGGAACAGTGTCTGTTTCTCCCTACTTAGACAAATGGCTCATATCCAGCAATATCCTTTCAGGAAGTGCATGCATTCACTCTATATAGTGAACATTTTGTGTTCCATAGGATTCATCATCAGTTTTCCAAAATCCAGTCTGCAACACACAGATTTCATAGAGGCTTGTCTAAATATTATACAGGGGAAAGCATTTCTTCCCTCAGAGAATGCATGATCTAATCCATATAATACAAACTGACCAAGTACAGGAAAGTGTTGGCCCCCTTCTTCATGAAAAAGTTAGGCCACATAGCAACAACAGGTCTTGTTACATCATTTGTGCATCTATGCATGAGACAAGCTCAGTAGCACTTATGCTCAATAGCACTTAAAGTTCCAACTGCCGTCATACAACATATATATCTCCAAATCTATTGAGACCAATCTTTATCCAACCTCAGTTTCCGAAAACAAGAACCATATATACCTCCAGTCATGGATGGGAGAGCCCATCTGAACAATCTTTGTTCTCAGAGATCCTGGTCTCTACAGGAAAGATTGCTCCACATAAGCCAGGTGGAACCAAGAATAATCTTCAGTGCTTTAAAAGTATTTATTTGGTCCCAGGTTTAAAGGGAAATTGGATTCAATTCAGACAAACAACTGGGTAGCAATGTACTACTTCAACAAGCAGAAAGGAACAGGCTTTTTCCAACTATCAAGAGACCTGTCAGGTATGGAAATGGGTAATTAATGAATAAAATATGGAAATAGGCAATTTCTCAAAACATGCTACAACCACACAAATAGTCATTGGACCAAAGGATAGCCAAAGAACTGTTTCAACTTTGAGGAAACCCATATTAAAATATTTTTGGTTGTGGGTGATTTCAATTTACATTTTGATGTCTCTGTGTTTAACAGCTGTGAAGATTTTTTTTCTTCTATTGCTTCTTTAGGTTGACTGCAATTAATTCATCAACTTACACATAAACTTGGTCATAATCTTGACTTGGTGTCTGTAAGAGAGAGCTGGCCATTTTGTGATCAACTTGGATATGCTTGACCAGAGGGTCTAATTATTTTTTCATTTAAACAAAAGTGGTGATTCTTCAGATTCTGGAGAAGACTAGCTGGTCAAATCATATTTATAAACATGAACATGTTGAAATTGAACACTTAGGAGCCCTTTGGCTTCCTAAGCTTAATAATGTAGAGATTGTAGACTCTAATTCTGTTGTTCACTGGCAAGCAACTTAGCAAAATGTTTGAGAAGCAAGTGCACCTTTAAAATACGTTACTCCCTATAGAAATAGGAAGGCCCCATGGTTTACCACTAGTTTGGGTGAGGCTAAATGTAAACTGTTAGGCCAAACGTGCCTGGTGAAAATATATATCTACAGATACTTTTTCTTACCAGCACATTTTGAGAGAGAATATTATGTGTCTCATATTCGGGCATCAGTCAATAAGTCCTAAAACCTGTTTTATATTAAAATCATTGGCTCGTCAGCAAATAGGTAGGCATGATGAAAATGGAGGAGTTAGTTGTCAGAGAATCGCACACTTTTTTTCAGGATAAGGTTAAGGATTGACGACAAATCTGTCTAGTGATCCTATTCTGAATGATTTGTTTATTGAGCACAAAAATTGCAGTCATTTTAGTTTAGTTTATAATAAAGAAATCTCTCAAGTGGTTGCTAATTTGGAAGGTTTTTTTTCCTCTGAATTCCTATTCCCTTTTCTTTCACAAGTTGTTAATACCTCACTGACTGAAAGCATTTTTTGCCATATCCTTTCAAAGTTGCCTCAGTGCACCCTGTTTTAAAGAAAGGTAGTTGAATAATTTAATTTATTTTAGATTTTTATATTCTGCTTTTCGGTACTTCAAAGCAGATTACATTCAGGTACTGTAATTTATAGAAAATGGCCCTTTTTTGTACTGTATGTAGAATATTACAGCAATGATCCTATTCCTCTTATTTGGTAAAGAGTTGTTACTATTTTATTCTGTATTTCATGGATTAATAAAAAGATTTACATAGAAATATAGTTTAGACCTGTCAAATTGGAATAACTCTGGCCCTATCTTGTGACTACCATTTTTATTTAAGATAATTGAGAATGTAGTGAAAAACTGCAGGATTTTAATGATATCAGTCTCAACGACTTTTAATTTGGATTTCGCAAAGCTCACAGTACTTTTCAATATTTTTAGATGTGTTTTGACACTGGTATAGTTTTACTGGTTGTTTTTTCCATGTTTGATACTCTGGATAGTAATATTTTGTTAGTTTAAAATGTATTGGGATTACATCATATATAAAGGATCATTTTCAGGGAGTAGCTACGGGTGATCCCTATATTCAGGACACATTTGAAAGATAGTGCGCTACAAGGATCTGCACTTTTGGCTTTTTTATTCAATACTTACATTTTTTTCAGGTTGCCAGCTTTTAGCCAATGATCTGGGGGTTTTTTCGGGGGGGGGGGGTATTTGGGTTTTTTTTGGGGGGGTGCCTATCTTGACATCTTTTGATGATGATATTGAGGGTTTTTTTCTGTTAAGAATTGAATGACCTTCAATAGTCTTTATTGAAATATCAATAAAACTGAGATTTTCTTAGCAAAATTTCCATGGACAAATATTCCCCTTCTTTGTTATTTAATGGAGTTCCTATTCCTGTCAGGTTCGCAATCTGGGGATCCCAGGTTGATTCCACTCTATCCTTAAAAACCCAGATTTGTTAAGATTACTTTCTTTAAAGTTCAAATGTTGTGGCATCTGAAGCCATTTCTTTGAGTTGATGATTTACAACTTTGATGCATGCTTTAGGTACATTTTCTCTTTATATTGGTCCCCCACAGTCAACTCTGAGGGCTTTGCAATTGGTGCAAAATTCAGCCATGCGGGTTGTTTCTGGGGCTCAGATACGCAACCACATCACACCTGTTTAACTTACATTGCTTATTTATTCTCTGGCAAATCAAATTTAAGATTGTTGGTTTTTAAAACTGTACATAAGCTAGCCCTGCAATGTTTTAATTCATTGACGACGCTTCTGTCAAAAAGGAGGCGCTAGGGATGCGCTAGTGTCCCTAGCGCCTACTTTTACCGCGGGCCCTAATTTACATACCTGGGCTTTCTGAATCGCGCTCCCAGAAGAGTGGCCTGTGCGTGCGTCGGGAGAGCGGGCGCTTGCCGGTTCTCCCGCACGTTTTTCTGTATCAGCCTGTGTTTTAGGAGCATACCACCAGAATTCAGAAGACATTTCTAATACACATTCTACACTTGCAAGATTTCAAGAAGGCCTAAATTATCTTGTTCTCCAATTAGAGATTATCCTACTACATGTTATCTAAATATAGTTCTTGCTCAGCTCATGAAACCACATTTCAAGCCTCTGGCCACAGCAAAACAAACATTTGATTCTTAGAAAGTTTTATTTGTGATAGCTGTAACGTCTGCCCACAGAGGAAGTGAGCTACAAGTGCTAGTTTCATACTCTCCTTATACCCAAATTTTCAATAAAGAGAGTAATTTGAAAACGTATCCAAAATTTCTACCTAATCGGTCTGTTTCATTTGAACTAGTCCATCATGGTCTCAACATTTTAGGCAAGATCACGTGCCATTAAAGGCGAGAAAGCTCCTTCATACCTTGGACTAGAGAAAATCACTTTTGTTCTGTTTGAAGAGAACAAAGTCTTTACGGGAAGTCATCTCAACTATTTTTAATCTTCAACCCAAACAAGGCATTCAGTTAATAAGTAAACTCTTTCCATGTGGATTTCTAATTGCATTTCTTGTGTTATACTCAATCCGGACAACAGCTTCAATATCAAGTCAAAGCTCCTGCAGCTTCTTTAGCCCATCTTCACTCCACTTCCACAGAAAATATCTGCAACAGGCTGCCAGCTTGTCTTCTGTCCATACCTTCACTGCTCATTACTGTCTAGAAAATGTCATACCAAGGTAGTAGTTTTAAGCAAACAGTACTTAAAACATGTTTAACTAATTCCTTCAATTCTCCCACTAACCTCTAACAAATACCTGGGTTGCATGTTCTTCTGCTGATTACTTAGAATGTTTTTTTTTTTTGTTGGGTTTTTTTTCTTACTTGCAACCTTTAGTTTGGGAGTCCCCACATGTCTGATTACTGTCCCGCTGGGCCACAGAGAACAAGTGTCTGCTGTAGACAGCAATACAAATCAGCCACACAATCTCACCCTTCTCATCTATAGAGCTGAAGATTAGCTTGCTACAAAGACTGAGGAGATTTGCATGACTGCAGCTGCATGGAAACCCCTGCACATGCTCAGAAAGCTCTGTTTTGATACCAGTGGATGATGTCACCCTATTTATGTGGCTGATTTGTCCTGCTGTTTATAGAGAACACCTGTTACAGATAAGCAATTTTGGTTTTTGCAGTAGAAAAGGTAATCCCAGGTTTCACCCTGTATTATAAAGACAGCAGTGCATTCAAGCAAATGGTCAGTGACTTAGAGCCAGTACACATCCCTTATAAAATAACAGCTTTAATGTGCTTGATCTGCATTCTGCAAGTTTCACTATAACATTATTTTGAGAAACCTTCATTGTTTCTGATTTATATTTAAAATCTTGGGATTTTATATGTAACATCTTCATCTTGAATGCCACTGTATGCAGCATGTGCTCTGTACAGTAAGTTGCATCATGGTGATTGCGTCTGTGCATGGCTCCTGTTGCTCCATACACAGCTGGTAATATTTTGTCACCAGCTGGCATAACAAAACAAATTGATGTCCTTCATTAATCCAACACATTTAATAGCCGTTATGGCTTGAAAAGTTTCACTTGGGTTTTCAGCACTTATTCAATACTTAAACCAGGGCATTTTACCACTAATCACAAACATCTACAATGAATCCCTGACCCAGAGAGCTTACAGTCCAAATGGGGGTATATTATACACCAGTGCCAACTAAAAGGAATTTAAATAAATTCACAATCTGGATCGTTCTCTAAATAATGATACTTAAGGCACATGGTCCATAGATTCAAGCTGAGTGGCCTTGGACCTCAGCACACACACAGAGTGCTTCAGTGTGAGAGAACAAGTTATCCTCCCGTGTCCTGCTTTGGCCTTGATAAAGTCAAGGTGAGAACCAAAGATAAGAATAAACATGTTCATTTATTGTATTTTTTTTTTAACGATTTTGTTTTATCCTGCCCATCTGGTTTCATTCTGGTCAAGTTCTTCTATAGTTGAACTTCCTCTACTGATTTTCCTGACTAAAAATATTTTGCTTTTCCCTCCTTTACAACAGGTGTCAACTATGTACATCAGTTCTGTGTAGGGGCAGCAAAAGGTGTGCTAAGTCCATTTGTGCTGCAGGAGATCATCATGGAGGCACTACAGAGGCTCAACCCAGCCCATGTGCATAACCACCTACGAACTCCAGCCTTCCACCAGCTCGTCCAACGCTGCCAGCAGTCTTATATGCAGGTAACATGATGCCTGCAATCTGTTTGCATGCAAGTAATTAAGTACAGTTTCATGCTTGCATATCAGTAACACAATGCCCATAGTCTGTACATATTGCATGATTACCATAGTCTCCACTTATGTGTCAATAGCACAATGCCCAGACTAGGCAAATCATGCAGCTCATTTGATATTTGCAATCTGTTAGTATATCAAGTTAAGTGATGCCTGCATTCCCTGCAGCTCATGCGATGCCTCCAGTCCATACTTGTGTACAGATTATGTAATACGCACGGTCTATGCTTGAGGACATTGGTTGTGAAATATGTATACTGTTTGCTTTCAGATAGAGTTCATGTGATGCCTATGGCCTCTTGTGGCAGATTGCACAGGTCATGGACATAGCATTACATATGCCAGGTTATTTATAAAATATTGCATGTATGAATGCTTTATCAACCCAAAGCAGTATTTCCCGAGTATTGTGATTTATTTTCAGCAACCCTTAGCAAATATTAGTTTAGACTATATCTTTACTCCCAACCCTCCCACCTGCCTAGGCTGCACATTAATAATTATACTCTGAAAAGTGACAACTAAACTATATGCAGCAGACTAGAGTCATGGTTTCAGACATTAATTGAAACTCTAGCATATTGCACCCTTGGGTGACACAGCTCACCCCGTTAAATACTGCTTTGTCTGCAAATGTTGCCTATTTCCCACTTTTAGTCTGCAGGTCCCCTTATCGTACCTGATTAGGTGTTTGCACACAACAGGAGAGCAGATCATAATGGGAATTTGTTGCCTTACACCCAAATATACTTTATAATTCTAGAATTTCAAAAGTATACACAGCCACTTGTGCAATGCCGCTTCCAAAGTGGAAAGAAAAGAAACAATGGAAGTAGTAGTATAGAACCATGGATAAATGAGACCACAAATCAGTACATTACCAAATACAGTAACTTTATTTAAAAAAAAAACAAAAGATACTGCCATGCCATTCCTTGGGCATCACTAGGGCTGACTCTAAGGCGTGCAACGTGTGGAGCTCCTGCACCCTTAACCCCTGCTTTATATCACCAGCAGCTTTAATTCTGATATCTTCCAAGCATAGTCCTTCATCTTATCCAGTCTTCCATCTGATAACATTGTCTTTCTGATAGAAGGGAAGTAGCTGCGCTTCTTTCCTGCAATAGCCTGCTTCTTCCTTTGCTGGTTTCAGTATAAAATTTGATCCATGCAGACGCAGCATGGCCATAAGACTATGTTGTGCTCAAACCCATACAGGTCAATTCTCAAAGGAGTTAAGCATGTCAGTGTAACCTATTTTCCTGTGTTAATGTGGGTAAAACCTATTGACAATTCAATGGCATATATTGTAGCAATTTTCAAAAGCCCACTTACACAGGTAAAGTGCATTTACACATGTAAAATCCAGTTTTAAGCATGTTAATGTTTTTAAAAATCAGGTCCGTATTGAGCTGGCAGTCAAAGATAAAGTGCTGCCACTGCTTTTCTCCCGCCAGCTGGTGGTAAAGGACGTAGGGCAAAAAATGGATGGGGAAAGTGAGCAAGGGACTGGAGGGATGAGACAGCAAGGGTGGCTGAGGGATGGTAGAGTAAGCAGTGGGGGAAACAAGAGAAAAAGGAGGGCTGAGGTTGAGTGTAAGCAAGAGAGGCCAGAGGTTTGAGAGAATGAACAAGAGAGGATGGAAGAAAGTGAAAGAGTGAGCCTGGGAGGGGGGGAGGCTGAGTAAGAGACTGATCATTTGAGAGAGAGATCAGACATAATATGGGGGCAGTTCAGTACTTTCTTTTGATCCAGATGGACTATCAGGAACAAGCAGCCCCACCCATCACTTTAAAAGTAAGTGAAACAAGGTGAAACTTTTCTTACCTAACAATTTCTTTTCCTTGAATCCATTCAGACCAGTTTAGATGATTAGGTTATACATCCCTGCCAGTAGATGGAGAGAGGACAGCAGGTTCACTGATGTCACCCTATATAGGAGAAGTAAAGCTAAAAAGGAAAATAAAAATGTAAACTGAAAAAATATAGTCACCAGTATGTGGGACTTCACTGTTGTATTGTTTATTATACCCTGGGAGAGTGCATTGTTCAGTTGAGTGATTTATCAACTCTTATATAGGGTCTGATGTTACACTCAGCCTGCCAGTATTTTATGTAAACAAGCTAAGAAATATATGAATAAAATAATTTCAACTTCACACCAAGATTCAGATCCCAAAAGGTTGAATTAAAAGCAAAGTCTTTTACTCTTTTCCTAAATGATGATAAATATGTATCTGTAGTATCATGTCTAAAAGTGAGTTCCAAATGGTGGGACTAGCAACTGAAAACACCTGTTCCCTTGTTTCACATAACTATGCATGACCCAGCTAGCTGAGAAGAAGGTAGCATAAGGAACAGTAGACCAAGCCCTAGCCTCTCAGCACTGTAAAGAAACTGTATTGTGAACCTAATCTGTTCTAAATACCTGAACGCCTAATCTGTTCTGGCAGTCCAGGAGGGTCCTAGACTGGTCTGGATTGATTCAAGGAAAGGAAATTATCAGGTAAGAACAAATTTCATCTTCCTCTTCAGCCAGTCAGACCAGTCCAGTTGCATGGGAAGTAAAGCTGCTATTCTTGTAAGTGAGACACTGCCAGACCAATTCCATGACACCCAAGCTAAACACTGCTTCTTCATTGGCTCAGACATCCAGACAATAGTGCTTTGCTAAGAAATGTAAAGAGGACCACGTAGCTGCTCTGCACATCTCTGGAGACATCCAAGTGCAGCTCTGCCCACAATAAAGCCTGAGCTCTTATAGAATAAGCCCCTAAGTCCTTTGAGCAACAGCCAACCTCTAGCTATATAAGTTAAACCTATCGTCTCGTTAATCTATTGTGTTATGAATATTTTTGACTGTCTCCTCCTCTAGCACCGCTAAATAGCACAAAAATATGATCCAACTCCTGAAAATCATTTGTCATCTTAAGATATCTAAGAAGAACTCTAGGAACATCCAAACGATGTGACCATTCATAACAATCTGGATAGGACTTCCTCTGAAAGGAATATAATGCTATTGACTGATTAAGATGGAACCGCAACACTACCTTGGGAGAAACAAAGTAACCATATGAATCAAAACCACTTCATCTGAGAACTTCAAGGTTGGCTCTGCATGGCATTTGCCTGGCCAAACAAATGGTGACTAGAAAAGCTACCTTCGAGGTTAAGACCTTAAGTGATGCTTTTCTAATTGGTTCATTGGCCTGACCACCCCAACAGCTCAAGACCAAATTCAAATCCTATGAAGGCATTAACCCTTTTAGGAAGAATAATATACTTGACTCCATTACCCAAACCTTCAATAACTAGCCAGATAGCCTCAAGTGTAATTTCAGTAGGTCTTAGCAACTTGAAAGGAGAAATTATAGACTAAGCAAGAGAGGCATATGACTGCACATTAACTGAGGAATACTCCAACCCATCTCTACCTTCTTCTCTGCAACTGTCTCTCCTCTGGAAGCTCTGAGATATTTAATTCACAAATCATGTCTACAAGGCTTTCTTCCATGCTCCCTGCAATATGAGGTGCCACAATGACAGCATCGTCGACACATTCTAACACTTCTTATATTGGCATGTCAGCAACCTTGAATAGTTGTACAAGTCTGATCAGTGTAATTTCACAGTACAGTAATGATAGCTTCAAAGCATCCTAACAGTACCTGATGGGTACAGGTGGTGGATAATACTGGATGGTTGCTTCAGGCTCTCCTCTTGTGGCTTGTGCCACTTCATATGTGCACTGGATATGCATCCCACCTTCTCTAATACTTCCACTGTGCTGGCATTGACCCTTTTGAGTGGAGACAACCAAATGGGAAAATAAAACCAGTTTCCAAACAAAAGAAAAAGGAAGGGTGACAAAACTTCCTTTAAGCTTAAATTCTAAAAAAGGAAAAGTAATCTTTGACCTAAAAAAGATTAAAATAATTCAGAAAGTGACATTACTAAAATTGCTGATCCCACATAGTGGGGCCTAGGCTTTTTTCCAGTGAAAAAGGAACTGAAAAACAGTCCTCTTCCTTAGACTTTTAACTTTAAAATCCACAATTCCTCTAGAGGCCTCTGATTATAGATCCAAGAAACAACCATTGCAGCAGCTTCACCTGCATGTGCTGTGGCATAGATGGTATGTTCTCCTCTTCCTTAAATGATTAGCTTTTCTTCAAAGCCATACATTTTAAAATGGTTTACATGTAACATGAATGTATAATTTTACTCATTTGATGCAAAATGGTTATAGCTAGCCACTCCCTCCTCTCCCCATTTTCCTGGGAGTGGAGGTACCACTTTGGAGCTCACATAGGGCACCATTATCCCTAAAACAGGCCCTGGGCATTACCACCTAAGTCCTAGATTTAGATTACAAAACAAAAGCATGTCTAAAAAGTATAGAAAGCACCTACATTTACCAGAAGGGTCAAACTCTCCCTCCGTGGACTTCCTTGTGTAAGTGCCCTGACTTCTGCTACTATTCCATCATTTTAATATTAAGAAAACTGAAATTGTGCTTTTAATCCTGTGTTTAGCCAGAGGAATTTCCCTCACATTATTCTTTGAAGGACATGCAATTCCAATCCAATTAAGAGCACATAATTTTGGGGGCTGTTATTGACTCCTCTCTGTCGCTGCGACCTCCCATTGACATGCTAGTGCAGTCATCCTAATTCAGACTTCACTTACTCCCTTTAAAGCCACTTCTCAGCTACTTGGATTTCCATACTGTTACACAGTCCCTCGTTTTATCATCACTGGACTATTGTAATGCTAGGTCCTAGGGCTTTCTAATTCACTCACAGATACTTCAGCTTATACAAAACTCTATGGCTGGAACCCCATTGCGCAATCACATCTTTCAGTCCTAGTTAGTTTGCACTGGTTACCCATCCGCTGGCATGTAAAGTTTAAAATGATGATGTTGATCTTTAAGCCCTTCATGAACTCGTCCCTTCTTGTTTGGTGTCAACAATCCAGATGTATCAACCTGCCCATTGTCTCCACTCCTCTTCACAACACTTACTCGAGACCCCATCTTTCAGGCACATATGACTGAGTCTAGAACACATTTTTTTCCACATTTCGGCCCTACCCTAAGGAGTTGAGAAATGAAATGGATTTGCGCAGTTTCAGAAAGCTGCTTACATCACATTTTTTTTAATCTCTGCTTTTGCTGACTTTCTGTCTTAGATTTGGGGCTGGAATCTCTTCCCATTGGGTGCCTATCCATATATAAAGTGTGAAATAATTAAAGAAACAGTTATCTTTTGCTGTTAGTAGAATGCTGTTTGTTGAATATGTATGTTTTTCTGTAATCCACTGAGCCTGGAGGATCAACAGAATATTTCCTAAAAAAATAAACCTACCAGCCTTCTCATTCACTTTCCTTGTGTCCAACCATATACAGCTTACATGTCAGGCTTATATGCTACATACAGGTACTTTTTGTGTACGTTCTTAAACTTTGCAGTCCAGAGCACCCAAGACTCCTTTTCCTCACTGTGCAGGGTCTACTTGAGATTCTTCAAGGTCACACAGTGCTCTCAACTTGAGGCTTATCTGTTTTCAGTCACAAAAGTGCTTTGTAGTAGTATAGTATCAATATTGATAGTGCATATAGCATCCAAATGTGTGCTAGTCCTATGGAAACACATACGCTGTTTTGACAGCTTGCAAAAGGGGAGCTGTAAGAACAAACTGGTGTTACTGATATATAACAGCTTGGGTACAAGAGGGATATAAAAGGACTTGCATAGAGTGGCAGAGGCCAGATTAGAGCTCCTAGTGACCACTTCCTGTGCTTCTTTCACTCCACAGTACATCCACCACCGGTTAATCCACCTCACCCCAGCTGACTATGACGACTTTGTGAATGCCATCCGCAGTGCTCGGAGCGCCTTCTGTCTGACGCCTATGGGCATGATGCAGTTCAACGACATCCTGCAGAACCTGAAGCGGAGCAAGCAGACCAAGGACCTATGGCAGCGGGTCTCGCTGGAGATGGCCACCTTCTCTCCTTGACCCCTCCCTCCAGCTGAACCTGCTGAACATTTACTTCTAGTTTTTATCATCTTTCTGTAGGGGGTGGGGGGGAAGAGGGGTTGGTTCTGATTTCAGCTGAAGCTGGTGGAAACCACTGATTTGAAGTATCTGTACAGTGACATTCCTCCTCTGAAGAACAGCATTTTGCATTTCATTCGCTCGGGTCTCCTCTGCCAGTCCATCTGGCCAAGACTTTTTGCTTCTTTACACATCAGGAAATGATTAGAAACACAACTGGCCCATGAGTGTCCTTCCCACTGCCCTCCCTTCGCCTTTAACCTATGAAGTTTGTACAATGAGCAGTTTGCAGTGTGTGTGTGTGTGTGTCTCGGTATGTGTGTGTGTGTGTTTGGGCTCTGTCTTCAAAATATTTATTTTGGCATTTATAAATATATATTTTCTTTGTACGGGCTTCTGTATTAGCACATAGTGCATCTTTGTTAGATGCTGGGATGGGAAGACGTGTGCACTCACACACCCCTCTCCCCCCAGTCAGTGCTTGTGATGGGAGAGGCTAGGACTGCAGTTCTTAGAAGAGGCCTCTTTCCAGGACTACATTTTGCAGTTTTTTGGGTTTTGTTTTTTTTTGTTTGTTTTTTTTTTTTTTTTTTACCTGAATGAGTTTTGGGAAACACGAATCTGCAGGGTTCGACTTGGAGCTGCATTTAACTGATGCCAGAGGAAGCTTCTCCAGCAATCCTTCTCCTGTTGGGATTTTCCTGCATTGTGTAGCCCTTTTCCTTACACTGGGGTATAATTTTCCTGTATTTCATTTCTTATCCTTTTTATTTTGAGGGGTTTTTATTTCCTGATTAAACACTTGTTTTCTTTACCCTGGTCGTCTTTTGTGTATGTGTCAGAATGTACACTCTGCAGAAAATGTCCATACCCACTTGAGACATGAAGCACGGAGCGAGCTGTAAGTATAGACTTTTTTTTTGTAATTATTTTGATAAAATGTAAGTAAATTATTGTGCCATAATTAATGGAAGAGACTGTTATGTAGCTGACTTGTTTTCATACCACCAAAGAATGATTTCTTCAGTATACGTGAGACTACTTGCTTTGAGCTGGGGTACAAGGTGTCTCATGCCCAGCCTTTCAATTGTGCCAGGAAACTGCACAAAATTCAAGGCCATGTGGCTGCTCTTGTCTCGTGGTAAGCAGCTCCAGCACTCTCTGTATCTGCTTTCTCTATAGACTGAGGGCCCAGAAATGATCCTGCTGGAAGTGATTTATGCCACCAGCTCTGCTCAGTTTCCATGGGGGATCCAAAACTGATTTATTCTGCCAGCTCTACTGTTTCCTTGTTTCCAGGAAAACTCATGGCAGAATGCCATTTTTGGTTTTTCCACCAGAAATGAAGCTCTGGCTAAGAGAGACAAAAATTAGCACAAGTTTGAAACTTCTGAGCTGTAATGATTATCAAGACCAATATTGAAGCCTTGATGACTGGCACTGTTGTACATGTTTCACCCTTGTGCTAATTCAGTCTTTTTGTGTGTGCAGCATCTGCTTCAGTGTCACCTCTTCTCCCTGTAGGAGAGAGGGAACAGGAGCGAAAGGGCTGTATTAGAGTGTCTGTTTTCTGCTCTGTCTGTTCCAGTCTCACCATCTCTTCTCTTCTATGCAGGCTGCCTGAAGGGGAAGGGGCTTAGCAGAGCACCACTGCAGCTCTATCTCTTAGGTCTAAAAAGAAAACAAATGGTGGAACTGTATTCCAGACCATTCCTTCACAAATTAAACCCTGCTTGCTCCTCTCTGAGTTTTTGAATCCTCTTGGAAATTTTTTTTTTGGGGGGTGGAGATAAATACCTTTGGTCCTTGCCTTGTTGATAAAAGTTTAAAAAAAAAAAAAAGAGACCAGGTCAGACAGCGGTTTAAGAAGATGACTGTAGCAAGAAGAATTCTTCCAGTGGCAGCTATCTGGGTGAGTCAGCCTTTGATTTCTGGGATCCTGGTCACAGCAGTACTACTTAACCTGACCAAGGGAGCAGGGACAAACAAGTCTGCAGTGCCTGAACGAGGGAAAAGATCATGTTTGGCATTGACTGCAGTGTGTGTCGGCAGCCAGCTGGAGGGAACCCTAATCTTGCCGCAATTTCTTGGAGGAGACAGGAGCTGAGCAGTGGCGAAAGTCGACTGCGCCGGGGGACAGAGACTGCAGCAGTGAAGTTGGCAGTATTCTGAGCCTTCCAGTCTTCTGCATAATATGGAACAGACTGGCTCATATGGGTCCCCTGGACTCAAAGATTTCCTTCAGGGTGTTCCTGTGGGCTGCGGTTAAGTTCACTATCATTCTGTTGGATGGAGGGGTACACTCTCTTTTTCTTTTTTAAATCAGAGATAGGTCCAATTTACAAAATATCAATGGATCCTGAAGATTACAAAAAAAATAAATACCAGAATGATTACACTCTGAAATTCTCTCCTATTTCTTCTGTTTTTATGGTTTCCCTTTGTCATTCAGTCGAGAAACGAGAGGCTCTAAAGGCTACCCTGCAAAGACTTCTTGACTTGAAGGCTGTAATTCCAGTCCTGAAAGACCAGGAAGGGCTAGGATGCTACTCAATTTATTTTGTGTTTCCAAAAAAGGAAAGATCCTTTCACCCACATCCTGCACCTGAAGCAGGTCAATGACCTATTGAAAGTCTTTTTATCCCAATCTGCAGTGCTAGGTTACCATTTTTTAGTTTCAGGCACTGCCCTTTGGGTTGGCAACAGCCCCAAGCACCTTTTCGAAGGTGATGGTGGGGGTGGCAGCAGTGTTGCGCAAGGAAGGTATTTTGGGTGCATCTTTATCTGGATGATTGGCTGATAAGAACCCCTATTCAATACCCCATAGAACAACACAAAGAACTCCATAGATCATCACAAAGAATTCCCCAAAGAATTCTTCAACTTTAACTCCTTGGCAGCCCAAAAGTACAAAATGCAATTCCCAACCTCCTGACAGTCTTAAAAGCTATAATCAACCCCACACAGAAGTTATCTGCCTCTGCCTATATTAGGCTATGTATATTGTATTTCTTTGTTTAACCCATATATTCATTTCCAAGTTATTCTTCCTGTTCTCTGTAAGACATTTGCTTGTCACTGTTATTGTTCAAAATGTAAACCGAATTGATCAATAATTCTGTTATTGGAAAGTCGGTATAGAAAAAACTTTAAATAAATAAAATAAATAAATAAGAGCAAGGTCCTTTCAGAAGAGCATGTTCTCAGTGAGTGCTCCAGTTGTTTTAGGACTTAGGATGGATTGTCCATTTTTCCAAAAGCAGTCTTCAGCCCTCTCAGACCCTGGATTGTCTGGGATTTGGTTCAATACAAAAATAAGTTGTGTAAGTCTAAAGGAACAAAAAGTTCAAAAGTTGTGTGAGCAGATCTGAGCTTTGTAGGCAGCCAGGAATTTGATGGTGTGGTCTTACCTCCAGACTCTCAGATCCATGGCAGCATATGCATTCTTTTCAAAGGGCCTTGCTTTCCAGGCGGAATTCCCACTCCCAAGATTATGAGACTGTTGCTGCTGAAGTCGGCAAGGCAGAACTTGTAATGATGGCTGGACAGCAAGCAATTGGAATGAGGGAGTAAATTAAGTACCCAGCTTGGATTAGTGTCGACAGATGGCAATCTAATGGACTGGGGGAAGCATTGTTGGGAGCTGTGTGCAGAAAACGATGGACCCCCAAGGAAATGAGCTGGTCCATCAGCTGTTTGGAGACCAGGGCAATTTGCCTGGCTCTCCTCAGATTTGTGCCTCTGTTAGTGGGGCATGTTATCACCAAAGGGGGAAAGAGTCCTTGGGAGTAGTTAGAAATGGCTTGCATTTTTCTTAAGCCGAAATAACTTTGCAGGTCTTGTCAGCATCTCTCATAACAGGCATAGACAGTGTTCAGGTGGATTGCCTCAGTCGCAATGCTATAGACCCAGGGAAGAGTGTCTCTCTTTTTTAAAAGGGTCTTCAATCAGTTTGTTGCCTGAATGGGGTTGGCTGGACATGGCCATGATGGCAGCCAGCCAGAATGTGAGGACATGCAGATATTTTGCACAATAGACAGACACTTATTTGTTTGGGATTGGCCAACAAAGGAGATCCTATATGGGTTCCCTCACTGGCCCATAATTCGCAGATTACTTCAGAGGATTGCAGGTTATCCAGAACTAGTGCTTTTTATTTGATCCAGCCTGGCCTCTTCAGCTATGGTATTTGGATTTCAGTCTGTGTGGTAGTCCTCTAAAGCTTCTGCCTCTCAAAGAGTTGCCAAGCCAGGGTCTGATGTTTTCTTGAGGATTTTTTGTCTTATGGTTTGGCCCTTGTGAAGGCATGGTTAGTGATGAAAGACTATTCTATTATCAGGCCATGATAGTTGTGCTCCTGAAGGCTAGAAAATTCTCTACTTTCTTGGCTTATAGTGTGTATTTGTAGAGTCTTGAGGACTGGTGTTCTGGGTATCCTAGTGTTTCTAGGAGCATTTCAGTTTTATCGAGTCTGTTTATTTTTGCAAGAAAGTCTTGCTATGCAATTGACTCTTAATGCACTAAAGGTGTGAGTGGCATCTCTCTTGGTATAGAGGATATATTCAAGGCAGACCTTGTTCTCAATCAATTATCTCAATTTTTTTTTAAGAGGCATTCAATTTCTGGTTCTGGTTTGAGATCTGAGCTTAGTTTTGTCCTTGGCAAGATAAAGGTTTTCTCCTCTAGCTTTTTATTAAGGCTTCTTACTTGGCAGATAGTCTCCCTAGTTGCTATTTTCCTTCACTCGAGGAATATTGGAGTTGCAAGAGACTTTTCATAGAGAGCTTTTCTTCTTGATTTCAAAAGATATGGTTCAAATTCGTATGGTACTTTCTACTGATCTTCTTTTTATCCTGTTTAGCAGAGTGCAGAACACTGAGGCAGCCTCTAGATCACAGGGGCGCACTGGCTTAAGGAAGTTAGTTCTGGAGCTTATGTGGGCTCTGGTATTCCCTTGCTGAGGAGGTACAAGCTTATTCCATGAGGGTGCCATCTGCTTTGTGGACAGAGTTGCAATTGGAGATTGGTAACACAGCAACTTAGCCTTCTATGTGTGCTTTCACTAAGTATTGCCACCTAGATGTTGGGACTCGAGACTTCCTTCACCTTGGCAAATTTGTGAGGGGCCTGTGGAGCATCCTGCCCTATAAGGGAGTAGCTTGTGTACATCACATTTGTCTGGCCTGGTCAGAGGATGAAGAGGAAAGTAAAATTACTACTTAGTAGTAATTTCCTTTCCTTTAATACAGTTTCCTGTTTTTATTATTGGACAGTCTTTCATTTCTGCCTCCTCATTCTTCTGGAAGTCCATTGGTCAAAATAAGTTTTAAAAACAATGATAGACAACCGGTAGTAATGTTCAATTTTTCATTGTATTTTGTTGTCCCACAGCTTGTTACAGGAATACTGGCAGGCTGGTGCCCGCATGGAGATATATAAGGAGTGCCATCAGCCAGCCCGTTGATCTGTCTTTATCTTCTGGTTGACATGCATAAGCCCACTGGTATGGCCTGGTCTGACTATTAAAGAAAAGGAAATTTCACATTAATCCTTAATGCTGACCTTTAACATACTGGTTAACCTTTAGCATGCTTTTTAGCATTTCAACAGCTTTGCCCATTTCTACAGTCTGATCAGTTCATCTTATGCAGTTATCTTTTCTGCTTCTTCACTGCAACCAACTAGTCTTTCTTCACAAAGAACTCACGCACCATAGAGTAGGATTCAATCTTTTCAGTATGAGATAAAAGCACCTGAATCTCAAACTTGAGGTTTGCTCCATGTCACCCTGCCACCTTGCTCTCTCCTTCCCAGTTCAGCTCATTATTTTCATAGCTCAGGACCTAGCACCTGGGAACTGAATAGAGCCATCTTGGCCATGTCCTGCAGAGGATCCTAGATCATTGTAGACTCTTGAGACTCACTGACAGTCCCAAGCTATAAGGAATGGTTAAGTAGTGTCGAGCAATATATGAGACTAAGCTGATTTTTTTTCTTATGATCTGAATCTGTCTTTAAATATAGTCTCCCAGTCCATCCACTGATGCTGGCTAACTTTGGGAGAATTAAGGGACATAGGCTGAACTTGTAAAGCTGCTGATCATGAGTAGTGGTTTCCAGGGCAATGAATTAAACTTACTGCTGATGGAGAATTGATGTTTGACATTCTTGGGTTTTTTTCTACCAGTGGTCTTTTCTTGCTCATTTGGACTTTCAGTTCAATTGGTACTGACTTCTGCTGAACTACGACACCATGAGCCTTCATTTTATTTATTTATTTAAAACTTTTTTATACCGACCTTCATAGTAAAACCATATCGGATCGGTTTACAAAGAACAAGGGGATAACTAAGACAATAACTGAGGAAAATAACAATAGAGGTGAATAAGGCAAAGTTACAATTAACAAGGAGTAAAAAAACTTGGAAGCTTATCGCTGGAAGAAAGAACAGATAAGAAAAAAAAAAAAAATGTGTGGTTACTCAAGGATTTTTTTTTTTTAATATTTTATAGCCCACTGCCAAATCACTCAACCCAACCATTGCAGCGATAGTCTTCTGCTGGGTGTCAGGCACCAGGGCTCCTTTCAGAGGCCTATAATCATGTGTCCTAAATCCAAAAACTAGATGTCACCATTCTGCGATGACTGAGACTCCCCTATCACTCCCAGGGTTTGTGAATGTTATTTCCACATTCCCCCAGCCCATGGAGCACAAGACCTGACCTGGGATCCTTCCATGGGGCCGTGCACAGCAGGCCCTGGATTCTTGTTTTATTTTGTTTTATTTTCTTTAAATGTTGATTTTTATTTCCTTTGTCCTGATAGAGCATGTGACTACTGCTCAGCTTCTGCTAAAAATAAAACTATCAGGAGAACATCCTCCTTTAATCTAGCCTACATCTTAATTGACATTGGAGTGTCCTTGGAGATCCTAGTCTGCTGAAAGATTGTTCCTTATGACTGGGGTGTCCAAGGATGCAACTACAACTTTTCTTTTATGAAAAATTATTTCTTTTGATTTCACTTCTTGCTCTTCTAAGTCATTCCTTAAAGCTGGGGAAGACTATTGAACCACTATATGCTGTGACTTATCCCTGCAGTGGCTATTAAAGGGCTATGGCATTTCTGACCTTAGAATAATGGTGAAATATTCCAAACTTTGATGTACAAGGTGATGCTGCCCAATTTATTAGTTATTACTTGCTGTCCTTCAATATGCATATATGGTCTTGGCTGTATTTTTGGCAATTTTTCCTTAAGGTAGAGAACTGTTGTCCTTTTTTAGGTTTATATTCCACATCACCATAGGATTATACTCAAATAATTGTTCACACACAAAATTACAATACAAACAAATAAGATACAATAAAATACATACAATAAACCATAAAACTTCTTAAATAAGGAAGGGAGAACATACCCAATAAACAAAATGTTCCCTGTACGTACCTGGATCAGTCCAGACAGTGGGTTATATCCCCCGACCAGCAGATGGAGTCAGAACAGAGTTTGAGAGCGTCAGCATATAGAGTAGTGCACCCTCTGCTGGAGCTCAGTATTCTTCTGACTCCAGCAGATGTGAGTGGGGGATCTACTAGCTCCCCAGATTGACAGGGATTCTTCATTTTTTTTGTGGTTTCTTTATTTTTCTCCACAGTATTTCCCTGTCTTATGTTCTCCTTCATTTTGGATCCTTAAAATTAAAAAAAAAAAAAAAAGACTTTTCAATTTTGAGGAGGCGTGTGTCTGTGGCTCTGCCTTCTCTATTCTGTACTCCTTTCCTCTTCCGTTGGGGTAAGTGGAAGTTTTTTGAGTTTCTTTCTCCACAGGTTTGCTTCTTTTTGGTGGTGCCCCGTGGATGCCGGTGGTTCCGGCCGCTCCACACGTCGTTTGTGGGTCTCGCGGTTCGCAAGCTCCGCCCGCGGTGTGTGTGCTCAACTGAAAAGGGGGTTTTTCCCCCTCAGTTCCTGGACCCCTTCGGCAGGTTGTTAGGGCCATTCCAGGCCCCCCCGCGGCGCTAGCTCGTTTTTGGCCCCCCCCCCCCCCGGAGGCTTTTTTCCCGGTGCTGACATGCCGCGGTCCTCGAGGTGTGAGGCCTGCGGCAAACCGGTGAATCAATTTCTGAGGGAGGGGCTTTGTGAGCGGTGCTTCCCCGACGGGGAAGGCACCCTGCAGGTCCTCCGGTGCGATTTCGGACCTGCCTCCTCCTCAGCCCGGGCGGCGCGGGCCGGCCAATGACGCCGCCTTTGGCGGGAACGGCGCCATTTTAGGGGGGGACAGCGTGAGACGGACTCGCTCCCAGATGCAGACAGGATTGGTTGCACTGGCTCTCAACAGGCTTTGCCCCGGTGGGGGGTTTGCCCGACCGGGCTCCCAGGACGGTCCCCTCCCAGGGATTCCAATCAGCTCCCCGTTTTTTCTCACCTGATTTTATTCTGGCAATGCACATGGCTTATTTGCAGGGTATGGGAGCGCAGGCGCCGAATCCCCTGGGAGCCCCTCCCCCCAAGATTCCTAAACTTGCTGTTGGTCTCACCGCCTCGCCCGTTACGCCTGGATCCCTGCCTGGTCCCTCTCCCGTGCCACCCCGGCGTACCACGGGGGCGGCTTCGCCGGTGAGAGACGACCCCCCGGAACCCCCGGAGGCGCATCCGGATGGACATACGGAGGGGGACGACCCTCGAGCCCTACGGATTTTTCAAAAAGAAGAGCTGGATGAACTCATCCACCATATTATTCAGGAGCTGGACCTCGACCCACCTCCAGATCCGCCGATCCCTGTGGCTCTTGCCGTCGCCACCTCTTCTCGCAAAGGGGATCCAGTACTTGCTGCCCTCCGTCCTAGGGCAAGGGCTTTCCCTGTCCATGAGTCCTTCCTACAGCTTCTCACCAGGGAGTGGGACACTCCCGAGGCATCCTTGAAAGTCACACGAGCCATTGGAAAAGCTATACCCGCTCCCTGAGGATTTTTTGGATCTTATCAAGGTGCCCAAGGTGGATTCAGCGGTGTCGGCAGTGACCAAGAGGACGACCATCCCGGTCACAGGTGGAACGGCCCTGCGGGATACGCAGGACCGTAAACTAGAACCTTCCTCAAGAGGGTCTTCGAAGTCTCCGCCTAGGTATGTGGGCCATGATGTGCAGTTCACATCGCGCAAAGGGCCAGCTACTCTGGGTACAGCAGCTTCTCTCACCCCTCTCAGGAGTTGCCCCCCCACAGAGGCCGCCCAGGCGGACCGTCTGGAATCTGCCATAGCATACGGGGGCGGACGCCTTGTATGATCTCTTTCGCGTAATGGCGCGGGTCCATGGTTTCGGGTTGTAGCAGCCCGACGGCTCCTTGTGGCTTCGCAACTGGGCGGCGGATGCTTCCTCCAAGTCGAGCCTTGGCTCCCTCCCCTTTCGGGGGAAGTTTTATTGGAGAGGACCTGGATCAGATCATCAAGTCACTGGGGGAAAATTTGGTGCATCGGCTGCCGGAGGATAGACAGCGTTCCTTCAGGTCATTTTCTTCCGGTAGAACCAGGGCCAAGGCACAGCGACGTTATAGGTCTTACCGGCAGTCCAGTTCCCGGACACAGCCGACAAGATCCCAGCCTTGGTCTCGTTCCTTTCGTGGGCGGAGGCCCGCGAGAGAGGGTCCAGGGCAGGGAAATCCGCCCACAAAGTCCTCCCAATGATGCCAAAGGTGCCCACTTCTCACCTCCCCGGATCGGAGGCCGCCTCATGGACTTCTACGAGGAGTGGGCAGTTATCTCCACGGACCAGTGGGTGCTGGACACCATAAGAGACGGTTACGCCTTGGAGTTTGTCCGCCCCCCGAGGGACCGGTTCATCTTCTCCCCCTGCGGTTCGGATCTCAAGAGGATAGCGGTTCAACAAACACTAGACCGACTGCAGGAAATAAGGGCCATCGTTCCCGTCCCCTTCGAGGTGGGCTTGGGCCACTATTCCATTTACTTCATCGTTCCCAAAAAGGACGGTTCCTTTCGGCCCATCCTGGACTTGAAGGAGGTAAACAAGGCCCTCAGGGTCAGCCGGTTCCGCATGGAGACTCTTCGATCAGTGATTGCCGCAGTGCACAAGGGAGAATTCCTCGCTTCACTGGATCTCTCAGAAGCATACTTGCACATTCCCATCCTGCCGGCTCACCGGCGGTATCTTCGCTTCAAGATTCTCGGTCAACATTTTCAGTTCAAGGCGCTTCCCTTCGGTTTGGCGACCGCACCTCGGACCTTCACAAAGATCATGGTAGTGGGTGGCGGCGGCCCCTCCGCAAGGAGGGTATCCTAGTACATCCGTACCTAGATGACTGGCTGATTCGAGCGAAGTCCTTCTCACATGGTCAGACCTCAGTGGCCAGAGTAGTACAATTCCTACGCTCTCTGAGCTGGGTGGTGAACCTTCCAAAGAGTTCCCTTGTGCCCTCGCAACACCTGGATTTCTTAGGAGCGAGCTTCGATACCGGCGGGGGTATGGTGTTCCTGCGCCAGGACAAGGCGCAAGCCCTGAGGGAGCACGTGTCTCGGTTTTCGGCTTTGGAAGAAACACAACCGCCTGGAATTATCTGCAGCTCCTGGGAGTAATGGCCTCCACCATCGACATGGTACCCTGGGCGTTTGCACACCTGCGTCCACTGCAGGCGTCCCTGCTATCCCGTTGGAAACCAGCCTCCCAGGAGTATCAGGTGATCCTGCCGCTTCCACCATTAGCCAGGAAAAGCCTGGATTGGTGGCTTGTCCCCTCGCATCTGGCTCGGGGAGTCTCGCTCGAGGTTCCCAATTGGGAGGGTGGTGACCACCGATGCCAGCCTCTCGGGATGGGGCGCCGTCTGCGAAACAAGCGCCACGCAGGGGACTTGGACGCCAGAGGAGGCAAAGTGGCCGATCAATCGCCTGGAAACGAGAGCCGTGCGTTTCGCTCTCCAGCGTTTTCTTCCCCTGGTGCGACACAGAGAGGTGAGGATCCTCTCTGACAACGCCACCACCGTGGCCTACATCAATCGTCAAGGGGGGACAAGAAGCAAACATGTCTCCCTCGAGTCAACTCCCCTGATGGAGTGGGCGGAGAGCAATCTCGTCCGGATAGCGGCCTCTCACATTGCCGGGGTGGACAACGTTCAGGTGGACTTCCTGAGTCGTCAACAGCTAGACCCCGGCGAGTGGGCTCTCTCCGAGGCAATGCATCTCATCGTCCGTCGTTGGGGGACTCCACGCCTCGATCTAATGGCGACCTTTCTCAACACAAAGGCTCCACGCTTCTTCAGCCGCAGAAGAGAGCGCGGCGCGGAGGGGGTGGATGCCCTCGCCCTTCCGTGGTCGTCGGATCAACTGCTCTATGTGTTTCCTCCTTGGCCTCTGGTCGGCAAGGTTCTCCGCAGGTTGGAACATCATCGAGGGACTGTAATTCTTGTCGCCCCGGAATGGCCCCGTCGGCCATGGTTCGCAGATCTACTTCAGATGACTGTGGACGGCCTACTTCGCCTGTCCCATCTTCCTCATCTTCTGCGTCAGGGGCCGGTATTTTTCGAGCAGGCAGAACTCTTCTGTCTTGCGGCCTGGCTTTTGAACGGCGCCGTCTCCGCCACAGAGGCTACCCGGAGACAGTGATCTCAACGATGCTTCGTTCCCGCAAGCCTTCGACCTCTGTCGCTTACGTTCGAGTTTGGAAGGTCTTCAAAGCCTGGTGCTCCAACCGCGGGGTCCAAACCATGGAGGCGACTGTCCCGCTGATCCTTCATTTCCTACAGGATGGTCTGGATAAGGGTCTCGCCTATAATTCGCTCCGGGTTAAGGTGGTGGCCTTGAATGTCTTGGTACAGAAGGACTGCTCTCTACCCCTTCAGCCGGATATTGCACGTTTTCTGAAGGGTGCCAATCACCTACGGCCACCGGTCAGGGATCCTTTCCCTTCACTGTGGACAATACTTTTGAAGTCCTCACTTCAGTATGCAGTGGAAATCAAAAAAGCAAATAAAATATTAGGTGGTATGAGAAAAGGAACGAAAAGTAAAATGGAAGATATAATGCCTCTCCATGGTGCGTCTGCACCTTAAGTAAAATACTGGTCACCTCCCTCTTAATAAAGATATAGCAAAACTAGAAAAAGTACAGAGAAGGGTGACCAAAATAATAAAGGGGATGGAATGACTCTTCTATAAGAGAAGACTAAATAGGTTAGGGCTCTTTAGCCTTGAGAAGACAGCTGAGAAGAGGTATAAAGCTTTATAAAATCATGAGTGGGGTGGAATGAGCAAGTAGGGAATGGTTATTTACCCTTTCAAATAGTGCTAGGGGACACTCCATGAAGCTAACAAGTAGCACATTTAACACAGACTGGAGAAAGAATTTTTTTTCATTCAGTGCACAATTAAACTAGGGGCTTTGTTGCCAGTGGAGGTGGTGAAAGCTGTTAACATAGTTGGGAGAACTTGTTTATTTTAGTCCAGCTTTCCACACTTCAGAGCAGAATAAATTTGTACTGTAGGTATTTCCCTACAGTACCTGAGGGCTTGCAGTCTTAAATTTGTACCTGCGGCAATGGAAGATTGCAAGGAGTGGCAGTGGGCTTTGACCCCTGGCTTCTCTGGTTCACAGCCTGCTGCTCTAACCATTAGGCTGGTCCTCCACTCCCACTGGGTTTAAAAAGGGTTAGGACAAATTCCAAGGGGAAAAATCCATAAACCATTATTAGCCATGTGGGCTTGGGAAAGCCCCTGCTTATTCCTGGTTATGAGCAAGGAGAACTGAGTCTATTCTTTGGGATCCTCTCAGGTCTTTGTGACTTGGATTGGCCACTCACGGAGACAGGAAGCTAGGCTTGAACCTTTGGTCTGACCCAGTATACATTTCTTGTGTTTCTTAAAGCTGTAGATAAGCTGGGCTGGCTTTTGGGGTGTGGGACTGAAGAGGGCACAAAATGCAGAGACTGCCTTACCTTATGGTGTTGCAATCTGTAGTAAGGTTGCTTACAGCCTTTTCCACCCCCTAGCCCTCTGCCTCCCCTCCCCCATCAGAATCCCCTCCCACCACATGGAGGAAAAGAGCACCTTTTGCCTTGCAATGGCTACCAATAGAAGTGGCAACTGAAATTTAAAATAGTCATGTTTGTATATAAAATGCTTAGGATTCATTGCTGTGGATTACCTCGATGTTATGTAATTATAGCCCAACACCCGAGCTCTAAGATCCTCACAAAAAGGGGCTGTTGGATATTCCCTTGATTTGCTTGGCACACCTGGGGAGAGACCTAGGAAAGAGCATTCACAGTAGCTGGACCGATGCTGTGGAGGTTATTGCCTGACGTGCTGAGATTTACGTACAAAGACTTTTAAGAAAATGCTGAAGACATTTTTATTTCAGTAGGCATTTGTTGAGTGAAACTGGTCAGCAGGGCCGCTGTGTCCTATTAAGCGAACTAGGCAGTCGCCAGGGGCGCCAAAAAGCAGTCATATTGGGGGGGCCGCAAGCGGAGCTTATCCCGCTTGCGGCAAAGAGGAGTAGAGATTTGGTGGCCCGCAAGCAGTGCCCATGCTGCTCCCGGCCCAGAGAAGCACACACTCGGCGGGCACGAATGAGGTAGGAGTCGGAGCCGAGATGGGAGGGCGGCGACTGCAAGGCAGAAAGTTTGCCTAGGGCACCTAATAACCTTGCACCAGCCCTGCTGGTCAGATATTTTGATCATGATGACTTGCTGGATTGTGACCTGGCTCTGGATTTGGGAATGAAAATGTAGTCTTTACTGTTGTGTAATGGGGTGGGTGGGATGAATGTTTTGCTTGCCGCCCAGAGTGGTGGATGTAGGCAGCCTAGAAATGTTTGCAATAAACCTGAGACTGCCTTTGCTGGCTTCACTTTGAAGTCTGAACCGTACAGGTCCACAGAGTCTTCTGGGACCCACTAGACCTACGCAGTTCAAAATGAAACTCTCCGAGGAGAAGGAGGCTGCAGATGCAACTAAGAGAAGCATTGATTTCCTACTGGCAGGATGGGCGTGGGGAAGTTTTGAAGGGGTGGATGATTGTGTTTGGCGGGGGAGCGGGAGCCAGTTTACAGCTATCACAAAAAAATAAAAATTCTGTATTGAGCCCTGCTGCTTCTAAGGGCCCTCAGCAAGCTGGCTGTTCTTTAAACTAGGTTTTCTCAACCACAGAGTGTGGCAGGATGTAACTTCCTAGATTGCTTCTGCCTAATCACGGTTTTACTGCTGCTTTTGCCGTGCTGAAGACTTAAAATTAAAAAAAAAAAATGCTTCTCTGGATACCTTACTTCTGCCTTTCAGGGTTTAAAATAAAAAAGCTTGTTTTTGCTGCTCCAGAACAGCAGGATTCAACAACCATGGCCTCTCCATGAGAAGAGCGATGGCGTGCATTACAAGGTGAGGGAGGAGATTTACTGTTTGGGAACCAAAGGGGGGAGAGAGCACAGGAGTGGCTGAGAGCTGAGGCAGCAGCAGCCAAGTGAGGGATGAAATGTTCATTTTATTTGCAACACAATGTGGGGTGGCAGGGGGGGGATAGCAGAGTAGGGAAAGAATCATGCTGTGTATTCGATTGTGTCAATATATTCCTTCTAGATGCATCTTTGATTTTACCACAGATTCAGGTTTTATAGGAAATCATATGTAATCTAGCTCTATGACTGTGTATACAGGTGCTTCCAAGTCTGGTGTTGCATTGAACCCAAACACCAGCCCTTGGGTTGGGTGTTTGGGTTCAATGCAAGTCGTCATTTTTTGTCAGGAATATAATAGCGAGGATTTGAAATAAATACATGACTGAGCTAGATAGGAGCAGAGAAAAGCACGTGTAGTGGTGATTGAAGGTTCTGTGCAGGACCAATTTTAGCCCTATCGGTGCCCTCTGTGTGTGTTGGGGCAGGGGGCCTCTTCCCTCTAGATTCTGAATAGCAGGGGTTCCTCCAGAGTGCCACAACAGTTATCTCCTTTCTACCCATCTCCACCCCCATCCTCTGTAATCACTTTCTGACTCCTCACTCTCCTACTACCCCCATTTCCCATGGTCCCTACCTGGCTCCTCTTTCTCACAAGCAAACATAAGATGCATGCTCTCTCCACCCATTCAGAGGCATTCATCCATCCCCCTCGAACTGCAGCCAAAAATTGTCTAAGCCTGCCAGCATCACACACACAGTTTCAAAATTCATGGGTCGGCCTTGCTTGATCTTAGAATGCATAAGATCAGCAAAGCAAAGCCAGTCTGTGAGTTTAAGCCTAATAACACCAGGCAAAATTTTTTGACCGTTTTTGGTTGGCATGATTGGCTCTGCCAACTATCCTGGTCTTAAGAACATGCCATACTGGGTCAGACCAAGGGTCCATCAAGCCCAGCATCCTGTTTCCAACAGTGGTCAATCCAGGCCATAAGAACCTGGCAAGTACCCAAAAATTAAGTCTATCCTATGCTACTGTTGCTAGTAATAGCAGTGGCTATTTTCTAAGTCAACTTAATTAATAGCAGGTAATGGACTTCTCCTCCAAGAACTTTATCCAAGCCTTTTTTGAACCCAGCTACACTAACTGCACTAACCACATCCTCTGGCAACAAATTCTAGAGTTTGTGCATTGAGTGAAAAAGAACTTTCTCCGATTAGTTTTAAATGTGCCACATGCTAACTTCATGGAGTGCCCCTAGTCTTTCTATTATCCAAAAGAGTAAAGAATTGATTCACATTAACCTGTTCTAGACCTCTCATGATTTTAAATACCTCTATCATATCCCCCCTCAGCCGTCTCTTCTCTTTATTGTTGGTGAGATAAGCTCCACGCAGTCTCGAGAGTTGTGAGCCAGCACACACTGCCTGCAACAGTCCACCTCTCATGAATTTCTGTGGTAATAGGGAGCTTGTGTGGGAAATAGGGATAGAGCTACCGAGTGCGTTCTAGCTCACAGACAAAGTACTGATTTGTGTGTGTGTGTGCGCGCGCTTTTGCTGTTACTGGCATGGCCTGAAGATCCAATGGATAGCAAATCAGCCCTGATTTTGATGACCCTGGTCATGCCAGTATCTTGGGCAGGGGCACAGTTTGCACATCCCTGTGGCTAGAGTTGGTTAAGTACACTGTAGTCCAGTAAAGATTGGTTCCCATTGAGATGGAAGGTAAAAGGAGCAGAAAGAAACTATAAGTCCCAAATATATTAATTTAAATTGTATTTCTGGATGAAATGCTTCCTGTGAGCTCAGTTGATTGCATTTAAAGTTTGGGAGCTGCTGTATGAACTTGCCTGTCTGGATTGCAGAATGAAAATGCTGGTTATATATGAAAGAGAAAAATCAAGCTGGCATCCATTTTCAGAGCTAGCTGAGCAGGAACTCCTATAAAATGAGGCAGAAACTGCATTTTTTTTTAAACAAATGTGTTTTTGCATACATGCATTATGTGGTATTGATGAAATGTAGAAATTACATTTTGGCCTGGAATGGCAGCTGATTTCAATATGATTAACTATGTAGCTACCATTCTATTTTATTTTTTCAGTTCTACTATTTGCGGTCAGGATCTGTTGGTTGAGCTGTTGAAAAATGGTTTTGTAATGAAGCTTCCTTTCAAATGAGTCTCAATCATCATCCTACATGAATCGGTGCAGAAGTTATGGTTCACTGAGCCCCTAAGTCCCACTTCTGTTTGTCTGATATGCAATTTAGATATTAAGCACTCTATCCTTTCACAGATGTGCTTTTTTTTGGGGGGGGGGTGACATGGGGGAAGGGGGGTAGCCAATTTCTCCAGCTCAAATATAACCTGATCTGATACCTGGCACCATGAAGTTTCTTTCACAGCTACCCCAACCTTTTTCTCCTCTTTCAAATCCTCTCTCAGTGCAGTTGCCCTGGCTAACAACTCTGGGCTAAGAATAATCACAATTGTATCGACTGATCTAATTCTGAAGTTCTTTATGGATCTGAAATTAATCCAGCTTAGTTACAGGCCATCCCTTTTCAATTTATGCCATTATCTCTGTCAACTGTGTGAATGCAAATCTCATTGAAACATAATGGCAGGAAACGACTATTTTCCTGGCGTGTAGCCAGATGGACTCAGTACAAATGGGATAGTATCCGCGTGCTAGCAGTTGGAGACGGATCTGACGTCAGCACGGGGCGTATATATCCCCACAGGAAGCGTAGCTATTCAGTAATTTCCGTCTCCAAAGCAGTTTGGAGTGCCTGCACGCTAGTTGAGCGTGCTTTCCAAGACTACTTTAATTTTTCTCTTTTCTTCTCATTCTTGGCCCTTGAGAGGGCTAGATTGAAGAAGAGGGGTTACTCGGAGCCTGTGATTGATACCCTCCTCCGAGCTCGCAAGTTTTCCACATCCCTCACATACATCAGGATCTGGAGAGTATTTGAAGCCTGGTGCGACTCGCATGGCACCAATCCACATGCAACCACGATCCCTATTGTGTTGGATTTCCTGCAGGATGGCCTTCAGAAGGGTCTCTCCCTCAGCTCCATCAAAGTTCAGGTGGCTGCGCTGTCTTGTTATGGTCCCAGGAGGGCTGGCAAGACCATCGCTAAGCACCAGGATGTTTTCTCGCTTCCTGCAGGGGGTCAAGCATATTCGTCCGGCCACTGAAGTGGCCTGTGCCTTTGTGGAACCTCAACCTTGTTTTGGATTTCCTTGCGGGATCCACCTTTCGACCCCTTCAGGGCCTGTCTCTTCGTTCCCTCACTTTGAAGATGGTATTCTTGCTGGCTGTGTGTTCAGCCCGCCGCATCTTAGAGCTACAAGCATTGTCCTGCCGGGATCCATTTCTCAGGATCACTCCAGAGGCTATCCATCTTCGTACGGTTCCCTCCTTTCTCCCTAAGGTGGTTTCACGGTTTTCATCTTAATCAGACTATAACCTTGCCTACCACGGCGGGGCTGAGGAAATCTGAAGAAGGGCGTTTATTGCGCCATCTCGACATTGGCAGATTGCTGCCCAGATATTTGGAACTTACACAAGACCTACGAAAGACGGACCATCGTTCGTCTGCACAGCGGGAAGAAACAAGTGAAGCGGCCTCTCGGCCCACCATCGCCGCTGGATCAAGGAAGTTATCCGGGCAGCTTACGTAGAGGCTGGGAAAACCCGCCTCTACATGTCAAGGCTCATTCTACCCGAGCTCAAGCGGCATCCTGGGCGGAATCAGGATGCTATCGCTGCGGAAATCTGTAAAGCGGGGCGACATGGTCCTCCCTCCATACCTTTCCAGATTCTACCGCCTGGATGTCCAGGCCAGGGAGGACTCAGCATTTGCCAGGGCGGTGTTACATGGGCCTCAGGCAGCCTCCCGCCCAGGTGGGGAGTAAAGCTTTGTACATCCCATTTGTACTGAGTCCATCTGGCTACACGCCAGGAAATGTTGGGATTACTACCTGATAATCCCCTTTTCCTTAGTGTAGACAGATGGACTCAGCATCCCGCCCAGCTGCCTGCGTACATGGGTATCACCGATCCAGGTAAGCCATGTCATCTGTTTCCATGAGAGCGTACACTCTACCAGGTGTCCATGCCTTTCGGTTGGGAATGCTGGTGGTCTCCAGCTACTGTCAATCGGTCAGGGGAATCCTGTTTCACTTTTTAACTGTGCGTCAGTACACTATAACAGCTTTTGCAAGGAAGATTACTGAGTTGCTACGCTTCCTGTGGGGATATATACGCCCCCGTGCTGACGTCAGATCCATCTCCAACTGCTAGCACGCGGATACTATCCCATTTGTACTGAGTCCATTTGTCTACACTAAGGAAAAGGGGATTATCAGGTAGTAATCCCAACAATGTGGCTTATCTAGGCTGCTCATTCACACAACTCAGCTTCATCATTTCTATTCCTTCCCCAGACAGTATGTGTCCTTGTCTCCACCACCTCCACTGGGACCATGTTCTAAGGCATCTGTCAGATGAAGACATTTCCTGGTGGTTGCATTTGTCAAAACCCATGCTCTTTTCTTTATCACCTCCCTTTTCACCTTGCAGCCATCTGTAAAATGTACATGAAAGCTCTCCAGTGACCCAAGCGAAGTGATTCCTTCAGCAAACATTAAATAATTGATAATTTCTCAAGAAATCCTACCAGTTCCTTGCTAGGACACAATTTTTTATTTTTTTTTAAGTGCTGTCATCTTCCAGAATATTAAAGTGCTTATTTTGAACTAACATCACTATAGGTGTCCCTTAAGATGTCTGCTCATTCTGGTGCATGTTTATCTACATCAGTTTCAACATACTGTATTTATTGAATATGTTGGAATTCTCTTAAAATGTTTTCCCAGATGTTCTCAGATGTGGACACTAGTTGGTCATATCTTGTGACCTTACACTGGTGACATTCCTCATGATGAGAAGGTTCAATATGGCATATGGTCAACTGCATTTAGGTCATATTTTCCCCAGATGTATCATTGGGGGATGTCTTGATCTATTTCTGTTCATTTTCAATTTTCATCTCATTAAAAGCTTCTCTTGAGACTCCTCTTTGAGCTCCTTAGATATCTTCCAGAACACTAAAAATATCTGATAAGTGCAGTTTTTCCACCAGGACACCATCGAAGGAAATGGAGGGAGAGTAGAGTTGATTCTCATAAAAGAACTGATTCCAGTCTTACATAGAGGTGGGAGCACAAGCCCATATCAGACTTGGGCGCTTTTGATAGAAGTGATGTTTGTGGCTTTCTTGTGACAACCAACTAGTCAACTATTGTATCTAGGGTTGTGAGAATGAATAGAAATGTATGTGTCACTTCTGCTATAAAAATAATCATACTTTGAGGAAGAGCACCTGCTTCTCAAACAGATCAGATTACTTTTTTACTGGCCCAGCTATCATTTATCTGGTCAGTACCATGGGGCTTTAAAATAGAACAATGGCACCAGTGTTGCCTTTTACTCAAGCATTCTGTTCCTATGCTTGGCCAATTCCTATTCCAAAAAAAGGTTTGCTCAACTCTGCCACCACAAAGAAACCAGATTTGAATGCTTTATGGTCACCTGTAGGAATTGACTCACCTAAACCAGTGGCAAACTTGTGGAGTTAGTCTGATCAAAAGCAAAGAACTACAGCATCTAATGCTTAGTGTCTCAATATGGTCTGCTGATGTATGTGAGTGGATATGCAAACGCGTCAGAATTTGGAAATTGAGACAGGTGCTCCAGTATTTGAATGTGGATGGTGGTACTGCTTTTTTAAGCAGGTCAGCCACTTCTTCAGCCTGTTTCCAATATCAATTGGTACAGAACACCACCTGTGATCTGATGGGACCGGTCTTGTTCTAGTACCATGGGGTGTTTTATGTAAGATTCCACTCTCTCCGTTCTAGCAATGTTGGGCCTCACCAAGGTGTATGACAGTGATGGCTAATCTGACACGCCAAGACATTTTTGCTGACACACGCAGCATTTCGTGGACTATCAGGAAAATTTTTTTTTTTTTTATCGGCTGCGCTGAGCCGATAACCCAAAAACACAGCCTGACCCTTTAAAATTAGTTTTTTAGTATCCCCCCCCCCCCCCAACTCTCTGGACCCCTCCACCCCCGCCCCCATGCCTCCGGGCGCAGGGAGGCTCATGCGGCACAGCGACAGGCAGATGGGCAGGGCTGTGGTGAGGCTCACGTCACCATGGCCCGAAGAAAAAGATCGCGTTCAAACTCGCTGATGCTCC
This sequence comes from Rhinatrema bivittatum, assembly GCF_901001135.1. Classification (NCBI taxonomy): domain Eukaryota; kingdom Metazoa; phylum Chordata; class Amphibia; order Gymnophiona; family Rhinatrematidae; genus Rhinatrema; species Rhinatrema bivittatum. The sequence continues at coordinate 117,142,206 of NC_042621.1, forward strand.
TCCTCCTCCTTGCCTGTGTGGCCCCGGAAGTAAACATTGCCAGAGCCGCGTGGGCAGGAAGGAGGAGGAGCATCAGCGCGTGCAGAAGAAGAGCAGTGCTTACGGGCTACCACGAATCCCAAGTCGCAGTAGCCCGAGAAGAGGAGGAGGCCCGGTAGCAGGGCCGCTGCGGCCCGAGAAGATCAAGGCCATTGCAGAGCCCATCCTGCGGTGACCCGCGAAGAGGAGGCCCACAGGTGAGAGAGAGGCTGAGGGTCTGTAGTGAGTGTGAGAGTGAGGACCTGAATGTTTGCAGAGACAGTATGTGAGAGCCTGTGTGTGTGAGACAGCATGTGACAGTAAGAGCCTGTGCTTGAGCAAGACAGCATGTGGGAGTGAGAGAGAGCCTGTGTGTGAGTCAGACAGTATGTACCAGTCAGAGACTGTGTGTGTGTGTGTGTGTGAGTGAGAAATGCATGTGAGAATGAGAACCTGACTGTGTGTTTGAGGGAAGAAGATAGAGAGAAAAGAAACAGAAAAAGACAATCTAAAAGGAATTGGCAAAAAAATGAGGGAAGGTGGAAAAAAAAAGCCTGTGACCAACCAATTAGAAAACTAAGATCAGACAGCAAAGGTAAAAAAAAAAAAAATTGTTTTAGTGATTGGCAGATGTAAGCTTTGGGAATGTGCAAGAATAGCACTTTCTCGATGCGGATCTCACAATGTACGAGATCAGCATGGAGAAAGTGGAAGCCCACGGGGCCTGCACAGAGGAGGCAGCAGAATAGGCTTCAGTGTTAGTAGTAGCAATCGGCACCTCCCCAAAAGCCATGCGGCATCAGTGACAGTGGCAGCAGAGGAATGAGAGAGGTTCCGAGGTTGCTGGCAAAAGAGAGGGGGGGGGGGGAGGGGTCCTGCCTTTAGTGTGTGCATGTGAATGCATGGGTGCCTGCCTGGGGGTCTGTGTGGGTGAGATTGAATTGGTGCCTGCCTGGAGGATGGAGCGGGAGTGGTATGAAAATGGATGGCAGCCTGCCTGGGGATCAGTGTATGTGTGTGAGAATGACTGGGAGCTTGCCTGGGTGTGTGTGTTTGTGTGTATGTGAGGGAGCCAGTGAGTGTGAGAGCATGAGTGTGTATGAGAAAATCCAGGGGAGTAAAAGTTTGTGTGTGGAGGGGGAGAGAGTGTCTTAGAGCCTGAGCGTGTGTCAGTGTCTGTGAGAGTGAGAGGTTATGGTGGGTATAAGAGCATGAATGTGTATGTATGTGACAGTGTATGTGTGAGAGAGAATGGACATGTGAGTATGTGTGAGAGAGAGAGGATAACCTCCTAATCCTCGACAATATCAGGGTGACTGGAAATCAAGAGCTCCTACAGAAGGGGACAGTAGGGGCTTTTTAAAATCCTTATTAGTTTTAATTGAAGATTTAGCCAATGAAATTCAGCAACAAAAAAGTCACTAAACAGGTATGGTAAAGAATTATTTTTTTGCTTTATTAATAAATACAGTACATATATTAAAATAACTTTGTTATTAATTAGAACTACAAATATCACAAAATTATGGATTTTTCTAGAAGTGAAACACCACCTGAGTTATGCTTGTTTTTTTTTTATGAATTTTGACACACTGAGCTCAAAAGGTTGGCCATCACTAGTGTATGACAATCTGCTTCCTGCCAGATATTTCCCTAAAACTTTCAAGAAGAAGTCCTGCTCAACTTATGAGCCAAACATGTATTTTCTTTTCACCATACTTTGCAGGCTAGTTTCACTGAATGGATTTTGCAACAGTGAATAGTGCTTCCCCTATGGAAATTACAGGTGCCAAGCACCTGTGGAATTGTGTGCGCTATGTGACATTGCTATGGATTCTGAATCTTTATGAAATAACAACATTCAAATTAATGAAAGGGGCATTGTTTTTCATGAGCAGCATGGAATGCAGACCAAGCTACATTTATTACATTGACCTCAAGTGTTCTGAGTAAGATCCTCATGATCTTGCCTCATTTTCATATCTGCACATAAGGCAGTTCAGGTTCTGTTTTAAATGCATAATTTGAGGAGCTTATAGTGAACTGTAGCATTTCATGACTCAGTTTGGAAGACAAAGATTCATACTTGATAACAGATTTCACTATTCCTGTAGTACATGGAGAGCAGGGTGTTAAAACAAAGATGTGCCGATTTCATGGAAAGAATGAGCTGCAGATGCACTATCCAAGTTATGATCAATACTTATTTATTTGGATAGAAATACTGTTCCTAAAATCATGGGGGAAACACAAAATCCTATGCTGAAGTAGTGAATAACCTAATCTTTAGAGTTGGAGTACACACCACCCTTTCTTCTTTTTAGTGCTTCACTGAAACACTGCCGAGAGAAGGCTTTAGAAGTTTATCACCAGAAAATGACATGCCTGCACTCATGAAGCTTATCTTCACCCTCTCAGTTGGTGAGATAAATGGGCAATGGCCTATCTCTGTCCTGACTCCTGATAGCATCCACTTGTTGTCTTGGCCCCTGACTGAATTTTGTATTCATGGTCAGTACTGAGCTGGCCCAGGCATGTTGCTGCTGTTGCAGTCATATAATAATATGTTTACCATGGATGGCAGCAATGGACAATTGCTCTTTAATGGCAGTTATTTGGGAATTCTCCATTAAATTAAAATGTACTGTTCAAAAGATCTGTATGAATGGTTTTAGTAGCCCTAGTAATTGCCACATGCAATATGAACTGAATTGCTGGTACCAATGGTAGACCAAGATATATTCATGTCTTGAGTGGTGTTATGAATGCCATGCATACCAACATATTTTCTCTTAAATTTGTTATATGTGGTTGAGGAATGCATTCAGATACTCCCTGCAGTAATGCCAGCTCCTGTCTGTGTGAAGAGTTAAAGGTTTACCATGACTCACATTTGAAGCGGGTGTCACTTTCTGCATTTCAATGCTTTTCTTCAATACAGTTCAGACTCTCAGAGAAAGCAATACCTTGAAGGACTGTAGACAAATCACATTGCACATCTTATTCAAACATTTCAGTTGATATTTGCACCTCTACTGCTAGAACATGATCACTTCTCCATATTTTTGTATTTTGCAAGCTTTTAACTGTTATGTATATTTCAGGTAATGAACAATAGTCCTTGTGAGGGAAGTCATATTTTTTCAATAACAATGTTAGCAAAATGGATATGCATAATCAGAAAAAAATCAAACCAGTGATGCAATAACCCAACTTAGGATACATCAGAAACGCATGAGGGAAAGAAAAAGGTTCAACAATTTAACTTGATTAAATCTATGCAGGGGACATGCTTATCAGTCTACGCTGAAAAACAGAGACCAATATCTGAACATTTTGAAACTTCATCATTCATCTAAAATGTCATCATAGTCCATCTCTCGCATGCAATGGTCTGAGACTCTAGGAGGAAGCATGCATCTCCATTTAGCAGCCACAACAGGAAAAAGGAGCCACCCCCTCCCATATTAAGTGGGGGAAGGACACAACTGGGTGGGTGTGCTGCGTCAAGGTGGGGTACAGAGGCTGTTGGGAGGACCAGTGAGCTCAGTTTAATCCAGGAACAGACCTCCCACCAGCCTCTTCTTTTGGTGGTTTTGGGTAAGGAGTTGTCTTGTTCCTTCTACCCGTTCTCTCCTTTATAGGAAGGGGGTCTTGGGTTCTAGGCCATGTGAACTTGCAGGCAGCCTCATTTGGCATGGCTGTGGCTTCCACGGGTGCTTGACATGTGCTCATTTGGTGTCCAGCTTACACGTGTGTGGTTTGTGAGCTCTGAGGAGGGATGGGCAACCCCCCCGGAAAGGAAGGGGGGGTCATGGTGGAGATCTGTTCCCAGTTTCTCTCGGGCTAGTGCATGTGTGTTGGGCCCGCAGACTGCAGCACACTGCTGTGGTACCATTTGCCCCCCCCCCCCCCCCGCACGCTTCCTTTGCAGCTTGTACAGGTCCAACGGGATCGAAGGGGAGGTCACTGCCACCTGCCCCCCCCCCAGGTGGCCAGTGCTCCAGTGAGTTTGTGCTTCCCCTTCTCTTGGCACTGCCTTAGCTGTCCTGCTGCTGGCTGCCACAGCACAGTGCATGTGGGGCCTGCTAGCTAAGGCACCCACAGGGTGTAATGGAACTTTGGCTTCCTGCCATGACTGGTGGAGATTGTGGGTCCCGCATGCAGGCCCATTGTGGGGCTGGATAGATGGGGTGCAGTGCTCCTACTCCCTTCCCAGGGCCATGCATTGGCCATGGTCTCAGCTCATGCGAAGGGAAGGTGGGACATCCTGCATTGATCGGTTTGGAAAAGAGAATGGGAAGGTGAATTGACAAGCTGGTGACTCCTGCTCCCTGTGGCAGTGTGGCCTTGTGTTCTCGATTGGGCTAGGATCATGCAATAGGAATGGCAGGTGCTGGAGCTGCTACTGGGACACCAGTGGCAGCAGAAGTGCTCCATCTGTCATGTCTACCCAACCTGCTTTATCCCAGTGCCGCCAAGGGAGAGCAAGACCTGGTTGGGTGACCATTCCCCCAAGCAAAGGAATTGAACAGCCATCTTGCGAGAGATGGGCTGGTGCCTTTCTTGTCAAATACCATTGCTTATGCCTACAGTGATTGTGTATCTGCTTGGGAACCAGGCAGCTGCTCTTTGTGAGCAATGGTGCTAACTAATGAGCCAGTATGGGAATGTCACGGTGGTAGTATGATGTAGTTGCCTTATGTTGGCTCCTTGGATGTGGGAGGTGTGTGAGAAGTAGTGTTGCAGCAGGTAGTGGTTTTTTTTTTTCTTTGCAGCAGGGTTGACCAATGCCCTAAGCATGCACAGCAAGTGCTACTTACTGTTGTTTTCAGAATACAAAGCAGCTACTCCTGCTGCTGTGTTGCATACAGCATGTGTGATATGAAAGCTGATCAGGTAGTGAATACCAAGTGGGTATCTCCTGCCACTGTGTTGTATGGGTGGATGACACTGTAGATGGTTTGCCTTTCTTCAGTTTTTCATGGCGGGGATTGGTGTGATCACCCCACACTACTCCTGCTGCATCCTGAACAAGTGAGTCCTGCTCTTGCTATGGACCAGGACATCATCAGAAGAGTGAGGCTTCACTGGCACTGTGTCTCCCCCTGCCAGAATATTGCATTAGCATGATCCATAATTCGGCTCTCTTATTCTAATTTCTCATCCCAGTTTTAAGACCCTGTTGTAATGTAACTTTTGTTCTCCTTGCACTTGTTTTTTTGTTTTTTGTTCTCACCCCTTGTTTTATGTAAACCGGCATGATGTGGTTTCTAATCATGAATGCCAGTATAGAAAAACGCTAAAGAAAGAAAGAAAGACTGACAATTTAGGTGAGGGCATAGTCATCCTATAAGGATTACATTGTGGTCTAGAGTTTAATTTTGTATGATTTGAACTATTTTGAATAATTGTGCCAGTTTTATTCAGTATAAAATTAACTGTAATTTGTGGTGGTGGGTGGGGGAAAGAGGGGAGGGTGGGGTTAGATAGATATGTGGGACTGAAAGGAGGTAGTGAGTTTGCACCTGACCCTTTTGTGGGTTAGGCTTCTTTGTTAGTGTTCACTTCATCTCCCTAAGTGGACTGTATCTTAGTATCAATAATGAAAAGGCCAATGTTCACCAACAGTTTTATGAATGTATTTATTTATTTAGGATTTTTATATACCGACCTTCTTAATACAAGTATCAAATCAGGTCGGTTTCCAAAGAACAAAACTGTCGCGGTTAAGGCGTTACAATAAACAGAGTTTCTGAACATAGGAACATACATACATACATACATGTATGTATGTACCTCAACATATACCTCCAGAAAGAGTGCATAAATACACAGTCGCACCAGCTTTGTTTAAAGGATCCCTTCTCCTTAGATGTGTCAAATATCTTGGCAAATTCTTTACAATGAACCTGATGCCAGCTAAGATTGAAAAATTATCTAGAATCTGGTGTCAATATGTGAGATGCAATTGGAGGCAAAACAAATGTTCTGCCATCTTGCTTCCTATTGAAATTAACTCCCACCATCTTTCCCATTTCATTGACTTGTTTTTTGTGTTCTATGCCCTTTGTTTTGGCACCTTGCAAGGGCTAACTGTGACCAGATGGCCTATCCCCAAAGAAATGCATGTTTGAAAATTGTGTTTCTGATCGCTTCTTCTTAAACTGCTGCCCATCGCCTCAGCCTCCATTTTGACCTTGGCAATCAGCTAAACTCCTGTGGTATTTGTGATGCTGAACGCTCTGGAATTGTTATTGAACTTCAGAGAGCAAGATTTATGCCACTTTGCATTGTCTTTAATGAAAACGGCAGTGGTGCTTGTGGCCTTCCTGCAACGAATGTTCCTTGGAAGTGCTTGAAGCTATTGAATGGCACAAGCTTCGTTGCCAGATGGTCATACCCAGGATCCTTGTCACTAAGCAGGACATACCAGCCTACCGCTTCCACTTTTTCTTGGCATACTGCACCCAGAGAGCAATGCAAACGTTCTTTCACTTGATCTGCACCTTCTGCCTTGTGTAAATTTTGTACATCTTTACAAGTCATTATAATTGTTGAACTTGCATCTCAGTGCAGTGGCTGAGCAGACTTGCCTTAATATCACTGAAAAATGCAAAGAATACAACACTATGTACAAAGTGCCTACTACACAAAATAAGTCAAACTATAAGTGCAACAAAGTAGAATGACTGAGCTCCCTGAAAATGCTCTGGAATATACACAGGCAATAATAAAACTCTATCACCCAATTATGTTAATGCTGAAGAGGTGAAACAAAACAAAAAAGTCACACTGAGCTTTTTTTTTCAATGTGAGAAGGACATGGTGTTGAAAATGTACATTATGTATTATGCAACGAGCAGTGTGACTTAGTGTGCAGAGAATCATAACTTCAGAGCAAAGTGATGCCTAAGACTTGTGTGGGGCTTATTTTAAAAGAAATTTCATTGCAAAACTTTAAAAAAAAAAAAGAAAAAAAGCTTAACTAATATATATGTACCACAGGTGCCTATATGGTTTAAAAAAAAAAAAAAAAAGGTAACTGTATAGGCAGCCATCTTAGAATCTGTAATCATTTTGGGCAGCCACAGTCAGCCTATAAACATTTTTATTTCAATAGTACCTCATTACCTCTGTGTATGCTTGTTTCATAAAACATCACTTTCCATGGGCGTTGGTGCTCATTTAAGAGATCATTGTGCAGGTTTTTTTAACGGAAGAAATGGCTGAAGAAACATGACTGGCAGTAGGGGGCACCGTTGTATAGCATGCACTGCTCACTGGTATCCCTCTATGGCTGGCTTGGTTTGTTTGATATCTAGCACAGTGCTTCATATTGCATTGTAGTAGTAGACCCAGCATGGTTCATCTCACCCTCTGCTGCCCCCCCCCCCCCCTCCCAAACTGCATCTGCCTCCTCCAAGTTCAGTCTGAATTCTGAATGCTCTCCTTTGCTCCATCTATCTTGCTGCCACCTTTCCTCTCTTATAATCACTTCTCTTCACTTTCCCCCATCTTTCTACATTTTGTATTATTTTTTGCACATTCATTTTTAACTTTCCATTTCATCTTCCCTTCTCCCAAAATGCTGTCTCACCCTTTGTGCTTTTCCTGTTCCTCAATATTCTTGTCAGCTCCTGCCTTTCTGCCACCTTTTCAAATCTTCTCCCCCCCCCGCCCCCCCCCCCCCCCCCGTCTCTGACTCCTATGCTCACCTGCTTTGTCCTGTTCCTCAGACTCCCAGCTCCCTCTCTAAGCCTGCTTCCTGCCCTCCTCTCTCTCATTCTATTCCATGATGGCAGCAGATGTAGGTGCTCTGGTGAAGAAATGCAGTGTAAGGAGGAGACACTCCCTGTCTTCATGACTGCGTGCCACTGCCACCTCATGCTCCATTTCCAATTCATGGCCCTGACGCTGTAGCAATGGGAGCAGAAGAAGGAAGGAATGGTGAAGCTACTGCTCTGTTGCCTGTTACCTCTCCTCACCCGGATTACCAGAGCCGTTGGCTATGCCTGCTCTAGTGAGAAAGCAAGACTGGACGAGAATGTTTTCTTCTGGTAATGCTTTTGGTACCTAATCCACATCCTTAATAACCATCCTAAAGCGAGCAATGATATTTGGTGTTCAGTTTCTAGAATAACCTTAGCCACTACAGAGCTGTCTAAGGTAAGGGGTTGAGTAACCATGTGATAGCTGGGTTTTCAGGATTACTACAATGACTAGGTATGAATACATTTGTATACACAGCCTCCACTGTATGAATATTTTATTTATTTAGAAACATTTATTACCTGTACCATTTTTGATGCAGTGTGGTTCATAAAACTGGAAGACATATTACATACAATTCCTGACACTGACATTCATCCACCTCTACTAGCTGATCTCTTCACTGGGTCATCTCCTAATCTTGATTCTAATTAACGGTCTATACTCCCCAACTCCTAATTCATGTCTCCATCCTTAAATCTATGCTTTAGTCCTGCTACTGTGAAAGCAGGCTCCTGTGCTTCATATAACTGCATCTAATGTAATGAGGGGACGTCTGCCAAGTTTCTCTCCCGGGATCTCAATGGATGCAGTGGATTGTAAATTTAGTATAGAAATGTTAGTAAAGGCACGTGGGCATGTACCTTCTTACGAATAAGTAACATCTTAAATGTCATCTGCCATGGAAGTGAGAGTTAGTGTAAGGTACACAGTATGTATTGCTTGCATATTTTTTGTGAATATCCTGAAAGCTTGACTGGCTAGAAGGTACTCAAAAACAGGGTTGAAACCCTGGTGTAAGCAGCCAGCCTGTTTACAGGGTACATGTGTTCTAAAGGTTTTGTAATTGTGAAAAAGTAGACTGTTCTGAAAACCGTACAGAGGTGTGAGCTTGTATTTTTCTCTTATAAGCTCTTTTCGGTAAAGATTTCTCTTCCCTTCTCTTCCAGTAAAAGTGGCATGAAACAAAAGTAGTTTCATGCAGTCAATTATTTACAGATCACAGATCTATGGCCTAAGGCCGGGGTCTACAACTCCAGTACTCAAGGTCTACAAGCCAGTCTTATGATGTCAACAATGAATATGTATGAGATACATTTACATACCTTACCTTCACTGTATACAAATGTATCTCATGTATATTCATTTTGGAAAATCAGCACTGTCTGTACTCTTTGTAGATCAGATTTGTGGACTGCTGGCCTAAGTCATCAAGTTATTCTAGTCATGCATGTGAGGGGTTAAATATAAGCTGCTGTAGCTCCATGAAGTGAGAAAATAACATCTACACCTATCCACTGATAAGCTGCTGCCCCTTATAGCAGCTGGCTGTCCGAGATGATTAAAATGGACCTGCCCTACAAGTGTGTTGGTGCTTGAGCTACCCTAGCCAGAGAGTTTGGATTCTTGCATAAAGATAGCCTAGCCCCTATTATTTTTGCAATTTTTTCCAGCTGTCTCCTTTTCTTTGTTTATATCTCAATTTCTTAATTACTTATGCTTGGCTTCCTAGGCAGGTACAGTGCTGAGATCCCCCTAGATTGGTTGTATTGTAGCACAATTTATATTCAAAACATTATTTGAGTCTAATCTAAACCCATGATAAGAAAGAAATAACTCTATTGAATTGATAATGCATACAAAAAAGAAAAAAACATATATGAATGCTTCAGTTAGTCACTGGTGGCACCTGCTTGAGCAGCAGTAACTTCAGCTGAACGTTTCCTCTAACTGTTGCTCAGATTCTCACATTGCCCATGAAGAATTTTGACCTATGTTTAAATACAGAACTTTCACCTCTGTGATATGTAAAGGCTTTCTTGCATAACTAGCTCCTATTAGGTCTTGCCACAACATTTTAATGGGCTTAGGTCAGGACTTTGACTTGGCCAAATAAGAACAAAATCTCTTCAGCCATTCTCTAGCTTTATTTGAAGGGATAGGTTTGTTGGCTTGCTGCATGACCCACTGTCAGCTCCGCTTTAGCTCACGGATCAATGACCTGATGCTCTCCTCTACAATTTTCTGATATAAAGCAGAAGGTGTGGTTACATCAATGAGGGCAAGCCATCCAGATCTTGATGTAGCAAAGCACTCCACACCATGATACCACCATAAGTCAAGATGCTTGAAAATCAAGATGACGTTCTTAAGCTGGAAGCCAGTATTTGATTTTTGCCAAACATAATATGGGCATCCAGGACCTCACTCTTTCACCACCACCCTTTCACATTCCAATAATTACAGTAAACATCAACTTGGGTAAATAAGGCCGCAGCTTTATAAACATGAAGGCCCGAGCCCAGGAAATAAACCATTAACAAATACAGTTTCAGCTTCCAACCCCCAACCATCCGCCGCGCCCTGACAGGATAGTCAATGCCAGCCACCCGGCTCGATGTTCCAGCACTTCCACATCGGGTTCAGACTCCCGCCGCCTGCCTGCAAGGAGCCAACCCGGGTGGACTCCTGCCACTAACCTGCAAGGAGTCTGGCCAGGAGTCTCCCGCCGCTTTCCAGCAAGGAGCCCATCACCGACAATAGCCCCCAGTTGTCAACCGCCATCAACTTCCCGCTGAAACCCCCGTTTAAGATAACCAATACATATAACTATTATGGCTCGGGCCATCCGCCAAAGTCCCCAACCCCCCCAACAGCTGCGACAACAAAACACATTTAACAAACAAAATTAACCACAAGGGCGGGTGGGAGGGAATCAGGAAACCGTTGCCCTGCCACCGCGCAGTCACCACCGCTTTCCCTGCCTGTCCGCGCGCTCACAGGGTCGTGTCCCCTTCCCAGCGCGTGCGGGCCCGGCGGCCAATCAGGGCCGGCCGTTGCTGTAGCAACGCGCCCTTTCCTCCTATCCCTGCTCGACTAGCCCAAAGCCCCCGCTTCCCCTCTCCGACCCCCTCCCTTCGCTCTCTGCCCTCGACCTGACCTCCCGTCATGCTCCTGCTCTCCCCCCCCCCCTTCTTACCGTGACCCGGGCTCGATCCCGTAGTGGGCCTGGGCCCACATTATCCTGCCCGACCGGACACGGGATCCGGTCAGGCTTCCAAAATATTTGTCATTGTGATCAAAAAGTTAAATTTTTTACTTCTCTGTCCCAAGAACATTCCAAAAATGTTGTGGATGTGCTTCTAGGACAGAGCTCATTGCTACCTGTCTCAGGTTTACCAATGTTCTTTTCAGAGCATAGTGCTTTCTTCCTTTGTTGCCCCAGATACTACTCCTCATCCAAAGTGTGCCCGGTGGATCAGAAGCAGGCAAGAGCCACTGAGTAGCCGGGGATGGTGGATGAGACATGGCGATACTGGGCAGTTGCTTGCTACTGTTTTCTAAAATGTGCAATGGTGGATTGGTGCTGCTACTGCTGCCTACTAATAATTTCTGTAGCCGTGCTAGACAGATGCAACAGTGCCTAGAGCAGAAGGGGAAAGCTGCCCATGGGAGCTGGTAGTGATCATTGAAATATCAATGCTTGAAGGAGCTGTAGCTGCAGAGTTAGCAGCAGATGGCGCACCTGTTATATGCCTAACTCCATTTTGTTACTGTTGGCAAAAGCCTGCTTACCAGTTCTAGACAAATTTTTTTTTGGGGGGGGGGGAATGGTGGCAGCTAGCAGCTTACTCTTCCTGAACAATCATGCTTGCCTGCCATCCACCCCCATGGAATCTCCTGTGAGATACTCACAATTTGTAATGGGGAGGTGGAGGTTGAAGACACTATCATCAGAGGATTAAATGCCTGCTAGGCAAAATCCATAAACATTTTCAATATTGCTGGATCAGAGGGAAGATGAGTTGATGTCATAGTTTACTCCTGCAGAAATTACATAGATAAGAACTAAGGCAGTATAGTACAAGAGGAGCTGGAGAAATGAGGGGAGGGTCTTAAACAAGTCAAGAATGGTGGCACTTTCTGAGGTATGACAAGGGGGCATCAGAAACAGTATATTGTTGAAGAGCTAGCATAAGAAAATGTAGTTTCATTGGGGGGGGGGGGGGGGGAGGGGTTGGTGTTCTATCTAAGGAATAATATATTTTCCAAAAATGGCCTATACCTCTGAGAAGGGAAATAAGATCCTTATATGAATAATTCAGCTCATACATTGTCAATATAAAAGGAGGAAGGGGGTGAAAGATGGAAGCTTGTAGGAAATATCCCAATTCTTGCTAACAGGGTCAAGCAACTAAGATGGACCCTCTGATGTCAGTGAAAATGGTCATTGGCCTATTTGGACTATGCACAGCTAAATGCAGAGAAAACAGACTTCGGCATTTGGCTGTTTACAGCCAAATGAGGACAGGAGAAAGCACTCATTGCTGTGTATGAGAGAAGCCGAAGAATTTATTAGGCAAGCTGGCTCAAAAATGGGGCCTCTTTATGGTCCTAATGTCTGTCCAGGATCAGAGTTTATCAGAGCTCTGCCAGACCTGTGAAACTGTTATTCCTCAGCACTGACTGCTTGTTGAACTCCAGAGCGAACAAGGAACTGGGAGAAAGAGTGGGAAGCTGCTAATAAAGGGGTAGATTTTAAAAGAAGCGCGATCAGCCTACTTTTGCTTGCGCATCAGACTCAAGCAAAAGTACGCTGGATTTTAGTAGATACGCGCGGAGCCGCGCGTATCCACTAAAATCCTGGATCGGCGCGCGCAAGGCCATCGATTTTGTATAGCCTGCGCGCGCCGAGCCGCGCTGCCTCCCCCCGTTCCCTCCAAGGCCGCTCCGAAATCGGAGCGGCCTCGGAGGGAACTTTCCTTTGCCCTCCCCTCACCTTACCCTCCCTTCCCCTACCTAACCCACCCACCCGGCCCTGTCTACACCCCCCCCTTACCTTTGTCGGGGGATTTACGCCTCCCGGAGGGAGACGTAAATCCCCGCGCGCCAGCGGGCCTGCTGCGCGCCGGGCCGCAACCTGGGGGCGGGTACGGAGGGCGCGGCCACGCCCCCGGGCCGTAGCCACGCCCCCGTACCCGCCCCCAAAACGCTGCCGACACGCCCCCGGAACGCCGCGACGACCGGGCCCGCCCCCCGACACGCCCCCCTCCGAGAACCCCGGGACTTACGCGAGTCCCGGGGCTCTGCGCGCGCCGGGAGGCCTATGTAAAATAGGCTTCCTGGCGCGCAGGGCCCTGCTCGCGTAAATCCGCCCGGTTTTGGGCGGATTTACGCGAGCAGGGCTCTGAAAATCCGCCCCATAATGCCTTAATTATGCATTCACCTGCCTATGCATGAGCTGCTGAATATGCATAGGTGAGCCTTTGAAAAGGGGAAAGTTAACAGCTCTCTGGCTCCACCGTCTGCCATCCATCGGGACCCCATCGTGACCCGTCTAAGTGCTGTGGTGATCCACCTCAGCTCTGCCAGGCATCCTGGGCCAAGGTGACTGGGGAGATGAGGTCTAAGAGACTTGAGAGTGAACAGTCTGTTACTGCAGTGGCCATGATTGCCCTCTCTGGCTCTGTGCTGGAGACCGGTGAAGGGAGGGACCTTCCCCGCCCAAGAACGAAGCTAGTACCTGTCACCTGGTATTGAATCTGGCTCTATTTCCTACCACAGGGGTTAGTAAGGTAGAGCTTATTAGCATGCAAAAGTAAGTCTTGGCTAAAGACAGGTGAGACCAGCAGAAATTAAGGGTAATTTGAGAAGCACTGCCTGTTCAATATGCTTTACTATTGTCTCTCTTATTGCCTGTGTATTTCCTGATGCCAAGTGTTAAGCTTAGCCCTGTGCAACCTATAAATAAAGATTTGTTTTTATTCAGACAGTTGTGCAATTTTCTAACAGGAGGGCACTGGTAAATAGAAATACATATAAAGGGAGGTGGAGTTAGAAAGCATAAGCTCTTCCACCTACAAGCTGGTTGAATCAGACTATCACCCCCCCCCCCCCCCATCATAAACAAATGAGGTAAGTGGAGAAGCACAAGTACAAGATGAGAAATGAAGACAGAGAAAGTTTAAAAGTGGCTAAGATTGCAGAGAAGATGAGAGGAATAAGGCTGATGTAAATAGGACCCATGGAAAGAAGAGATGAATTCCAACAACAGGAAGGAGCTGGAAATGCAGGTGGAGGAGGAAAGATTTAGAGTGGGACCAAAAACAATGGGAATCAATATTGTTCCTAAGAAAAGAGAGACCCAAAAAAACAACAATTATTGAAGTCTAGCAAAAGAATGAAAAATGTTTACTAGCTTACAAAATAATATACAAACATCAGCAATTGTGAGGGAGTACGGCTAGCAGATGCAGGATTGGCGAGTATTGGTGTACTGAGCTCAATATTTATTTATTTACTGTTAAATTTATATGCTGCATGATCAATTGAAAGTGGTTTACAAAATTAAACAATTATAAACATAAAATAAAATAAAACAATATTGAAATAGTTTGTCCAACTAAGATTAGGACTTAGCTTGACAAACTGCAGCTTTTAAATTTCCTGCCACTCTGAATGCCGTTGGAGGAATTCGGGGGGGGGGGGGGGGGGGTTCCAAATGGAGTTAAGTTAGCCAAATAACTTATCTGGCTGAGTTTAGTCATGTTGCCCTAAAGTCAGTTGCATACGTTTATCTGGGCAACTAGGCCTTTATCCAGTTGTATTCCATGGAGCACTAAATCAGCACTACTCTACTGAATATCTGTGACAATTTAACCAGCTAACTTTAGCGAGATAAATTGTCCATTCATCATGCTGTTGAATAAAGCTCATCTCAGAAATAGAGGGTTAAAGTTTATTCTGTATGTCTATAAAGTGTATTAAGGAAGGCAGAGGTTTACAGTTGTTCTTGGTGAGTGGTAGAAGTTTGTAAAAGTCAATTATTTTGCTGCAGAGAGGAGTGAGAGCTGTTTCTTGAAGAATCAATCAGCAGTGTTTGATGTTCCCATCTACCCCACATACATAGTTATATATATACAGTGCCATCCAAATTAGGTTAGGAGGGACACTATTACCAATAAGAGTTATGTAGGGAATTTCAGCAACATATGAGTAATTAACCCTGATCTTAGCATTGATTAACTATAGTCCTATTGCAGGTCATTGACAAAGAGATTAAAATAAAGTCCCTTAAATTTATTAAGAAAATAAGATATGCCATGCTGAGTCAGACCAATATCCATTGAGCTCAGCATCTTGTCTCAAACAGTGGCCAGTTCAGGTCACAGCTACTACATAGTTCCCAAAAGTAGATCTGTTTCTTGTTGCTCACTCCCAGAGATAAGCAATGGCTTCCCTAAGTCTACCTAGCTAATTGCTATTTATGGACTATTCTTCTAAGAACTTGCACAAATCTCTTTTAAACCCCTCTATCCTAGACACCTTGACCATGTCCCCTAGCAACAGATTCCACAGTTTGATTGTAGGGTGAGTGAAAAAGTACTTTCTAACATAGATGCTGGAATGGGGTGACCCCACTATCTTTGGGCAACCATTTGTGTGATCCTCCCACTATCATTTTGGTTGCCCTTCCCTGTTCATGTTCTAATTCTGCTATGAGATGGGGTGACAGAACTACAAGCAGTACTCAATGTGCAGTTGCACCAATGGATCACACAGATTAATTAAGATATTGTTTTATTCTCCATTCCTCTCCAAATAATTCCTGGCATTCTATTTGTATTTTTGACCGCTGATGCACACTGAGCTGAGGATTTCATAATATTGCCCACAAGGACTCTGAGGTCCTTTTCCTGAGTGGTGATTTCTAATAAGAATCCCAGCATTATGTACTGGTAGCTGGAATTATTTTTTTCTCTATGTGTATTACGTTGCACATGTCCATATTAAATTTCATCTGCTATTCAGACACCCAGTCTCCTAATCTCACAAGGTCCTTCTGTATTTATTTAAATTCTACTGCTGTTTTAACAATTTTGAATAAGTTTGGGTCATCCACAAATTTGATCAACATGCTCATTGTTCTCTTTTCCAGATCATTACTGAATATTTTCAGTTGTATTTTGCATTCCCACTCCTTTTACAACTGTAAAGCTGTCCAGAAGCAGGATGGGAGTTATCCAAGCTGTTGCACAGAGTGCCACATTTATGATGATGTAACTGTTGATGAAAGGTGGTATGTGCACCTGGTGCAAAGAGCTCCAAGATCTCAGAGACCAAGTCCAGAGATAGACCTG
Organism: Rhinatrema bivittatum; assembly: GCF_901001135.1. Classification (NCBI taxonomy): domain Eukaryota; kingdom Metazoa; phylum Chordata; class Amphibia; order Gymnophiona; family Rhinatrematidae; genus Rhinatrema; species Rhinatrema bivittatum. The sequence continues at coordinate 117,158,357 of NC_042621.1, forward strand.
GAGGCAGATAGAAGTGTAGATAGAGGAGACTTTCAGAGATAGTAGAGCATAACCAGCTCCAGACTGGCAGCCCCTGTGCTGCTTTGAAGGAGCAAGCTCACCTGGGCAGTAGACCATCATATTTTCTGTGGCAGGAAGTGAACCTGTAGCAAGGACCTGCCTGTCGGGTGATGCATTATCTCACACCATGTGTCTCCAGGGGCATGTGTCTAGGAGGGAAGGATTAGGACTGCAATTGAAGTTGGAAATTTGATCATTAGGAATGTATATGGTTGAGGGCACAAGGATCACTTGGTAATTTGCCTGCAAAGTTAATGAACCTCTTGCATCAGCTAGATAGGATTTTAGAGAGCAGTGGAGTGGAGCTGCTGGTCATGGTACATGTGATTACCAATGACATAGATAGGTGCAGGAAGGAGGTTCTAGAAGCCAAATTTAGGGTTTTAGGTAGTAAAGTTAAATTCAGAACCTCCAGGGTTTCATTCTGAGAAATGCTCCCTGGTTCCACACCAAAGGCAGACTGAACACAGTCTCAATCGGTGGATAAGATGATGGTGCAGAAGAAAGGGATTTAGGTTTGTTAGAAACTGGGAAACATTTTGGGCAAGGGGAGCCTATTCCAATGAGCTGGGCTCCACCCTAACTAGGTTAAATGCTGACTGCTGGTACTAACATTTATAAAGGAGACAGAGAAAATTTTAAACAAAATCATGAGGGAAAGCCAGCAGTTACTCAGGAGTGCTTAGAGAGGTATCTTTTGAAGATACTGGCCTAACAGGAAATTTAGAATATCCCAATAGAGTGATTGTGGGAATGCAATAAAGAACTGACAAATATAAAGGGTTCCTAATTACTTTCATCATCTGCAATTAAGCCAGCTGTGAATAAAACTAAAAAAAATGTTATCTAAATTGTCTCTATGTGAATCCCAGAGCTCTAAAAATTAAGATTGGAGAGTTAGAATATTTGGCATTTAATGAAGATAACCAATGACATATTGTGATACCAGGGTACAAATTAAATTGACAGGGCAGCTTGAACTGGTGGAGGGGTGGCATTAAAGCTGGCAAGAGTCAAGCAGGAAAAACATCCTGCAGGAAACAAGGTACTGTGGAATTTTTATAAATAGAAATTCTGTGTGTGACCAGGCAGAGCATAGAAATGGCTCTAAACTACCATCCACTTAACCAGGGGACGATCAGACAGTGAAATGTTACAAGAAGTTGAAAAGACAAATAAATCTGACAACACAATAATAATAGGAGATTTAAATTACAAATACTCCAGTAATGACCGAGTGAATGCCTCATCAGAATATGCTAAGGCAGTAAAGTTTTAAGATAAAACAAATGATTGCTTCATGAAGCATCTGGTCCTGGAGGCTACTTTAGATCTAGTCTTCAGTGGAAGGAAGGAACCATTGCAAGGAGAAATGGTGGTGGGACTGCTTAGCAATAGTGCTCACAATGCAATCATATCTGACATAATCACTGGTGGGAGGACATTAGGTAAAACTACTGGCAAGATGTAGTTAATTTTAAAAAGGGAGGTAATGATGAAAAGAGGAAATTAGATAGAAAATGAAAAGGCATGGTTAGAAATTTGTATGAGCATATAGAATGTTTGAAAATACCATCTTAGAAGCCCAGATAAAATGTATTCCATGTACTAAAAAAGGTCAAAGGAAGACCAAATGACGGCCAGCAGAGTTAAGTGATGAGGCAAGTAAAATCAAAAGGACATCTTTCAGAAAATGGAATGCAGACCCCTATGAGGAAAATATGAACATGCATAAGCACTGGCAAGTTCAATGTAAAACATTAATGAGAGAGGTCATGAGAGAATTTTAAAAGAAGTTTGCCATAGAGGCAAAAAATGTATAATATGTTTTCAAGTACATTTTAAATAAGACACCGAGGGATTCCATTAGATTACAAATGAACTAAAAAGTAAAAGGAGCATTCAGGGATGTCAAGGTCATAGCAGAAAACCTAAACTATTTTTGTTGGTGCTTACTGAGGAGGATGGTGGGGAAGATAATCAAACTGCAAATGTTTTTCTTACAGTGAAGAAAATCATTGTGAAATGAATGATGAGACAGATCAAACTGACAGGCTCAAGAATAAATAATAAGATGAAAAAGTGGTATAAAACTATGCATAAACTATTTTATTACATTTTTTACAAAAAAAAAAAAGAGATCACTATCAGAGAACTGGTGCACTCGAGCTCATACACTGCTTTTATAGCAGAAAGGAAGCACATAGAACCGAATTATAGTGTCCTTTAGCTCATTATAGTTAACTGATGCCATTGAACAAAACTAATAAGATGCCAGGTTGTGAGCATTGCAGCCAAGTGGACACGCATTAGAGCATCTATCTGCTCATTTGCTGAATTTAAAAGAGAGCTTAGCAAGGAAAGGGTATATTTAAAATACTGAGTGACCAGATGGAAGAACAAAACAACTGATGCATGTTTCTTGCAAGAAGATCAGATGAGCTAAGAACAATCATTTCTCACTACTTGTAAGAAGAGAACTATTGTTTGAGATCTAAATCATTGAGCGATTGGGTGTGGAAGCAAAATCATTTATTCATATTCCTCACAAGACAACCAGGTGCCAAAAGAATAACTATTCTTCAATTCTTATAAGAAGCCTATCACTGATGTTTAAGAGAAGTTCTCCTGTTTCATACATCCCCTGATGAAGCTTTGGGTGGGTGAAACAAGAGGGCTTTTGGAGACTTAAGGAGGGAACTTAAAGGTGAATTTTAAAAGCCAGATGCAAAAACTGGGAAATGGGCGCACAGCTAGCACATGCAGGTATCCACCTGATTTTTATAAACTGCCCACATATGTGCACAAGTGCCGATGCGTGAAGATCTTGCATTGGGGGGAAAAAAAGGATGGAATGTGGGTGGGCTAGGGCCAAGAGATGTGTACCACACGCCTGGGCCAGCATCCAGGTTCATTGCAGGTGTAAGTCTGAATAAAATGATTTCTAGGCATCTATGAAATGCATAAGCGGTCTGGGTTAACTGGGGGGGGGAGAGGAGTGCTGGCTAAAGACCTATGCCCCGCTCTCGAGGACTTAGCTATAGACTGGCCAAACTGGTCATGTCCTGGATGCGTCCCTCACTTGCGCATGTCAAAGCTGACATTTCCCTGATGCGTGCATACATGCTCCCAGCCTTTTTCTTTTATTATTACATATGTGCGTAGCTCTGTGCAGGATATAAAATTACAGTGCATCTGGCCGAGCACCCCTATACACGTGTATATTGGTGCCTGTGTGCCCGTTTTAAAGTTACCAGCTTATTCTTTTAAGTATTGTGTAATACACATTGCTCTATGGTAAGATTTTTTTTGTAGTTTCAATTTTGCTAAAAATTAATACAAAGTTTTTTGAAAGACATCGATTAACTATGATGAGCTACAGAACACTATGATACTGTTCTATGTGATTCCTTTCTGCTATAAAAGCAGTGTATGAGCTTGAGTACACCAGACCTCTAAAATAGCGTTGATTCATTTTTCTCTAAAAATGTAATAAAATAGTTTATACATAGTTTTATATCACTTTGTTGTCTTATTTTCTGTTTCATAGTGGTATCTATTTTATACCATAGTAGTGTACCTTTTAGACTCAATAGTAACATCACTAGGACCAGATGGCATTCACCCCAGAGTTTTGTAAGAACTCAAATATGAAATTGCAAACCTGTTATTAGTAATCAGTAACCTACATAAGAGCATAAGACTTGCCATACTGGGCCAGACCAAAAGTCCAACAAGCCCAGCATCCTGTTTCCAACAGTGGCCAAGCCAAGTCACCAGAACCTGACAGGATCCCAAGGGATAAATAGATTCCAGGCTGCTGATCCCGCCAAGAATAAGCAGTGGATTTCTGCAAATCTACCTTAATAATGGTTAATGGACTTTTCCTTCAGGAACTTGTCCAAACCTTTTTTAAATGCAGCTACACTAATAGCTTTCACCACATCCTCTGACATTGAATTCCAGAGCTTAATTATGCGTTGAGTAAAAAAAAAAAAAAGCTCTCTTATTAGTTTTAAATGTTAGTAACTTCATTGTGTGTCCCCCTGGTCTGTGTACCTATCATTTAAAACAGCCACAGTACCTGAAGATTTGATGGTGGCCAATGTAATGACAGTTTTTTAAAAAAAGACTTGAGGAGAGCTATAGACTGATGAATCTGATGCCAATGCTGGGCAAAATGGCAGAAGATATTCTTAAAAACAAAATTACTGGCCATATGGATAGGCATAGCCTAATAGGAGCCAATATAGATTTAACAAAGAGAAATCTTGCTTACTGGATTTTTTAAAACAGCATTAATAAGTATGTAAGTAAGGGTGAGCTGCTTGGTATTGTATATCTAGATTTTTGGAAGGCATTTAGCAATGGGATAAGAGGCAATGGTTTGGAAATTGGTTAAAAAGACAGGAAACAGAGTAGGACTGAATAGTCAGTTTTAGAAATGGAGAAAGGTCAATAGGAGGAGTCCCACAGGTGACTGTACTGGGATTTATGCTGTTTAACATATTCATAAATGATCCGGAAAAGAGAGCAATGAATGAGGTGATCAAATTAGCAGAAGACAGAAAATTAACGAAAGTTGTTAAAACATGAGCAGATTGTGAGGAACTACAGGACCTTGTGAGGAACTGGGCATCTAAATGACAGATGAAATGTAATGTGGATATTAAGTGCAAGCTGATGAGGGGGGGGATCCTAACTACGAGTACATGATGGCTGCTAGGTTCCATATTAGAAGTCTCCACCCTAGAAAAGGACCTTGGAGTCCTTGTGGACAATACATTGAAATCCACCGCTCAGAATGCAGCAGCAGTCAAAAAAGCAAATCAAATGTTAGGAACGATCCAAATAGGAATGGAAAATAAAACTGAGAATATCATATCGTATCTCTGTGTTATTCCAAAGTGCAACCACGCCTTGAGAACTGCGTGCAGCTCTGGTTACCCCATCTCAAGAAAGCTAGAGCAGAACTAGAAACGGTATAGAGAAGGGCAAGAACAACAATAAAGGGAATGGATCGTCGATAACTAGGTTATATCTATGAAAAAGGACTAAACAGATTAGGGTTTTTGAGCTTGGAGCTGAGACAGCTGAGAAGGGAGAGTGGCCTGGAACAGGTAGGGAGGGGAGTAGTACGAGTAAATCTTGCACTTATTCACCCAAGGCTGGCTATGATTTGTTTTTAAGATCATGTGAACATTTTTTCATTTCAGGCATTCCCATATACAGTTAGGTAAATATCAAGGACACAGTGTTCTGCAGAATTTTCATTTTTCTGCTCCCAATATTCTGTTACATTTGGGGCTTTTTTTTTTTGTTCAATATACTCATCTTAATCCCATTTACATAAGTTTTCATCTAGGTATGCCATGGACTGAGCCATTGATTGCTGCATCTCATCAGTGATGATTCATTTTATGTGAATGCAGGCTAATTTTTGAACTGCACAATCGTCTGCGGAGATTGCACTCAAGATGACGGATTGAATGGGAATGCAGCCGATCAAACTGGTACACCCGGTGCATGTAAATAAGATTTAATACAGCCAGTTCTTTGGCGTTAATTGTCGTAGAGCTGCTGCGGGGCAAAGTTGACCGGTTAACCCTGTCCAGCCACAGCTAGCAGGACAAAGGTGTGGTTAGATTCTAAGGCAGCTATTTGTGTGGCTGCACTCAGGGGAACAAAATTAACCATTTCATGCCTCTTTTTTTGTGTGGCTAAGTTTGTGTGCATGGCACTTTTGTGCAGATATTTAGCTGGGTTGAGGAATTTTTAACCAGTTAGATTTCTGTGGTTAAAAGTCAATTTTAACCACCTCATATAAAACCAATTTTAACCAACCTCATATATCTTTTGAAAATAGTCCCCCTTTTGCCATTGTCTTAACACCAGTTCCTTTTTTAAATTTGTTTCTGATTTTTAAATTTTGTACATTGTCTAGAACTAGTCACAAAGTTGTTTTGATTAGTATCTGTGTATTCACAGTGGCTACTACATAGATTTCTACACCAGGATTAGACTGGGTGGGTATTTTAGCTCAGTAGTTACCAAGAAAGCACGTTTGTGTTTTTTCCCTTTATTTAAGAACATAAGAAGTGCCAGGCTGGGTCAGAGCAAGGTCCATCAAGCCCAGCATCCTCACACAAGTCCAGGTCACAAATATCCAGCAGATTCCCAATTTAATAGTTTGTAACCTTTCAGTCCTTTATCAATCATTATTTTACAGGTTTTTTTTTTTACAAATATGTACCACTTTCCATGTCTATTATGCCATTTGTACAAACATTGTATTTAGGCTGAGTATCCAGTTTGTGTATAAGCTTTTATGCATTACTGTTTATGCTCATGTATAAGTCGATCTCATGTATAAGTCAATTTCATGTATAAGTTGAGGGTATTTTTTGGGCCCCAAAATCAAGATTTATCTGTCACCAATGGATAAATCGAGAGTAAAACCTAGGGGACTTATGAAATGGTGAAATCATATTAAGAAACAAAGTGATAACTTAAGAAACTCACTTTTATTATTTTTTTAAAGCCAAATAAAGTGACTCATAAGAAACATTGAACAACTTAAGAAAATGTCCCTGCTGAATGAATCCTTCTCTTTTATTCAAATCCTTCCAAGTCTGATTCTTTAGTGTCGGAATGCCTGAATAAATTGTGGAACTGTTCTTTGGTGATGCCATCAGTGTAAAAGTTGTCTTCACTGTCTCCATCTTTTGAATCATCATCCGATGCTGATTTGTCTTTGTTTTAATAGATGGCATCATCTTCTGATTCATCCATAGCATTGCTAATGCCACATTTCAGGAATGACTTCTTGACCATTTCTGGTGGATTTGACTCCCAGGCATCCTTTACCCATTTCGCTACCAAATTCAATGTCTGGTTTCATCAGGTTCCCTCCTTTTGTTATCTTTGCTTGCCCAGAACACATCCATTGTTGCCACATATGCCGCAATTGGTCCTTGAAAGGCTTGTTGAGAAAGACATCTAACGGCTGGAGCATTGATGTCAGACCTCCTGGAAACACTGCTAATGTGATCACCGTTTTCTTTGCATCATCCTTCACATCCTCGGTTATATGTGTGCAGAACATATCCCACACCAATAGCGATGGTCATTTTCTTAGCCCTGCGTCTGGTTGCCTACCCCACACATCGCACAGCCAACATTTCGTTCCCTCCTCATCCATTCAGCCTTTAGGATGAACCCAAACATTTACACCTGCTGGAACGTTTAGCTTCTTGGGCATCGTTTTCCTCTTGAATATTACCACCAGATGCAGTTTTGTGCCATCTGCCAAACAAGACAGACCACGGTGAAATAGGTCTTTTCATGACCAGTTGCTTTTACAACTACAGTCTTCTCACCAATGCCAGCTACAGTGTGATTGCCAGGCATATCAAGTGTCATTGGTGATTTGTCCATATTACCAATGTTATTCATATCAAAACGATTCTTTAGTCTCTGCTGAATAATTAATTTATGGAACAAACTAACCTTTTCATCAGGCAGCTTCTGCAACATCTTTGTGCACTGACGAAAGCACAATCTGGATTGGTTCATGAACCGAAATCACCAACCAGCAGATGCTGTGAATTCTTTCAGACCTTCGGTCGCTGAATATTTTTCTTCTTTTGCCATTTGAAGGGCACGAATCCTAATGCTCGAGTGAGTCACAGTGTAGCCATTCTGTCTGCATTCCATTACCCAATCATTCAAATCCTTTTCCATTCCTTCAAAAGGAATTCTGAAACATAAGGCTTTGACTTTGACATTTCTAGCAGCTTTTCTTCATTTTTTCACCAATCTCTGATGATTTTTTCACTAATGTTAAATTCTCTTGCAGCTACATAGTTACCTCCTTTGCACGTTCTATAACCATCAGTTTCAGTGATGCAGGGTAAGATGCTCTCTCTTCTCAATGCTCATTTTCCTGAGGGTAAGATGTCATTATTCTAATGGCTGTCCCCTGCTGTTTGAATCCTTCCCTCCCTCCCCCATGGCTGCCCCTCCTATGTGAAACCTTCCCCCCCCCCCTCCCAATTCCTTAACTTACCCACTGCTATCTGGACAATGATGGCACTTGCATTTGCTCAGGAACGTCCTTCCTCCTGCCCCGCGGTCTCCCAGTGTAGCGGTAGGACCGCTGCTCCCCCAGATCCCTCACTGCTGCTATGAGGACGACGATGAACGCGTGGTCCATCAGGCACATCCTCCCTCCTCCACCGCGGGGTCCCAGCAGCGCGCTTTGAACCAAGTGGTTTTAATGCGCCAATCAGACCCTGGCTTGGGAGGGGTAGGAAGTGCCTGCACAACTGCAAGGGCCGTCATACTGGCACTATGTAGATTGACCCATGGATAAGGCAATCGCAAATTTAAGGACCGTTTTTGATGGTAAAATATTTTGACTTAATCATGGAGTATTTACGATATACAGAATTCTGACATTCTCATCTTTTCACTTTGAAAGTAATCATACCACACTGTTGGAAACAACTGCTATAAGAATATTCTCCTGCTGTAGCTAACTGTAACCCATCTTTGGTAAGAAGGCAATGAAATTATGTGATATGCAACGCATAATGCTGCATGCTATCTCTTTAAGAAGTGTATAGTTGCAAGTTAGCATTGAGCGTGTGCAGTTTGCTGGCACCAGCTAGTCCAAGGTAGAAGGGACTCTGCGCTGGTGCAGTTCCTTGAAGTTATCATCTGTTTGCAATCAATAGGGCTGAGGCAATATCGGGTCTGAGCTCAGTGCACAGCTAAATATTATTAGCTAGTACCCCTGATGTAAAAAAAAACCCTGCATCCAAACACACACATTTTAATCCTCAATCCAGCCCAGAGCTGGTATTAAGTTTTGAGGCACCCCAAGCCATGCTTAGAAAAGCAAAAAATACTGCTTTTCTGTGGTTCCTCCTACTTAATATCATTGCGATACTAAGCAGGAGGAACCACAGAAAGCTGCAACATGAAAAAAAAAAAAATCTTGACAGCAGTCAGGTTAGGAAAAGGGAAGCTCGGGAAATTGAGTTTCTGTTTTCCTTACCTGCGCACAGCCACTTCTCATGGGCGCTCAATGCCATGGATGCACTAGGGATGAGCAATTTATCCACTGCACATCCCTTTTAGTGCACCAGCTCATTTGAGTATTATATCGAGCGCCCAAGAGAGGGGATGTGCGCGCATTCAAAAAATGTGCTTCCAGGTTGGACGCGTGTGCTTTGCGCACATGACATTGCATCGGCCCCCATGTTTCCTACTGTGAGAAGACTTCAAGTTGCTTGGTGTCAGTGAAGCAGGAGAGTCTCCCTTGCTGTCAGCTGTTGGAGCTCAATGTTCCAGGGAACTCAACAGCACAAGCAGCAGTAATAATTTCTGTGCCTCAGAACAGGACAACTGAGTTTGGGACATTGTTGATTTTAGTACAGGCACTTACTGCAGTCCAGTGGTTCTCAAACCGGTCCTTGAGGCACAGCTAGACAGTCAGGTTTTCAAGAAATCCACAACAAACATGCACGAGATAGATTTTCATGCACCGTCTCCATTGTATGCAAATCTATTTCATGCATAGTCGTCGTGGATATCCTGAAAACCTGACTAGCTAGGTGTGCCCCTAGGACTGGGTTGAGAACCCCCTGATGTAGTCTAGAGCACTGTTTCCCAACCCTGTTCTGGAGGCACACCTAGTCAGTTTCTAGATTGCCACAATGAATATGCATGATGGATTTGCATATACTGGATCTGAACTGTATGCAAATCTAACTTGTACATATTCATTGCAGATATCCTGAAAACCTGTTAAGTGTGCCTTCAAGAGAGGGTTGGGAAACACCAAGTTATAGTCTGCGGAGTGCATTTTCCCCCCTGCCTTGAGGAAGAATATTCAAAGTGGATTTAGTGCATGAATTCACTTTGAAAATTTACGGGTGTGCAAGGAACCCATGTGGCACCCGCTCTAGAGCACATGTGCCTTTGTAGGTATAGATTTACATGCATACTTTTGAAAACCAAGAGTATGCATGCAAAGCCTTTTCCCACCCCTGATGTGCACCTGGAATGCCTGCTATATGCTTAAATACGTGCAAAATCGTGTTGTGCGCAAACACGCTGAGGCTGTTTTCAAAGAGCTACATGCATACATCAATTACATTTTATCTGCATAAGTGCTTTCGAAAATCACCACCAAAATACCAGATTTGCAAGTGCCAATGGCATTGTTAGATTTTAGACACAGAGGCCAGCAAAAAAGGACCAACTTGGTTCACCTGTTGGTCCATTTGCGCCTGCCTAATATGCTGTAACAGTTCTTACTTGGTGAGCTCTTCTCTCTCTCGATGCAACTAAGATCCATTTGTGTGTGTGGCCCATGAATGCTTCACTGCTACCAGTGTTTTGGCTCATGTAACCACACCTGGAAGTCTTTTCCAAGCATCCAAGGGGCCATTTTCAACGGGATTTCCACAGGTAAGAAAAGGTCAGAGATTTTCCAATATCAAGATACCTGTCCCACTTAATTTCTCAGATAAAATCTGTAATTGCATGGATACTTGGGGTTTTTTTTTGTGTTTTATTCTACTCCTCCTCGCTGCCTCTTTGGAAAATGGACCAGGGATCAATAGAGTTCGTCAGAGCTCCCTTTCACATATGAACCTGAGAGGGAAGGGAGAGCATCTCCAAGGGGGTCTTTACCTGAGACTCAATCTCCTGGTTGTAAAATAATGTGACAAGGTATTTGCCAGAGGCTGAGGAATGGCAGGGAATATAGGGAAAGGCCAGATATTATAAAAATAGAAAAGGTAATAATGCCTCTATACAAATAATTGGAGACTTCACCGGGAGTACTGCGGCCAGTTCATGAGGCTGTACTTTCAAAAGGATATACAGAGATTAGAGGCGGTCCAGAGAAAGGCCACCACTATGGTGCAGTCTGCTCATTTCATAAGCTTTATGAAATTAGGTTTAGGGATCTAGATATGTACAACCCAGACTCACAAAGGCAAGGACAGCGAGAGAGAGAAATTCAAATAAGCCAAAGGTATAAGTGATGCACAGGAAACAAGCATTTTTAGTGGGACAGGAAGTTCTAGAATAAGAGGTATTTAAAAACATATGCAGGGCCTACAAGCAAATTTCCAAAAGGCTAAAGCCGGTCCCCTCCAGAGTTTCTCTTTAACATTCCTGGGCCCACGTATGAAATCTTTCACAGAGAAATAATGGATGCATGGAACAGCCTCCCACTGGAGGTCGCGGAAGCAAAAGCAGGAACAGAATTTGAGAAAAGGGGATAAAGCACAGAGGTTTATACTGCAAAATGAAGAAAACGCTTGCTGTCCTATTGTTTCTACAAAATTAGAGTTCAGGACTAGTAATGAACAGGCTCAAACTTAGCAATACAACAGGGACGAAAGTGCGTGTGGAAAGGTTTAGTTTTTCCCAATCATGGCCTTGTCGTTTTAACTCGAAGTTTCCGTCTTTGTGATTGTCGTGGGCAGCCTGCAAGCTCTGTCTCTTGTGTGGCTCTATACAACGTTGTGTGACTCTGCTGTACAAATGAATAACAATAAAGAATACTAAATTAGGGACCACCATACAAAGTAGTGGAATACCTTATATCAAATCCCCAGTTATAATCATTGTCCCATGTAAGTGACATTTGTTTTAGAATACTTTGCTTGCATATAAGGTATGATGAATTTCTTGAAAATACTTCCCACAGAATAGTGGAAGGTTGGGGGTCTTGGCCTGTGTCAGAGGTGAATGCTTCCCAATAGCTCTGTTTCTAAAGACCTCGTTGTCCTGATTGAATTTAAATTTTGAGCTTAAGAATCTTGGATCATCTGGTCAAGACACTGTGGAGCAGATTCTTTGCCATCATGTCTTCTTCCTGGACAGTTGGGTCATTTTTTTCCTTTCTTTTAAAAGTTTAGCAAAGCGGGGGTCCTGAGGGCGACCCGTTCAGCTTCCATTTTTGGTCAAAATAGTTGCTGTTAGATTTTGAGTGTTTTTCCAGCATCCTGGCCTCGCCAACTGTTGCCACTTGACAGTAAGCAAAGCTGTGAGGAGCAGATGTGTGACACATTGCCTGAAACGGCTTGCGTTTCTGGGAGGGTGCACTGGAAAATTGTCCCATGATGTGTATGTGGATCAGCTGTGTTTCATATCCATCTGTACCCAAAGCCTCTGAGCAGGGGCGGATTCCCGCTGACGACCGGCCCAGGGATTCGACGCCCAGGAGATATCACGTGGTCTGCCGAGCGCGGCTCTGTCACAGCCGTGTTCAGCAGACCACATGACTAGAGCGACCGACCCACCGGGGGATGCCCGATCCCCCGATAGGGCAATCCGCCCCTGCCTCTGAGGGTGCTAGCGTGAGCGCTTATGAAGTACTAGCAGAATAATGTTAGAACAAAAAATGGGAGGCCTCCCCCTTTTGCTTATCTTTAAACCATCTCTGCCCAGGCCAGGGAGAGCCTCTTCACTCTTGGTTGCTTCAAACACCTCCTTTACCATGTTGCTCTAAGTCAGGCAATCTAACCAGGAAGTTTGAACAAGAGAGTCGACTAATCACACATGCCACACCTTCATTAAGAAATAACCATACAAAAGGGGAAAAAAAAAATGAGCACATTTATTGAATCCACTGACTGCTACTTCTAGCTTTTATTGAGACACTTGTGTTTAGCTACGAGAGCCAAAAATTTCATCATCATCATTCAATGTGAATGACACAATCCACAAGGGGTCCAGTGCAGAAGTTGGGGGGGGAGGGGTTAGTTTAGAATATGATTCCTTGCTTTATCTTTTGGCTGCACAAGGTCTGCCCTCCAGTAGGGCACATGGCATAAAATACTATATTGCATACTATAGACATTTACATACAATGGTAAATGCACTATTTAAAAATACACAATACCTAAGGCTTAACTTAGCTTGTTTTAACAACTCACCCCCTTTTCTTCCCCAACTCCCCCTTCACAAAATAAGATCTTTTTTTGAGAAGCAGTCATAAATTACAATCAAAGTCACAGTCAGAGTAGAATACAGATTATTAGCATTTTCCCCTTATTTTGCAACGAGCAGTAAACCCCCCCCCCTCCCCACTGGTCAGGAATGGAGCAGGAGGAGCCTCACTCTCTTCTTTAAGTCCTCTTTCATTTGCGGGCGAGAGGAGGGACAGGGTCTGCCTCACAACAAGGCACCTAAAACGTTCACAACGGGGACAGCAGAGGAAAAAATGTACAGCTCAGACTTTGCTAGGACCTGCTCTGTCGTCTTCACAGAAGCCAGACAGAGTTCCATCCCTCCCGCAGATGGGAAAGGACTCTCCCCCCGACCTCCATACACCCGCAGCCCATGAAACGCTGGGAAAGTATTTACAGAGTTCTTGTTTGGAATGTTCAGGAGCCAAAATTCCACGGGACATGTCCCAATTTTCTCCCATTCAGCAGAGAATCCACTTCTTGTCCTTCACTAGCTGGCATCTCACTGTACACATGGCAAGCATTAATATTTTCTCTGCCGATCAAAGAATCTGCTTAAAATTCTTTTCTAAGCTTTAAGCCATTCCTTCTGTCATATCTTTGCAACCACGCTTAGTGTCACAAATTACCTGAGATGCTGGTCCCAACTGGTGCACGCTGGCTATGCCGTCGTAGATGAGCTCACGCATAACTTGGGCCAGTCGGGCCATGGTGTGTGCGAGTATGTGTAAGACAAACAACATGGCTGCCCAGGGGACATGCTTGTTCCCAAATTTGTTCTCCAGGACCCGTCAGACGGGATTTTAGGAAATGCATATTCGTTGGGGATAAAACATATCTGCATACAATTCAAGTGGTACATGCAGATATATCTTAAATCATATTCATCAAGGATATCTTGAAAATCCAATTGGCTTGGCGTTTTTGAAGACAGCTTTGGGAAACACTGGCTTAAAGAATTTCCAAAATACCAACATAAATGTGAAATGTTAAATCACTGCTTGCTTGATAGTACTACCTGCCACATGAAACCATTACTCAGTGCATGATAGGTGAGGTTTGCTTTAAAATGCCGGACTCCACTAAGGATAACAATGCCTTACTTTGCTCTTCTCAGTCTCTGTTCACAGAGTGTGGTGGCCAAGGAAACTTGCGTTCCCTTACAAGAGAAACAAAGTTAGCAAGACTGCAGTTTAGCCAAAAGCATACCTCACTGCAAATGTGGCTGCATCACTGTGTCTCCCTGGGTGCACTGGGCTGTCCACACAGGGGTAGGGAGGTCACAGAAGCAATTTCAGTTCAGGACTCCTGTTATCATACCCGGTAGGCCCAGGCTGCGGCCTACTGTTAGGAGCTCTGCTACGCTCCCTGCCCCCATATCGCATGGATCAGTCACGAAGGACAGTGCTATCAAAAAGACAATTCTTCTGTCTCAAAAAAAGAAAAAAAGGGGGGTAATATGTATTTACAGCCCAAAGAGCAGCAAGCCACCCGGTTAAGCTCAACTGCATTATCCATACTTCACCTTGCTTTTTTTTTTTTTACTCTAATTGCTTCATCGTGTTCTCCCAGCCTGTAACTACCTTTGGGAAGTCCTCTGGTGTATACAATGGAGCACTGTCCGGCAGGCAGCAGCCTCGCATGGCACAGTGCAGCCGAAACCAGATTGTGGAACTAAATGTCTCTGGGACAAACTGCGTGCGGCAGCAGTCCCAATGCTCTTCAGAGAAATTCATCTTCATTTACTTGCTAATGGCATGTAGGACAACCAAGGGGTTTAGCGTACAGGACAAAGGCCTACTACAGTACTACAGTACAGTAACTACACATCGCGGGGAGAGAGAAGGGTGCTGAGGAAGAGAAGCAAATCTCTGAGGTTACTGGACAGGATTAGAAGCCAAACCTCTAGGAGGCGGGGGGGGAGAGCCAGCTGGCAAGAAGAGAAGAGGAAAAATGTGGGGGAGCAGTTAAAACGGGCCAAATGAGACTAGCTCCTGGGATCCCAGCTGAAGCCGACCGCTAGCAGGCAAGTCAAGACGAGCCACACTGTGCATCACTGCAAGGGATCAGCACTAGGGCTGGAAGCATGCGGCCATTACCATGGAAACCAGGATTTCTGGCATTCCTGCTCCCATCATTGCTCTGTAATATTTCTGCCGCTGAAAGCAGTGATCTTTTCTTACTTTGTGGGTGATAATTTTGGTTGCAAATAATTTTACAGGTGCTCCAAATAGAATTATTATAAATTAAAGCCAACTCATGTCAAGAAAAAAAAAAAAAAAAAGATTCATCCAGTTCTCCTTGATTTGCCATGTTTCTGGCAGGGTAATTTAAAACGTTTCCCCCTTAGTGTTTTCATTGCCAAATTTACAGCGCTAATCGTCAGGAAATACTGAGGTTAAAAAAAAAAAATATATATATATCAGAATAGCGAAACAACTGCTTAAATATCTGTGACTGTCTTAAAATAAACAAATGTTTAGAAAGATACTCATGTTGACATGCCCCTTTCAATCTGAGCAGATGGAAACCTCATTATTACTGCGTGCAACTATATGCTGCACAGCAATAACTTATAAAATCCAGTGAATTTTTTTTCCCCGTTGTTGATCCTTCCTTTCCTCGGATGGCATGCTTGGGTGGCACTAAGTCAGCCTTGCTGAGTGCTAGGCAGGAGCCTCCTAGAGGGATCACCACTGCAACAGCAGCAGTACATCCAGGACTGAATGGCCCTGACGGACAGGGGGATTCAAACCCAGATCTCGCATACTGTAATGCTCAGCACTATGGCTCAGGCCGCAGGGCAGTCTCAAAATTGTTCCTTTTTAAAGGCGGTTTATAAGCTTGATGAGGCCCTGCTCACGCCCCTTACTGCCCTCTATCACCATGTCAGCTGATACCCTAATCATTGCGTTATCCATATCAAGGGGATCCTTGAAATCATGGCCAACTGGGACTTGGCCAGCCTCACTATAGATTTCACTTGCCACATGCAGCATTCCCAGATGCACAGTAATAACACAGAAATGCTGCCAGATTTTGAATTAACCACAAAAATATCAATTCAGCTATATTATGAGAACTCTAGTGATATTTCTGTGGTTATTTCAACTTTTCAAGCTATTTTTTTTTGGGTCATCTCCAGTGCTGTTTTCAGATTTTGAATTAAAGCATTTTGACATGAAGTATCTTTTTTAAACACATGCATGGAATAGTGACACAGCTTCTTTCACTGTACCTTGGTAGAGCAACACAAATAAATTATCTGCTACTAATTTTATCTGCCTTCCAGTCTGATCTCCTCTAACACTTTCCTTCATGTACTCTGGAGGTGGGACTTGGCTGAGGTCACATGAATGGCCCTTTCACCTTTGGGCAAGGAGGATAACAGTACGAGAAGCTGAATCTTAGCAAAAGGCTGCTAAACATAGTAAGTTAGCTTAAAAACAACAACAAAAAAAAAAAAGTTAGTACTCCTCCAGTGTACATTAGGAATCAGGCCAGTCTTCCACTGCAAACCTGCCGAGTTCAGTCTGGCAGGGGACTCACTGACCAGTCCAGAATTGTCACTCGCTGTTCCTCTGTTCTGCCATAGGTGGACTGGAAAGATCTTTCCCACAAGCTGCCGGTAAGAGGAAGAGCCCAGGGACTCCAAGACTGCTGAAATTGATAATATTACTCTGAAGGAATCAAACGAGAAGGATAAAAAGGAATGACCACTTTGATAAAAAAAAAAAAAAAAAAAAAGGAGTGGGGAAGGGAAGGTTGCATGGGGGAGCACACATGGAAGAAATGTTTCCCCCAAATTCTGATAATGTCACATTCATCCTATTTTTCTCTAGGCTGATACAGCACTTTGTGCAATTCCACTTCTCTGTAAAGTTTTGGCTACTGCAAGTCTTGTAACCATCTGTCAACACTCAAGGACAAACCGTTTGCACTCTGCACAATGGCCCCCCTCCCCGTGCAAGCACCATGGTAGGTGATGGGGTCTGCAGTCTCTTGCGCAGGGGTGGGTTGGATGGGCTTTCTTTCGGAAGAGCCCTCGCTGCTCCCCAGAGTCCGTCACAGGGTTGGGTAGGGTTCCTCGCTGCTTGTGGGTGTCCCCCCCCCCTTTTTGCAGTTGGCAAGGATCGTCGTGCGTTCTTTCCCCACGCATTCCTTCTCCAAGGCAATCGGAGGGGGGGGGGGGGGAGCGGTGGTGGTGAAACTCAGCTCCAGCTTGAGTTCTGAAGTTCCTCTCGGAGCCATGTCGGCAGCGATTGCCCGAGCCGGTTCAGCAGCTTGGACAGCTCAATGTTGTGCTCTCGATAAAAGTCCAGAAGGAAAGTTCGAGACTGTGGTGGTGTGGAAGGGTGCGCATTGGGTTTTGGAAGAGAAAAAAAAAAAAAAATAAAAGGGCAAGTCATTAAGGGATAAATCAATTCCAACTAGAAAATAATCTCTTGGAAAGTGACAATAAGGCTATAGTAGAATGATTTTTCTGTCGCATGCTTTAGTCTCAAACAGGTTTCTTAGATTTATCATTGACGAATTTATCTACAAATGTTCATTATTTTAAACGTATGCATCTAGTTGGATATGGGCTGGCATTAACACCATACTCGAAGAGCCTGTTCCGAAAGCTGCAGCTCAGTCTATCAATGCTCTCTTTAGGCGTTAGTGTTGCTAGCATTCCATTCAGGAGGCCCCAGTCAACTGTACCAAACACATAGCAAGACAGCTGAAAAGAAATGAATTTATGTGGTTTCTAAGATATTTGTTTGAGAATAAGGCAACACAGAAAACAATTCTTATCTAGCAGAGCTAGTTGTCCACCTCCACTGATCAGTGCCTCAGCACAGCTGGGAGCCATCTTGGCTTGAAAAAATGGCTTCTCCCCCCTCTGTCTCTCACAGGACAATAACCAAAGCTCCAGGAGCTGGTAAATAAGGAGACAAGCCAGCCTGTGATTGGCTCCCGTGACTACTTTGGTTTATGACGACACACCTCAGTACTACTTTTCCTTTAGTGATACCAGCTAACTCCTTCACACTATTAACTGTCAGTTTCTGGCTCTATTTTGTCCCAACACATTTAATTTCTTTCTTACTTTTTAATTTTTTTTACACTTAATTGGAATAAAAAGATAAAATCTTTTATTAGGGTTATTCTATTCATTTGTAAAAAAAAAAAAAAAAAAATCTCTTTCCCTCAGCACGCTCTGTTGTTCATGTTATAGCCATGGAGTTGGTGTGTTGCCTATTCAGAGCTCTAATGAGATGCATTCCCACTTACTAAAATTCATAATGGCAGGTTAGTTTAAGTAGGAAGAGATTTATGAAACTTTAAAAGGCTAATTAATATCAGTGCCAACCAGCCACATTGTTTAAAACTTGGCTAGTTTGTGACTGAAAAATGGTAGGGGCTTTTTTTTCTGCCAGTACTTATCAGGATCTAGCACCAGCACCTTTTTTCTCCATCGGTCCCTGAGAAATGATAGGAGGCGAGGGGCTGGATTAAGAAGCAGAGCAGTTCTTCTTTTTTCTGATCTGTCTCCTCCAGCCTTTTTCCATGCAAGCTGCCTGGGCAGGGAGGGTCCAGCCAACAGAGTTTGGTGCACAAGTCCTGTCCAACCATGCTGCATGTGCTAGTGCACCAATTCTATTAGGGAATGCAGTATCACTGCTCCTTAATCCAGCTCCTCCCCTCCTGTCATTCTCTAGGGGCTGGAGGAGCCCCCACCAGCTCCTGGGACTCAGCTGCAAGAGGAGGGAGGGCTGAGCAAGGAAAGGTGATGGCTGAAAGTGGGGGTGAGGTCAGGAAAGAGCGAATGCCTGGGGTGGTGTGAGGGGGGAGAGTGGGACAAGCATCAGAAGTGTCTCTCTCTCTTAATCTCCCTCCTTCCTCCCCCAGTGCTCTTCTCCCTCTCCCCCACATTCACTGGTGCTTTTATCCTCTCTGTTCCCTCTGTCTCCCACTGGTGACTTTCCAATGCCATGGCAATGGGAGAGAAGGTGCCAGCAGGTTAGGACACTGCTCTCCCAAGCCTTCTCTTAGAAGGAGAGGAAGGGGTAGGATCATGGCCATGGCCCGGCTCTGGGGCCTGTTGCAGGACTACAGGTTTCCCTAGAGCACTCCTCCAAGAACAGCCAGCTCCTTTCTTTCTAGAAGAAAAGCACTTGATAACATATTCCACATTTTTACCTCACTTGCATGTGTCCGAGAGTGTTTTATCAAATATTTTATGTATTTCATTTCTATGACCTGTTTTTGGAATTTCAAATGTATTTAACTGTGCATTTGAGAAAAATTTGTGAACCGATGTGATGTTTGCTACGAACGTTGGTATAGAAAAACTAATAAATGAAATAAATAAATCTTCACTATGGGCATATTGTGTGATAAGTCATCAGCAGTGAAAATGTGATCAATGGTTAAATATTTTATACACACTGTATATAACAGCACTGATATCTTAACAACAAACAAAACGAGCTTGCAGGGACCACATTTTTTGCTGCTGGGGATGAGACAAATGTTGCAGGTACAGCAGCTTGAGGCAAAAGCAGCGAGGAAGGCCTGTATTTTAGTAGCAAAAGTTTAAGGTTGGTTTACCAATTTTTACATATGCTTTGAATAAAAGATGTATATTTTTAAAACATTTTCTGGCACAGTACAAGCCTTCCTCTCTGCTGTAATGTTAATAGCATACCTGAATATAAGGTCCTTTTTCACCAGCATTCAACAGTAACTTTTGGAAAAATCCGGAAATCTACCTGACTGTGATTTATCTGAGCTTTCCAAATCCCATACTCATCCATTAATGGCACTGCACCAGAAGTGAACTCAGGCAGTGTAGATGAGCTCAACCGCTGGCTGACAGTGCAGCTCACACTCGATTGGCATTCCAGATACGTTTTTCTTGCATTTACACTAAACACACTTTATGAATCTGGTTTTGGCCTGTAACACATGAAGGACGCCCCTGGCAGCTTTCAGATCCCTGAAGCAGAGAGTGAGCGAGCACTCTTGAAATGCCACAGCGTCGGATCTATCAAAGTCTTCCTTTGACACTGGAGCGCATTTTAAGCCTGCAAATAGTATCGGACTGCTTCTACTGGCCCTGTCCGCAATCCTTTTCATCTTCCAAATACTTGGATTGTTTCAGATAAGTGTTAAACAGATTTTTGAACACTATGAGACTTTTATAACATTTTATGAGCATATGAAAAAACTACAAAAAAAGATATACCTTACAAGCTCTAAGACATCTAATGGCCTGTGATTATACTTTCTTCACCCTTTTGGACATAAGATTTAAATAATTTATACAGTCCATTGGCGTATATATGATGGTCATTCAAAAGGTTTCACACACACCTTTCAAATTTTGATGTTTTGTGTACCAGTTTGCATGCAATTATTTTTCTCTGACACTTTTGTTTTGCTTGTGGGTTAGTTTACATAGTATTGATATTCTATGGCAGAAGTAGGAACAGGGTCAGTAGGCTGCAATATTGCAAAACCCCACTCCTCACTCTCTTAAGAGCAGAGGTGATAAAGACAAAAAGCACAGATAAAGGAAGCACAATCTAGCCATACTGCAGGTCATGGGGATAGCTGCACTGGTACCAGCAGGCTACAATTCCACAGAAACCAACTGGATTGGTGCTGGCTGGTTGGTGGAGGTCATGAACTGTCTAGCAAGGCCACGAGGGACCTAGCAGCCTGGATGTTCAAGGCAACAGCCTCACTAGTTTTGTAACTGTCCAGATTATTACAGAATTTGGCAGTAAGGCAAGGTGGTGAATAAAGGAGGTGGTGCTAGGGGTTGGATTGGGGATGGGATCTCATATGGGTCACTCATCAAAGACAGTAGAGAACCAATGGCCCTTAGTAATTCTGCCCAACATGTCTTCTCTAATCACTGAAGAAAACATCAGCAATGAATCTAAAGAGCCATAAAAGTCAATTTCCCCAGTCCCCACATCATTCTTCTCTGCAAAATGTGCATGCATTAACCAGAGATTTCACACACCTACCGGTATTTGTTGCTATTGATAGTGAGCTACTAATATCGCTTGTCTCAACAGTTTAACTTCAGACTGCATGTTTGGGGATTTTCCACACACTTAGCAGTCCGAGTGTCTCATACAAGATGCTGAAGGCGTATGATTGATGGAAGGCTTGCTTCTCATCTCTATTTCTGAGGTAGTGTGAGAGATATATTTATTATGTTGCTGCTAGTTTTAATCATTGCATTTCTAATTGACAGCTCAATTGGCAGTTCAATCAAATAGAATTGTTAAGATCATGCTTTTGCATTCTGCTATTTAGTTTACTGCTGAGAAGACCATGTTACATTTTTGGAGTCCTCCTCCTATATATGTGCTTGTAGCAGAATAAATCTAAGTATATCCGGATACTGTTGAGCCTAATCAGGACCACAGGTAGTTAAGGCTCTTCTTGATAAAGGAGTCTCTTGGATACAGTTCAAATTATACATCAAGGGCTCGATTCACCCATTGGGATGCCAGAAAGGTGGTTGTGGTGAACAGCTGGTCAGGAGGTACGGTTAGGTGAGCCAGAAAAAATGTGATTCGGAGTTTGAGAAGACTGCTCTCAAGAGGCCGATAATGAGCGACTTACCCAGGTAAAGGGGCTTTGGGAAAATTGCCTTTCTTCTATGCGGCTAGAAGTACATGGGGTGTTGTGTGCTATGCACACTTTTAGCCGTATAGAGACAGAGGGAAGGTGCTCCTGGGGCACGCGTTTAGGTCATGGGATGAAAAAAAACATACGTAGATTCCATTTTCAAATCTATGCACATTTTCTAGGAAAAAGAAACCCACGTTTCTGTGGGGGGTTTTCCCCGAGGAGCAGTATTCAAAGGAAAAGTACTTTCTCTTTGAGAACTTGAACGTAGCCTGCGGGTATAAAGTATTCGTGAACATTGCATCAATGTGAGCAGCTTTAAATTGCCCCCAATAAGGAGGCTTGGAGGCATAGCATTAGCAGGGAGCCCATTGTTCCTTCCTGGACATGCAGAGTAGCTCTGGTGTCTGTAGAATGCTTAGGCTGTGATGTCAGCACGAGCTAAGGGCACATGGCTTTAATCACAAGCCTGTCTCATTTCCATCCAACACTTATTCAGCCCCACTCCATAAGATATCATGGGGAAAAACCCAGAACTCTCCCACACTCACAAAAACTGCTTTTTATAAGGGAGAATCAGCCCTCCTACTACTAATGATTTAGTAAATTGGAATGGATAAGGAACTGCTGGCATGCAAGGACAGCATGTGCCAAAATGTTAAAAATCTCACCAAACTCCATTTACACATTCTTTACTCTTCCTAATGCACAGACAGCTGCCCTGGTAAGACCTTGGTCAAACAAACTATGAAATTGTCGATATATTTAATAATGATCTGGAAAGGAATATGACGAGTGAGGTAATCAAATTTGCAGATGATACAAAATTATGCAGAGTAGTTAAATCACAAGCAGATTGTGATAAATTGCAGGAGGACCTTGCAAGACTGGAAGATTGGGCATCCAAATGGCAGATGAAATTTAATGTGGACAAGGGCAAGGTGATGCATATAGGGAAAAATAACCCTTGCTGTAGTTACACGATGTTAGGTTCCATATTAGGAGCTACCACCCAGGAAAGAGATCTAGGCGTCATAGTGGATATTTCATTGAAATTGTCAGCTCAGTGTGCTGCAGCAGTCAAAAAAGCAAACACTGTTAGGAATTATTAGGAAGGGAATGGTGAATAAAATGGAAAATGTCATAATGTCTCTGTATCGCTCCATGGTGAGACCGCACCTTGAATACTGTGTACAATTCTGGTCGCCGCATCTCAAAAAAGATATAGTTGCGTTGGAGAAGGTATAGAGAAGGGCAATGGCTCCCCTATGAGGAAAGGCTAAGGGGGTTAGGGCTGTTCAGCTTGGAGAAGAGACGGCTGAGGGGGGATATGATAGAGGTCTTTAAGATCATGAGAGGTCTAGAACAGGTAGTTGTGAATTGGTTATTTACTCTTTCGGATAACAGGAGGACTATGGGGCACTCCATGAAGTTAGTAAGTAGCACATTTAAAACTAATTGGAGAAAATTCTTTATCACTCAACGCACAATTAAGCTCTGGAATTTGCTGCCAAAGAATGTGATTAAGGCAGTTAGTGCAGCTGGGTTTAAAAATGGTTTGGATACGTTCTTGGAGGAAAAGTCCATTAACTGCTATTAATCAAATTGACTTAGGGAATATCCACTACTATTACTGGCATTAGAAGCATGGGATCAACTTAACATTTTGGGTACTTGCCAAGTACTTGTAACCTGGATTGGCCACTGTTGGAAACAGGATGCTGGGCTTGATGGACCCTTGGTCTGACCTAGTATTGTAAATTCTTATGTTCTTATGGATGCCCAAAATGCTGGGAATGAACAGAGTCCCTAATATTTAACTAGCTGTTGTACCTGTGATCCAGCCCTTGGAAAAGCCCAACTAACATTCTGAAGTTGCCAAGCAGAACTGAACAGTGATCTCAGGAAAGGAGATTTATAAAAATAGGGGCATGGCAAGAATAAAAGATACACAACAAGCGTAAACATTCAAGAAGTAAAATACCAGCACTAGAAACAAGCAAGACATTGGACTAAGGCTAGAAGAGCAAACAAGAGAATAGATATTTTGAAGTGTTCTAGCTAATGCTGATGTTTTAAATTAGTCATCATAGAAAAATGCAAACACACAGCTACTGTAAATGTTGACAAAGTATCTTTAGGAGACTTCATGCTTCCCATTTATTAAATGGGGAAAAGTCAGCCCTAGTAAAATGAGCATTTGCCCCTTGTTCATATTTGGTAATAATCATGGTGCAGCAGCAAGATATGCAAAGTCAAGGAGCGACAGCCAGAGTGCTGAGCTGCTGCTGAGTCTATTGCTTCAGCGTGCATAACTCTGCTGCCGTGCCACAGCTGTTAACAAATCTCAGTCACAGTAGTGTGCCATACATAGGGTCCTAACACTACTTAATGTATTTATTTTTAAACTGGAAAAAGTTAAGATAGCCAGCTCCCCCAACCCTTCCAGCCCAGTCGTCACAGTGACGGTGCTCAGCCAGGGACCATGGCTCGCTCTGGAACCTGGTGCCTATGTACCCTCAGGCCTGAGAGCCAGATGAGAAGCCCTCCCTCCTGGAAGTATGGATTCTGCCTCAGCCGCATCCAGACCTTGCCTGCTCCAGAAGCAAAAGTGGGACTCGAGAACTAAACCCGCATCTCTTAGATGGTGCTGCCATAGGACTAGCCCTAAAGAACTATTTTATTTAACCAGATGTTTAAATTCCAGTTTTAAGGATCCTAACATACGGTCTTTAACTTCAAGCAAAGTGTGGAGAAAGCCTATCCCAGCAGACCTCAGAGGGCTGTCTGTATCGGTGGCTGACCCTGAATGCATCCGAGTGCTCACCAAGCCTCCATGTCGGGATACTTCCTGCCTTTGCTTTTTCCCAGGCATTTATTCTTTCCGCCCTCCAACAGTTGGCACCAGAACCCTTTGGCTTCATCAAACCTGTAACAGGAACATATGTATAAAAATAGCATTTAAAGAGAGTGCCTTGTATAGAAGGTTTCTTTAAAAGCAATGCAATGCATCATTTAAGGTGAATTAATAATGAATTTTGACATTAGGTTATGCAAAGTGCTGTAAACAGAAGTATCCATCCGTCATATTATTCTAGTCCAAGTCTTAGCAAGAAAGAAATGCTTTTCTTTTGCTCACCCTGTTCCCCCCTCCCCCAGGTCTAGCGTGCAGGCAGAGAGATGCCCAGCACATAAGAGATATGTAAATAATCGCCTGGATAAAGTGCTAAATACACAGAGACAACAACAATGAGGGGGACTAGATGGCCAGCTTTGCTTCTCAAGAGCCATAAACAAGTCTGGCTTTTCAGGATATCCATAAGGAATATGCATCTGATAGATCTGCATACAGTGGATGCGATTCTCTCTCATGCATATTCCTTGCCAGCAAGACTGGCTCAACTTCTATTCCAATGCCACTTTCTCATTTCCCGTGGAGGGTGTATGGGGTGGAAAGAATCTCAGCCACCAGGGAGACCTACGGGTAACATTCGGGGTGCAATAGTAACTGGTTCAGAAGGAGCTGCGGGCAATGGCTTCACACCAAGGACTATAACCGCAACGGCTGGGGAAAGAGAAATTAGAATGGGGAAAACAGCTTAGCTGGGAATGAAGGCTTCGGACACCTCTTGACATAGTAGAGGCTGGAAGACCAAAAGTGCAGGAGGAAACTGGTCATTAAAAAAAAAAAAAAAAGATCATCGTTTATTACCAGAGAAGAACGTGAAGAGAGCACACCTGCGTGTGCCATCTAAGGCTCACCCTCCAGAGGCGACGGAGCGACAAGCATCGGGACATCGGGAGCAAGGTGCCAGCTGTCAGGAGGGAGAGCAGACAAAAGGGTGGAATTGCTTACTTGAGTGCCTGGGTGTAATTGAAAAGTGGAGTCACTCCCAAAAACTTCTGGACAGTCCCCATAGCAACAGCAGGGTTGTTTCGCAGCTCCTGGCCATCAATGATGAGAAGCTAATTGAACAAAACACAGGTCAGTGAGAAGGGAAGGTTTTATCGGACATGACACTGAAGGCAGTAGGGTGACATCAGCCTGAAGGTCAAGGTTGGCTTTCGGTGTTGCTGGCCTTAAGATCCCGGGCTGTCTTCTCTGTCACTGTCTAACAGCCAGAGTCTGTGCGTGCTGCTCAAATAGTACTCACAATCTTTGCACGCTTCTGATTATGCACCACACTAGGTGGTGTTTTTTAACAGCTGTAGTTTACTCTCTGGCACAAATTTGCCGAAATCTTGGAGGGGATGGGAAAGACAGCACAGGAGGCCTAAAGAGCACCGGAAAAAGGCACTGCAGGAGAGTGTATTCAGATTCTTGCTTTCAGTATTAATAAGGAAACATCAACAAGCACAAAAAAAAAAAAAAAAAATAAAAAAAAAATATATATATATATATACTGTTCTATTAATGTGTACGAGGACAGCACTGCTGCATTCATGTCACTGTGAATTGAGACCAAATGCGTGAGCCTTCTCCTGGCTTGAGCTCAGCAGGGTGCTGATGTACTCCTGCAAACAGTTTCTTGCCCAGTTAGGAGTACTTTGCTAGTAGTGTGGTCTGCAAGATACTTAAAGAATACAAATAACCTACCTACCTAAGCTGACATCAACATACATTTCTTCTTTGGAAGGGGTGGTGTAGACAGTGTGAGAGAGTTAACAGAATGGTAACTGACTGTATGGGAACAGTTATTTAATTCTTGCACGGTCTGCACCAAGCAACTTAGAAAACCAGAACCTCAAAAGTTCAGAATGATCACAGTATGAAGAACCTTTCTCCCGGCTCCTTTGCCCATCTTGAATCTATTCTGTAATGTTTAGTGAAGGTATGTGTGATACTCCAAGCTGCAGTTATAAGCATCTCTTCTATCAATAACTGTGCCTTTCCTGTACAGGGGTTCGCTACTGATTTTGTAGAATGAGACTAAATAAATGAAGCAACGGGTTTATTTGGTCTTATATGTTTTTGAAATACAACATCTAAACCATTGCAAACTTGATGGCTTGGAGGCTGCTAGACCTTTGCTTTGGCTTACTCCGTAAAGAATAAATTGTTCAGATTTTCTAAAAGTTTGTGTTCTTTGTAAATAACTTTTTAAAGCTCTCTTAACATCTACAAGAATGAAGATCCTTCTCTCCTTGGGTGAACTAGGATTAGGACATAGAGTTGACAACATGATGTCTTGAATTTAAATGAAAAGCAGAATTCATTTCTGGAGCAAATGATGAACATGGGCTAACAAAATTTGACTTGAAAACTGTGTAAATGGAGATATTGATGATAAAGCTCTTAATTGCTTTTGGCATCATAAAGATTTGCATAACGGATGTTCAGAGCTGTACAGACACGCATTATTTATTTATTTATTTATTTATTTAAAGGATTTATATACCGGAGGTTCCTGCATAATATACATATCACCCCGGTTTACAATGAACAGTAAATATCGCTTCAAGTTAGAGGCTTACAATGAACATGGTTAATCCAAATAACAGGGAAATATAAATAATAATGTTAACAATTAAGAAGTGATAATAAATAGATAATAACAATAAATACATAAATAAAATAGAAATAAATAGAAATAAATAAGTAACTAACAGTAAATGGACAGTTCCTACTCCTTGCAGCTTGCAATCTACTCAAGTCAGACAGTCAAGCTATACAAACAAAAAACAAATTAGAGGCTATCTGTTCTTATAACATAAGCAGCTAGGACCTCCAGCATTGCCTGTTCCATCTCCACACTTCCTCTGAGTCAGTGATTGAGTCATGAGTGGATTTGTCAAATACTTTTGTATCTGAACCAACCATCACAGTTGCCTGACTGCCTGCTATGTGTAAGCTAGGCTGTCAAATTCCCAGGTCTGCTGACCTACTGTGGTATAAACCAGCTCCCTGTAAACCTTGGAGGGCCTTCTACCACATTTCCATGACATTTCCTTTTGGTGTGGGTATGGCTCTGCTTATGCTTCATGGTTTCCCAAGATACAGTGGGTGTTGCCTCAGACCGCCTGCCTGCTGGTCTGAGATAAGACAATTCAGTTACAAACTAGGATGACCCAATTTGGCTGCACCCAACTTCTCAAGAAGTCTTCTGGCTTCTTCAGACATGAAGGCCATGCAAAGAAGCATTAGAGTACAGGAGGTGAACTTCTGATATGCCTAAAACAAGACAGGAATCTGGGGATGATCATATTTAATAATCTTAAAGTGGTCAAAGTCAGAAGGGTGCTGAAGTACATAGGGAAAGGAAGAAACAGCTGTAAAAAAGGAGGTAATAATGCCTCGGTATAACTATAATGAGACTTCATTTACAATACTGTGCACAATTCTGGACACCACACCTTCAAAAGGATATAAACTGGATGGACTCACTCCAGAGGGCAGTTACTAAAATGGTCAGTGGTCTACACCATAAAGCATATAGAGACAGACTTAAAGATCTAAACACGTATACTTTGGAGGAAAGAGGAGATATGGTAGAGATATTCAAATATCTCCAAAAAATAAATGCACAGGAGGTGAGCCTCTTTGAATGGAAAGGTGGCTCTGCAATGAAAAATCATAGGATATACTCAGGAGAATATGATACAAAGGGTGGTAGATGCATGGAACAGCCTCCCAGTGGAGAGTATCAAAATTCAAGAAAGCCTCAGATAAGTATAGAGGATCTCTGAGGAGGGGATGAGATAGAAAAACTCAGAAGGAAGCGAGGAAGTGCAGACTAGATGGGCCTAATGGACTTTATTTCCGTCATATTCTATGTTTCTCTGAGGCACACCAGATGCAGTACCAGGCCATCCGTCTGCTGAACAGATTATCAACAGATTTTAATAATTACAACATATTACAAAATAGCCTACCATTTTGTATGTAAAATTGGCCTTTCAAGTACCAAGTTTGGTCACTATGGTTCAAATTACTTAGCATCTTATTCTGTCTAATTGTGAAGATTTTAGCATAAATCTTACAATCAACATTAACCAATGAAATAAGCAGATAATTTTGCCTAATGAAATATTTCCAGGTTCTTTAAGCAAAAATAATCAATGATTCAGCAAATGTCTTCGCTGTTGAGCCTTTTGTGAAATTTTCTGGAACAAAGTTCTGAATTAAGGACTCAAGTGAGGAAAGTTTGGAAAATTCCACAGAAAAGCCATCTAGACCCGGTATCTTGCCACTATTTAGAAAATTAATAGCAGACTGAATTTTGTTGTCAATTACATGAGATTCCAAGCTGTTCTTCTCCTCACTTAATAAAGGACTTGTTAACTGTCCTAAAAAAAATCCTTACTAGCCTTTGTATCTCTATCGTATACAAATTATCATAAGAAAAAACATGCTGCTCTCAAATGTGTCCGTTAGTGACTTTCATTCTCTCCATATTTCTTTCCCTTCAAATATTATGGCAATAAATTTACAGTTTTATTGTTCTTGGGGCATCTAGTTCAGGGCTTCCCAAACCTTTAGACAATATGACTCAATTTTAGCACTGAAAATTCACAGGACCCCAGACGACAATGAAAACAAATTAGCAGGGGTGTGGTCTCCCTCTAACAATTAACTCTATTCTTACTCTCTCCACACTCCAGTTGATCCCCTCTCACAATCCCCACCCTCTCCAATCAATTATTTCTCTCAACCTTCGCCCCCTCCCTCAACTATAGACCAGTAAAGCCTGTCTTCAGTGCTGGGAAAAATCATGGAAACTATTATAAAGAATAAAATCATAAAACATTTAGATAGACATGGTTTAATGGGACACAGCCAGCATGAATTTACCCAAGGGAAGTCTTGCCTCATAAATCTCCTACATTTTTTGAAAGGGTGAATAAATATATGGATAAAGGTGAACCGGTAGATGTGGAGTATGGGGATTTTCAGAAGGAATTCAACAAAATCCCTCATGAGATGCTTCTAAGAAAACTGAAAAGCCATGATATAGGAGGAGATATCCTTTTGTGGACTGCAAACTGGTTAAAAGAGAGTAGGATTAAATAGTTTGTTTTCCCAGTGGAAAAAGGTAAATAGTGGAGTGCCTCAGGGATCTGTACTTGGACTGGTGCTTTTTAATATGAATGATCTGGAAAGGGTACAACAAGTGAGGTGATCAAATTTGCGGATGACACAAAATTATGCAGAGTAGTTAAATCTTAAGCGGATTGTGATAAATTGCAGGAGGACCTTGTGAAACTGGAAGATTGGGCTTCCAAATGGCAGCTGAAATTTTATGTGGAAAAGTGCAAGGTGATGCATATAGGGAAAAATAACCCTTGCTGTAGTTACACAATGTTAGATTCTAGAGATGTGAATCATGTGCCAGATCGTCTTAACGATCAGATTCGGCTGGGGTGGGGGAAAAATCTGATCGTTAAGATATGTGAATTGGAATCGTTTCTGATTCCAATTCACATCGCTAATTTTTTTTTTAGGGAGGCCCGCGCCGCTAAAAAAAACCAACCCACCCGACCCTTTAAATCGACCCCACCCTCCCGACCCCCCCAAAACCTTTTAAAATTACCTGGTGATCCAGGGGGGCCTCGGGGAGAGGAGAGATCCAGGGGGGCCTCGGGGAGAGATTTCCCGTTCCCAGGCATCAGCTGTTCTAAAAACAGCTGATGCCTGGGAACGGGAAATCTCTCCCCGAGGCCCCCCTGGATCTCTCCTCTCCCAAGGCCCCCCCTGGATCTCTCCCCGATGCCCCCCTGGACCACCAGGTAATTTCAAAAGGTTTTGGGGGGGTCGGGAGGGTGGGGTCGATTTAAAGGGTCGGGTGGGTTGTTTTTTTTTAGCGGCACGGGCCTCCCTAAAAAAAAAGGGTCAGGAGGGTGGGGGAGGCTAAGGGGGGTCGATTTAAAGGGTCGGGTGGGTTTTTTTTTTTTTTATCGGGCCATCGGCGCCATTTTAATTAGTGGCAGCCAAAATGGCGCCGATGGCCCGAGAGCGGGAGATCGCACTGGGACCCCCCCCCACTGGACCACCAGATAATTTAACATTTTGGGGGGGTTCGGGAGGGTGGGAGAGGGTAAGGAATTGGTTTTAAAAGGTCGGGGTGGGTTTAGGGGTTGTTTTGTGTGCCGGTTTTCTCGCCCTCCCCCAAATAATTCCCGTGCCCTATTTAACGATACAATACAAATGCCCCTGACGATAAATCGGGGGCATTTGTATTGTATCGTGCACTCTAACGATTTAGGACGATTTTAAAATTATCTGACGATAATTTTAATCGTTCAAAAACGATTCACATCCCTATTAGATTCTATCTTAGAAGTTACCACTCAGGAAAGAGATCTAGGCATAATAGCGGATAATACATTGAAATTGTTGGCTCAGTGTGCTGTGGCGGTCAAAAAAGCAAACAACGTTAGGAATTATTAGGAAAGGAATGGCAAATAAAACAGTGTTGAGACTGCACCTTGAATACTATGTGCAATTCTGGTTGCTATATCTCAAAAAAGATATATCCGCAATGGAGAAAGGACAGAGAAGGGTGACCAAAATGATAAGGGACATGGAACAGCAATCCTATGAGGAAAGGTAAAGAGGTTAGGGCTGTTCAGTTTGGAGAAGAGACAACTGAGGGGTGATATGAAGAGGTCTACAAAATCATGAAAGGACTTGAACAGGCTAATGTAAATCATTTATTTACTCTCTCAGATAACAGAAAGACTAGGGGACAAGTCCATGAAGTTAGCAAGTTGCTCATTTAAAACAAATCGAAGAAAATTCTTTTTCACTCAGCGCATAGATAAGCTCTGGAATTCATTGCCAGAGGATGTGGTTACGGCAGTTAAACTGGAAGAGTTGGGATTTTTATATTGCCACAGAATAGTAACTCTCAAACTAAGAAAGGGCAGGACTGACAGTTTATGTTTCTGCTTTAGTGGCCGGAGTCAGCACACCCCAGAAGAGGGAGGTTTCTGGGAGACTTGGCAGCGCAGGCAGGATACTGGGGATATTCCAGGCTCACAGGATTATGCCAGCAGTAGCCAGTATGAGGAACCCTGGAGTCCTGTACTGCAGAGGAGAACGGACATAGGAAGCCTGAGCTGTGTTCTGGTTGCCCCAGTTATAATCCGGAGGTGATGCAATGGGAACATTGCTAGAGTTATAGTTTAAAAAAACTCAGACTCATCCAATAATTGTGCAGTAAACCACCAACTGGGTTTAGTACTGCCCAAATCTCCCCACTTTAATACTAAAAAGATATCTGTGCGGTCCGACACTAATATGTCCTGTATCTCTGCTTTAGACTTCAATCACACCAATAATTCTGATACCAGAAAATAATCAATCTCAGAAAAGGACTGAAGAGAAACAGAAAAAATGTAAAATCTTTGTCTCTAGGGTGAAGACTTCTCCAAGGATTGATGAGCCCATTTACCCCCATCGTGGACTGGATAGTACTTACAGATTTAGATGGCCTAACTCTACAACCTGATTGTCAACACGACAATTGGGCAATAACCTGCTTAGAAAGTTCCTGAAAATTCTGGGGAATGTACAGTGAGCATAAATATTTAATACCATCAATGTTTTACCCTTCATCTCCAAAACCACTTTTATACAATGTCCTTTGTGTAAGTACTTGAGTAATAAGTACTTAATTAAAACAGCCAAGCCGTTTTTCCCTAAAGGTTGGAAATATATGCATTCTTTACCTCAACCTCCTTGCACTTTAATGGAAACTTTAAAAGATAAATATATCTCCTGAAGCAGAATGATAGCTTCCTTACTTTTTTTTTTTTTAAAGATAATCTAAATATTTTTCTCCATTTAATGGTTGATTTAATCTTTGACATTTAACAAACAAAATGTGAATTATTTGCTATTTTTAAGGAAGCACAGGAATCCGACATACTCCTTAAGGATACAATAATAAAAGAAGGAGAAAGAGGAGAGTAAATGTTTTGGCTGGGAATAATCCTGTCTTGGCAGTATGATATTGCTTTCCAAAAGGATTTTCCCTTCTCTGCCATGATGAACATGATAAACACACTGAAGGAAAGTTAAAACGCCATTCCAGCAGTTCTTGCTAGCTTCAGTGTCCTATAAGTGAGGCCATCTCATTCGTGTTCATCATCATAACTTATGGAAAGCAATGCTGGCCCTTAACAGTGGTTTTTGTTTTTTGGGGTTTTTTTTAACATGATCACATTGGAAATGCAGTCACTGCTAAAACTGAAGACTTGCTCTCAACACAGTACTATCACTTTCAACTTGGTGGCTTTCTCACTTATAAAGAGCTGATTCAGGCTCTAGTCGCTTTGCCAGCTTTCGTAATACAAAACACTTGGTGCTGGTATCACAGTCAAGCTGACTTTCTTCGTGCTGCAAGTTACTCTACCTCTGTTTGTCTCAAGCTTTTGTAAAGGGACAGCTTTTCCTGTCGGAGAGGTGAGAAGCGAGGCATGCAGAGTTTGAGAACTGCAGCACCACCTTATCGCCCAGCTGCACTCAAGCCTCAGTTCATTGCAATCTGTACATAGTGGGGTAGATTTTTAAAAGATGCACGCGCCGATTTTATAACATGTGTGTGCCAGCAACGAAATCGGGCCTTCCCCCCAGGCTGCTCCAATTAACAAGCGGACTGGGAGGGAACTTCCCTACCCCCCCTACCTAAATTCCCTCCCTCTTCCCCCTCTCCTCCCTACCCCCTAAATCCTTCCTATCCTATTTTTTTTTTTTTTGTTCTACAACTTACTTCACGGCCGGAGCTGAAGTAAGTTGCGTGCGCCAGCCAGCTGCCAGCACGCGAGTCGTCAGGACAGCGTTCAATGGCACTGTCCCGGCCCGCCTCTTCGGAGAGGCCCGGCAGTTGTGTGCGTACACCGGGGTTTACGCGCATGGCCGGGCCCGTTTTAAAATGAAAGTGGCGTATGCAAGGCCCGATTATACGCAGGCCGGCCTTTTAAAATCCGGCTGAGTGCTCTTAGTGCAGGCTGCGTGAGGGTGAAATAGAACTGTCTCTATTATTTGTACCTTTATGAACTCTGGGGAAAAAAAAAAAAAAAAAAAGAGTATTTGCTGTTTGATCATCACACAGAGTAAGGTAACTAAAGTGTTTGATTAGTGGATATGCTCATTAGGAGTCATACTTAATTTAAAATTACAGCTCTGTTAAAAAGATAAACTTGTAGGAGATTGGTACAAAGTCACAGAGCCTTTTACCTCTATGTCACCATATCAAATCCAGCTCAGGCCAGTAGCAAATAAAAGTCACTACCATCTGGAAGCTGTTTGGTCACCTGCATGAAATGAGCTTGTGGTCATACTCCGGTTCGCAGTGAACGGACAACTATGTCACTTGTCTACCAGTTTGGCTCCTTTGTGGTTTGTGTCATTAGAGGGCCGGATGGTTGCGTGGATAGATGGATGGGCAACTCCTAAGAGGTGGTCCCTTCGGGGTAGGGTGAAGGAGCTCACACTGCTGCTGTTCGTGCCCTACCTGTCCTGTGAAGAGGCAGCATGGGGGGGGGGGGGGGGGGGTAAAGCTTACACTGCTCCTGCACATGCTGTGTCTATTCTGAAGACAAATTCATTACATCGGTTTCCAGTGCTGTAAATCTGACACCTTTTACAACACTTACGTTCATTATAAAACATGTTAAAACTGGTAAAAGTGTTATCATAGTTTGGGCTTGCTTGAATCGGTTGACAGCAAGATATGACACACAAGTTTGGCCTTGGTTTCCTGGCAGAACTTTCTAGCAGTTTCAAGTTAAACAATGATGGAGGTGTCCTTCCTTCTGTTCGGACTGTACATGAGGGTACCTTGAATCTTAATGGAGGCTGCAGGTGCGGATCCTACCTGACTGGTGGGGTAGTAGGTTAGCCACCTTTCCAGATGAGTGGAATACCATCCAGGCAGCAAGCAGCGGCCCTGCAGGTTGCGCAGCTCCTTGGGCGACTGTGGGCCTGCTGTAATCACCTCATAAAAGGTATAGTTTAGGGCCAGCGGGTCACTGTGAGCTCGCTGATGCTGCAGAAGAGGAGGAGAAAGATTTGCAGGTAACGCACAGACCCACATGCAGAAACATTCTGGCTCAGGGGGCTTGCTCGATCATGCTTCAGTGCAAACGCTTTCACATAATACGTTTAGGCAGTGTCCTAAATAGGGAAGCAATAATATATGCAAGAAAGCAGTCATGGATTAGCAACCGTGTCCTTCAGCTATTATACCCCAACTAGACAAGATTGGCTCGGAATACAGGTATGTAAAAAATAATCTCTTTCTCCTCCGTCTTTAAGCTCTCCTCGTGTTCTCCCCTTTGCTTTCACTGTATCTGGATATGCTTCAGTCTTTGAAATCTCTCATCCTGCCCCGCCCTCTCCTTTTTTCCCCCTTCCATGTCCAGACAGACAGACCGCATGTGTTCCAGCCAAGTTGGGCTCAGCGTCGCACACCGACCCTGGAGCGTCAGGCACCTACAGTTCCCCTGGGATCTGGAGAGTACTCTGGGGGAGGGGTTCGCTACAGAACTCCCCCTGTAACCCCACAACAGGAAGGGATCGCAAACCGCCTGCTCTGAACAGGAATCGGGGAGTTAAGCCAGAGTTGTCAGTACCTGGTACCAGGAGTAGGCGCGATCTGCTGGACTGATCAGGATGGCAATTATTTTGGCTCGGGGCAGGAGGGCGGCTGCCCGCTGCGGTACCATCTCTGTATCAAAATAATTGGCACTTTTCTCAAACATGAAGTCTGTACTGGCATTGGAGGGCACGGGGAAGAACTCCATGTACCTGGGGAGGAGGGACAGAAACAAAACGTTAAGCGAGGAGACACCCCCTCCCCCCACCCTGCTCTAACCAGCAGATTAATGATGTTCAAACATTTCCTGACCAACTTACTGCTAAAATCATTCTGCAGCCTATCCCTGCGTGCTGGGAACAGAATGTAAAATCAGGCTGTGTCCCGATGCATTACACAGTAACAGTGCCACCATATGACAAGCTCAGCCCGAGATTTGCAGCCGCCGGCCTCTGTGCAGTTAACTGAAAAGACAGAAGCTGGGGGCAGCAGACAGATCCAGGCAGCTGGCGGCCTTCACTTTTACAAATGTCTGTCACGGAAGGGGGCTTGTTGCATCAACAGCTTTGGGAGTGAATGCATAATAAAAGAAAACAGTACATAGAAATGTAATGCATATGGCTAGCCTGGGCTAGGAATGATAAAAAAGTGACCAGCTGAAGGGACACACACAGATACGTAAAACTATCTAGTTAAGTTTTCAAAAACCCACTGAACTGGTAAGACACCTGGTTTATCTTGAGCCAAATTTTCATCCGCAACCAACTGGCTAGGTTTGCGGCTGAAAATTCTCCTCAATCAAGCCGTACAAAATTTGTTCAGCTACAGTTAGGACAGCCATTTGTGTGACCAGAGCTGTGCAGTTACATTTAGCTGGTTAGCACTGAAAATCTGCGCTACCTTGCTAAGTTGTAAACCCGCCCCGGGAACGCCTCAGTCCCTCTCTCTCTTTTCCGACCCACTAAATTGTGATTTTGCATGCACAGACTTAATCTGTTAGGGCAGGGTGAGAGAGGGAACAGAATATTTATCCAGTTAGATTTACCTAACTAACTTCTGAAGTTAGCTGAACTAACTCTTTAAAACCCACTCTGTGTATTCCGTGTGCAATCTTTTCCCGAAGTATTCTCAAAATTCACTCAGACTCTACTACAGAGCGAGCCAGGGGGGAGGAATCCACACTATATCCATTCGCAGCTCAGGAGAAAGAAGCCATGGTGGGAGCATAACGCACCCAGCCCAGGTCTGCTCAGTCTCCTGGTAAAAATCACCTAGTGACTGCATAGTATTACTAAAATACAATGCTCACTGTGCTTCTTCTCCAGCTGACCAGGAGCTTACATTAGCTGACAGTAACTATCTGATATCAGCACAGAAAGAACCTTTTGGAACAGCAGCATAGATGGCACGAGTCTTTTCTTTGGGGAGGCTGGCACAAATATACAGCGCCTGCTTTGCCGCCCCTGCCTTGTTTTGTGCTGCTGGCCTTGCATCGTGTCTTCCGGCGGTTTCCAGTCCTGTTTCCCCTGCTCACTGAGGATCATAGATGGGATTTGTTGCAGGGCCGGGCCTTTTCCGTTTGTATCCTCTGGGAGCTTTCTGCAGTCCTCTTGCCACCAAGTCACTGATCTGCTCCTTACTTACAACTCCTGATTGCGGGGGTGACCCACTCCTCATCCCTGCGGCCGCTTCTCTCCTGGCAGGAGAATGCACCCCCCACACCAAACTGCAGCTTCTTTGGGTTGGGGCAATGTGCTCCCTTTCCCTGGACAGTGGCTCCTGAAGGCCAACTGGGCTCCCCTGCAGTTAGATCGAGGATCTTTTCCATCACCTGTACTTTCAAGCAGCTTCCACTCGACCTGCACTACCTACGTCTCCAAGCTCAGGTCTGACCCCCCCCCCCCCCCCACCCCGGCAGCAGCAGCAGCTCTGGGATGAGGTTCAGGGGGAAGCCTACATTTCCAAAACTGGCTGTGCCCGAGCGAGGCGGCTCTGGCTTCTGCTCACTCCTTGACCCCCCTGCAATGCTCTGGGCATCTGCTCCTCGTCAGCCAGAGCTGTATGGATTGTAATTTATTTGATTTGATTTATATTCCGCCTTTCAAAATCCGTGGATTAAGCAGACATGGCTGTGGTGCTGAAGGAACCCAAGCTGCAGCAACGTCCACTCAGCAGCAGGGTCAGTGCGTTCTCTGCCACTGTAGCGTGGGCGGCACTGGGCGCAGGCAGCCTGGGGACTGCTGAACAAGGGCTGGAACTTGCAGTGGAGGGGGGAGATGCAGGCAGCGCAGACACTGCTGGTGGCGGAGGGGACGATGCTCACCGCTGGCGGCACAGGGATGACGCTGAGGGGGAACTGGGCCAGGGACTGCGAGAGTCTCCTAAAGGACGCCTTTCTCCCCTCCCTGCTTTCATTTATTGACTATCATTTAAGATAAAGATGTGCAGACCAACATCTTATAAATACCAATTTGTTGTCACTATCGTTTTGCTTTGCACCTGTGACGGCTCAGGCCATTTGGTTTGGAAAGGATTAACCTCCCCAAGCCTCTTCTGCATGCTGTCTCCGAACTGCACAAATTTGCTTT
This sequence comes from Rhinatrema bivittatum, assembly GCF_901001135.1. Classification (NCBI taxonomy): domain Eukaryota; kingdom Metazoa; phylum Chordata; class Amphibia; order Gymnophiona; family Rhinatrematidae; genus Rhinatrema; species Rhinatrema bivittatum. The sequence goes on from NC_042621.1 coordinate 117,196,178, forward strand.
TCAGGATGATATTACATTCACCGTGCTGTGAGGCTGATATACTAAGGTGCAATACTAAGTGCCATTAACATGTGACAGCAGCCCAGCTAATTGCATGAAAATGAGATTTTAGCTAAACATCGCACATTAAATTTTCTGCATTTGCACCCATTACTGCAAAAAGTCTTAATTATGTCTGAGGTACAGTTCAGTTTCTTCTGATAATGGCTCTATGTTGAATGTTTGGTGTGTTTTCACTTAGTATTTATCTATGTGAACATAAGTAATGAGACGATTTACATAATCATGCATAATTATGCAGCTCATTACCTAATTTTGCTTAGATTTTGCGGTGAGCTTCACAATAGTGCAAAAAAATGGAAAATAGCTCATTCAAAATTTAACAAACAGAATAGTGCATGTTATTAGCTATTTTTATTGTGCAATAATGCTTCTGTAAAAACACAATGCAGCTCAGTACATTATAGAAACAGGACAGCCTATCTAGTCTAGACATCCACACCAAATGCTCAGCATTGCAATCCCTGCCACTCCCTCAGAGATCCTCTGTTTATCCCCTGCTTTCTTGGATTCAGATTCTTGGCCTTATCTCCCGCATCTCCAGAGGGAGGCTGTTCCATACATGCATTACCCTCTCCGTAAAGAAATATTTCTTTAGAATATGCCTGTGTCTAACCCTTTCACCCTCATCCCTTGATCACTCATTCTAGAGCCTCCTTTCCATTGAAAGAGACTCATCTCCTGTGCATGGAAACCTTGGAGGTATTTAAACGTTTCTATCATATCTCCTGTAGCCCACCCTTCCTCTAGGGTATACATGTTTAGATCATTAAGTCTATCCCCATATGCTTTAGGATGAAGACCACTCCATTTTAAGTAGCGGCCTCTGGATTGTTTATCTCCTTTTAAAGGTGCAGTCTCCAGAACTGTACACAGTATTCCAAATGAGGTCTCACCAGAGCCTTCCATGGGGGCAATACCTCCTCTTTTTTTCTATTGACCATTCCTCTCCCTATGCACCCAAACATCTTTTTGGCTTTTGCTGTCACTTGATTTACCTGTTTGGCTACCTTAAGATCATCAGATAGGATTACCTCCACGCCCTGCTCTTGTTTTGTGCATAGAATTTCACCCCATACATTTTACCACTTCCTTGGGTTTTTGCAGCCCAAATGCATGACTCTGCACTATTTCTCAAGCTTTGCTGGATCCCTCCTCGTGTTTTCCACACCTTCCTGGCTGTCCACTCTGTTTCAGATTTTGGTATCGTCTGCAAAAAGACAAATCCTTCCCACAATATTTCTTAGGAAAATGTTGAAAAGAACTAATCCAAGGATCGATCCCAGTGGCACACTACTTGTAACGCCCTCTCCTTGAACACCATTCACCACTAGCATCTACTCATCCCTTCATGTATGAAAGGGAAGTAAACAGGTCATCGGCTGACGAAGAAACCTGGCTCCAACCCAGGAAATCATCACTGACAAAGGATATATCCTGAGATCCATATTCAACTATTGCATTCTAGTCCACTGTCGCCTCTTCTCCCAGGGAGCTGAAAGGTGAGCTCCTCCTCATAGAGGGGCTGAGTACTTACCAGTCAATGCCCTTGTGGTAGTTGGGGCCATTGAAAAACTGAATCTCTTCGAAGGTGGATGGACTCGGGAAGTTACTGGTGACAGCTGGATGCATGGTAAGGAAAGCGTGCAGAGCGGTGGTGCCTAGGGAGACATACATTGTATTACACTGACATGCGTATGGGTGCCTGTAGCCTTTGTGGTTTTAAAGACAAACTGGAGGATTTACAACAGGAACTGCTGGCAGGTAGCTAAAGATCAATAATAAAGAGAGTGATGGGTATATTTGATAAAAATCAATCCAGAGAACAATCATAATCGAAGATTACATTCTTTGATACTTCTTATAATGACATCATCAGGAGCTCACCCAAAGCACTGGGCATTGTGCAAAAGGAAAATAGTCAAAGACTAAACACAGACCCCTTTTTTGGGGGGAGCTCCTTATAGTTCCATCATAAGGAAAATATCTAACAATTTTCGCTATGATTATTCTCCATGGAATTCTGGATTGATTTTTTTTTTTTTTATCTCTGTGCATATATATATCTATCACTCCTTTCCTTATTGATTTTGTTTCAGTGGTAGGGATGCCTCTCTTGTTTGTTACCACCAGAAATCAATGCAAAAACAACTGCCATCTAATTTTCTCCCAGCAGCTTCCTCCTGCTTCTTTGGGCAGCCATTCTAATCAAAACTGAATCCCTACTAGGGCCTCGGCACCGTGAGTCTTCATTCACAGTTACCTGGGGTTCTCCCTGCTCCCCTTCCCCCCAGCTATCACAGCATCAGTTCTCTGGTTGAGAGGTACGAAGCATGGTTTCTCCAGAATATGGCATAAATGTGCCCGTGAGCCAGACCTCCCCAACCACTTATAGGGTTACGAATGCTGCCAATGCAGCAACCCCAGTCACAGCTGAGTGGAGCACCAGAAGCTGGGCCAAGCAATCCAGCTCGAGCATCCCCCATAGTAACGCCCGGCACTGCTGCTGTACCATCAGGTCAGCCCCTGCCAGCTCATTTCTGGGAGCGGTGCATGGGGCTGCACTGTGAGAAGTTCAGGTTACCAGTCTTTTGGGGTCCAGTGATGAGGAATTTTGGAAGTCTATCACAGGTTTTTTCTTTAGACCAAATGTCCTTGTGCCTCTTATCATCACATGGATTCTGAAAAACACAGAGAAACATCTTGGTAGGAAAGACAAAGATGTAATGCTCTCACGCAGCACCCGCATTGTTGCGCGATTATACGTGTGATACTGCATAGAGAGCCCTGGCTTACCCCCAGTGGTTCTCAGGATCTCCAGAATGAATATTCATAAGATATGTTTGAACACATTTGGTCTGTGAGCTAGATTAATGTGCATTACTGGGTTATCCTGAAAAACCAGCAGGTTTTAGGGCTGAGGACTGGAGCCCGGAACTGCTGCCTTACACTATAACAGGAAGGGCCTCTGCACAGCCTCATAACTCCGTGATGGCGAACTCCAGTCCTCCAGCGCCACAAACAGGCCAGGTATTCAGAATATCCACAATGAATCCGCATGAAAAAGATCTGCATGCACTGCCTCCATTATAGGCAAATCTTTCTCATGGAGTTCGCCATCACTGGCATAACCTCTGCTTTCACACACAGAAATGTTTTTCAACTAGTATTAATATTTTAAGTATTTTATTTTGTGGCTTGCAGATAAAACCAAAAGAAAATCTTTAGGCTAATGGAGTCTTACTAGCATTAATAACAATTAATGAACTCTGTTTAGTGCTGAAAGTTCAGAAACACAGTGTTCAACTCTGGGGCTGTTAATGCAGCTGCATGAGATAATATAAGGGAATGCTACAGGACCTGGGGGCGAGGAGCACATTATCTTGGTTTATATACTCCATAAAAGGAGATTCACAGCCGCAGACTGCTCAGTCATTGCCGGGGAGGAAACTGCTTCAGAGGGATCTGAGGAAAATGTCCCTGCTCGTTCCAATGCTCTGGGACAGTCTACATCAGGGTTTTCCGGCCGGTGTGCCATCAGACCTGATCAGGTCACCACTGCCTGATCCTCAAATGCAGACCGGCACCCGGGCTCTGCTCTCTGCACCTCGCAGCAACAAGAGACACCGGCTGAGGCTTTTAAATGTGCAGGAGCTCCATGCTGAGAACGTGTACAGTCACCCAGGTTCCTCTCCATCCTCGCCAAAGCACGAACACCGGAAAGAGGGAATTAGTGGAGCAGCATTTAGGGCAGAGAGAGCCAGGCCCTGCTTTATGCAGCACACACACACATTGCACACAGCGCCTCCTCACCTTCTCCGTCTCCGAGTCCTTAGCCCTAGGCTGTGTATGCACTGAGCTCTGGATGTGACTCACTTTGGCGGCAGCAGCAGCAGTAGAGGAGCTCTGGCAGCCACATGCGGCAGCCAAATTAACTAACTGAGCCAGGTGCCTGCACCACACCGGCTTCTCTCTTCTCCTGCACCTGTATGCACAGGGAGCTGGTCCATTCCGAGGGGTCCATGTGGGTCTCTGCCCCCCCTCTCCTTTGGTTTAACATTTAGAGCAGGGACCGGTGGGGCTTTCAGTGTTTTCCTAGTTCTTCTTTTGGCCATGCGCGTCCTCTCCTTGTCTGCACCGCCTACTGTGCGCGTTTTTGCTAATGGAGTGCCTTGGGCTTGAAAAGGTTGCGAAACACTGGGCTATATAGTGGTTCAAGACGAGCCATGGGACTAGGACGATTTGAGCACAGCAGTTTATTGCTCTGCGCACACTCAAGCTCTGTTATTTCCTGCATGTGACTATTTTCTTTTATTAAAGATCACAAAGGTTTATTATTTTCCAGAACAGCCATCTCTGCTGGTAATCACACTGATTCTTTCACTGCTAACCATGATCTTTCTGCTTTTTTTGGAGCAGTCTGAGATTGAATTGAGCACACAACCCTTTTGGTTACTTTTGCTAAGGAAACAGATAAATAAGTAAATTTTGAGACTTTTTTTTTTAAACTTAAAAATATGCTTTTTATGAGTCAAAATATTTCTTTACTCCTCGCTGTTGTAAAAGAGACACAGGTGACAAGGAGAGTTGTTCTTTTGAAGAAGCCAAGCAGTTTAGCCCTGGGTGCAACATTTTTATTGAAGTTTCCTTGCAATTGTATAATTTTTTATTTTTTTTTTTTAATTATTATTTATTTTCAGGTTTCAATATTACATATTTCACTTTTACATGAATACCAAAATCAGGAAACAGGATTTATAAATTCCATCCATAAGGCTACATTTAACAGCATCTTAATTTCCTTTCCCTGTTACAAAACTATAGGGGGAGTCCTGTTTTTAAACAAAACAATAAAGCAAAATTTTACCCAATGAATGAGAGTAAACAAGAAAACTTAATTTTTCCAATTGCATTTAGGACTCAGTTTCCTCCCCTTGGTTATGTCTAGCTTCCAGGAATCTCTCCAGATGTTCCGGATCATAATACACAAATCTTTCTCCTCCTATACGCATTATACATTTACAAGGAAATCTTACAATAATCTGTATTCCAAATGTTCTAGCTTGATTTGCCAACAAAAAATGTTTCCTTCTTAATTGGGTTTCTTTGGCTAAATCTGGGTAAATCCAAACCTTTTGGCCCAGATATAAAGAGGATCTTTTCACAAGAAATAATTTTAAAATTTTATCCCTTTCAGAAGAAAGGTTAAATTTAACCATAAGAGTGCCTCTTTTTTCAACCTGAGAACTTAAGGAAGTTTCTATGAGTTCTGTTACATTTAACGAAGTATCACCCACTCCCTGATCTAAATTTCCCTCAGTTTTCCAACTGATAAAATAGGTATTTAATATTGATGGAATACTTTCTGGGGTTAATGACAAAACCTCCAGAAAATAATTCCTCAATTGTTCTCTGGGGGATATCATTTTGCACTTAGGGAAGTTGATAATTCTCAAATTGGTATACCTTATTGAATTCTCTATACTTTCAACCTTCCTAGTCAAATTCATCTCTCCCTGAACAATGGATGACTGAACAGATTTTACCTCTCCTTTGGGGAACCAAAGCAGTCAGGAACCCTCCTTAGTTCATATGCAGAGTCCTTTACCTATTACATTTACTGGAAATCCACAAAGAGTAACAATGGATATGATATGGCAGGCTGTAGTGGCATTACAAACTAATATTTCAAATTTGAATAGTGTATAAAAGATATGCAAACTGTCTTATTTAATTTGAATCCTATAGTTACAAGTCATGTGGGATCTTTGGCAAAAGTTGAGGAAGAGATAAAACAAATTAAAAACGTTCAGTCATCCATTGTTCAGGAAGAGATGAATTTGCAATTGTATAATTAAGATACATGGGGTTAAATATATTTTTTTTATCCTGTTCAACTGGAAAGTTTCCTCCAAATAGGGCTGCTCCAACTGGTATTGGTAATTCTGATTCACAAAACTTGAGTAGGTCCTAATTTAAATTTATAGTGGGGTTTTTTTTTTAATTTCTTTGTTGAATTTTTTCTTTGTGCTCTCCGCAATGATGTGGTCTTAACATTGGTATTTCATGAACATTTTTTCCTTTGTGAATTGTTCTTTAGTGATTTAAGTGGTGAAATTATGTATTATCAAGTGTCTCTTGAATTGTAAGTTTCTGAACATTAAAAATAAAGTTAAAAAAAAACAAACTGGGCTTGGCACTGCTGATTTCTAATGATTCTTTTAGAATTGAACTCGACAAGCAAGCTTTATTGGACTAACTTAATGCATCTGTGGCTTTGCTTTCAAGAATTAAACTTCATTCATCAGGTCGATGCAAAATGAGTTCATGTCATCTGCAAATAGAAATAAATTGTAGTTTGGCGGAGCCACAAGACGTACGCTTCCGCAGCGCGGTCTGCAGCGACCTGATGCAAGAAGTTAGTCCAATAAGAAACCTTCACCTTTGCCATTGTCTATTGATTTCTGCATATCTAAGTGGACTAACATGGCAACCACATTACTCAGAATATTTAAAATATTTAGCTGAAAATTTATTACCATATGAAGTGAAAATGATTTTTATATATATATATATATATATATATATATATATATTTTGAGAGAGAAAAGAGCATAGTAATTCTCTTTTTGGGAAGGACCAATACGAGAGAGAGGAAAAACCAACTTTAGAGACCAGGCTTTCCTGGTTTAATATAACTAGAGGAATGAACATTATGGAATTTATTTTTCAACCCATCTCATGTGCTACGGCTTTAAAGCCCAAACATGGAATCTCTGGGATGCTAATGACGCCTCTCAAACCTGACTTTTCTCATGACGTTCACACTTTTGTGATTTGATGGTGCTGCTGCCTTTACCCACCTGCCAGAGGGGGTTCTTCTCCTGAGGGAAGATTTCAAAGTATTTCTTTGCCAGCTGGACAGGTGGCAGAGTCTGCAGCCGAAGGTTGGTCCAGCACTGGACGAACTTGACCAGACTCTCAAAGGTGTACAGCCCCAGCCGATCGTTTCCATAATTAGACAAGTGGGTCATAAAGATGCTGATCTGTGAGAAACAAGGAATGAAAAGAAATTAATTTCAGAAAAATGGCCCTTCCTTTTTTCACATGGAAATCCTATGAACCAGGGTCAGACTGATAGTGATCTCAGCCCCCAGGCAATTAGGGTCAACGACTACTAAACACCTATCTGCGGCTAGGGGAGAGTGATGTGGGCCGCTCGGGCACTGCCCTATTGTGCAAATGGTCAGTCTGTCCCTGCTGTGAACCATAGTTGGTCATGTAGAAATGTCACAACAGCCCAGTGCTGCCACGCAGCAGGATAGTGCTCTTCCATCGCTGCTTCTAGACAATGTAACTCAACTTTCTAATGAATTTAAAAAAAATAAGGAAGACATTTGCCGTTTATTTTTTAACGAGATACAACAGCATCTGAAGTACCTCAGATCACAAAATCATCCAGTGTAAGTAGCTTTGCTTTAAACTGGCTGATACATTGCAGACTTGGGAAACTGAAGGCCGAGCTTCCATGTCACCATCCACTGTTGAAAGTAGCAAGTTACCTAATCTCCAGGGGCTCAGACTTACTTTTAAAGCAGTCAAAAGTAGAGACAATGGAGCCATGGAGCTATCTACAGTGCTGTGTATATTGGACATTATGGGGGAAATCTTCAAAGGGTTTAACTGGCTAACTTTAGGAGTTATCATATATATCTAGAGAATACACCACAAAAAATCAGCGATACTCAGTAATTAGACATGAATCAAGAAGAGAGAAACTCTATCGTTGACTAAATAATATGCTTTCAATGGAAGTTTTAAATGTATCTTTTTTCATTTTCTTAAAAAAAAATGTTTGTGCACCTACACTGTGTAGAACAAAAAGTTTACTGTCTAGATGTGTGTAAATTTAACAAAAGATTTTTATGGAGTTGGAGGGAGGTTTCATATACTGTGTAGGTGTCCCCGCACCAATACTTCATTGGTATATAATCATCAACCAACCTCCTCCTCCGTGTGTGATTTTTTTGAAATTAAATAATTTTTAGTGAAAGTCCCAAAGGAACTGCTGACTCTTCCATGACTATGTGATCATAAAAAAGATTTTTTTATGCGAATTAAACGCTTTGCAAGCTGTGAGGCTTTAAGGTAGGTTTTAAGGAGAGTCCTTATCCAGCTTCCCAATTGTGTTGGCAGATTATATCAAACCTTAGTGATGATCCCGACACGAACCGTCCATGTTTCAGACGTTGTCTTTCCTCAGGGGAATGTGCTGACAATATCCAGCCAACCTTATGGGGTCTCAACCTCTCCGTGCTGTAATTCTTCTGATCTATTTGCTCAGATTCACCTCCTCGTGTAGATTTCCTCAGTCAAAAGCCTCACTAAAAATTATTTAATTTCAAAAAAATCACACACGGAGGAGGAGGTTGGTTGATGATTATATACCAATGAAGTATTGGTGCGGGGACACCTACACAGTATATGAAACCTCCCTCCAACTCCATAAAAATGTTTTGTTAAATTTACACACATCTAGACAGTAAACATTTTGTTCTACACAGTGTCGGTGCACAAAAAATTTTTTTTTTAAGAAAATGAAAAAAGATACATTTAAAACTTCCATTGAAAGCATATTATTTAGTCAGCGATAGTTTCTCTCTTCTTGATTCATGTCTAACTTTAGGAGTTAGCCAGTTCAACCTCTGCTTTTGAAAATTAGCAAGGGGAAATTCTCAAAAGCAGAGGTTGGACTGGTTAACTCCCAAAGCTGCTGAAATTCACAAGGGGGCTAAATTTAGCAGGTCAAAACTGTTTGGCACCAGGGGTACTCCCTAGGGTGAGTTATGACATTTATTTAACAGTTTTTATATACCATCGTTAAGTGGGACCATCACAATGGTTTACAATTCATACACTGTGACATAATAACATAATAAATATTAATAATCAGATAATAAAATACATCAAATTACTCAAAAATAAAAGCTAAAATTTTATAAAAGTCAATAAGAGCATAAAACAACATTAATAATGTAAAATACACAATAAATACTAAAATCCTAGTAAAAGAAGAAATTTAAACAACAAATAATTACTCTAAGAATCTCCTTAACTGGTTAGAGCTGATTTTCCATGCTAACCAGCTCCACAAATTGTGGGCAGAATTCTAGACAGTCACAATTTGAGCAGCAAGATATTGGAGATCTTCAGGCTCAATCTGCTGAGGCTGAAAATGTCCTTAAGACTGCCAGCTGGTGATCTTAGGTACACCCAACCGAGCTGAAAACCTAATCAAATATGAACAGAAGACTATAAGAGGATTTGCACAGGGGAGCATGAGTAAAACTTATTGTCCTGGGTTTAGCTTTCCATCTCACTCCACAATGAAGTCAGGTCCTTACCAAAGCTGCAGTTCTGACACTCAGTTGGACTCCTAGGAATGATTTAAAGACGCAGAATGTAAGAAGGAATGTACACAACAGAAGGCTAATAATTCTGATTCATGAAGGCGCCACTCTGACTCAGATACTGCTGAAAATGCTCCAGGTGTTTGGGTATCTCATGTGTGATGAATGAATGCATGTTAGAGAGCTGTGATACTTTTAAGCGTCACCATCTGGAGGTTTCAGAAAGAAGTCACTAGTACATCTGCTCCTGCACTAAACCCAGACGCTCTCAACTCCGCAGGGCGCCAAAGACTTGTAAATGTGTCACAAGATAAAATATCATTAGGAAAGTCAAGAATAAAATTCTAAGATTAGTCAAGCATCTGAATATGAAAGCGTCACATGAATTTTTACAATAATTACAGAATAAGATGGTGGAAAGCAATTCTTACAGTTTGTGATCCGGAGAGGTTTAATGTTGCAAGATTTTTGTCAGATCTCTGTAGCCAGGAACTACAGCACCAGCCAATGGAAATAGAAGAGTTTTACAATAGCTGACAACATAACACCTTTTCACTTCACGCAGTGCTAGCCTCTTAGCATGAAGCTCCACAGTTCTGTATACAATGAGATTTCATCTCTGAGTCTTCAGGTACATGTAACCTGGCAATCCCAAATACCACCTTACTGGACCCCATAAAATATTTGGTACTAGAGTACCAGAAGTAAGGCACTCTTATCCAAAGGTCCAGGTGGAGGACAATAAAACAATCATAAAATACAATGAAACAACACAAATGCAGAAATAAAAATTAATGAACTGCCTTTGAACCCAGCCTCCTCCAATACAAATAGTAAAAACAACCTGCAGGACTAATTCTTGCACTCTAAACCCAAACACCTGCATAACAAAATTACAAGAGCGGTGGTCTAACCTAATCGAATCAAACAAAAAGCTTGTTGAAATAAGTATGTTCTAAGCTTTTTATGGAATGGCTACATGCAGATTATCAAGTAAAACTGTCCTGGTAATGTGTTCCAAAGAGTAGGACCTGTGACTGAAAATGGTCTCAGCGAGATGAAACATCTAAGAAACCAACTTGAGCTGATCTAAGCCCGTGAGTAGGATTGTAAATATGCAGCTTGGTATTAATCCATGGAAACGTATTATTTCTCAAGAGCTTGTGGGTCCTCATGGCCATTTTACATTTAATCTGCCTTCAACTGGTAGCCAGTGAAGACTGTGCAGTCTAAGTGTGATGTGATCTCTCAGTCTTGCACCTGTTGATATCAGGGCGGCTGAATCTTGAATAACTTGAAATGTTCTCAGAGCATTAGCTGGCATCCCAATGCAGACTGAATTATGATAGTCAAGGCTGGAGAACGGCAAGGCCTGAAGCATCATCTGAAACTCAAAGCCTGCACAAGAAATGTTGCTTAAAAAATCCAGCCTTGATGACAGTCTTCATGTGATCGCACATTGACAAGTCTGAATCTAAAATGACCCCAAGTCTTTTAATATGGGTCACGATGGGTATTTCATAATCCTCAAAGCTGAAGGAGGAACAATTCTTCTCCAGAGCCAGATCTCTGGACAATAACAACTGCAGTCTTTTGCAAATTCAAGGCCAGCATATTCGAAAAAAGCCATTGCTTGACTGCTGAATGACATGGTTTTGGTGTGCGTAATAACTAACAATCTTGTCTTTGCCCCACACCCCAACCCTTTCCTCTTCATTCATCCTCCCAACCTGCAATATGCAGCCTGAGCTTCCAGGCAATTTTTCTCTTCTTCTTATACATGATCCAGCAATTCACAAAATCCAACCTAAGGATCCATGGCAATCCCCTTGGCAGCAGTCAAAAAAGCAAACAGAATGTTAAGTATTACAAGGAAAGGAATGGAAAATAAAATAGAAGATATCATAATATCTTTGTATCGATTCTTAGTATGACCACACCTTGAGTATTGTGTGCAAGTTCTGGTTACCATAACTAAAAAAAAAAAAAAAAAGACATAGCAGAACTAGAAAAGGTATAGAGAAGAGCGACCAAAATGATAAATCAGATGGAATGGCTCCTCTAGGAGGAAAGGCTAAACTGTTTAGGGATCTTCAGCCTGGAAAAGAGATGGCTGAGAGAAGTCTATAAAATCATGAGTGGTATGGAATTGATAAATAGGGATTGGTTATTTACCCTTTCAAATAGGGGACATTCCATAAAGCACTTTTAAAACAAACTAAAGAAAGTATTTTTTCCACTCAGCAAATAAACTGTGGAATCTGTTGCCAAAGGATGCGGTGAAACAGTTAGGGGCGGATTTTAAAAGGGTTACGTGCGTATATTACGCACGTAACCCCGAAAATCCGCTCCTGTGCGCGCTGAGCCTATTTTGCATAGGCTCAGTGACGCGCGCAAGGCCCGGGACGCATGTAAGTCCCGGGGCTTGAAAAAATGGGTGGGGCGTGGGCAGCGCCAGAGGCCTTGCCACTGCTGCTGGGCCCGGGGATCGCGCACTGGCATTCGGCCGGCGCGCGCAACCTATGCCTGCCCGGAGGCAGGTGTAAATAAAAAAAATAAAGGTGGGGGGGGATTCAGGTAGGGCTGGGGGGCGGGTTAGATAGGGGAAGGGAGGGGAAGGTGAGGGGGGGCCCCGAGCCCTAGGGGAAAGCCATCGGGGCTCTCCTAGGGCTCTGTGCGCACCCCCTTGTGCGCGCCGACCCCGGATTTTATAACATGCGCACAGCTGTGCGCGCATGTTATAAAATCGGGCGTAGATTTGTGTGCTTCGGGTTGCGCGCACAAATCTACGCCTGCGCGTAGGTACGAATATCTGGCCCTTAGTGAGCTGGGCTTAAAGAGAGTTTAGACAAGGAGGAAAAGTCCATAAACCATTATTAGCCATGCTGGAAAGCCACTGCTTATCTCTGGTTATGAACAAGAAGGACTGAATCCTAATTTTTGGGATCCTGCTGGGTACTTGTGACTTGGATTGGCCAATGAGACAGGATGCTGGACTTGATGGCCCTTTGGTCCGAACCAGGATGGCATTTCTTATGTTGTGTTCTTAAAATGCATGCCGCCATATTCCAGCCTAATGTAAGACCCAAATAATATAGCATGAAAAAGAAATCACCTTAGATACAAAACCTGCTATATATGGAAATTCTTTAAGAAATCAAGTATACCTTCATACGATGCCATTAATGAAATAGCTATCGTGTCTGTAAGCCCAAAATGGGCAATCATTGAGCATGTACAAGCGTCCTGGAGAGGAGGGGACAGAGCCAACATTTTGAACTATAAAGTGTGGGAAATATGCGCTTGCCAGCAAGCCATTTCATCAGGGTTAAACACTAACTTCCCTTCTCCCTGACCTTTGCCTGAATAAAAGCATCACTTGTGCTTAAGTCTCTGCCTGGGAAAGGATACCTGTTGGCCCTGAATTCCTGGGGGAGGGGCTGGGTTTTCCCTAGTCAGAGGCAGGACAAAGTCAGGAGGTATAGATTTCAGCAGCCAATGATATGATCCGTGCACACCCCCTGAGCCAAAGCCAATGGTGTAATGACTCTTCTGTTGCTATGGGAAAGTAGCCAATCATGTAATGACACATCATCTGCCTTTGTATGAATGTACAATAAAAGGAAGAGGCTCGTGAGGGCAAACTCTCTTTGCCTTCTCCCTCTTCCTGCCTGCCATGAAAACTGTCTGATGCCTATTCATTACTCCTATATCTGGTGACCCTTGCGACGTGATGATAAACCCCATGCTTATTTCGGCTGGTCATAGCTTAAAGGTACGTACCGTTCAGATCTGCTAATCGTAAGTATATTAAAGTACTTTTTAGTATATTTAAGTATTTTTTAGCAAGTTTGTTCCCCACACTCGTAAGCATGGGCAATGATTTGACTATACAGCAGAGGCTACATGCCAGGAAGCTGCAGCAAATCATCAATAATCATTATTTCATCACCAGAAGAAAAATAGCGCAAGTCAGCCTGGGGGACTTAGAAAAATTAATAAGTGAAATAGCTTGCCGTTGCCCTTGGTATTCGATGGAGTCTGGAACTATAAATACCCAGGAATGGATTTCAATCGGCAATTATCTTCATATGGCTCCCAGAGCTCCCATAAAGCAAAGATTAATTTGGCAAAAATGCACGGAGGCCATCGAACACATGGTAGAAAAAAAAGGTTTAAAAACAGCAGTTTCAAACCATGTGCTTTTAGAAGCAGGCAGACATACCCTTCCCCCATCTTCTCAGTCTTCCTCAGAGCCAGCAAATTCTTTGTATCAGCTACCCACACCCAAGCCCATTCACACCTCTTCAGAAAAGCAACCCTTGAGAACAATAGAGCCACCACCTGGCCTGGGTGGGGCGATTAGCATTGAATTTCAGCAGAAACTGCAGAAAGAAAACCTTACAGAAACAGAATTATTAGAAGGACTTCAAGCCTTCCCCATCACAGAAAAGAACCATGAACAAAGGGGGACAGAAAATGAAATAGAACATCTGGGGACACACACTCACATGGCTCCTGTGGCTTCCTCTGCGTCCACCTCAGAGAAAAGACCCCAGGAAATAGAAAACACTGAGGTCAGAAAAACTAGCCTTCCTCCATCTTGCCTGCAAACCCCTTCCCCCACTAACCACTCCCTGAACCTCCATTTGCCATTGCCTGAGCCAGTCATTAATTCTGCATCACCAATTTGTGCAGGTAAATTACCATCTCAGACCACTGCTCCCGGTAACAATTTATGTGCCGCGGTCAGCATGGGATTCCATCTAGAACATGGAAATCTCACAAGGGAGGAATTATTGAAAGGGATTCAAGCCTTTCCCATTACAGAAAGAAACAAAGAACTATGTGTGGCAGCAATAGAGTTGAGTGCAGCCCGGAATGCCATGTGCAGTGGCTATGCCCCCAGGTCTTCAAAGAAATCAGCGTATAAGACCTTGGGCCAGGCAGCTGCACTCCTGTGTTACAAGCAAAGAAAATATCATTATGAAAAAAAGGATTTAATTAGACTCCTGCGTTACAAGCAAAGAAAATATCACTATGAAAAGAAAAAAAAATGGTTTCTCTTTACAAACAGTACAGATTTGGGAAAAAATGGTTTCTATTAACAAACAGTACAAATTTGGAAAAAATGGTTTCTCTCTACAAACAGTACAAATTTGGAAAAAATGGTTTCTCCTGGTCTTCGATGTTCAGTTGCAGAGTGACTGCATGCTTAAGGAGTAGTTTCTATTTGAATTCAGTTACAAAAAATCTGCATACTTTGAGAGTATTTTCCCCCACAAAGTGTATGCAGAGCTTATGTTAAAAACTGTACTGAGATTTGAACAATATACTGTGTAAATTTCATGTGAAAATTTCCCTTTTACAAAGTTAATTTGGCTCACATTTAAAATGACTCCATTTCTCTGAGATTTAAGTTTATAGTTTGAATTGCCAGCACACAGAACTTGTATTCTATTGTGATTCTCCCTAAAGTGAATTGAAGTGGTGTTTGTCTGCAAGGAATCAGCCAGCCATTGTCTGTGGTTGATGGTATCAATTGTTAAACAAAGCTATCTTTAAGTTCCTACTGACTGAAGAATTAATTCCTTGGGTGCAGTTCCTTTCTTTTGAGAAACACTGCTCCTCCCCCCCTTTTCTGTAACTCTTGCTAGCCACTCAAGGGGGAGGGAGGGAGAACTTTTGAAAGGAAAAAAAACTGGACTTAGTACTGCAGTTTCTCTCTCTAGTTTATATATGTTATAACTCAGACAGATTAATAGTAGTTACAGTCACTTTAGCATGCAGCAGACAGAGCTGAGCAAACAGCGTGTTTAATTTCCTATTCTAATAATTATAAGAAGAAATTCTATTCTGATATTCCACATTGAAAGTAAGCTCAGAGTATTATTGATTGCAACCTGGAACAATAGTTGCAATCTATAAAGTAATGATGGGGTCTCCACTAGGAGGCGCTATGTTATTCTACAAGTTATATTATATTATTGTTTTAATAATTCTGTTGTATAATAGTTTTTATTTTTCAGGCCTACAGACCTTCTGTATTAAGGACACTTCAGTTTTATTTTCTTTTTCACAAAATTTTTACAGAATTCTGAACCTTAAAATTTTTACTGATAGAGGTTGCTACATCTAAAGCAATCCCTCCCAAACCTTTTCTTGCAAATCCAAATTGATTTTATTAAATTGAATAATAGAATTGATTTCTTCAAGGTTAAAAAAGTAAGAACTTCACTTTAATCCTTACCTTAGTAATTTTTTGCTGTATGCCAGTTTTTGATATTTTCCAGATTTACAGCCTTCCTGCCATGAGGAGATGTGAAGATGGACACTTTGCAGTTTATTTTAACATTTTTCTAAACACCTTTTGACTTTTGATCCTTGATCTAATTTTGTTTTTGATAACTTTTTGATAAGATTTTTAGCTCAAATTATGTGTTATCTGTTGTCTGTCTTGATGCAAGAAATATTTGCAGGATGAATGAATATATGTCAGTCTTGTGTAACATATGTTTAATGTAATGTCTAATATACTTGTCATTTGATCCTGCTTACTGCAAATGACTTTTCCTTTAAACGATTAATTTACATTTATTGCTAATTTACTGAATGATAATTGATCACTGCATAAAAACTTTCTTGATAATGGGGTTACGTTCTGAAAACTAAAAATGGCTCTGCTTACTGCAGCCATTCCTTTGCATGAATTTTGTCAATAATTGAACATTAAATACTTATTTGGCATCCCCTACAACACCACAGGGCAAGCCATTGTGGAGAGAGCCAACCATACGCTTAAGAGCTCTGGACCAAACAAAAAGAATAAGGGGGGATTGCCCCTGGATTTTCCCCCTGAACAAAGTATTGTTTACTTTAAATCATCTAAACATATCAGGTTCACATAAGAACACAGCCATGAGTAATCATTATGGGACTAGGGTTAGTCACCCACAGCCATCAGTTTTGTATAGAATATTTAATGTCTGGTACGGTCCCGTTCCCTTAAAATGGGGAACGAGGATATGTTTCTCTGCTTGCTTCCACAGGTCCAATCAAGCCGTGGAAAGATGGAAAGGTGTCCAGGTCTACAGGACCCGATCCCAAACTTCTCCCTGAGCCTCCACAGCCCTCAGAAGGACAGAGACCGGACTCCTTGCAAAAAGCAGCACCACATGACCTGGGGACAGATCAAGGCCCTATCCAACCAATCTGCACAACTCTTAGAACAGCAAGGCCTTGAGAAAACTCCAGAGAACTTGTTAGCCGTTTTTTCTTGCCTGAATGCCAACTCATTAACAATTGTGTTCTGCATCCTCCTCCTTTGCCTTATTTCTCCAGCTATGGCGATTTCAGAACAAGGACTCTGACAGAACAACATGTACATCCTCTGCACAGAACTTTTCACACCTGTTGAATCGAACAGACTGTTGATTCTGCACACACATGCCAACCCATGCCTGCGGAGAACGACTGATGCATGCTGTACCATTTAACCTTACAGTATGGACTAATTATCCTTTACAGAGAGGTTTTCATTAACTCTCCAGTTAATAATACCATACTACACATTTGTAGCTGTATTCAAGAGACTGCCGCTCTTTGTTGGGACTATGATACAGGGGATGGAAAGGGAATTCAGGTGGGAAATATCCATATTGTAACTGAACCTTTGTATTAATCACTGAACACTTACAAAATTATACCACATATATGTATGCAATTGGCAGATTTCAGGATGTGCAGTGGGAGACCCAAGCAGGTACAGAAAGTATAGAGGGGATGAAGGATTTACCCTTTGTAGTTATATAGCCCAAATGATAACCAATGACATGTCCACTAATCTGTTAGGAAACATATGGATGTTATGTGGGCGTAGAGCATATATGTACATTTCCCCAAGATGGAGAGACAGATGCACTTTAGGCCACATCCTTCCCTCGTACTATGCAGTCAAAAATTTACCCAAAGCAAGGCTCTGTAACAAAAGGGAGGCGATAAATAATCCCATAGAAAAGTATACAGAAACTCAGATAGCTAGAAGCCTGTTTCCCCCAATGGGAACAGCTATGAATTACAGGGACTTACACATCCTAGCTAACTGGACGACTGCCCTATTTAATCAGACAGTCCATGCATTAAAACTACTCACAACAGAAGTCTCTCAGATTAGAGAAGTAGCATTACAGAACAGCTATACCTTAGAAACCATTTTAGTCTTAAAGGGTGGTGTTTGTGCATTAATTGGATCTCATTGCTGTGTGTACATATCAGACTATAAAGCAAACCTCACACATACCATAGAGCAGATAGAAACCATGGTTGCTGATGCACCATTTTCAGGCAGAATACCTACTTCTCCATGGGATTGGCTATGGTCCTGGCTCCCTGATATTTCTGATCTCAAAAGGGTGATTTCTATTATAATTACTGTAATTGTCTTAATTATTTGCCTGTGATGCTGTATTCAGTGCATACCCAACCTTCATATCCATATTGAAACCTTGCTCTCAGCCCGGATACAAAGATGTCTTGTAAGATGCCTAATAGGGAATCCGGAGCCCTGCAGAGTTGGCACACCACCTGCACCAGCTCTGGGTGATATGGAGATTCAGAAGCTCATCGGTGGCTGGCACACCACGCCGAATCAGCTTTCTTCTCTCCATTATCCCTCTTCCCCTATTTCCAGCCCATACCAAGACATAACAGATTTCAGTAAGGGTCTAAAGCTTTACTGAGCTGCCTAAACAAAAACAGAAAGGGTGAGATGTGGGAAATATGCGCTTGCCAGCAAGCCATTTCATCAGGGTTAAACACTAACTTCCCTTCTCCCTGACCTTTGCCTGAATAAAAGCATCACTTGTGCTTAAGTCTCTGCCTGGGAAAGGATACCTGTTGGCCCTGAATTCCTGGGGGAGGGGCTGGGTTTTCCCTAGTCAGAGGCAGGACAAAGTCAGGAGGTATAGATTTCAGCAGCCAATGATATGATCCGTGCACACCCCCTGAGCCAAAGCCAATGGTGTAATGACTCTTCTGTTGCTATGGGAAAGTAGCCAATCATGTAATGACACATCATCTGCCTTTGTATGAATGTACAATAAAAGGAAGAGGCTCGTGAGGGCAAACTCTCTTTGCCTCTTTGCCTTCTCCCTCTTCCTGCCTGCCATGAAAACTGTCTGATGCCTATTCATTACTCCTACATAAAGAAAACGCATGGATTCATCTCCTCAATACTCTGGAACCGTTTGGCCTCAATGATAAAATAGAGTGGCTTTCTCTTATTTAATACAGCGTCTTGTATTAAATTTAATACAGCGTATCGTATTAAACTTTAGTCAGCGACGTCATTTCACATCATTTCCGCTTGTCATTCAGAACCCGCGAAGGAATTCCCTTTAAAAATGGCGCCTCCTTTCTGTTCTATTTTTGGACGTTTAGCTACTAAGTGGGTAGTTTTTGATAAAGAACTTTGAAATATCTGTAACACAATATTCTGTTGATGTGTTATATAAAATTGTTAATAAAGAAAATATGGAAAAAAAAATGGCGCCTCCTTCAGCGTTCTCACGCCGATTAAAGGTGTAGCACCTCCTCACCGTCGAGAGCCGTCAATACTTTTTTCACAGCGAGTATCTCCACAAATCAACAGTTCAACAGTCTTTGTCTGTTCAGCCAGACCGAAACTTTGGTATTCATTTATGTAGGATCTTGCAGCGATAGCCCACAGCATCGCTCAGACTATCCATAAAGTAGAGCAGCTCGCAGTGACAGTTCACTGCCCGCAGCCTCGCCGAGTCGAAATCGCTGTCAGTAAACAGCATTCTGACTTCACAACTCACACGTATAAGCGATAGCCCTGCGCATCGCCAAGCCCACTGCGAAGCAAACCAGCCTGCAGTGACAGTTCATCGCCCACAGCCGCGCCGCAATTGTCGTCATTGAACCAGTTTTCTGACTTGACAACTCACAAGTATGTATCTCTTTCCAGCCCCGGTATCCGATGTTTAAGTGTATTTACAATAAACTAAGGAGATTCTTATTTTTTGTGCAGATTGAAAGAAAGTGTTTTGTAGTCCACCACCGCCAATGTTAAGCCCTTGAAGAAGGAGCCCTTTCGCTCCGAAACATCGAGATGTCGGCTTCACAGAATTGGCTACACCTAATCTAACTGCAATAAGATAAGTGTTACTGTATAAATTCAAACAGTTCACCAAAATTTCATTTGGGAAGTGGACTTTAACATAAAACACCTGGACAAGTGCAAACAGATACACAGATCAAGTTACCTCATCAAGTTACCTAATGATCAATGAAGCCTTATAAATTTTGGGCTTACAGACACGATAGCTATTTCATTAATGGCATCGTATGAAGGTATATTTGATCTCTCAAAGAATTTCCATATATAGTAGGTTTTGTATCTATAGCCATATTCCAGCCAGCATGCTGCTCCTCCCATCTGCATAATGCCAGCACTGCAAACATTTTCAAACTTTGTGGGCTGCTTGTACTGCTCTCATGATCCACAAGATTAGCGTAGCTGGGCCACGAGTTTTGAAAACACTTGTGTTGCTCCTGTTATCTGGTGAGAGGACTGGCATGCTGGGTGGAATCAGAGGGTGCAGGATTTCACATGGGGGAAGGTGGAGGGGATTTCTGGCATGACAGCATCTCCCAAGGAGATGGTTACCTTTTCTGGCACTTGACAAAAAGAAATTGTTTGCCCCTGACCTACAGGGATTGAATTGAACTATTGCTGAGAGCTGGGGCGAGTTCCTCTAAATTATTTCTAATGCTGGTGTTTGGGCTTAAGAGCAGTTTTTGGCCCTTAGTCCAAAGAGCAGAACCCCCAGGCCAGAACTGAACCTTGGCCTCTCTTGGAAAGTCTAGAGTATTAAGAACTATAAAAATGGTTTCCTATTGGGTCGGACTATGGTGCACGTTGTAATGCTCTGCAGTGAAGTACATAGGAACCGGTTTTGGATTTGGTTGGGCCTAGGAGTGGTGCAAAGTTGGTGTGCTGACACCTGGGGAAGGAGGGATGATGGTTACCCACTATGGCGCCTACTCCCAGGCCCAGAGTTTGGCATAGACAATATAGGCAATGCCTATGCAACCAAACTCTGAGAGCGCCATATCGCATCTAGGCCTGCTGCTGGCTGGGATCTTCAGCTGCTGTCCGCAGTAGCAAATACAGAAGAAACAAGTCAGTATGGGGCCTGTGAGCTGGTGCACACACACAGGTTTCGTTGCTAACCCCATGCAGAAGAAGGGGTTGGGGCTTCCCTCAGAGCTATGGCTCACAGGTCCCAAGCCGTTTCTTTCTGTTGCTGCTGTGAGCACTGGCTGAAGTGAGGTGGGAAGGTATGGGAACTGGCCCATGGGGAGGGGAGGATCCGAGTAGGGCATTCCCCTCCGTCCTCCTATGCTCTCTCCTGGGATCTGATTCCCAGGGGGATCCCACCATTTCCACCCCCCCTCAGTGCTTATGGGCACTAAGATTTTAAATCCAGCCCTGCCTATGCCTACCAGTCAACCAGCACAGCCGAGTGCGTTCCTTTATATTTTTTTATTTATTTTCTGCACTTCAAAGCAGATTACATTCAGGTACTGTAGGTATTTCCCTATCCTCAGAGGGCTCACAATTTTCTATATTTATATTTACAGCAGAATGATAAGGCACAAAAAAAAGGGGGCAGCAGGGGGAGATAATGGGCAGCTGGCCACATTGTGGTGGTGCAGTTTCACCGCACATTCTCGCCCTCATAGTGCCACGGGAAAAGGTGTAGTTATGTCCCATGGTGTGAAAAACATCACCACCTGCTGTGCTGCTGGGAGATAGCTCCACCCACACCCCTCCCACACTCCTCCCCTTCCCCTAATTAGAATAATACTGCGGTGATACCGGCACATCGCAGAATAAAGAATGACCCTATAAGTTTGTAGTTGAGGCCCAAGGTCACAATGGTCACAAAGAGTGACAGTGGCACTTGAACCCTGGTCTCCCCAGTTTGTAGCCTGCTGCTCTAACCACCAGCCTAGTCCTCCACTCCGCTGCCTTGGAGAAAAGCTGGCAGAGTCTACCTTGGTCAAGCTTGACTGCAGAGAGGAGGGGTGGGCAGACACTACTGAGAACAAAAGAGGTAATATAAAAATAAAAGAAAGTTTCCTATTTTCCAGGAAGTATTTTTAAAGCAATATAATAAACTCCTCATTGTATGAGCTACCCAATTAACATACTTTCAGAAACCATAGAGGTTTTTACTGGAAGGACCAGATGGGCCAATTGATCTTTATCTGCCATCATTTATTTATTTTTTAAAATTTATCTCTCGCACTATCTACACTACTAGGCAGGTCATAAACAAATATAAACAATATAGAATAATCAAAATATACCAAAAACATTGTAGCACAGTAATAAAAATATGATACATAAGCACAATGACCACAAATGACATAAAACAATACTGATATAAAAATATCTAGCATCATCAACAAACTTCCTCACTGTCACAGTAAACTTGGCCCCACTTCCTCTTTATTGGACCATAAAACTTACCAAGCATATTCAAATGCTTGTGAAAAAAATTAAGGCCTTCACTTTTCCCTAAAACTACAACTGGACAATTCTACTTTTAACACATGGGATGAGGGTGAAAGCGGGTCAA
Source organism: Rhinatrema bivittatum (assembly GCF_901001135.1). NCBI lineage: Eukaryota > Metazoa > Chordata > Amphibia > Gymnophiona > Rhinatrematidae > Rhinatrema > Rhinatrema bivittatum. The sequence goes on from NC_042621.1 coordinate 117,218,319, forward strand.
TTCAGGAGTAAACTTAAGAAAGACTGTGGAACGGCCTTCCCAGTGGAGGTGGTAGAGACAAAAACAGTATCTAAATTCCAGAAAGCATGGGCTATTACAGGGGATCTCTGAGGGAGTGAGGGGCATCATAAAGCTAAATGAATTGGGTGGATGGGCAGACTAGATTGGCATTGCGGTCTTTTTCTGCCGTCATGTTTCTATGTAACTCCTTAGGTAAAGAATTCCATAATTGTAGAGCGGTTATAGAAAATATTCTAGCCCGAGACTTAATCAGCTTTACCAAGGAAATATCCAAAAGACAACATTTACTACATTACTGTATTCTTAAATGATCATGACTTGCTTTGTTCTGGAGTACATGGATGACAGGTTCTTTCCCTCTCGTTCACCATGAGATCTGAGGCATCATTTGCTAACTGCATTTGTATCTGTGGAAAATCCGATCTACAGATCCTAAACTGCCCCAAGAGTCCTGGCAGCAAAGACGGAAAACAGAGCAATCTTCCTCTGAGAGGGGATAGAGAGAGGTGGTAAATCCCCTAGCTGGAGCAGGATCTTTGATTTCTGATGTGCCCTTGGTAGATGGCAGCACAGACAGAGGCAACCAGGACGGACATTTTGCTGAGAACCATAAGAGCAGCTGAACATTGAACCTCTGTAAACTTTACACCTCCACTTCCTCCGGGGCTGGGACAGGAACAGCAATCGGTGGTCAAGGGGTGAATTTTCAACAGGTTTCAGTGCGTAAAACTCGAAGGGACACGTGCAAGGAGTAGTTTGCAAAAGCTTGAAGAACGTGCCTGCCGCCATGGCTTAGTGTGGCAGCCAAGTCGCACATTTTACTTTCAGAAATTAGCGCCTACCCAAAGGCTGGCATTAATTTCTGCTGGCGCCAGGGAAGTGCACAGAAAAGCAGTAAAAACTGCTTTTCTGTGCACCCTCCGACTTTATATCATGGCGATATTAAGTTGGAGGCCCCAAAAGTAAAAAAAAAAGTAAAAATTAAAAAAAAAATAAAAATTAAAAATCGGCCCACGGCCCGAAAGACAGACGCTCAATTATACCGGCGTCCATTTTCCGAACCTGTGGCTGTCAGCGGGTTTGAGAACAGACGCCGGCAAAATTGAGCATCGGCTGTCAAATCCGCTGACAGCCGCCGCTCCTGTCAAAAAGTAGGCGCTAGGGACGTGCTAGTGTCCTTAGCGCCTCCTTTTACCTCGGGCCCTAATTTGCATAGGTCACCCTCCTGTATCGCGCGCCCAGGAGAGTGGCCTGTGCACCCGCCGGGAGAGCGGGCGTTCGCCAGCACTCCCGCGCGTTTTTCTGTATTGGCCTGCTAGAGATAAGAAGATATTAACAACGTACCATATTTGTTGCAAGTCAGAGTTTTCAGGGAGCGCACAGGCTTCCAGTACTACAACAATTTAAAGCCCAAGTTTTGGCACGAAAATTACAGAAGGCTCAAGGAAGAAGGGAAAGTAACCAATCAGGACGCCAAGAGTCTAAACCAATCAGAGAGCAGAAAAGACAACCAATCCAATCACTGCAAAGGAACATCAAGTAAAATAACTCCACTCCAGTTCAGCGTTCAATCCTTTAGGTGTAACTGTATCTAGTAAATAAATCCATTTTTGTTCCCTCTTAAATAGAAACTCAGAATAATTACCTCCCCGCGACGTGTATACCATGTACAAAATGGCAATAACACACTTCAGATCCCCACCCCGGAACGCCCCAAACCAAACCTTTTTCTCCTTGTTACACTTCAAGTATCCGCAATATTTCCATAATAGCATCTATGCGTTTACATGCATATATGCTGATTTTACATGCGTGATCACTGCTTAACTCACTGAAAATTTCCCCCAGTGTGCAAAAGTCCACACCCCTCCCCAGCTCTGCACCCAGGAATGCCTCCGCTCAGTCTGGATAAACTTATGCACCGATATGATAAACACAGGCAGGACATTTTATAAATGGCCATTACTGCATGAAGAGCACTGTTTTACACACACAGAAGTTGCTTTGAAAATTACTCCCTAAGATATAAAGTACACGAGGGTGGTGCTGTTCCACTTGTTATCATAAATCAGCGCTAGCTCTGCCTTGGTTTATCCAGAGCAGGAATACATTACAGCATGGGAAGCATGATTTCAGGACCTAGGGGTACTCTAATTAGATGGAGAGGGAGGGAGGGTTAGCATTTTCTGAGGTTATGTGTAGGGAACCAATTTTATCATAGTCCAAAAAAAAAAAAAAAAAGGCTTCTGTACAAAAAAACAGCTGCAGGAAGAGAGAACCTGAAGAAGGCCATGACCAAAAGGCTAGAAAACACCATTTTCCAATCAGTCAGCATACAGTGTGTCAAAACAGGATTTGTTCCCTTATCAACTGCGCTTTCAGGGAATCATATGTTCCCACAGCCTTTCCCTGAGAAACTCCATAGGGCAGTCAAAGAGCAACCAGGTGCATGACAGTCAGAAGCACCCAGAAAATTAATTTCTTAGCAGTTATTTTCTCCATTAAAGGTATCTTCAAAGGTCAGTCACTGTCCTTCACAATGTCAAAAGCAGAGTCATCTTTCATTTATTATTGCTAGCCTCACCATTTGAATAGTGCACACCAGATGTACATGACACTGCACAGACACATATTCGGAGCTTATGATTTAGTCAAAAAAGAGCCTTTGGGTTATGATAGCAAGGCCAGGACTGAGAATTAAGATATGTGACATTAAATTGAGGATACACAGTAACATGAAATATGAGCTCTGTAAATATGTAAAGGAGAACTCTGGTTATGAATATATCTGGCTCCTAGTCAGCCTTTTGTTATTTAGTGCAAACAGGCATATGGTTATCTACCCCAGTTCTATGTAAGAGACACAGAAATGGGCTCCCGGTCTAGAGCCTAGATTGACAAATCTGTTGTATGAGCAGGAAGAATCAAAATTCAAGTATAAAGCACAACAGGAGGCATTACGTTATAACAGTGAGCCAATGAATGGAAGGAAGTAAGCCAGGTGGGCTGCATGCAGGAGCAGTGCTGGTTATCCAGTAGAACCAGAGGTAAATGTAAAGCAGCCTGAAAAGTTGACTTTATAGACTGATTAAAGCTACAAGAATCGGGCAATCTCTATAGGAAAAGCAGGAACCGGGGTAGAAAGGGTGGACCCTACCAGCTTTTCCAAATAAAAATTATTCAAGAATTTCTTTACACTGGGGTCAATATTCAAATGGTTTGTCCAGCTAAGTTTGGGACTTAGTAATAAGCCAGATAAAACTTATCTGGATAACTTGGAGGTGGTCCAGGGCGCAGTTAAGTTAGTTGGATAATATTCTAATATTCAGAGTTAGCCAGCAAAATTCACCGGCAAGCTGTGGTCAGGCTGGAGAGCAGTCCTGAAGTTAGCCGGATAAGTCTATCCAGTTAACTAGGATTGTATCTGGCTACATTTACTGCCTAATCAGCAGAACTCCACTGAATATCCAAGGGCACGGTATCCAGCTAACATTAGCCGGATAACATGTCCGCACGTAGTGCTGCTGAATATTGAGCTTACTGTATACAAGTCATATCAAAAGCCTTCACAGGCTCATACTGAGGGGTAAGGCACTATATTTAGATAATAAATTAAACTAAACTAAATGATTTTCTCCATTGCGAGAACATTTTAACTTTGCCTATTTTTTGAGTTGCTGATTCTGAAATAACCTTCCCAACAGAATCAGAGCCATCTTCTTGGTCTGTGCCTGGCCCCTACTGACCATGACCATGATCTGCTTTTCTGCCTGTACTTACAGGATTCAGCAGGACCGTGAGGAAGAGCTCACCCCCACGAATGCTTTTGTCCAGCTCCTTGGAGCCCCCAGGATACTCATTGTAAAAGATGGTGTGAGTGAAAAGCCCACAGGTCTGGCGAGGCAGCACCTAGCAGGGAGATAAAGACAAAGGATAAAGCAACAGAAGCAAATAGAACAATCTTTGTACTACTGGGAAAACGTAAAGAGCTGCAGGCGCATTTCTTTTGCTGGGCTGGGCACACCAGTGATGAATCAGTAAATTAAGTTTTGATCCCTGGATTCAAGTCTATTATTTGCTGTAAACAAATGTGCAATCATCAGCTAAACAATAAAATAATGTATGGAGTAAAAATGAACAATTGCGTGGCAACTATATCAACCATGATAATCCAAAGAGGCTTGCTTAGAGTCCTCTATAAAGTTTAATGGGACTGAACTGAATAAGCAAACACCCAAGAATCCAGAGAGGGCATTCCACAAAGACATTAGAGGTGTAAAGGCACTTTACAGTTATAGAGGATTAGCACTTTACAGAATATACTCATCACTGAAAAGCCAGTAGTACAGGGAACATACTGGGTCATCTATCAAACAGTGGTATGTGTCAACTTTTGCAAAAACACCACCCTTGGTGTCAATTTCAGTGAAGGCTGATACTAGTCTGGGGACCTCGTTCTCCACTCAAACAGCAGCAGCAGCTGGAGCAGGAAAGCTAACAGAAAATCCATATCCCAAGCTGACCGTCCCCCCCCCCACTGAGGCGCCAGGCCACCATGGAGCAGACACGATGATGTTCTATATCGCTGTCCCAGGGCAAGAGGCAGGCAGCATTGCAGGTGGTGACACAGACTATAGGATGGGTCCTGAAAAACCAGCCCCTGCAGGAGGTTGAGAATTAAAAAAACCCCAAAAAACCCCCCATATACACTCATTTAATAAAACAGCAACATTAAATTTAAAGTCCAGATAGCCAGTATACCCCATATAGAAAAGGGCAAAGCGAGTTGGTGAAAGGTGGCACACAATTGGTAGAGGTAAGAAATAGTTCCCAAAATTAAGCAATGTGTGAATGCAAAAAATTGTAGGCACAATTCAATTCATAGACCTTTGTCCATATACATCTTCACCTGAGTCTTTAATCCATGTTGCTCAATCAGAGGGCAAAATGCCTCTGTTAGCAGCAGGAAAACTGAATGAATTCTTTGCCTCGATCTTTACCGAGGAGGATGTTGGGAACATACCGGCACCTGAAACATTCTTTAGTGGTGATGATTCTGAGCAACTAAAACCAATCTCCATGATAATGGAGGATGTAATAAATCAAGTTGACAAATTAAAGAGTAAAAATCACTGGGACTGGATGGCATCCACCTGAGAGTCCTAAAAGAACTCAAACATGAAACTGCCATCCTGTTACTATGGTAGTAATCTGTAACCTATCATTTAAAACAGCCACACTACTTGAAGACCAGAGGGTGTCCACCTTGACACCAAGTTATAAAAAGGGCTCCAGGGGTGATCTGAGGATCTATAGACCAGTGAGCCAAGCCTAACATTGGTGCTGGACAAAATGATAGAAGCTTTTCTTAAAAACAAAATCAGTGGGCTGGGCAAAAGGACGTTTGGCCTTACAAGTATATAATATTTACATGTGGATAAAGCTGAGCCAATTGATAGAGTGTATTTAGATTTTCAAAAGGCATTTGACAAAGCCTTCCCTGAGAGACTGCTCAGAAAATTAAAAATCATGGGATAGGAGGCAATGTTCTATTGTGGATTCGTAGTTGGTTAAAAGACAGAAAACAGAGGGCAGGAATGGATGGTCCATTATTCCAAATGGAGAAAGGTCATTAGTGGAGTACCTCAGAGATCGGTACTGGGACCTGTGCTATTTAACATGCTCGTAAACAATCTTGAAAAGGGAACGACAAGTGAAGTGATCAGATTTGCAGATGACACAAAATTATTCAAAGCTGTTAAAACAGCAGCGGATTGTGAGGAACTGCAAAAGTATCTTGCAAGACTGGAAGGCTGGGCATCTGATTGGTAGATGAAATTTATTATGGAAAAGTGCAAAGTGACATACATAAGGAAAAATAATCCCAATTACGGGTATATGGTACTGGGTTCTATACTAGGAGTCACTACCGAGGAAAAGGACCTTGGAATCCTTATAGAAATGCATTGAAATTCTCGGTTCATTGTGCAGTGGCGGTGAAAAAAGCAAACAGAATATTAGGAATAATCCAAAAAGAAATGGAGAATAAAAATGGAAGATATCATATTGCTCTGTATCGATCCAATGTGCACCTTGAGTACTGCAGTTCTGGTCACCCCATTTAAAAAATACATCGTGAATCTAGAGAAATGCAGAGGAGGGTGACAAAAATGATAAATGGGATGGAACAGCTCTCCTATGAAGAGAGACTACACAGGTTAGAACTCTTCAGCTTGGCAAAGAGACAGCTGAGAGGGGACATGATAGAAGTTTATAAAATCAAGAGTGGGGTAGAACAGAAAAAAAAAGGCGTTATTTACCCTTTCAAATAATTCCAAAACAAGGGGGACACCTCTATGAAACTAACAATCAAGAGATTTAAAACAAATTGTAGAAAGTCATTTTTCACTCAGCGCACAATCAAGCAGTGGAATCTACTGCCAGAAGACATGAACAAGGCAACCAGCATATAGCATAACTGGGTTGAAAAGAGATTCTGTCAAGTTCCTACAGGAAAAGTTCATAAAACATTATAAGCCAAGTGGATTAAAGAAGGCTTTTGCTATCTCTGGGCCTGAGAAACAGGAAATAGATCTACTTTATAGGATCTAACAGGTACTTGCGACCTGGTCTAGCCTCTGTCAGAGTCAGAATGCTGGGTTCGATGGACTTTGGTCTGACTCAGCATGGCATTTCTTGTGTTCTTCATGCCCTGCACACCTCTCTTCTAGTTCAACGTCTTGCTGTGTTATTTGGCCACTATTGCTGCCTGACCTGTTCCTTCTGTCCTACCTTCTCTCCTAATTATATTAGGGTTTTTGCTCCCCCCCCCCACCAAAAGAACAATAACCCTGCCCTTCTTAGGATCTTGGAGCCTTGCTTCTGTTGCTGCCTGACATGCTTCTCATGTCCTGCCTCTCTTCTGGTTCAGTCCCTTGCTGTGTGCTATTGGGCCACCGTTGCTGCCTGGCCCTGATTCTCTCTCTCTCAGTTCAGTGTCTTGCTGTGTTGATGCCAGTCCTCTTGCTGCCTCACTCTGCATCTATGCCGGGGACGGGGTTGATATCACTTCTCTTGATACCTTATACTTCAATCGGTGTCTTGATGCCACTATGCTTACCACCATACGCCTCCCTCTGAATTTTAGGGTACTGATGATATTATGCTTGCTGTCATATAATCCCTCACTGTGTTTTGGGGTGTTGAAGTCACTGTTTGCATGACTTTCTCATCTTTGGGTACAATGGGGTCTTCATGCCACACTTTGTGCTGCTTTATGCTTTTCTCTGTGCCTTGGGGAGTTCACGTCACAATTGGTACATTTTGCCACTCTCTCTCTCTGTGCCTTGGGGATGTTATGCCACTGCTGGTATTGCTTTTTCCCCATCATGGTGTTTCGAAATGTTCTTGCCACTATTGGTGGCACTTTGCCCCACTCCTGGTGTGTTCCTTCTGCTTCTGATGCCTGCCTACAAGTTTCATTAAACTAGGTTAGAAAACCTCAATGTGAGAGTCAAAAATAGGATGCATTGCTTCCCTTATTGATTTTAATGGAAATGAATGGACTTGGGAACTCAGCTGAAAATTTTTTCTATGCATACCCCTAGTATATAAGCATGCCATAGAATACATTAATGCAGAAGCAATAGGTTTCAGCTAAATAAAAACACTGCAGTTGAGTAGAGCAAATATGCTCTATCAGCAGCAACTGATGCATTGGTTTCTGTGGGGAACGTTTTTGCACAGCCCTTATGCCTCAGTGCTGCTTTCATAGTCTGTGTCCTTTTATATGGAACACTTATTTATTTTATTTATTTATAACTTTTCCATACCGAAGTTCAAATAACAGAGTTAATTATCACTCCGGTTTACATTGCAACCATAAAAATCAGTGACAAAGTTGTCTTACATAGAATAGGGGGGAGAGAAAAACTTGGATACAGCTTAAGCATGGGGAGTAACGTGTCAAAACTGGTAAGAACTGATAAGAGTTGGCTTTTTGGGGTAACAAGGTATTCCGAGGGAGGGGGTAGGAATGAGGGATTGTAAGGGGGTTGGAAGGTGGGGGGGGGGGAGGGTAGCGTTTTTCTTTTTACAGCTAATGAACTCACCATGATCCCATTGTGGATGAATCCTCGGCGGTAGCGGGCAGGACGCAGGTGTGGGTATTCTTCTGTGCTGGTCACTTGGATGTTCCAAACAGATTTCCAGGCCTCATATAGTTGGGTATGTATGGGGTAAACCCCAGAATGATGTGGTGCCACTGCATACCCCATATCTATGGGAATACCGTGTTCCTGAAAGTACAAAGCACATATGTTTATAATCGGTTCTACAAGATTTAATTGCCTCCTCTTCTCCAAGACAAAGGTAAAATAACTTTCAAAGAACTGTACACAGCCCCATATATATGGCTGAAAGGAGATCTACTGCAGTATTTTATAACTTGTGTGCATCAGGTAGGCGCAGATTATAAAATAGGTGTGTATCTACCCCCCAACACATACATGTATGTTTGGTTATGCATGACTATCTGCAATGCATTGAAAGCACATACTTTATCTATTTTATAAACATACACACATTTTACACGCAAAAAATATAAAACTTGCTCAAATAAAACTGTGATTTATACATGGAAGTTGGTAAATTCTAAAACATGTGTGTGTAATTTCAATTATTAGTTTGTAGATACCTCCACCAGTTCACTCAGTCCATCTCCAGTTTGAGACCCTCTTAGTACTTCTCCCTGAACTCCCTCCAGTCCTCCCACCCAACAGCAGTAGACAACAGATGAGCGTGACATCATTTACACTAAATAATTAGCAGGTGAGAAACTGCATGGATAAGTTGTGTAACGTATTTGCATAAATCTCTTATAAAATAGCAACTTAAGAACATAAGATATGCTATACTGGATCAGACCAAGGGTCCATCATTTCAGTATCCTGTTTGCAACAGCAGCCAATCCAAGTCATAAGTACCTGGCAAGTACCAAAACATTAAATAGATCCCACGGTACTAATGCCGGCAACAAGGAGTGGCTATTTCCTATTGATTAATAGCAGGTAATGGACTTCTCCTCCAGGAACTTATCCAAACCTTTTTTGAAACCCAGCTACACTAACTGCACCAACCACATCCTCTGGCAACGAATTCCAGAGCTTAATTGTGTGTTGAGTGAAAAAATGTTCATGCGCGTCCTTCTTGGCCTTGCCATGGAACGCCCCTTTCTTGTACAGATATATATATGCGCAAAACCAAATATACGCACATAAATGTGAACTTGAAAAGCCCAATGTGTGCCGAAATTAGGGGATGCGAGAATATGTCAGGCTCGTGCATACCGAGCGGACTTTAAAAGCCACTCAGATATGTGCATAAATGTCGCTGTGTGCACAACTTGAAACTTCTCAAAAAGGGGCAGGGCATGGGCGTGGTCGGTACTTGGGTATTCTGAGACTTGAACAGAAGTGCCTGATCCAACGCGCACCCCTGGCCACGTTACTTTACTTCTGCTATGTTTGGTGCAAAGGGTCTGGGGTAACTGGGGGACATAGGGGCTATCAAACCAGGGGGGTTTGGAGGACGTAGTTGTTAACTGGGCGAACTGGGGAGGAATTGGTAAAATAGGCAATGGCGCCGGCACGCGTCCCTTTAAAACTTTGCCACTTATGTGGTAGAAACGGCTTTTGCGTGCACAGGCGCATGTCCACTTAAAATTGGGCTCACTTGTGTACCTGCACGCCGGTTTTAAAATTCACCTTATATATTTTAAAATAGCATGTATGTGCGTACAAGCTAGCTAAACGCGCATATGCTAATTTTACATGTGCAAGTCTTTTGAAAATTTACCCCAAATTGAATTGCAAAGTGGTTAGTAATGTATATTGTTTATAGCTATAGCTTCCAATGTTTAATTTAACTGGACTCCCTAATGCTCATGGAATTGAAAGGTAGACTGGCATGGAATCACATTTTGAGGAAGGGGGGGGGGATGAGATGCCCTATCAGTGACCCTGTTGTAAATCTATGGTGGTGATGTACATCTAGATACAGAGAGTTCACCATTCAAAGGTTCTGTCTGCCTGACTTTAGAATTAGCCAGACAAAAGCCAAGATTTGAATACTTCCCACAGCTCAGCAGATAAATTTTGTACGCACAAGTCATTATGTGTAGAAAATTTATCGAGATACAAAGAAGTGCCGAAAGGGCTTCTAGATTCAGAGACAAACTTTAGCCAGTGAACACAAATACTGAGAACGCTGTCTGGCTAAAGTTACATGAATAAGTTTAGTTGGAAAAATAACTGTCCCAGTGGAAGACTTACCTGGTAAATCCTGCTTAATGTCCGGCTCTCTGAATACTGACCTCAGACTGTTAACGTGTGTGAATTGTATAAAAATATTGACCCTGCATCAGTGTTCCCTCTAAGCTGTGCACGTGTGCGTGCGCAAATGGCCCGTGAAGGCCGCGCACATGGTACAAAGTTTAGTGCACAGAGTTTTTAATCCTAGAGTTTTTCCAAAAACTAGGCAAATTATTAGGCATAAAATCATTATACTTGCACAGCAATGATGGGAGACACCTAACGTGCGCTACATAATGTCTGTGCCACTCTGTGGTTAAGAGACCTCATCTCTACACAGTCCATAGTATTGGTTTAAACACTTGCTCCAAGGTTTCTGTAACCCCAGTGAATTTAGGCCTAAGTGCACACACTGATGCGGCTCTCTGACACAGGCCAGGATGCCACCTGTTACTTAGAATTGACTGCTAGCCTGCTAGGTCATTATTGGGATGAGGTCAGGGAGAGTTCATACTCCCAACCTCCAATGGCATAGCTGCAGTGGTTCAGGGTACAGTGACACAGTGTGGATGGGAGAGATGCTAGCATTGTTAGGCTACACAATACACATGTGTACAAGAATCTATGCTCTGCGTCAGCAGCTAGATAACTGAGTGTATATGACGCCATGTGGTAATATAAAATCTTTTATAAAGAACATTAGAAAAAGATAGTGTCAACTGGTTAAGTTTAAATAAGTTGATATTTAAGTTAATTACAATTAAGATAAGATTTGAATGCATAAAAACCAAAATGAGTAAAGGTGTTAAACCCAAGAGAACAGCTACATCAGTTAAATCTGAATGGCTAGATGAGACTGTCGAAACTAATACTGAGAAGTCGCACGGCCTAACTCGTGTAGCCCTGCGTGAAATTTTTTTCGTATGATGGAGTCATTTGTCTGATCTGCGCTGAAGCGAAAGCTGTAGGAGAGTTTTCTATGGGTAAAAGTTGGAACAAGGTCTGGAAACTGGATTTCCTCAAAAGACATCTAGTAAATAAATCTCACATTGACAGTGTAACAAAATTGAAAAATATGAATCCACTATTTTGCAGTGGGTTGAAGAACCTGTTACTAGAGACTCCAGAAGAAAAGCAAAGGAGGCAAATCGTTGTAGAACGGAAGTGTTCAAATCCAGATGAGATAAAGTTCCTGACTGACAGCGTCTTGCAAGCCATCAAATTGAACTCCTCTATGCTGGCTGTTACAGATATAAATGAACACATGGCCAAATTTGTAAAGCTGCCTGATAGTTGGAGAAGTAAAAATTATGCATTTGAATTTCTTGAAGTCATCAACAGCAATGTTCAAAATGATATAATGCAAGAAATTTCTTCTGATTTGTTCCACACTTTAACCATTGATGAAAGTACTGACATATCTTTGACCAAATGCTTAATACTTTACTTTAATTATCAGCCTAGCAATGCTTTGGATTACAAAGTATCATTTGGTGGCATTTTGCGATTAGAACATTGCAATGCTGCTTTAATCGTATCTGCCATCAAACTCTTTTATACAGCAAACAAGCTTGATTTAAGGAAGATGGTTATGTTTACATCGGACAGAGCCTCTGTTATGTAAGGAAGAAAAAATGGAGTAGCAGCACAGTTGAAAAAAAGAAATCCCACACCTAACTCAGCAACACTGTGTAGTACATCGTGAAGATTTAGAAATAACTGATACATGGAAAGAAGTCAAACTGATGCAAGACATTGAAACTCTTATTAGAACTGTGTACTCGATGTTTAGTAGATCTATTTCTAAAAGAGTTAAATTTCAAGAAATCGTTGACGCCTCAGAGCATGATTCAGTGGCATTCAGACCTTTAAATGAAGTGCGATGGCTGTCGAGGCATTTTGCTGTGCAAGCTATAGTTCGAAACTATGCTGTTTTGTTACAATATTTCGAGGAAGAGCGGGGAAAAGACCCAATTGCCAAATACTGTTTCAAGAAGTTGAGCACTTCTGAGTTTAGGGTAGCTCTGGAAATTTTGAACGATGTTCTATCAGATTTGGCTTCATTGTCTCTTCTTCAGAAGAAGAAGGGTTTAACAACTCTAGAAGCTCACCATCTAGCTCGTGGCAAACTGAACAAGATCAGAAGTCAATATCTAACAAGCTCACCTCAGTGGAGTCAAAGTGTTAAAGAACTATTACAGGTACCAACCAATAATGCAGTCAACACAAGCTCGCTGATCACATTTATCAATCTCTTGTGTGTCCATCTGGATGAAATGCTTCCAGAAGAGGAAGTACAGGCTTGGGCTGCATTCGATATTAGGTCACTTGTCAATTGTGACTTCGATTTCGGAATTGATAACACAAAATCACTTTGTGCTCAATATAAAGTTTCTGCCTGAGAAGTTAACAGTAGTTGATCAATACGACAACTTCAAATTCGTTGTTGCTGAGAAAATCAAAGAGAGTTGTTTCAAATTTGTCATCTATGTTGTCATTTGTAACTCAAAATGAACAATTCAAAGACCTCGCTGTGTTGATGGATATTGGAGGAACATTCATGGTATCCAGTGTAGACTGTGAACGTGGTTTCAGTTTAATGAATGCTACAGATGGAGCATTTGGATATGATCATGCGTGTGAAGAACTATCAACTAGATGGTGGAAATATAGATCTTGACAGAATCTATAACGAATGGACAAATGTCAAAGACCGCAGGGAAAAAATTGTAAATATTATGGACTGTGAAGTTGTGAACTGAGTTATGAGGCGCAGTCGCCCATTATATATGGTATAAAACAAATAAACTGTTACGCTTTCTACTTGATATACCTTAGTAGCCTCTTTAGTTAAGAAGTATATAAACATGTTAACATTTCACTTGGTCTTCACTTCTTTTTTTTAACTCCAGTAGGCTGAGTTGTAAGTTTGCACGCACAACATTAAGTTAAGTTTCGGAAAAGTTGCACACAACAAAATTTTTATGCACATAACATGTCAGAAATTAGAAGGAACATTGCCATGTATGCAGAAGTGCATGCCTAGGTGCAGAAACATTAATCCATGCTCAACTGTACATCTCTGTGTCTCTTCTACCATTAATTGCTGGCCTTTGACCATGAAAGCTGAAATTTCTGGTAATCTAATATCTAATACCACATGGCGAGCTATAATACATGATAGGGTGTGCAGTGAAAACTTTCAGTTATATAGACTGGATGTGCTGTGAAGGAGGAGATCAAATATCCTTTCGTGTGCACCCCAAGGTATGTTAAAACATTCAGAAAATATCCTCAGATTGAAATAAAAATACCCCACATTCTGCTTTTAGTACAGAGAACAATTATCAAACCATGGATAAACAGCAATTTACTGGCATAACCCAGCGATTTGGAATCCACCCTCCCTCCACGCGGATAAGAGCACCCATGCACTTTTATCCGCATTCAGAGGCAGGGTTTTCGGAGGCATGCTGAGTCTGGGGAGGAAAATAATGCATGTAGACTGCATTTTCAAAGTCCACGCATGCTATTCTCCATGGAAAAAGTATCTGCAGAAAAAAGCAGTACAAAAGTCTATGGGTACTCTGATGTTTCAAAGTACATTTCTTTTAAAAAATGTATTTATTGCTTATATTAGAACAAACATCAAGAACATCTTGAGTTAGAAATGGGTAACAACAGGACAAGTTATGAGAATTGACATAAAATAAGAACATTACAATAAGAAATAAGGAGGTACAGCTTCCTACTATTGTACCCCTATTAGCCCAGCATCAGGAGGGAGGTCCAAGGGAAAAATTACAAAGTAATAGGAAAACTACACAACTAAACAAAAAAGACATACATGCAATTTACCAATTATATGCATTTCCTACCACAGGGTAGGTACCAGCCCAAGAGAGGACTATACATTCATCACAACTTGGTTAGGAGAAGCCTTGGCATTGGGAAAACATCTCTAAGTTGGTTTAGGACAGTAAATGCATAGCTTTTGTTAGTATGTTTAATTAGGCATTTGCACGGACAGCGTAAAAATACCCCCAAACTCCCACACCGACATCAAGACACTCCTGGCACATAGCATGGGTTACCCTACGGACATCTGAGAAAACACACCTTTTACCCAAAAATAAATCTTCTTTATGTCAGAAAAATGATTTCAAAGTTCAGTTATAATCTGGTTCCAAAACACAAAGACACAAGAATTGCCTGCATCACTTCTCACTTCAAAGATTGCTCCAAATATTATGTAAGATTAAAGGTGTCCAAGGTCAAATCTCCTTCCTGTACCAGTGCCTCTGATCCACCTCACCTTTTCCCAGGCAGATAAAAAACTGTGGTGGGGGCATCTTGGATACTTCAAGACAATATTTCTTCCATTCTCCAAGAAAGAGATATCAGCTGTTTGAGGAAAATTAAGAAATCGGAAAATTAACAGAGGTGTCTTAATTTAAAATGACTCAATTTTGAAGTGGGCATTTGTGGAATCTTTGATGATTGCAGCATTTACCAACTCCAATGACCTGAATTGTTGTTTTCAGCATGTGACTGCAGGATCAGATGCCAATTGTGAACCTTGTGATGAATATCCAGACAAAAGTCATCAAATTTTTAATACTGTTAGTGAAAGACTTCACTAAGATGCTGTACATAGGGCCTGTTAAGTAATAAGCCCAGGTCTACCAGGGCTGAGAGTGTTGAGGTAGTTGTGGGTGGATCCTTGGGCCGGTAGCAGATGACCACGCCCCCGGGGGAAGATCCCGAGAGGGATCACCGGTCAGGCTCAGAGTATGGAGACAGACACACACTAGTTCTTTTACTAAACAGTATATAGAACCACCAGAGGTGGCAGTAGTGAGCTGAATTGCCCGGCTGGGCTGTAGTCCCTCAGATACTGGAACAGCGATCCTGGAAAAATGAGCTGTAGAGAAACTGAATATAGTGAGTAGGCAGGGTATGCAGAGTTCAGGAACAGAACCTTGATGGTAACACTCACACAATGGTTTCATGGAGGCAGCCCAGGAGCTGGAATGAAGTAGGCCCTCGAGGAGCGAGTACCCCTGGTAGGTCCAAGGAGGCAGAGTAGCTTAGGTAGTGAAACCCTTTCCCTTGCTAACTCGATTCGTTAGCGATTTCAGAGACCTTAAATATCCGGTGCAGATGATGTCATCTCAGGGGGACGCCTGGCACTTCAGTCGGGGCCGCGCCGCGCGCGCGCCCTTAGGCTCCGTGGAAACATGGCGGTGTGCAGCGTCTAGCCGGTCCGGGGACGCTGGAGGAGGACGGCAAGAGGACGCCGCGGCAGCCAAACCTCCAACAGGCAAAGGAGGGAGTCGCCAAAGCGGTAAGGTGGGCGTAGTGGAGACGTCAGGCAGCAACGGTCGCAACACTGAGCTCTGTTCCCCGATAGCTGCAGAGATTGCAACACCACTGGTTTAGGGCAGGTACCAGAAGGCTGCTGTAATTGTACTTTCCAATGGTCCCCCATCTCATCTGGGGAGAGGCTAATAGTGCCACCATCTCTTGCACTCCTGCCCTGCCTTCCCACAAAAGCACTATCTCCAAGGAGCTTGTTCCTCTGTCTGGCATCCTGCCGGCTGCTGCTTCTGGTCGCTCTGGGGATGTCTGCTCGATTCAGGGTCAGTAGGTCAGCAGAAGCTGAACACTGGGTGCATCCTCAGGGCTCAGTCACCTCCAGATCCAGTCAGATGTCCCCCCCTCTCCAGGGCTTCCGGCAGCAGCCCATCCTTGAAGAAACAGCAGTGCTGGTAGCAACCCAAGTCATAAAGGTGCCGATCAAGGCCTGAGAGGGGCTGGAAACCATGGCAGGACAAAGTCTCATCTTGCCTTTCCTCTTCACCATCAGGAAACAGGATAGGAAAAAAAACTGCAGAGGCAAAATTACAGGCAACAGAGGAGCTCAGTTTAAGGAGGCTGAGCCGCCAGATGACAGCTTGGTTTTCCCACTTACTTTCACTTTGAAACTTTGCACAAACTCTGTGGATAAAAAGTACCTATGGATTATGTTCAAAAGCAGATTTTTTTTTTAAATTGCCTACGCATAAACTAACCTTGGATCCTTTTTAAGGCATGGTCTGCTAGAGCAAGAGCACCTATTGTTGAAGGTGCTTCTGTCAGGAGCCTTCTCTGTGGACAGATTTTACTGAAATTTGGTAGCAGAGTGTGTCTTGCTGACTTGACATCAGTCAAACCAAATTTCAGCAAGATCAGTCCAGTGGAAGGGGGCCCCTGATGTGTCCAGAGAGCAAGGACAGCAGACAATTTCTATTGAGCAGGGAAACTGGAGTGGCAAAGAATGTAAGAAGCCGACGTGTTTTCCGCGAGTTACACTATTATCGCACACATTTGCTACTTGTTTAGCTGAATGCCCTTCTCCTTCAACTGAAATTTCAGTGAGACTTAGGGCACTTCTGATGTTATCAGGCATGACTGCAGCTGTCCTTTCATTGATTGCAACCTAATGAAGTATTGATTGGGTTCTGATAGCTCACACTGTACTGCGCTACGTTATAATTGTGCGTCCTGCAGGCTATGGCAGTCAGACATGTCGTACCAGGGCAAACTGCTTGTTAAGTTTCATCTGCTCAGCCAGGACAGTGACGTTGTGAAAGAGGTGAGGCTGCATGTGACTCCACATGTGGGGAAACCACCAGAACTCCTTCCTGTGTTTGAGCAGCATGTCATCTCCTTCATCTTCCTCGTTGGTACCTGAAATGCAGAGAAAGAGAGAAAAGAAGGGCATTCATGCACTGAAATCAATGC
The DNA here is from genome assembly GCF_901001135.1 of Rhinatrema bivittatum. NCBI lineage: Eukaryota > Metazoa > Chordata > Amphibia > Gymnophiona > Rhinatrematidae > Rhinatrema > Rhinatrema bivittatum. The sequence goes on from NC_042621.1 coordinate 117,235,436, forward strand.
GGGACACAGCTAATGCAGAATAGGTCAGGTTTCTGTTTGTATCTTAAAGGAAATCCTGAACCTATGCTAGGTTCAGGATTTCCAGTTGTGGCCAGTTGTGATGCAGTTATCTCGCATATAACACTACATTATTCCCATGTTGGGGTTTTTTTTTTTTTTTTAATTTGTGCTTTATAGTTGCTGTTGACAATGGTCTCCTGATTCAAGTGCTGACATCAATTCCACTTAAACAGAACCTTTTATGAGAGAAGTCACCCCGTGTCCCAAAAAAGGTCCTGCTTAGGCATCGATGCCCAACTGCGACACTTCCCAGAGAATTAACATGAGAATTATCCAATGATGCTGTTGCACAGGCACTTTGCACCAGCTAGAAAACAAATGAAAGAATTAACGTTGCATCCAGAATATCTGTTTCATGATCACCCCCAGAAGGCAGCAAAAAAAATTGTACTACAGATTAGGATTGAGTTTTAGTAAAGCCAGCCACTTTAATAAAACCTTTTAAAAGCAAGATATCAAAGAAATAAACTATCAAGCATTTTTTTCTGGAAAGATTTTTGTCTATCTGTACGTGTAACATCGCATATGAATTTAGACACGATGGTGCTCTCTCATTTAAAAAAAAATAGACTGGGAGCCTTAACGCTTATTTTAAAGAGAGGTTTTGCATTAGAATTTGAGAACTATTACACTGCTGTAGAAGAGGAAAGGATTCACATTTGTGTATAATACATTTGCACCACTAAATCCTTGTCGCAAAAAACAACTACAGCATTGTTTTAATGCATGAAAACTGATGGAGTATCAATCACGTCATCAGCTGAGAGGCTGTTCCATTAAGCTGGTATCACTCTTGAGCATTAAGTCCAGTAACATACACCTGGGAGTCAAATGCAGCAGGGTAAGTGCTCCTGATGAATCATTACGTAGTAATAAAATAGACTTAGACTTATCCTCTTGAACTCACATTGTGCAGAGGGAGATGCCATATTACCAACATCACTTTCATCCCAGCTTCTAGGGCACTAGTGACAGCAAGAGATTAAACATAGGCACCCAAACTAGGTGATGTGGGAACTGGATGAAGGCACACAAGACAGCAGGCATGTGGACTGGACTTAGGGCAAGAAACCATTGAAAAGGGAAGGTGTATTTTCTCTGTTTCTCTTAAAAAGAGAAATTTAGTGTTACCTGTTAACTTCCTTTCCTTGAGTCCTGGTACACCAACCAGACTAGTGGTTATCTCTGCCTACTAGTAGATGGAGACAGAGGACACACCCTTTTTCAGTGACATCATCACTTGGTATATAGGCTGAAGCTGCTCCGGCAAAAGTCAGTATTCTTATGTCAAACCAATGGCAAACATCAACTGCCCCTAAAACACAATTAACTTTAGTAACATTAAATAGAGATTTCAGAAACAGGAGGGACTGAAGAAACCCTCCTGTCTGTCCTGGTTAGAAAGCAAACTCTTCTCAGCAGGGATCGTATCCCACATGTCTCTGTGTGGAACCGGGCATGCCAATAGTGCCATAGGAGAGATAAAGAGCATAGAAGCAGCAGCCTCAAGGGCACCTCAAAGGTAAAATAGAAATTTTCTGCCAAACCTAAGGTCTGCTGTCAAGGATACCAGTGCAGACCCTGGCTTCCCGGGAGGTTCCTAGACCAGTATATCAGGACTCAAGGAAAGGAAATTAACAGGTAAGACTAAATTTCACCTTCCCAATCATCCTGCTTCACTAATCCAAATTAGGGGGCATACTTAAGCCCATTCCAACATGGGTGGGAAGAAGACAGGGCTGCTCCGAGAATGCCTGTCTCAAGGCAGCATCTTCCTTCGCTTGCTCATCTACTCTATAGTGTCTATGAGAAACTGTAAGGTCTAAGTGGCAGCCTGAGCTCTTATAGAATGAGCACAATGCACCCTTGGATACCTGCTGACGCTTCAACAAAGGCTCTGCTTGATTTACAAGGACAATGAGGATTCTGAAGCTGCCTCACCCTGTGAGGTCTGCTGAATAAACATCTATCGGTTAGCCAAAAGGGATTAGCCATGTTTTAAATACCTAAAGAAGGTTCAAGAAACTTAATAAGGGGAGAGATTACTCTTACCATCACATTCCCCTTTATGGGACACACTGGAAGAGATACTGCCTGTTTACTGAAGGCAAAAAAACGGCCTTGGATAAGAAGGATGTCACTAGTCAAAAGTGAACAACGCTGTGGACAGATCATGAGGGCTCAGTGCCAATTAAAGTCCATAATTCTGGGCATAGACCAAGAGGGAGACAACTTTAAGGAATCTCCTCAAACCAGATTCAAATTCCATTGGGGCACTGGAGCCAATAAGGGAAGAGCAAATACGTTTAACACTGACCTCCCTGAATTTGATGTCTATACCATGAAAAAGCTGTAATCGTGACCTCCAGGGAATTAAGGGCTATTCTGCCCGTAGTCGCCCATTGGGTCTCAAGGGCCTCTAACCAGTATCAGCATGTATAGCACATATGTAGCGTCATGAGATACCCCAAAGTGGAGGCTGGCACTACCAGGGCGGTCTGCCATGGGCTGTCTGCTTTCTTTTGCTCTGTGGCTTTTCCTGCATATGGGACAAACAACTGAAAATTCCAGCTCTCTTTGAATAGCCTCAGAGCATGCCATCAAAAATGCTCCTGACAGGCGGTGGAGATCTCCCTTTAAGGGCTGGTTTATTTCCACAACAGTGGCCATTGTCCAAACATACCTCTGGGAGGGAAAACGCCAGAGGCATTTTGACTTTATAAGGGCAGGCTGAGTTCTGATGGCTGCGGCTCCTGCCACAACAGTGAATATTTACACCTGCGGGAAGTGTCTCCAGAAAGAAGATGACCCTTTCCTGCTCATAGCGCTGTGAAAAACTACAGTGGCTAAACTTTATCTTTTAGAATAAAAGCAGCTTTACTGCTGCTGCCTAGTCAGTCAGTCCAGAGGAAAGTGAATTAAATCCGAGTGAGAGTGTGTGTGTGTATGTGGGGAGGGGGTAGGGCTTGAAGGAGGGAAGAGAAAGGGGAGAAAAGAAGGGGGAAGAGAACCCATACCCACAAGCCTCAGGCATTCAGGTAAGGAGGACCCACAAAATACCTCTCCTATCACACCTCTTCAGTCTTAACTAGGCTTGCCTGGAGGCCTAGTTGCTGCCCACAGGGTCCTGCTCAACCAGGTCTGGAGGGACCCTGGAAGTCACTTACTAGACGCTGCTCAGGCCCATAAGGGAATGTGGGAGTCGCTTACCAGCTGCTGTTCAACCGGGTCCAGAAAGGAACCCTGGGAGCTATGATCCAGGACTGCTCCAGTAGGGGAGCAATCATAAAAACTGTTTGCGCTGGGAGCAGAGACCCGAAATCCTTCTGCACTAGCCAGTACACGTCTGTCCACCATATGTTAGAAACGGAGGACTACTGACTATTGCCGATGCAGCCCCAAACTATATACCAAGTGATGATGTCGCTAAAAAAGGGTGTGTCCTCTGTCTCCATCTGCTAGTATGTAGAGATAACCCACTAGTCTGGACTGGTGTAGCAGGATAAGGAATATATTTTTTTTGGGGGGGGGGGGGAAGAAAGATAAGCAAGGGAGAGCAATAAGGGATGATAAAAGATGAGGATTCTAGTCTCCCTACTAGATAACATTCTCCGATTAGACAGCTTCTGCATGGCTTACACTACGTCTGCTATGACAACTGATTTGACATTTCACCTCTCCTGGTCTGAACATACTGTACTCCAGTGGCTATGATGGCATACCCAGATTCAGTAGAGGGGAGTACATACTCATGCTATATATATATATTTTTTTAAACTTACAGGGCTTTGTCATTTCCAGCTGCATAGTCTCCTTACCTGTGTGGTAGAACTTCCCCGAGAAGCCCAGGTTGAAAGTGAAATTGGGAACTAACATTCTCATCTTGTTCTGTGTGTTCAGTAGGGCCTGCGAAGGTGAAAGAGAAAGGAGCAGAAGTGAGGTATTAAACCCCTGAATATCTTCTTTGCCAGTGTCAGAGTGGGTTTTCTGTAAAACTTTGAATTAGAAAATTTTCCCATGCAATACTTTTTGTCATTTACATACAGGACCTGATTTTTAAAAACATTTACTCGAGTAAATGGCTTTTGAAAATTGCTATGACAGTATGTTACATTTACGCACATAACTCCTTTGAAAATTACCCCCATAATTTGCAAAAATATTTCTATACAAAATTTCCTGATGCCCTATATAGATTTGTGGCCTGATTTGACATTATTTGACCAATGTAGTGAGTAAAAAAAAAATACCCTACCATATTAATTTCCTATGCTGCATCTCAGTTTCTCAAGGAACCAAGTAGCTGAACTGACTGAATGTGACTGGTGGTGGTGGGGAGTCAATAGAGACATTTAATGTGATTTTAATGTTAAACCAAAACAAATTCAAAGCTTGAAACTGCCCAGTTTGCCTAATATTGCATAGGCCTCCATTCATTGTTAGAAATGAATTTTATGAAACTATTACTTTTTAGAAATGGACAATATTCCAAGGCAAAATAAAAAGAATGGGAAAACTTTCTACCCTACAATTCCGTTCAGCATCTCATAAGGCAGTGCATCTAGGCCCGTTAACGTAAGCAGGCCCAGGCCTGAGCAATGGTTCAGAGGTCACTGCTGAGATGTGTTCTTACACGCTGCACAAGTACAAAGTGGCTTTGGGAACAAGAAGCAGAAAAAATGTTGCTTCCTTTAGAGATCAGAAGCAAAGACTTTTGCTTGTGAGAACAAAGAAAATACTCATTAGCAGCAGGAATATTTGGATGCAATAACGAGCAGGTACAAATAAGATGCTAAAAACCACCATGAGCATTAGCAACTCATTATAAATACAGCTGCTTGCCACCTGATAAACCCTCTGTATGAACACCTGTTTCTTATTATTCTAACTCGTTCCGCTTCCAGAGCTGGGCTCAGGTCCAAATACTGAAACCCTGCTTCATGAACAAGCCTGAGAGGGAAGTGTGAAGATCATCAGGGGTCCAGCATCTGACATCCTGCTTAGGTAATTCTGTTCCCAAGAGCATGGCGTACATCTTGAACACTAAGTCCGCTCTGATTAATCCCTTGACTTTGCACTACAGTAGGGTCTAGGGAAGCCACTGCACAATCATTCTGAAATATTTTACTGAATAAAAATATTGTACACAGTATTCTGTTTGTCAGGAGTACACTACATTCAAAAAAGCCAATCTTATGTAAATAAAGATGATTATTTATATGGTCCTTATAAGGCAAGTATGATCAGGCCTGACTCTTGCAGAAATGACGAGAGACTAATTCAAAGTTAGATTAATGCAATAATGGCACAGACTCTTCTATCTAGCAGTATAGGGCTACATAGAAATGACGGCAGAAGAAGACCAATCGGCCCATCCAGTCTGCCCAGCAAGCTTTCACACTTATTTTCTCATACTTATCTGTTTTCTTTTTTTCTTGGGAACAGAACTGCTACTGAGTGCAATGACTAAGACTGAAAGCCTTGTGCAGTCAAACAGGCTCCTTTGATATTGTCAGAACCAAGCAGGTCCCAAATTGGCAGCAGTGGGGGCAGCAAGCTGGGTTCTGCCAGGGAGAGCTATACTAGCTTTAGGGGTTTGGGAGAGCAGTAATATTCCTACAACTTCAGGTACTGAGAGCTTAAGACACTGTGCAGTGGCTTCTCTCTCTTTCTCCTGCGCACTATAAGACAGGACTCATGTTAAGGGGGTCATTTTCTATGCGGATCGCATGCAAAAAGTCCCTTTTCGCGTGCGATAGCTAAATTGGGGCGGGCTCTGGGCGGCGTCCGCTCTGGAAAGGGAGAGTTGGGACGGCACCGGGGCGGACGCCGCGAAGACACAGCTGACCGCGAAAAGGTAAGGACCCTTTTCGCCGCCAGTTTCGCGCCCAATAGCACCACCTTTTACGATAGCAATATTGGGTGCGAAAGCCGGCAGCGATCGCACCGCAGAGGTGCGATCGCTGCAGGCCTGCCCCCACCCCCGCTTCTGCGACCTTAGAAAATCTAGGCCTATGTTTGCTACATGCTCTTTGGATTAAAAGTTCTATTCTGAACTCTGACACCACTGTGTCTACGTCCTGGTCAGTCCCCGATAGAAAGAAGGCACTTACCGAAGTAAAACCTACGGATCCATTTTCAAACTATGCTCATTGCTTTGCTTAGATTTTTTTAGGCTGGAAAAATTCCTAAATTTTACCTTCATTTAAGCCTACAATTCGTTTGTCTTGATTGAGGCTCCTAAGGTAGATATCTGGTGCTGAAAATCAATGCTCCATGCTTAACTTTCTTTCTTGTCCTCAACTCCACCCCTGTAGCCACCCCCTGCTTAAGCTCTTCAATTTAGGTTCCTAGCCAAACGTTAGGAGCCTAAATCCTTTGAATACTGCATCCTTACCAACTACACAATGTTCTTATCAAGAATATTAAGTACACTGGACCCAACATACTTTTAGTCTTAGCCTTTCCCCACTGACATGAATGTGAAAATAATTTATTTCAATGGGCATTCAACTCAACAGAGTAAATAATGGCAAAAAAAAAAAAAAAAGAGACCAACTGGCTCATTCAGTCTGCCCACTATTCTGTACCCATGGCTAAGGATATAGCTCAGCTACCTGCCAAAGGGTGTAACTGCTGCAAGGAATCTCTCCTTATCCAACAGAGTCTCCTTTGTCTTCCTAATTTGAATTTTAACATCTTGGGTAGATTTAAAAACTGCAGTGGAAGTCAGTACTTGATGATGTTCTTCATGAAACGTCATAATGTTTTTCCCCATCACTTCATACGTCGTCATCATGACTGAGGAGATTTCCACGTTTCTACCAACATCAGACAAGGTTTAGTCACAAAAATAGCTCAGATCTTTCACCAGAGGTCTTGCGAGAAGCCTGAAACAGATGGGCCTTAGTTCAGCTTTCAGAGTATTTAATTCCATTGCAATGACCTCTTCAGACCAAATGCTCATCTTCTGGCGAGCTCAGAAACCAGAGGTTCCATCTCTCATACCGACAAAAACACCTTAAGACTGTGACAGAGAATAGCGGTAACAACAGCAAGCAACCAATCGGCTTTCCATAATTTCAAACACTCACAAGCCAATGATAAAGGAGAAGCCAAGTGAAGTAAGTTCCCAGAGACTCAAGAGTCACCAGCATTACCGAAGACAATAATGAAACTTGACCGAAGAGAAAACAAATATTCTGCATTTATATTATCAAAGTAAATGAATATGGGCAGTCATTCCTAGATTGAACTGGATTTCTCTGTTATATTTATTTTTTTGATGAAACTGTTCAGAGTTTTGTGTTCCTTAAATCACAAAAATTGTTTCCTATCATGTGGCTGTTGCTTTAGATTTGCATGAGGCTGTTAATATGCAGGACTGAACAGGACACAGAAATCTCTTCTCACTCCATATGTCACCAAAAGACTAGAACATGGAAAAGAAAAAAAAAGCAGATGGTTCAAGAGCAGGGCCGGTGAAAGGTTGTTAGGCACCCTAGGTGAACCGTCTGCCTTGCACCTGCCCCCCTCTCTCCCTCCCTACCCCCCCCCCCCAGCCCTGTCCTCATTCACTGAGATGCCACTCATGTGCTGCTGAGTGTTTGCTTTTCTCGGCTGCGAGCAAGATAGGCACTGCTCACAGCCAGCCGATTCTGTGCTTCTCTGGGCTGCAAGAAGGATGGGTGTTGCTCATGACCCACCAAGTGTCTACTCCTCTTGGCCGCGAGCGGGATAGGCTCTGTTTGCGGCCCCACATGGCTGCTCTTCGCCGCCCCCTAATGGCTGGCGCCCTAGGCGACTGCCTACTTCACCTAATGGGATGCACCGGCCCTGCCCAAGAGTCTTCGTATGTTGCCCTCATTTTGATTTTATGGCAAGTACAATGTCATTAAAAAGCCAAGGGTTTTCTGGAAATCCTATCCCTCTGCTCCAAAGGAAGTCACCTGTTTGTAAGATCTTCCCAACTTTTTCTCCCTAGGGATAACAAAAACCATAATGCGTACCAAATAACTAAGTTTCAAGAAAGGTTACTATTCCAATAAAGTAGCTGCAGCAATAAAACTAAGCTCCCTGCATATTTCACAAAGAATTCTAAGATCACCCAATAAAGGTTTGATGGCAGTTCCAACTACTCAGAAGGCGCACCTTGGGGAAGTCCACAAACGTGCAATTTCAGTAGCAGGCCCCATTATCTAGAATAAAATTCCACAACCATTCAGGCAGACAATGGATGTTAAAAGTTTTAGAAAAATGTTAAAGATATGGCTGTTTGAACCAGTTTTATTCAACTGAGATTTTTGTTATAATGAACAGAGTTTGACAGCATGTATTACTATTGGCACTTATTTTATGTTATTTTTATCTTTTATGCTATTTTATGATCGAATTTATTTATTTAACATTTTTTTTATACCGGGATTCATGTAAATTTTACATATGGTCTCGGTTTACATTGTAACTGAAAAACAGGCATGTGAGTATGCAATTACATAGAACAGGGCATAAAACTAGGATCAGAATACATGGGGAAAAACTTTGAACATAATAAAGGGGAAAAACGCATATTTATATTAATAGGCGCCTATATTTAATATGAGAGAAATAAAAACTTTGGGGTAAGCTGATGTAGAGTAGGGTTACTAAATTGTAAGGGTGGCATGATTGGATAGTCTTAATTTAGAATGTTGCCTAGTGTGATGGTTTTGATGTATGTTGTTGTCATACTTAGAACGCTTGCTCAAATAGCCAGGTTTTTAGTCTCTTTTTAAAGTTGATAGGGCAATGTTCTGAACGGAGTTCTGGCGGTAGAGAGTTCCATTGTGCTGGACCTACTACTGACATGGCTCGTTTGCTTAGAGAGGTTTTGATGTATGTTGTTAGGAGAGTGTTTTTGTATGCTATTCTCGTCGGTCTGGTTGGTAGATGTGGTTGAAGTGGAATGTTGAGTTCCAGTGGAGTGAGCTTGTGGATGGTTTTGTGAATGATCGTTAGTGTTTTGTATAGGATTCTGTACTTGATTGGGAGCCAATGTAGGTTTCTTAAGATAGGGGTAATATGGTCTCTCTTGTTGGTCTTAGTCAGTATCCTGGCAGCGGCGTTTTGCAACATTTGGAGGGGTTTAATGGTGTTAGCTGGAAGGCCGATTAGCAGAGAATTGCAATAATCAATTTTGGAGAAAATGATTGCTTGGAGTACTGATCGGTAATCTTGGAAGTGTAAGAGTGGTCTGAGACGTTTAAGGACTTGCAATTTATAGAAACCCTCCTTAGCAGTGTTGTTGATGAATCTCTTTAGGTTTAATTGATCATCCATAATGACTCCGAGGTTTCTCACCTCGGAGGAGAAGGAAGCTGATTTATAGGGTTTGAGTTTGGACTAGCATAGTTACCGTCTTGAGAGATGAGGAGTATTTCCGTTTTATTGGAATTGAGGATTAGGTTAAGGCTTGAGAGCAATTTGTTGATGGATATAAGGCAGGTGTTCCAGAATTCTAGTGATTTTTGAAGGGAATCTTTAATCGGTATCAAAATCTGTACGTCGTCTGCGTAGATGAAATGCTTTAGTTTTAGTTTGGAGAGGAGCTGGCATAGCGGTAAAAGGTATATGTTGAAAAGTGTCGGTGATAATGAGGAGCCTTGAGGGACTCCCATAGATGAGTCGACGGGGTGTGATTCATTGTTGTTGATTCTGACTTTGTAAAATCTGTTTTGTAGAAATGACTTAAACCAATTTAGAGCAGTGTCTTTGATTCCGATGTCGGCTAGTCGTTCCAGGAGTAGTGAGTGTTTTACCGTGTCGAAAGCGGCTGATAGATCGAGGAGTATGAGTATGCAGGGTTGTTTTTTATCAAGATTCAGGAGGATTGTGTCAGTTAAAGAGATTAGAAGAGTTTCAGTGCTCCATTCTTTGCGAAAGCCGAATTGTGACGGTGATAGGATTTTGTTGTCGTCTAAGTACTCCGTCAGTTGCTTGTTTACTATTTTTTCTAGTATTTTAGAGATGAAGGGTAGATTTGCAATAGGTCGAAAGTTGGCTGGGTCATCTGGAGAAAGGTTAGGTTTTTTCAGGAACGGTTTGAGGATTGCGAGTTTCAGAGGGTCAGGAACTGAGCCTTGCATTAGTGAACAATTGATGATGTCTGAGATTGGTTTGGCGACAGTTTTAGGGATGGCAAAGAGTAAATTGGAAGGGATTGCATCTGTGGGGTGTGATGCCGGTTTGAGTTTTTTAAGGATTGTTTCGATCTCTAAGGAGGAGGTCAGTTCAAATTTTTCCAGAGTTATGTTCTGTTGGAACTGTGCTGAGTAGAGGGGGGGTAGAGGGGAGCCCATAATTGCATTTAAAGGTGTGATAAGATCTGTGATTTCTTTCTTTAAGTAAGTTGCTAGCTCAGCGGCTTTTGTGGCGGCTTGATCGTCCGGGATGGATGGGGGGGAGGATTTGGTGAGAGATGAGATGAGAGAGATTAGGGCTTTAGGATCGAAGATGAAATGGTGAATTTTGTGTGAGTAAAAATCCCTTTTAGTTTGTAAGATGGCTATCCGGTAGCGGTGCATGAGAGACTTGTATGTCTCACGGTTGGCTTGTGATGGATTTTTTCGCCATAAAAGTTCCTTACTTCTGAGCTCTTGTTTCAGGGTTTTCAGTTGTGGGGTGTACCAGGGTTTTCTGTCGTTCACGTTGGGAAGGGTGCTTTTTGTAATTAATGGGCAAGTAACGTCTGCAACGTTCTTTGTTATCTTGATCCAGGAAGATGTGGCTGACTCTGCGTTTGAGAGGTCAAGTTTGTTTAATGCTGATGTTAGGTGAGTGTTAATGGTGTCGGGGTTGCACAGTTTACTGTATTGGAATGTGGATTTTTGAATAGGTTTAGGGGAGGGTTGGATGTTTTTCAGAGTAATAGAGATCATCTTGTGGTCCGACCAGGGGACTGGTGAGCAGATCATGGATGAGGCGGGGGTAAGGTTTTCGTTAATGAAGATTAAATCCAGGGTGTGACCCGCTTTATGTGTTGGTTCCTTGATGATTTGGTTGTAGCCCATAAACGAGTGTAGTGAGAAATGTTTCACAGCTGGAAGATTGTGGTGATTTGTCCACGTGGAGGTTAAAATCTCCCATTATTATAGCAGGGGAGTCTGTGTTAATGTGTTTGGCTATGAGTTCAATTAACGGGGATGGGTCTGATTCTAGGCTTCCTGGAGGGGCATATGTTAGGCATATTTGTAGGTATTTGGACTTGAAGAATGCTATTTCGAGTGAGGTTGATGAGTTGGTGGTCTGAAGGGATAGGCCTATTTCTTTTTTGACGGCTAATAGCAATCCACCACCTCTTTTTTTAGGTCTGAGGATAGAAAATATGTCGTAGTCCTGTGTGGGGAGTTGGTTAATTATTGCCGTATCCTCAGGTTTCAGCCATGACTCAGTGATAGTGCAGCAGTCCGGCTTTGATTCTAGTAGGTAGTCGTGTAAAAGGTGAGATTTTTTTAGATTGATTGTGCATTGATCAAGGTAAGGGAGAATAGCGTGAGGCCCAGAAGTTGGTTCTGGGGTGATGTCATGATTGGAATATATCTCTTTCGCGAGAAGTAGGGTGTGGTGTGTAGGTTTACAAAGTTTCTCCTTCGGTTGTAGATGATCGGGATATCATATGTGTGCATGAATAAAGATGTCTAGGGAGTTATCAGGATGAATGCTGTAAAGGTTATCAGGATGTTATCAGGAGTTATCAGGATGAATGCTGTAAAGGTTAACAGGAATTATCAGGATGAATGCTGTAAAGGTTAGTTTGGATGCTCGAGGTGTCAGGATGATTCTGTGAAAGATTAGAGAGGTTTGGATGTGCAGAGGATAGAACTGCTGGCGTCTGGAAGAGATCTTAGGGCTGTTGGGCTAATCGTGGGGTAGGCCACTTAGAGCTTTATCCTGAGGTCTCCTGTATTGTTGTCCGTTTGCTGTCTGTCTGGAAGAGAGTAATGAGGGTCTGGCCCTATTGACTGAGATGCTAGGGCATGCTGGGTATACTAGGAGAGAGAGAAGAATGAGATTCAAAGGGGGAGCGTGTTTTAGCTATGGTTTCCGGTTTTCAGTAAGTTTGAATGCTCTGAGTGCTCTGAGATCTGCTGTCTCTGTGATTTGTGATTAAGGGCTGTCGGGATAATCGTGGGGTAGGCCTCTAAGTGCCTTAACCTGAGGTCTCCTGTATTGCTGTCCGTTTTTTAAGTGAGAGTCTGAGGTAGTAGCGGGTGTGGTTTATACTCACTGTGTAAGAATATCCTATGGTTGGGGAGGCTGGACGTCTGCGAATGGTTTTGAGTCAGGTTGCAGGTTCCGATGGTGAGGTACGAGAGATGAGTTCGAGAAGATTCAAACTTGGACTGTGGGCTCCGTTCTGCTCTGCGGGTCTGCACGAAGGGGCGCACAAAGGGGCGGCCCCTTTGTGCACCCCTTTGGCGCGCAGCGCCTCAGATCGCACTTGCTTTTTAAATTCTGGGCGGGCTCCAATTGCTTGAGGTAGGCGTTGGGCGAATCGGCGGGCGAGCTAGGGCTCCCACGTGGTCGGCGTGGGGGCTCAGCGGAGGTAGGGCGAGAGGAAGGCCTTACCCCGATGGGCTCAAGCGCCAGTCGCGCGGGCCCCTCTCCCAGCTCCTACGCTCGCTCCTTCAGTGTTTTCCGCCATCCTGATGTCTGCTGGCCAAAGCGGCGCCTCGGATCGCACTTGCTTTTTAAATTCTGGGCGGGCTCCGATTGCTTGAGGTAGGCGGTGGGCGAATCGACGGGCGAGCTGGGGCTCCCACGTGGTCGGTGCGGGGGCTCCAACCACGTGGTTGGAGCCCCCACGCCGACCACGTGTGTCAAATGCACAATTTATGTATTGTGCATTTGATTTTTCTCATGATATCTGTGTACATTATTTTGTAACTCACCATGATCGCTAGAGGGGCAGGTGAGAAATATTTTTTAAAATAAATAAATAGCAAGGTGAACTGATACACACACAGCTTTGTTCAGAAACCAAATCTCACTTTCCTCCTATAGTATCGTAAGGCTCCCAATTTTTTGGTAACAAAGTCTTGAAGAGGTGAAACTAGTACTTTTTTTTTAAATAATTCTTTTGGAAATAAGACAAAATCACTGTCATCCTTTTACTTTCTAATTGCTACTTAATTGTAGTGTATATATTAATTTTTTAAGTTTCAGAGAGATCTTCATACTTAGCTACTCTCACTATGGTAAATCAGGGCATAACTGTGCTGATCATTATCCTTGATACATGTAAAGCATGAATACGGCAGGATTAGTGTATGCAGTGGCAGGGGGTGTATATTATGTCATATAACACTCTACACACAAGCTGGTATGAAATTAGCAAAGAAAAACAATATCATAATGAATATCAATTCAAGCACACAACATAGTAGGCATTACGTAAATTAATCAAGTAAATAAGAGTGCAATCATAAGAATAAAGAAAAAGTGTTATACAAAGAATACTTACCGAAAAGGTCCTCCCTGCTATAGAATTGTGTATTCTTGAAAACAAAGGACTGTATGCCACATATAAAACCAGTTATTCACGCTCTTATTCGTGACTCATTCAACGACTCACTGCTGCACACAGCTTTTTATATCTTATTTTCTCTAATTTTCGGCCATTGACTGCAAGTCAGGTGTTTCAATTTGCACTTTAACAAAAGATTTACAACCAGCTAACCTGGAAGGTATTTCAGTACTAGTCTTTGATCTTCCCAGGTCTTTTGAGGTTATCTTATCTCTATCAGCTCACTGGTGCCAGGGAGTCTCAGGAACAAAGGGGGAAATAGACGGTGATAGTGCCATTCCTTTATACAATCCCTGTACTCAACTTATATGCAATATATTGATCCACAATCATCAATCATTAGAGCCTGTTCTGATCCATAGCTCTCTTCGTGGTATAAAGTCTTTCGGGGATCTAGCTAGGCTTCCTAAATTTATCTTCTTACAAGTAGCTGATATGCAATCTCAGAAAGTAATAAAGATCTGTGAACATTTTGAGGTCCACATTCAATGTCGTTTGTTTGGCTAAATTTGGACTTAGCTGAACAAATGGTGGGATATGAAAATCCCACTGTGCTGAATGGCCCTAAGACAGCCAGATAACTTTATCTGGTAAAAAAGTTATCCAGTTAGCTTGGGGGTAGGGTGGAGGCATTCTGGGGTAGAGTTGGATAACTTTAGGACTGCCGAAGAGCCATCCAAAATTTAGCCAAATAAACTTATTCAGCCCACTTTGACATAGCTGGCTATATTCAGCAGTGTGAATGCGCCACTGAATATCCAGGCAAACATAACTGGATACGTTAATCAACTAACTTTTCTACCCAGCTGGTGGCTAAAAATGGACTCTTCCATGTCTAGTTTTCTTTAGTATAGAAACGTAAACATGGTTACGACAGTTGGTTAGGCAAATTTCTGTGTAATAAATACATCGTTAAACATCAGAAATGTTTTCTTCCTATAGGAAATTAGGAGAGAGCTGGGGACAACAGGCACTAACCAATGGAAAGCCAGCTTTAAAATGTTCAGTGACATTGTAATGTGCTCTGACCTCCCTGAGATTTCAGCTGAACTGAACTGGCCTGGTTTGTTCCCCTGAAGGAAAGAAAAAGAATCTATAAGTATCATGGGTATTGGCACATGAAAAGCCTGAGCCAGGGTTACTGGATACTTCACTATCTGTGACAGAAATCTAAATGAAATTGGATGAATGATTCTAACATTATAAGGGGTGAAACAGAGACACAATGGTGGGGAGAGAGGGGAGGGGGAATGGGAGAGACACAATGCTTTTATAAAGTCAGTATCTCTATAAGAAATAAAACAGAAGAGAAGCTATAATATAGGATACTAAAAAATGTAAAAATAAGAAATAAAATACGCCAGGAAAATAAAGAAAGCAAATTTGCTTACTGTAAATGTTGTTCTCCATAAATAGCAGGATGAATTAGTCATGACATATGGGTGACATCATCAGATGGTGCTGAATGGACCTTGCTCTCTTAGCCCATAGAGCTTTTTGCTGTACTGATCATGTGTGGGAGTTCCTGTGCGGGTGGTACTTTTTTGGTGTGAACGGCTCCAAGGAATGGCACTTTTTCTTTTTTACTCAGCCCTGAGCACCACAATGAAAATGAAGGGCTTGCCGACACCTGAGAACAACACTTTTGTTATTTGCTCCACCCTAACGAGGTGAAGGGGCCCCAGGCCTAATCCAATGAGGAAGCGGGGAGGTTTATTTGAGGTGCTCCTGCTCAACTTGGTACCCAGGAAGCTAGAAGAGTTCTGCTCTCAGAGAAGGAACGGCTGCGGCTTTTCAGAGATGGACTTCTGAAAGCACAGAGACATCCGGCCTTAGACTGGTTGTGGTAAGGTCCTAGGCACTGATAACAAATGTCGTGGCCATCAGTGATGGATATCTTACCATACAAGCAATCCTTGAAGCCACTGATGGTGAGCTTCTTAGTGACAGACATTTTCTGGGAAGAACTTTTTTTTTTTTTTTTTTTTAACAGCACTGAAAAGTGATGTTTGGGAGGCTGCAGAGCTAGAAAGGCAATAGAAAAATAGAAAAACGTTAGAAAACCGAATTTACCAACAGATAATACTTTACATGTTCATGCTGAAGCTCAGATGAAAAAAGAACAAGGGGCTCACAAGGCAGCACGCATACAAGAACTCTTGCACATGCTCAGTAGAGCAAAATGTTCTATGAGCTAAGAGAGAAGGGTCCATTTGGTGCCATCAGATGATGTCACCCATGTGTCTCTAATTCAGCCCTGCTTGTCAATGCAAAACCTAGAAATAACAGCAAGAGAGGAAGTAAAAGCGCTAAGCTAAACTACCAGGAAAACAAGGAAACCTAGAAATAACATTAAGAGAGGAAGCAAAAGAGCCAAGCAACAGATATGTTTATTTTTTTGGAGATGGGAGTAGTTCTATGGGTCTGGAGAATGGTGGATGTTCTCCGTCTTCATAAAAGAAGAGGAGGTTGTAAACTATAGGCCGGTTAGTCTGATCTTGGTGAAGGGAAAATTCATAGAGACTCTACTGAAGGAAATAATAGGAATATTTCTAGAATCCAGCAGGTTGTAGGATCAGAGGCAGTATGGCTTTACTAAAGTGAGATTTTGACTAAAAATTCTGATCAATATATTTCACTAGGTGAACAGAGAATTAGTTTGGGGTAAGAACTAAATGTGGTACTTGCCACAGTCCCAACATATGAGGCTCATATATGGGCATCCTTTTAGGTTCTATTTTAGTACCAATTTTATTTAATCTTTGTCTTGCTCCTTTAGCTACCTTAATCCAGAATCATGGTTTTAGTGAGTACTTTTATGCTGATGATCTACAGCTTGTGGCTTGTATTGATCTGAAGAAAAGCAAATTATAATTTATTGATTATTTATTATTATTGATCAGCTATGAATTTGTAATGGAAGTGGAGCCCTCTGCTGTGGCGTGGTTAGCGCTGCCTAATAGGCAAACCCACTAAGCCCACGTTGGCAACTGCCAGACGTGCCCTGGGCTGGGACAGAGCTGGCGCTTCACCTGTACCAGCTCCGTTCCTCGCAGATTGAGCTCTTGGCTTCCAGGGGCCAGCAGGACTTAGGCGGTGGTCCCACAGGACAAAGATGAAGAGAGAATCCACAGCCAAGATGAGGTCAGGACAGGCAGCAGTCAGAGAATCACCAAGTACAGGCCAAGGGTTGGGGCAGGCAGTAAGCAGAGCATAGTTCAGGTCTGAAGCAATGGTCAGTAGCAGGTGGCAGGCAAGAGAGTAGTCCGGGTCTAAGGCAATGGTCAGAGGCAGGTGGCAGGTAAAAGAGCAATCTGGTCCAAGGCAGAGCTCAATACCAGGAATCAGGCCAAGGTGGTCCAGACTGGGAAAAGACAGGACATGGAGGACCAGGACAAGGCAGGACAACAAAGGTAGGGCAACAGAGGCATGGCAGGCAGGACGATGAAGTGAGGAAACAATAACAAGACAAGGCATAAGAGAGGGCAACACGCAGTGTTAGGCAGGAGGACCTGTTGCTGAGGCAAGGAACCGCTATGTCTGGGAAGCTTATCTAGGCCCAGGCATGTGATGTCATCAGAGGGCACTGTGGAGCTATTCCTGGTACAGACCCTTTAAGAATAGCCATGCCTAGAGGAAACCCCCAGAAACATGGTGATGTTCAGGCATGGTGTTGGCATGGTGGTACCTTGGGGTAAGTCAGGTGGTCGCGGTGCTGTCCAGCAACTGGTCCATCAGTAAAGAATTGCTATCTTGCTGAAGTCACAGTTTGACTAATGGAGCAGAAATTAAAGCTTAATCCCATAAAGACTGAAGCCCTCTGGATTAGCAAAACCAACTGACCATTAAGCAGTTTTCCTGAATGGGTGTAAAAAATATGGTTACGGCATTGGGAGCTATATTCTAATTTATCAATGACTGATCAAATTTCTATGGTTTTATGAACAAATAAGATTTATTTTTTCTAGGAAAGACTTAGAATAGTTAATTCATTCTTTAATCCTTACAAGGTTAGATTAATGTAATGCAAAGGTTCTTCCTCCTGTTTGATTAGACCTTTACAACTGATCCAAAACACTACAACCAAACATTTGTTTGGTATAAAAAATGCCACATGACTATCACCACTGCTGATTGAGCTGCACGGATTGCTGATACACTATTGAATCAGGTTTAAGAGGTTTGTGTTTAGTGACCCAGGTACTTCTTAAAGGTGATCCACAGTATTTGGCCAATCAACTGGCTGCACCTTGAATACTGTGTACAATTCTGGTCGCCGCATCTCAAAAAAGATATAGTTGCGATGGAGAAGGTACAGAGAAGGGCAACCAAAATGATAAAGGGGATGGAACAGCTCCCCTATGAGGAAAGGCTGAAGAGGTTATGGCTGTTCAGCTTGGAGAAGAGACGGCTGAGGGGGGATATTATAGAGGTCTTTAAGATCATGAGAGGTCTTGAACGAGTAGATGTGAATCAGTTATTTACACTTTCAAATAATAGATGGACTAGGGGGCATTCCATGAAGTTAGCAAGTAGCACATTTAAGACTAATTGGAGAAAATTCTTTTTTCACTCAACGCACAATAAAGCTCTGGAATGTGTTGCCAGAGGATGTGGTTAGTGCAGTTAGTGTAGCTGGGATCAAAAAAGGTTTGGATATGTTCTTGGAAGAGAAGTCCATTAACGGCTATCAATCAAGTTTACTTAGGGAATAGCCACTGCTATTAATTGCATCAGTAGCATGGGATCTTCTTAGTGTTTGGGTAATTGCCAGGTTCTTGTGGCCTGGTTTGACCTCTGTTGGAAACAGGATGCTGGGCTTGATGGACCCTTGGTCTTACCCAGCATGTCAATTTCTTATCTTCTTATATATGCCTTCCCGCTCTCTGCGTTCTTCACAGGATTTGTTTGTAGTTCCTCCACTGTCGGTGATCAGGCTAGAACATACTCGACATTCAGCATTTAGTTATATAGCTCCATCAACCTGGAATTCTGTCCCATTGGTTATTAGGAAAGAAAAACATTTCAAATTTTGCAAAGAATCAAGAAAAGCATAGCTACTAAGCACGAACTTAAAAATGGAACATCATAGGCTTGTAAAAGTTGTCTTTTCTTACAAGCTATGATGTGCCATTTTTAAGTTCGTGCATAGTAGCTATGCTTATTTTTATTCTTTTAATTTTTTATGGCTACTATTAGTATTTTTAAATTTAATATTATGTAAAGATGTAATTTTTAAGAGTCTATACTTTGTTATTAGTCTAAATTGTCTACGTTTTTATAGAATGAATTGTGAACCACTGTGATTATAATGGTATGAAATGGCTGTCTATCAAGTATAATAAATAACAATAATAATAATAATAATAATAATAATAAATAAACTGAGCAGCCTGGGAATGGGCCCCAAGGTTGTGCACTGAATTAAAAACTGATAGGCAACAGAGGGCACTGCAAATGGCATTCACTCAGAGGAGACAAAGGTGATTAGTGGAATGTCTGTGGGATCTCTTATGGGCCCAGTTCTGTTCAATATTTTTTCGAGTAATATTGTGGAGAGATACTACTAAAAGGAAAATAATTGACTTTTTGAAGATGACACTAGCATCTGCAACAAAACAAACATCCTTGAGAGAACAAACAAAAATGAGATGTGATCTAAGAAAACTCGATTGGCGGCCAAATATTTGGCAATTCAGATTCAATGATAAAAGTACAGAATCATGTACTTGGGATGCAGAAATCAAAGGCGAGGAGGAGGAGTGAGAACTGCATCACCCAGGAGACTCTGAAGTGACCATGTCTGATCATCTTACTATAGTGAAACAGTGCGATAGGGTGGTGGCCAAAGCCTGAGGGATGTGAGGAAGCATAAGGAGAAGATTGAGGTGACAACGCCTCCATGCACATCAATGGTGAGATCTCACTTAGAATACTGTGTCCAATTCTGGAGGCTATACCTGCGAAAGGCAGGCTGAATGTTAGTCCAGAGAAAGACAACCCAACTGGTTCAAAGTTTACCCTAAAAACCAAATGAGATGAGACTTCATAAATTAAAATATGCATGCCCTACAGGAGAGGAAAGATAGAAGACATTTAAGTATCTCAATGGTATAAATCAAGCACAAGAGGCAAACCATTTTCAGAGGAAATGCTCTAGAACAAAGGCTGCCTTAAGGGCTGCAAATAAGTCAGAATTTCAAGATTTATACAACAAATATGTATGAGATCTATTTGCATCAGTTGCTTCCACTGTATGACAATATACCTCATATATATTCAATGTGGAAATCCTCAAAAGCTGATTGGGGTTGTGGCCCTTGAGGACGGGATTTGAAGATTGCTTCTTTAGAACAAGAAGTCGAAGAATGATGTACCATGGGGGTAGAATCAGAAAATATTTCTTCACAGAAAGGGTGATGGGTGCATGGAATGGCTTTTCGGTTGAGGTAGTGGAAACAAAAACAGTAAGGGAATAAAGAACTCAAGGTTACCTTTAAAAACCTAAGAAATGTTTAAAGATGCACTATTAAGGGTCTGTCCTCAGTTACTGTTGCTTATATTTTTAGGTATCTAGCTAGTACTCTTTCAAAGAATACAAAGACTAGGAAACACAATGAAGTTACTTAGTGATAGATTCAAAACTAATAAAAGAAAATATTTTTTTTACTTAATGTATAATTAAGCTCTAGAATTCATTGCCAGAGGATATGGTGAAAGCTATTTCTGTAGTTGCATTTAAAAGAAGTTTGGATGAGTTCCTGGAGAAAAAGTCTATAAACCATTATTAAGGTGGATTTGCAGATATCCACAGCTTATCCCCAGAAAAAGCAGCTTGAAATCTATCTAACCCTTTGGATCCTGCCAGGTATTTTGTGACCTAGATTGGCTACTCTTTGGAAACAGGATACTGGGTTTGATGGACTTTTGGTCTTACCCATTATGGTAAGTCTTAAGTTTCTATACTGCTTTAAGCAAGGATATCAGTTTTCCAATTCCCATAATCTTAAGGTCAGCCCACTGGCACAAGGGGGCAGCATCAGGCCAAAATCTGGTGCCTCTAGAGATGAAAGCCTAAGACAGATATATGGCTGGTTAAGTTAAAGACAGCAGCCATGCACACCATATATACTTCAGAAAACTCACTCTGCTTTGGCATTTCTACTTTCATCATTGCTAATTAAAGGACCAAGTGAAACCATGAGCTTGGTCTCACAGTATACAGCTGAGGTAACTGTATTAGAACAGTAAATGACAAACCTGATCTGCTTTCCATGACATCTTATCTTAGATATCGTTCTTTTTTTTTTTTTTGCCTTTTCTGAATAGATATGAATAAAAATATTATTTATTTTGTTTGTTATTTTTACCCAGAGAAGACAACAGGAGTGCAGTCTATACTGTTTGTTGCAATGTTCCTGGGTGGCAATGAGACCATGGAGATGCCTCTCTAAACCAGGCAAACCAGCTAAATTTTATTATGCTGCTTCTGTGCATGGAATCTTGCTTTTTTCAGTCTCAGTCTTCTACTCACTTGAAGCCACTGTTCTGTCCTCATGATAACAGACGGCCCTGTTTACTAAGCATTTTTCCCATAGACACAAAATGGGAGAAACCCTTTAGTAATAGGCCCCAGATTTTGTTATGCAGGAAACTGCTGATGTCACAGAAATGTTAAAAGCTTCATGTAAGGAAAAATGGCAGGTACAGTAAACATGAAATGGTAGCATGAAACAAGGGGAAGACCAGACATAACCAAATTGTTCTCTGAAGTCTTGGTTTAATGATAATACATTTTGAGGTCTCATAATACAAAACAGCCAGCAATAAATCTCTTCTCAGCCTTTCAATCTCCTTAGATAGGCATAATTGATCTCTGCTGGTATGCTATTACATGGAGTAATGGGGAAGCAAAGTACTTTAACGGCATCAAAATCTAGGAACCAAACATTCCATTAATATGCACCAGATGTTAACTTGCTTCAGATTTTGGAATTAACATGTAAGTGTAGAGACTACATAGGGATCTCCACTAGAGGTGCCCTAGTGTTAGGACCCATCAATATGGGTATGAGAAGAGCATACCATTTCGTTTCAACACTCCGATAGGAAGCTGCTGCAATGGTAGGCTCCTGCCTGTTCAAGAGTTAATGACTCCAGGGTTGGATGTTGGATTCTGGAGGACATGGATCCAATTTTGTAGTTCCCCTATTCTTTTTAGTTTTGGCTAAAATTCCTTTCCTGAGAAGCAAATGGATCATTTTGCTAGCCCACATCCAGTGGCTGGTGGCTGTGGTCTTACTGATTTTGAGTATTTTGGATGTGCCTGATTTATATGCTTGAGAGGAAGTTTTCTTGCTCACTCTTCCTGGCCAAGAGAGACATGGGGAAAGAGAACAAATTTTCCCTGTAGCAGTGATTTTGGATCCTTGAGCCTGAATGAGTCTAACAACATCTGAGAAGAGATTTGGAAGAGGAAGGAAGAAAGCAGACAAGACCTTAAGAACCACACAGTATATTCCTTTTTGACACAAATATTAAGAAGGCCATTGACAGAATGCTGGAGAGCTTGAGATTACACTCAACATACCCTGGTTTACAAGTATGGTTAATTCCTGTCATGACATGTACAAAATGAATCCATTGAAGACATTACTCACGTCTCTACTCTGGAGAATAGGATGGAGAGGTTTGGACATTGTGGAGACAAGCAGTGGACCACAGGTATTTGGAAGGGGAGAGACCACCAAGAGAGGAGATCCATTCCATCCAGGTCAGTCCAATACTCCACTCAAGTGAAGAAAGGAGACCCTTGGGGGAAATACGAAGGTACCACAGACACAGATTAAATTTTGGAGTTGAATTATTGGTTTGATCATGGATGCTACCAGGAAACATTGTGCTTGGTGCCAATTAATTTTATTTTACCGATTTGAATAGTAAACTTATTTTGGAACACCCAACTTATGTGTTCTGTTTGTTTATTGGCACTCTCTAGCATGCAAAGAGATAGAGCTGTGACTACCCACAACAACAGAGGCTTACTATATTCTTTGGGCCCTGGAGGTCTGTTCCCCTCCCCCTCTCTTCATTTTAGAGAATTTTCACCAGGAATTATTTGCAAAGATTAAGCCTTGGTATTGAGTGTCAATCCAGCCTTCATAACTAACACTACAAGAGGATCTACACAAATTAAGAAAAGCCCTAAAGTTGAATTTAAATTACATTTCCCTTATTCTCCCTCTTAGATTGTGTTGAACACAGAACAATGAGACCAAGGTGATAAATAAATCTTTGAACATAGCTGTTATTATGGAAGGATTGCCCTTATGAGCAGTGGTGATTTAGTACTGGGTGACCAACCTAGAATCTTTTCATTTCAGTGACCTGCATGGGTTAAATGGAAGGAGGCGTTAGTGGCCTGCACAGGCCAAGGGAGGAGAAAGCAGCATCAGCAGCCCCTGCGGGCCAAGAGGAGGATGTGGCATCAGTGGCCGGCACTGGCTGAAGAGAAGGTGGTGACATCAGCAGCCCTCACAAGCCAAGGGAGGAGGAAGCAGTGTCAGCAGCCCTCATGAGCTGAAAGAAAGGCGGAAGAGGGTCCAGCAACCCACAAGACCTGAAGGAAAGGTGATAGAGAGAGACTGCTTGGGACTGGGGTAAATTTGAGACAGGTCCACACCACTGAAGGGGGAAGAGGTGAAGAATAGTTGTCCTCCATTCCATCACACTTCCCTGCCCCTTCATCGGACCCCCCAATCACTTTTCATTGTTTTAGAATATCACCCTTGCCTATGTATTCTACTGCTGAAGTGATATTTGTTTTACTACATTTTTAGTTATCCATATCAAAAAGAACTCTAAGCAGTGTACCACAAATTCCAATGCATAACCAACTGGAAGGACATAATAAAACATAGAACCAATGTAATATAAATAATCATTGAAAACCCATCCAGAACCCAATCATTTTGAAACACTTAATTTTAAAATAATATCAAAAGAGAACCACCCAATCTCATTACATTAGACCAGTGGTTCTCAACCTTTTCTGTATCAGGACACACCCGAGAGATTACGCTCACATGCGTGATACACTGAACACATGATCATCATGTGACTAAATATGCATCCACAGGAATCTCCCGCCTCCTAACAACGGGTGCAGAGCAGAGCTAAGATATTTCCCTGTACAACTCACCATAAAAAATTATATTCTGATTCTGCTGTCATCTTAACAGCATCACAACGCCTTCCTTGTAAAATAATACATATAAACCCTGCCATACCTCAGCAATAGCCCTACCCATAAAAAGGCAGCAGTTCACCATCAGTGCAAAAACATATTGAGAAAATACAACACATAAGGCTGATACAAACCTCTAGTAAAGTACCTCATCTCAGTCACATACACACAGTACACAGACAGACCTTCCTTCACCAAATACAGAATAAAAGACCACAAATTACAAATGTGGAAACAAAACCTGGAATGGAAACCCCAAGACCTTCTGCATGAGTGCAAAACTAGAGACTAGAAACAAAATTATATTTCCTCCTACACTAAGCAAAGTTCAAAGAGAGAAGAAATGTATATTCTCAAAACTGTCATAGTATGGTCCTTGTACCCACTCACTCCCCTCCATGCTCCCATTACCCCTCACTTCTCCCAACTACTCAATCACCCCTTCACATGCTCATATCCCTGTCCAACATTCCCGACACCCCCCACCTCTGCATCCTCTTCCCCGTGTTCCTTCTCTCCCCTGGTTCAACTCTTTCTGTCCTTCCCTCTCCTCTTCCCTACCCAGAATACCTCTGACCACGTTTTCTACCCCTTCCTGCTCAGCATCCCCCATTCCTTGCTCACCTATGCCCCAACCCAGCAGCCCCTCACCTCCATCTCTCTCCCCTGCCCAGCAGCCCCAACCCCTCCCTCCTCTATCTCTCCCTACCCAGCAACTCCAACCTACTTTCCCCCATCCCTGACTTCCTATCTCCTCATGCCTTCTTGCCCAGAAGACTCCTGAACTCCTATCTTCCCACACTTTCCTGCCCAGTACATTTCCCCCTACTCCTTGCTCCCAGTCAGCAGAAAAGACTTCAGTCTAATCCAGAGTCTCTCTCCCTTTTTATCAGCAGCAGATGAGGGCAAGAAGCATGAGGAGAGAAAGATGAGGAGGCAGCAGTAGCTGATCTACAGAACACGCACCTTTCTCCCTTATGCTCCTGTTTCGCATCCGCATGGAGTGAGGAGAGCATCATCAGCCTCACTGCCAAACCAGGCCGAGGAAGATAAAGTTGGTGTCTCTTCGGGCCCATATGAATAGGAGTTGGTGATATCATGCTCTGATCTGAGTGAAGGAGGAGGGAACAACCTCCCACTGGCCAGGAAGAGGAGAAGAGCACCTTCCTGTCATACCCAATAAAAGAAAAGTCAGCCAACTCCTGCTCACACTGATGAGGAAAGATCAGTCTTCTGCTGGCTCTGCGACACACCTCCCAGGACTTGCGACACACTAGTGTGTCCCAACACACCTGCTCAGAACCACTGCATTAGACCAAGCCACATAAGGTCAAAACAAATTATGCAGCCCTAAAAATACTGCCCAAGAACCATTATCATAAAGTTACATTAAAACAATAACACTGGTCTACATCAGTTTTGCTGACTACAAGATAACATGTGATCTTTATGCATTTTAGTATGCTGAATCCAAAAATCACATCCGTTTCCTCCAGTCACGTCCGGTTTTTCCGCAAAACGCTGTCTACTCAAACTCTTATAGCAATAATGTAACATTATTATTTAGATATGCTGAATATGCAAAAAGATAATTAATGCGCAGAAAGACATGCTGAATTTCCAAATTTCCTGCTCTTTCACATAAGAAATTGAAAGCTGGCATATTTGATGGCCCGCAAATTAGGCTTCTAATCAAAGACAGAGAATTCCTCAGTACCATGAAAACCATAGAAAAGGATGCTTGATCTGCTTTTTCTGACGTGATTACAGACTTTCTTGGCAAATTCAGGGCTGAAAATTATAACCTTTTAGTTCAAAATTTGTTGATTGCTTTTCAAAGACTGGGAGCAAACATGAGTGTCAAATTACATTTCCTTGATAGCCACCTGAACTACTTCCCCTCAAATCTTGGAGCTATGAGTGAAGAACAAGGAGAATGCTTCCACCAAGACATCAAGACCATGGAACATAGATACCAAGGCAGATGGTACACAAACATGATGGCAGACTACTGCTGGTGTTTACAGCGTGACAACCCTGATCATAACTATTCCAGAGCATCCAAAACAGAGAAAATTTCTCCCTAACAATTAAAATTTACCCAACTATTGCTCTCTTGGTTAGACGATAGACTTGTTTTTTTACATGAAACAAATATATTGCGTGCTATCGTTTCTTCAGAACTTATTACCCTTGATATTCGACTTTATAATCTTTAATCAAATATTTCTCATTTGTGAAAAAATTTGATGTATTGCATATATTTTTTACTTCATATCTGGAATCAGCACCTTTCATTTGGGTAAAATCAGCAAAAATAATTAGGTCAGCAGAAAACGTTTTTTCAAATGTAGACCAGTGTAATAGTTCTCAGTAAGATTAGCCAGAGAAAACAGCAGTAAACAGCCATGTTTTACACATCTTTCTGAAGTTTGTCTGATCCTCCCTTATAACAGATCCAAAGCCCCGGGACAGCAAACAAAAAGGGCCACTTTCTAGTTTCTTCATGTTTCACCTTACTTAA
This sequence comes from Rhinatrema bivittatum, assembly GCF_901001135.1. Taxonomy (NCBI): domain Eukaryota; kingdom Metazoa; phylum Chordata; class Amphibia; order Gymnophiona; family Rhinatrematidae; genus Rhinatrema; species Rhinatrema bivittatum. The sequence goes on from NC_042621.1 coordinate 117,261,830, forward strand.
ATGCAGTACTGATAAGAGGATGAGTGAAGGGTATGAGCTGATACACATATCTATATATGAAGGTATGTATACACACACTTCCAATTTCAGATATTAAGGGCCTAGCAGCTATCAGATGCCAATGAAGATTTTCCAAAATGGGGGGTTAACAGGACCCTGCAGTTTCAGACTCATTAAAATCTTTCAGCTGTATTTTGGGCAATCTGTAATCTACTTAGCCATTTCTCATGCAGCCTATAACTAGAGCATTACCATCGTCCAGCTGCCCTCACCCTAGATCAAGACTTACAGTAGCTAAATCCTCTCTAAAAAGATAGAAAAAAATGATGCTAAAAGGATGCCACATCTGCCTGCTACCGAGTCTAGGCATTCTCATGTCTAGTTGCTATAGGAACACAAGTTTTATTCTGACTGACAGAGAAAGAAGGGAACGGAGGCCTAAGAGGATTAACATTCTTGTGTATCAATGGAGATTTCGAGTCTGTCATGTGTTACCATGACAATATTTTTGCCAGCTGACAAGCTCCAGACAACCATGCAAGATGACAGACCCCCAAAATGCTATGACTTACAAAGCCCCAAAAAGAGGGCTCTGATTATCCAGTCATAAAAGACGCTGTCGGCATGAGGAGGTTTGAGGGGAATGACAGCTCAGAAATGCTTACCACCGTGGCACACAATCCTCATTATTCAGTGCGTAGCGAGTAAGACTCACATGAGAGAGCTTACTTTTAATTACTTGCTCCATTTTATCCTGAAAAGCCACGTATAACCTCCGAATCTCGGGAGGCATGAACTCTTGGAACAGTGGCAACAAGATGCCCCTCCGCAGAAAGTCTTGTGTTTCCTGACACAAACTTATTCAGACAGAATGAATTCACAAGTTGGCCAATTCAACTCCAGGCATAAATGAATACATTAGGCACCTTCTCCCATCCAGCACAGGGAACCAGCTAGAGATAACAAAAGCTACAAAGAGATTTCTCCCAAAAAAAAAAAAAAATGAACGGATAAGCTTCTCTGATATTAGGATTGCGCTGTTACCATGAGAAAAACAGGTGAGATTTCATCAGACAATAACAGGGCATGAAGAACATAATTATAGCAAAATTTAAGATATGCAGCAGTCCCGAAACAGACACCCACCAGAGTCTCGAGTGACAAATGAGACAAAAATCAGTGGCTTGCCATTCCTGTCCCAGCAGCTCCCTGCTGAGAAAGACTGCACAAGCAGCAGCCAGTCTTCCCCCGTTGACAGCTGATTAATCTAAGGGGGCTGGGATAGCCTCCCATGGATCTGTCAGCCATCAGCTCCCTGCGCTGATCAAACAGCCTTCCTGAAACAACAGAAAGGAGCCAACGGTCTCAGGGTGTGGAAATGGCTTTGCTTCAGAATCTGAAACATAACAAGTCATAATCCCAGAAATTAAAATAAAATTGAATTTAACACATTTACATAATTGCTCTCCAAGCGTTGCATGTGAAAAATCAGTTGTCACAGGATCAGATTTAAGGGTTCTTTTTTTTTCACTAGCATAATTATTTTTATTAATTTGTTTTCCACATATAGCTCAATATAACCACCTCATACACAATTTACATAAAGATTTACATGACATGAAAATATAAAGAACTAATACTAGATGTCACATTTTCTTCCAGTATACACAGTACAAAGTCTTTATTAGCAATGACTGTCTTAGAGCAACAGAGAAAACAGATCAGTCAGTTCCCCTTCTTCAGAGGAGTGGCACCTTCATATTCTGTTATAGCTTTCAGTCAAATAAAATGTTTAATTCACGGAAGACAAAATTTAAAAACATGTTAATTCTTTACCTCTTAGTTTATTGTTAAGAGAACTAGGGGGATCAAACATCGGAAATCAATTATCCATACTTTGCAAGTTAGCACTGAGCCTTCTCCCTGCTTCATGGCTACTCTGGTTTAGTAAGTTCCAGGCAAGGTCCCAGCAGTTCAGACCTGTACTTCTCACACCTACTGGAGTTAACTATGCCAAGCAGACTCAACTTAGCTTATTTTGAAACATCTCTTCTGAACAGCTCACACAGAAATTATGGAACTTCTTTCCAAAATATATCACTAGACTCTCCCAGATTACTTGCGTCCTCTGCAGTTTGATGCTTGTATTCCGTCTACTTTGTACACATTTTCCAAAATGGAGTATATGTGATGAATGAATTTACAATGAATCAGTTATTGATTTTTTTTTTTAAACAGAATATAAGACTAATTTATTTGACCCAATATCCAACTGACATTTTCTTCCTGTTTAATAAGAAAGCCATGTGGCATAAAGTTTTGAAATCAAATTTTTACTATTTATACTTGGTAGGCATTGCTTGTTTGGTGATGGTAAAAGTGGTTCAACCCTATGTCCCATAATAGATATCAGTAAAAGCATTTATTTGAATAATTTGTTTCAGTTTCAATCTGTTCAAAATATCAAAAAAATAAAGCAACTGGAGGCACACACTCAAGCTAACAGATGCTGCCATGGAAAATCTCAGTGTATGGCAAATCCTCACAATTGAGAATGATTGTCTTCCATGATCGTGCTATCTGTGGGTTCGAAGTCAGATGAGACCAATCCAAGACTGAAAGACTCTGGCACATTTTGAGTACATATTTCCAGGTGGGATAGTTAGTCCAGGCTTGCTGATTTGGTCTGCGGCACGCTGTTTCTGCCACTCTTATTTTTCTGCCTTCTATTATCAAAGTAGAGTTTTGAAGTGCTGAAATAATTTAGTCTCCCTTGAGTTAGTGTCAATGTCGTGCCTTAAAAAGATGCCCTTGAAATACTTTCTTTGTTTTCTTCTTGAGCATGCATCTTGACTGAGCTGGGAAAATAAAACTTGCTTTGGGAGTTTGGAGTCAGACATCCATACTATACAGCCATCCTAGTTAAGCTGGTTGTTGTATTTGTTTGTTAGAAAATGCAAATGTTGGTATATATATTTTCTGACAAGATTCTTAGGATCTTCTTCAGGCAATGCTGATAGTATTTCTCCAGTGTTTTGAGGTGTCTCCTATACTACGTCATATATCTCAGCTCCATAAAGCAGGGTAGAAATGAACTGCTAGATAAACCATGAGCTTGGCTTTGGATCTGATGTCCTCACCTTTGAGCAACTGTTTCCTCAGTTAACCAAAGACTGCACATGCACATTTGAAATGAAGTTGAATTTTTTCATCAATATTGGCCTTTTGTTGTTAATGTTTCCGAGGTATGAAAAATGTTCAATAGTCCTCAGTGTCACAACACAAATCTAAATTGCTAGAGCTTGGATTGGATCACTGAGAACTTGTTGATGGAGGATCTTAATCTTCTGAGTGTTAAGTGTTACTTCAATTTTCTCATAATGCCACCATAAAATTGTTGATTATCTGAAGATCTGCTTCAGAGCTAGTGCTCACACTACAGTACTGTCAGAGTACTGGACCTAGAGGAATGAAGTTGCAGTGAAGTGGCTCTGGACTGGAGAATTTAAACATCTTACTATTAATTCAATAGATAGGTTTCACTCTGGAAATATACAGAATTAAGGTAAAGAAGAGTGTTGGGGAAATAATTCAGCCTGCCTTACTGGACTCCCAACTTCATATAACAGGAATTTGTGATACATCTCTTACTGAGAATCACCAGCCACATCCTATCATGGAGCAGGCATAGAATGGTGATGGGCATCTGTACTTCAGAAGAATCTTCTACAGTAGTTCTTGATTGAACAAAAAAGGCAATGTAGACAAGCTTATGCTCCTGAAATTTCTACTGCAGCTGAGTCACTATCTTACATGGTTTTGTACAGCATCATAAAAGTGATAAGTATAAGTAGTGGCTGACAATGTCAGTTGTGTTTCTTGATGTCTAAACTCATACTGATTCTGGGAGGAGTTCTTTAGAAAGTGGAAATACATTTGTTCAAGGAGAGATCTTACAATGGTCTTCTCTGCAATGGACAGTGAGATGATGCTTCTGTAAACTTCCACAGCCAAATCTGTCTCCTTTCTTGAAAATTGTCACAATCATGGCATCCCTGAAGTCATCTGGAATGTCTGTTAGTCTAGATTTTCAAGATGAGGGCATGGAACTACAATGTGTACCATTTTTCTCTTGCTTAAAGATTTCAGAAGAATTCCAAAACCTCCAGAATCCTTTTCATTCTTTATCTGTTTGATGACTAGCCTCACCTCTTCAAGAGCTAGAGGGATCCTGGCCTTGTCTGTGACTGTCTGTGGGATGCAGTTAAAAGAGCCTTGATTGAGAATATCTTGGAAATGTTTCTTCCAACAAGTGTTGATAGCTTTCCTCTTCCTTGATCTTCCTCCTCCTTCATTAAAGTTTAAACAGATTGGTCCCCTGAGTGCTCAGATTATAAATAGCTTTGGTGGCACTAAAAAAACAAATGTGAATATCATGAATGTTAGTGAGATGTTAAGGTCTCCTTTATTTTATTTGTCACTATCTGTCATGGGCTCTATGCTTGACCTCTGCATTGTCTTGTTGATGATTTCTTTTCTTTTACATTAATGTCAATCTTTCAAACAAAAGTTTTTGTGGTTAATCAGTTCTTTAATCTCTTGGTTATTCTCAAACCTATTTTGGGAGGAAGAAGGATAGAGGAGCTGGTAGTTTTTTAAAATCTGGCTCCTTTTAAACTTCCAGCTCAATTAAAACAACTTCTGTTAAGCTATGGTGACATGAGCCTTCATTCACAAACCTGGGGATTTTTCCTTTAGTTTATATCCCATCTCAGCTCACTTAGCCCAGTCATTGCAGTGACTGTCTTTGGCTAGCGACCACACATCAGGGCTGCTTCCAATATACAACAATCATGGGCTCTAAATTGCATGATGACTGGGACTCCTTCCCCCATGAATGCTGCTCCGGGCAACCAAGGAATCAAACCCAGGTCCTCCACATGGCACTGTGAATGAGCCAATGGGCCAACCTCTCAAACTAGTTTTGACATTTTCTGGTAGAGAATCCAAGTGTCTCTTTATAGGTGATGATAATGCAGGACTTGAATGCACTCAAGTGCTTCTGACATTCTTTCATTGTTGTTGTCTTAAATTTAAAAGTTTTCATTAAGGCCCTGCCAAAAGAGGCCTTACTTAATTGATTCAATAAGACCTTTGACACTGATCTTACGTCAATAATATAGCCAAGAGAAAGCAAAAAGTTACAAAAATAAACTAACTGAAGAACATGGAGGAGGAGTTGCAAAGCCATTAATGAGGAGTTCTGAGCATATTTGAGATCATAAAGACACTATGAGGGTTTTCCGTTGAAGTATATTTGCCTCTGAAGAAGCTTCATTAGTGAAACATGTCTCCATTTTTTGTCAGCTGACAAGAAAAGTATTTTTTGGCTATTGATCAATGTACCAGCAATCCTCCTGGATTTTAGAGGTGAGGCTTTGTGATAATTCTGTTCCAAAATGTCAGAGGTTGTTTTGACACTGGCATTGAGGTTACTGACAAGAATAAGTCTGTCTCCCTTTGGAACATGATAAAAAAAAACTGGTCAAGATTGGCATAAAATTCCTTCTTGGTTTTGGTAGCGATGTCAAGAGTTGGGACATATGCACTGATGGCAGTGGTAAACTGGATGCTCACTACTCTGAGCTGGGGAGTTACAGGGTGTTCATGGACTCCAATAGGAAACTTGTTGATGTTGCGCAGGAGCTGGACCCTTGGGCCGAGGTGGGGTTTGCGCCACCTATATATGGCAGGCCCTATGGGTCCCTACCGTTGGAAGGCGAAGCTGGCTAATTGATGGAGGCCGGCTGGAGCTTTGCCAGTACCAGCCCTCGTTCCCCGCAGGTTGAGCCCTTGAGTACTGGGGCTGGCTGGACTTAGGTGAGCCTCCATCCGAGATCTTCTGAGGGAAGATGAGGTGGTCAGCCAGGGGCCAGTAGCAGCAGTAGAAATAGGTAGTCTGATCTGGACGAGGTGGAGTCCTGAAGACCCGGGCACTAATAAGAACAGGAGGCAGATAGGGGGTGCCTGAGTAAGAACAGGCCAAAGCCTGAGAGGCCAAGTCCAGAGTGAGTTCAACAGGAATGTCATAGAGCAGGCTGGAGTCAGGGCAGGCAGTAGGAAAGGAAGAGTGACAAGATGAGCATAGGTCAAAACCAAGAGTCAGCTGGAGAATAGTCAGGCAAGACAAAGGTCAATCAGGAGACGGGTAGGAACATAGTCAGACGTAGCAGGGATCAAGGCCAGGAGTCAATCAGAAGCATGGTCAGACAAAGCAGAGGTCAAAGCCAGGAGTCAATCACTAGCAAGACAATCAGGGTAGACAGAACACAGGAGCAGGAACGGATACCAGGATCAGGGACAGGAACGCAGATGAAGCAGGAACAAGTCAGGAACCAGGAACACGGCGGAAATGCAGGAACAAGCAACTAAACACACGACTAGTGTGGAGCCCTTTTGCCAAGGCAGGGAAGCACTGGCTGGGCCCAGCCTTAAGTACTGGGACCCAGGGACATCATCATCTGGGGCCGCAGGGAGGTTTCCCGCACGGCCCCTTTAAAGGTAGAGCTGATGCGCGCATGCGAGTCTAAGGAGGGGCGCAGCGCAAAACGGCGGCGTCTTCCCACAGACCATGTGGGGTGGCCCGCCACAGAGCTGAGACATCTGCTGCGGAGCTGGGAGCATGGGGAGTGGCCCGGATACGCCGCAAGAGAAGCCAAACCAGGTGCTGGAGCAGGCAAATGGGGGTAAGAGGCCCGGCTACGGGCCTGCCGCGGAAGGCACACACAACAGTTGAGTTGGTTTATAAGTTCATTTTTTTTGACCCAGCAGTTTTATCATGCACCTTTACCCTTCCAGCTCAATTGGAACTGGTCTTTGTTGAACTATAACACCATGAGCCTTCATTCACAATTACTGGGGGATTTTGCACTATTATATATCCCTCATCCCAAGTCACTTAGTCCACTCACTAGGTGTCTCCACTGCATGATGACTAAAGCTTATTTCACCCCCCCTCCCTCCCCAAAGTAATGCTATGTCTGCAGCATCCCCAGCCAGCTCAGGGAATGGAAGACCGAACCTAAGAATCAAATTCAAGTCCTCCACATGGCTGCATACGCACTACCACTGAGCCATAGGGCTGGGCCTCTAAGTTTGTTTTTTATGGCAAAACTAACTCTATAAAGTGGGTGTTATTTCTGTTTATCCTTTCAGAGGGAAGTATAGCTGCCTTCTTGTTTCTTGAACTGCCCTTCTACTGCTCACCGGGTCTTGCTCAGGGCAGCAATGCCAATTTCATAACACTCAAATTTGTATGCCACTATTGCAGTGTGGATCTCTGGGCTGTCCATCAAATCCTGAAAATGACTGGCTGAATGGATGATGAAATGGAGAATGTCTTAATACCTCTGTATAGTAATACAGTAAATGTTATTGGTTATAGTAATACAGTAAATGTTATTGGTAGAAAGAGACCCAAGAGGTCCATCCAGTCTGCCCAGCAGTCTTTTTATTTATTTATATTAGTCATAGGATAATTGCTGCTCTGTACAGGTTACCCCAGTGAATACAGTTTAGATTAGTGTGATATGGCTAGCTTTGTGATCCTGAGCATGAACAATGAGGTGGTTGATCAAGTGCCAATACTTAGATTATGAATTTTGCCATGGTGTCTTGTGTGTGTGTGGTTTGTTTTTTTTTGGCATAACATGTTGGTGATTTAAATCCTTGATCTACACATTTGGTCAAGGGAAGCGTGCCACTGTTGATCTTTCTCATTCCTTCCTTTGTGATAATTCCTTTTATTCATCTCCATCATTTAGCTACTAGGAATCCTATGTGTGTATCCCATGCCCTTTTGAATTCTATTACCATCTTTGTTTTCACTACCTCTTCTGGGAGAGCACTGAATGTATCCACCACCCTTTCCGTAAAGAAATGATTCCTGATGCTGGTGCTAACGTGGAGCTTCATATTCTACAGTTTTCTTTCCATTGAAGGTATTAAAAAGTCTGTATCATATCACCCTTGTCTCCCCTCTTCTCTAGTGTGAACATATTTAGGTCCTTTAATCCGATCTCAAAACTCTTTCGGTGCCGAACCCCACACCATTTTGGTCACCTTTCTCAGGGATGATTCCATCCTGTATGCATCCTTTTTGAAATATGGTCCCAAGAACTGAACACAGTACTCCAGATGAGTCCTCACTAACGACCTGTACAGTTATGCCTCTCTCTATGTAGCCCAGCATCCCTCTGGCCTTAGCTACTGCCTTGTCACATTGCTTTGCCGTCTTTAGATTGTCAGACGCCATCACCCATAGGAATCTCCCCCCATCTCTGCACATCAGACATTTGACATCCATCATGTACAACTCCTTTGGATTTCTGAATCCCAAATGTATGACTCTGCACTACTTGGCGTTGAATCCCAACTGGCAAGCCTTCAACCATTCCTCATATTTACTTAGATCGCTTCTCATTCTATCTGTCAGGGAAAAAAAAACATGTTCTCTGGGTTTGGACCAGGGCTGTGGTTCTGCACATACAGCTACAGTATGGCTCAGAGAAAGACAAATGCAGCCTACAAAGAGTCTACTATAGGGCTCCCATCCATGAGGATTCAGATTGGTCTACAGGGAACTAAAAAGGTGTGCTTGGACATCTCCAGGTGTTCCCAGCACGGAGGCTGCACTTCTTTGGCCTCCATGCCATCTAAATGCTGGGACACCTGGGATGTGCCCCAGCACTCCTTTTGAGTCCCATGAGAACCAACCAGGAGGAGACCCACAGGTTTTGCTACTGTTATGCATTATATCGTCAAGTTTGGGAAGCTCTGCTCCTACTTGTGTGTTTATTGGTACTGGAAGGAATCTACTGGACTGAAAGTAAGCATTATCCTACTTCTTATGTAACTAAGTTACCTGCAGTGCATAAGTCAGGCTAATTCAATGACCTAAAATGTAACTCTTTTCAGGGGAGCGACATTGAAGATGATGATACGGAATGGTTCACTTTCTGTTCAGCAACTCTCATAACACCGAAATTTCAATCTGAGGAACATTCTTCAGCTCCTGAAATAGACTCTCAGCACCCTAAAGCAGTGTTTCCCAACCCTCTCCTGAAGGCACACCTAGCCTGACTGGTTTCAGGAAATCCATAATGAATAGGCCTGAATTAGATTTGCATACATATTTATTGTAGCAATTCTAAAAACCCCAAAGGCTAGGTATGCCTCCAGGAGAGAGTTGAGAAACACTGCCCTAAACATAAAGCCTCCACCACCAGGCGCTTCTACCCTAGCCTTAGTTGATCTCAAGGAATTACTGGATTCAAACAATCCTGACATCTTGGAGAGACGGAAAAAAACTTCACTCTGTATACTGGCCTGTGTAGGATCGTTCCACCACACAGCTTACACAGGCAAGTAAATGACTTGATCAGTTTGTCTTTATTATCCTCATTATCATTTGTAAGGAACAGGGGTGGCCAACTCCAGCCCTCGAGAGCCACAAACAGGCCAGGGCTTTCAGGATATCCACAATGAATATGCACGAGAGAGTTTCACACGCACTGCTTCCATTGTATGCAAATCTATTTCAACATATTCATTGTGGATATCCTGAAAACCTGGCCTGTTTGTGGCTCTCAAGGACCAGAGTTAGCCACTCCCGGTATAGTATATCCCAGATGTACATAGAACCGTATAGACACATAAGGAGTAATGTTTAGTCCCTGACCGGATTGCAAAGTTAGCCAGGTAAACTTATCTGGCTAACTTTGGAGGGATATTCAGTGGTGATGCCACACTACTAAATATAACTGGCTGTCTTAAACATAGCAGGAGAAGTTTATTTAGCTATCTTTAGGACTTCTCTATGACATGACCAGAGTTAGCTAGATAAGTTATTTGGCTAAGTCTGACTATCCAAAGTAGCTGGATAATGTAGCCAGGAATGCTCCTATGTAATTTGACTAAATTTTAGCTGGATAATAAGTTACCTGGTTAAACTAAAGCTGGATAAGTGGGGGAAATATTGATAAGTTGGCATTTAGTTGGGGAACTTGTGAGCTATCCAGGTAAATGCAGCTGAACACTGACAGTCCCTACTCCTTGGCATAATGGGCAGTCCCTATTCCAGAGGCGGCCATCTCCAATCCTCAAGAGCCACAAACAGGCCAGATTTTCAGGATATCCACAACAAATACTCATGAGATAGATCTGCATACAATAGAGGCAGTGCATACAAATCTATCTCATGTATATTTACTGTGGTAGGCCCGAAATCTGGCTATTTATGGCTCTTGAGGACCGGAGTTGGCCATCTCTCCTCCTTGGAACAGTCTGTCTTCATTTAAACACATATTTTCTCTTAGAAGAAAAAGGAGGGGGGCTTGGAAATAGGGGGGAAATGATTTTCAGTATGCTTCACTAGTGAGTGTTTCCATTCCATTTGCAGCCAGGGCCGGTGGAAGCACTAGGCGAACTAGGTGATCGCCTATGGCGCCTAGCATTAGGGGGTGCCGAGCCGCTGGTGGCCGATAAGAAGGCTCATACGGCCGCGGAAGATCGGCAGGGCCGTGGTGGATCTCAAGTCACCACGGCCCGAAAAAAAAGGTCGCTCTAAGCCTGCAAATACTCCTCCTCCTTCCTGCCCCCATGGCCCCGGAAGAAAAACGTTGCCGGAGCCGCACAGGCAGGAAGGAGGAGGAGCATCAGCCGCGTGCCGGAAGAGGAGCATCAGCCGGGTGCCGGAAGGAGGAGGAGCATCAGCCACGTGCAGAAGAGGAGCAGCGCTTACGGGCCGCCGCGAATCCCACATTGCGGGCGGCCCGAGAAGACCAGGGCCGCTGCAGAGCCCATCCTGCCGCGACCCGTGAAGAGGAGGCCCAGAGGTGAGAGAGAGGCTGAGGGTCTGTAGAGGGGGTGTGTGTGTGTGCGCGCGTATGAGATGAGTTGAGAGATTGTGTGTGAGAGTGAGTTGAAAGACTGTGTGTGGGAGTGAGGACCTGAATGTTTGCAGAGACAGCATGTGAGAGCCTCTGTGTGTGTGAGTCAGACAGCATGTGCCAGTGAGAGACTGTGTGTATGAATGATTGTATGAGAGAGAGCATGTGACAGTGAGAGCCTGTGCTTCAGCAAGATAGCATGTAGGAGTGAGAGAGAGTTTGTGTGTGTGAGAGTCGGACAGCATGTGCCAGTGAATGACTGTGTGTATGAATGATTGTATGAGAGAGAGCATGTGACAGTGAGAGCCTGTGCTTCAGCAAGATAGCATGTGGGAGTGAGAGAGAGAGAGCCTGTGTGTGTGAGTCAGACAGCATGTGCCAGTGAGAGACTGTGTGTATGAATGATTGTATGAGAGAGAGCATGTGAGAGTGAGAGCCTGTGTGTGTGTGTGTGAGAGAGAGAGAGAGTGAGAAAGCACGTGAGAATGAGAACCTGACTGTGATTTTGAGGGAAGAAGACAGATGGAGAGAAAAGAAATAGAAAAAAAGACAATATAAAAGGAATTGGCAAAAAAAATAAGAAAGGAAAGGTAGAAAAAATATCCTGTGACCAACCGATTAGAAAACTAAGATTAGACAGCAAAGTAAAAAAAAAAAAAATTACTTTTTACTGATTGGCACATGTAATCTTTGGGAATGTGCAAGAATAGCACTTTCTCTATGCGGATCTCACAATATAGGAGATCAGCATGGAGGGAGTGGAAGCCCACGGGGCCTGCAGAGAGGAGGTAGCAGAATGGGCTTCAGTGCCAGTAGCAGCAATCAGTGCCTCCCCAATAGCCATGTGGCAGCAGTGACAGTGGCAGCAGAGGAATGAGAGAGGCTCTGAGGTTGCTGGCAAAAGAAAGAGAGGAGGTCTGCCTTTAGTGTGTGCATGTGTATGAATGGGACTTTTCCTGGGGTGTATGTGTGTGAATGCATGGGTGCCTGTCTGAGGGTGTGTCTGTATATGAGAATGAATGGGTGTCTTCCTGGGGTTTGTATGTGTGAGAATAGGTGCATGTGTGTGTGTGTGTGTGTGAATGAATTGGTGCCTGCCTGGGGGTCTGTGTGTGTGAGAATGAATGTGTGCATGCCTGGAGGATGGGGAGGGAGTGGTGTGAAAATGAATGGGAGCCTGCCTGGGGGTCAGTATGAGAATGACTGGGAACTTGCCTGTGTGTGTGTTTGTGTGAGAATGATTGGGAGCTTGCCTGGGTGTGTGTGTTTGTGTGTATGGAGGGAGCCAGTGAGAGTGAGAGCATGAGTGTGTATGAGAAAATCCAGGGGTGTAAGAGTGTGGGGGGGGGGAGTGTGTGTTGGGGGAGAGAGTGTCTTACACCTGAGAGTGTGTCAGTGTCTGTGAGAGCGAGAGGTTATGGTGGGTATAAGAGCATGAATGTGTATGTATGTGACAGTGTATGTGTGAGAGAGAATGGACATGTGAGTATGTGTGAGAGAGAGGATAACCTCCTAATCCTTGACAATATCAGGGTGACTGGAAATCAAGAGCTTCCATGCATGGACAGCAGGGGCTTTTTAAAATCTTTATTAGTTTTAATTATTGGGTGTTATTTGATATATGTGCTGTTTTGAAATATTTTATTGGTGTTTGGGAAATTGTAAAAAATGTATATGATTTTAATTAATAGAAATTCTATTTATCAGTAGTTTTAAAATATTATTTTATTAGTATGGTTTTACTATTATAACTGATGCTTTATGTTTCTTGATTTTATTGTTTTATGAGGAATGGTGGTTCTGTTTTTCCATTATTAATATTCTCCACACTTCAACCCATCAACACATCTTTTGCTTATAACATTATACATATTTATTAATTTGGAAACAGTTGGCTGAAATGTAAATATTCTCTTTTTTAATTCCCTCCCCCTTTCTGGTCCTAGTTATTATTCCCTGTTTTTTGTAACTTTCTCACGTCCTAATTATTGTTTTAATATTTTTTAAGTTTCACACTATATTTAATGTTGAATTGGGAAATGTTTATCACTATGTTACTCCCTGCCTCCACACACATGTTAATTGTAAACCGGGTTGATGTGATTCTTATCATGAAACTCGGTATAATAAAAATAATAAATAAATAAATAAATAAATAATACACAAGAGTCTGGCTTCTTGTAATTTCCATTTCAGTTTTTGTCTAATTTGTGCTCCTTCATTTTGTATTTTGTATTTGGTGAGAGTCTGTCTCTGCTCTGTGTGTGTGACTATGATGAGAGATTCTGCTAGCATGTAGTGTCTGTATAGGGATCTACAGCAATCGGGTTTGTTTTGTTTCCTCAGTAGGTGGTGTATTGGTATTCTAGGACCCAGTGTAATATTTACCCTTGCTTATTCACAGGTAGGGTTATTGTTGTTTGAGTCCTTGCTGTTATTACTGTTATGTTATGATGGGATTGCAGTATGGATTTTGAGTGTCTTTTTTGTGGGGTTTTGTGTTAGTTCACAATGTGCCTGGCAGTGGATGGTGTTTGTGCTGCTGTTACTGTGAGGTGACACCAGAATTTGAAAATATCTTTTAGTATGATGAGCTGTAAGGGAAACATTCAAGCTCCATTGTTTGGGGGAATTTCAGTGGATGCACAGAGTTACAGAACTGGAGGTGTAGGATTTATATTGACATTCTGTCCCTTCCTATATAGTCCAGACTTCACTTTCATAGCCATATAGAATTAGTTGAATGAGGCTATCAAATAATGTTATAGTAGTTTTACTAGAAGTATGAAACTGGCCAGCTTTTTAAAATTACGCAGAAGACCCTTTGGACTTTTTTATTAACACTTTTTTTTATAACCAATTTTAAAGCAGGATCCATGCTATAGAGGTGGGTGTGATGAAGAAATGTCATTTTGGCTTCCCCCCCCCGCAAATTCTTCTGTCTAGAGACGCCACTGATTTTCTGTGACCTTAAGTATTAGTACAAGAAGGATTAAGGGGGGGATGCTGGAGAGGCACACAAATGCATTGGCCCCCGGGCACCGGAGACCCTTGGTGCGCCACTGGGTGTGAGCCATATGGGGCTGCAAGCGATGACAAAGAGGAGTGGAGATTTGGCGGGCCGCAAGCAGTGCCCCAACCTGCTCGCGATCCAGAAAACCACACAGTCAGCGGGCGTGATCGAGAATGAGGTAGGAATCGGGGCCAAGACCAGGGGGTGGCGGCGCAACGGGGGAGGGGGGGGGGCGCAAGGGAGAAGGCTCGCCTAGGGCACCAAATCCCCTTGCACCGGCCCTGTTTGCAGCTGTGACAAAGCAGAATTTGCTTCAGAATGTTATCGAGTGCAGGGACTGATTAATTCCTCTTCTCCCCCAAGGCATTAATTTAGTGCCATGCTGACTCTCCTCCCCTCCACAAAACTCTTAGAATTGCACCTCCAGACCTCCAGCGGTGAACTTCACAGGGACTAAGCCTGAGCTCATAGGCCCCATCCCCTCTGCACTTCCATGCAGGGGGTCGGGGGCTGTGGCCACAGGCTTAGTTCCTGCACTTATTTCTTGGGAAGATTGCTACTGGAGCCAGGAGCAGAGGTCTGGTGGGAGAGGCAGTGGTGGCAGCAGCAGCAACAGGTGGGGCAAGAGTGCAGGATGGTGTAAGGGAGAGGGGAAGAAGGAAATATACTGCCCTAGGCACAGGCCTAGTAGGCCTCTGCATAAATCCAGGCCTGATGGAATGATCTTGCATTGTAGTGCTGCTAGGAATTAAGTCTGAGAATGTCCCCGAGGTGGACACGGCTTCACATCTCACATCTATTTATTTCTTTTTGGATTTTCCAAACCACCGCTCCCTTAGAGGCTAGTGAGTAGTGTAAAACAGTTCAGATACAGTATGAGACTTCTGAGAAGGCCTTCTCTTGTGTAGGACAGTCTTCCTGGAATTCACTGCCTCAAGAGCTTAAATTGGTACTTAAATCTAAATATCTTTAGGAAAGTGTGTAATGCAGGGTTGTTTTTTTAAATTAAACATTGCATTTTATCCATTGATAACTCACGGTATGTTACTTTGTGTTCTGCTTACTCCAAGGTTTTTAATAGACCAACAATTTTAAGCTGTGGTGGTTACTCCCAGATATAGACTAATTTGCTGATCTGTACCCTACAGGAGTGGCTGAGAGGGAGCCACTGAAAATTCAAGCTCCTTTTTTTTTTTTTTGGAGAAGAGAAAGCTCTTGCAGTCCTTCCCACCCCCATTGTGGGTTTTCTTTTAAGGAACAGGGGTTGAAGTTCGCACAAGGACAATCTCCAGACTGTCCTGCATTGAGACAAAGACCATGGGTATCTTTTTGCCCACAGACCTTTCCACCCATTTTCAAAGGGAAGGTTTGTGCAGATTTTTCCCTTTGAGAATGTTTGCACCTGATTTCTGGGCCTGCACTTTCCCCTGTAGAAACTGCTGGGCTCAGAGTCCGGAAGATACAATCTATGGGGCTGATGCAATACAGTCACGTAGAAAGCGGGTGCTGAGAGGGGGCGCCATGCAATATTAAAATTAGGGGGTCTCGTTAGCAAGGATGCGCTAGGGTCGCGACCAATAAACCCGGCATTGGTTTTTGTTACCGTTCACCACTGAAAAACAAAGCCGAGTTTAGCGGCGTCGGTTTTCCTGGCTGTCCGCCGGTAAGATAAACCGATGCCGATAAACTCGGCGTCTGTTTTCGTGAAGGGTCAAGACTGTCAATTTTTTTTTTTTCTTACTTTTATTTTTCATCTTTTTTTGATGTGCAGAGCTATTAACGCCTGCTCCTGGCAGGCGTTACTAGATGACAGCGGACTTGCGTGTAGTTTTGTGCTTTTGGAGAAGGGCCCTGACATGCCGTGTGAATTCATTCTTGTGCTGTAGAGGTGAGGCTTTCCTAAGGAGTACTGACCAGATTTGATTGAGATTTTTTTTAAACACTGATGAGCTTTCACACTTGCAATGAATCCATACAGCTGTCTCAATTCATTTTAAGTGAAAATGGATTAGGGCTTGTCACATGGAAAGCACAGACCTCTGCTGGAACAGGACAGGCTAAGAATGGTTCCAATATTTCTTATGTGCAAAAAAGGTCTCTGCTCTCCCAATTAAGTCAGCATCATTTTAGTAAAACTAAATATTACACACAAGACCTGAAGTAAAACATTAGCCCATTAGCAAAAGAAGGGCCCCCAGCACATTAGTACCCATGCCAACTGGCTTATGGTTTTCTATATGTTTTTGGGTGTCAGCTCATTAATGTCCATCTTCTTTTAGCGGCATTGTCCGATAGCTTTTTAAAGTTATCATTACCCACTGAAACGCTAGCTTCAACTATCCTTCCCATAGGGGAGTGGCATAATGGACAAAGTATAAAGAATTGAAACATACAGACTTATTTATAGTGACCTGGCCGCATGCTTAACACGTTGCATTATGGAACCACAAAATTCAAACTATACAGAGCCATGAACGGTCATATGGGCATCCAAGGCACATAACTACCGTAGCTAACAAAGCATCTTATCGACTTTATTCCAGATTTGGTAGAAAATGTATGCTGGGGAAGTGGCTTTAGCTCCAGCATGTTTGCAACTCTGAGCTCTTTTCGGCTGGATAAACTTGATCTGCCTGCTGATTCCCTCTTCAGGAAAATAATGGTGAAAGGGAAAACTAGGGTTTAGCCCCCCAAACCTTTGGCTCCTGGTCCTGACAGGATGAGTCAGTACATGTTGCTGGAATCCTAGGCAGGGATTACCTTCTTCCTTGCTGGACTTGAGTGTTTCACAGAGTTCCAGGGTGTGACTGCATCTTGATATGCCCCTTGGCATGAAGATTACTGATGACATTTCTGTGTTGGTTCGACTAGGATGGTCATCAGATGGCATGACTGGAAGCAAGGGGACTACACCAACACCAGCAAGAGCTCCAGAAAGAATTTTACAACTACAAAGGAGGCACAGTGTAGTTTACCTCAAAGGCAACTGGAGTGCAGTGAGTACTCCAGCTAGCCTGGAATAATCCTGTCAGTAGGGGATGTCCCAGGAGATTGCTGACCTTGAACCTGGGGTAGCTTCTCCCACTCCTAGTATATCAGTTACCTCTCAAGGGCTCTTACAACCAATACTGAGGAGTACATTGGTGAAGCCAGAGATTGTAACTCTGGATGCCCTTTGGTCAGTTACAACAACTATGGACTATCTCTGTAAGTGTAAGGAGACTTTTCTCGGAATACTGAGGACCAAAATCCTAAACTGCAAATGCATGAAGTATTACTTTTGGACCACTCTGCTAAAATTTGGGAATTTGAGCAAATATATTCGATAATGCAGGAGATGAATGCCTCTGTAATAAAAAGGTAATGGTTCAAGCTGAAGAATCTAGAGAGAATGCTACTAGAGGACAAAATTAGAGGTTTATTGTATTTCCGAGATCATTGTTGGTGCCTCTTTTGGAACGAAGCATCTTTAGATTTTAAAGATTTCCGTAGAAGCTATGTCACTAACATTTAGAGCATACTTTTGTCAACTGGTAAATGTTGGAACGCACCCAGTTGGTCAACTATCAGTTAATAATTTAAATGTGGGTCAACTGTTCACAGTCTTTCTGGAGGAGATCCCCAAGATGACCTTAATTGTGTCTTACTACAGCTGGATTGGGAATATGCTCACTTTACATTTTCACCATTGGAAGGAATTATTTTTGAGGCAGAGGATATGGGTTTACCTGCAAGGCTAAGCAGTTTAAGCATTAACAGTTCTTGCTAATGCTTTAGGACGTTCTGGACCTTGGGTTCAGTTCTTTCTACATTTTCCTTGCAGGTGTCTTGTTACATATAAAGGCAACAGATTTCTTTGACCCTGATCAACTAAGGCCATTTTTGAGTGAAAAGGTAGTACTGACCAGTGGGGCTTCTTTCAAGGGAGCATGGACACATTTGCATGTTTCTGGTTATTTAAACAATTTGCTCTATAATTGTGTGGGATACGTCAGGGCCTTAATTGGATCTCAGCCATTTTTGTCTATTGTTCTTTATTAGGCTTCTCTTCCCCTCGTTTTCTGGGGACATTACAGAAGCATAGATCATATTATTTCCTATAATTAGGGACTTTCATTTTCAGTTTTTATTTTATTTTTCCTAAGAATTTAAATGCTAGAACAAAATAAATCAGAGGAAAAATGACTTTATTATAATAAAAAAAAGAAAAATCAGTGGACAAGTCATTTTGCCAATTACTTTTTTGTTTAACATTGAAATACCCAGAGAAAATAAAATAAAAACTGAAAATGAAGGTCCCTACTTAGAGTTAAGGATGATTTACTTTGTTTCATATCTTACAACTGCTAATTTCCCTTATGCAATTGTGCACGATTATTAAACAAACAAACAGATGCTGGTAGCCTTTCTTTTAATAGAAAGTCCTTGAAGTGCCATTCAGTCCTTGACTAAGATTTTCATCCCAAAGAGTCCTGACTGATCGCAATGTCCTGAGATTCACAATTACACCTTTTTTTTTTTTTTTTTACTGATAAACAAGAGCCATGGTTATGGTTATATCAAATACTACAATCTTTGTGGTCTGATCAATATTACATCACATTATACATTTATGTAATAATATTATTCCTCACATTGCTGTACTAAAATACCACCTTACTAAAACTACAGTTTATGAAAACTAGTACGTTTTATCTTACTGTATAATTGTTTGCATTCTGGGTTTGTTTTATTCTGTACCCCACCTAGAATGTAAGAGAGTGAGGGTAAGAAATCATTTTAAATAAATAAATCTGCAGTAAAATTGCTTTAACGTCATGGGAATTATTTTGTTTTTAATTTAAAGGATAAGAACTTTTTAAGTAAAAAAATTGCTATTGTTTCCTAATGCTAAGGAAATGCAACAAAGAATACAACAGCTACTTCAATTTACACAGAGAATCCTTGCCCTGGGACCTATCTTCTTCTTTGAGCCTGCACAATTAGAGGGGTTTCCTTCAAAACCGGTCCCCTGTTAGGGTGGCTGACTAAGAGGATATCTTTGAATCCTAGTATAAGTAACACTATATACTTGCCCTTACCTTTTTATTATAAATTTCCTATTATGATCCCCAGTGATGATCTAATGATAAGATTTAAAACTAATACAGTAAACCTATTTTTAAGCATTGCCTTTGGATTTCTTTTCTTTACTGTAATCTGCCATATGTTTCTCTAATCTCAAATTTGAGTTTTTGTTTATGTAGTAAAGGCATATTCAAGATTAAATTTTAAAAAAAACTGCTTTAAAGAATTATTAACTAAGGGGGTCATTTGCTATCGATATCGTATGCGAAAAGGGACTTTTCGCGTGCGATAGCTAGATAGGGGCAGAATCGGGACCGGAAGAGGAAGAGTCGAGGGTCATCGGGGTGGACACTCCGATGTCTTCACTGGTGGCGATAAGGTAAGACCCGCTATCGCTGCCAGTAGCGCGCCCAATAGCGCCACCTTTTACGGTGGCGCTATTGGGTGCGAAAGCCGGCGGCAATAACACCGCGGTGGTGCGATAACTGCCAGCTTTCGCAGGCCCGCCCCCCGCTTTGTCCCACTGCCCCCCCCCCCCGTTACCACGGAATTCAGAAAGCCATGTGATCTTAGAAAATCCAGGCCTAAATGCTTAATGCCCTTTACTAAATACCTCAGTAAAGGGATCATTTTTAAACAGCTCACCTAAAAAAAAGGCCCCACGCGCACAAGTTTGCTTTGAAAATGATCCCACCAAATCCACCTGCAGACATTTCACCTGCTATTATGCCCAAGGAAATTTTGCAGGAATATTTATGTGCATACTTTTGAAAATCCAAACAGAAAATAACACTGCCCACAAATAAGCTTTCTGAATTGCAAATCTTTTCATGTAGACACTTTTTGCAGCATTGCATTTTTGACAGAGATGCATTTTCCCCCTTTGTCATTACCACATAGCCATAACAGAACAAATATTCCTGCAACTTCTCTCCTTCCTATCCTTTCTCAATAGGTTATAGAAAACTCCCAGTTGGGGGAACTCATTGAACCATGTAAATGTGATAGAGCTAGCAATTCAGGACTTTTATTATCTAGAAGACTATGAATGGACTGAGCACATCCCCTGCTAGTTATTTCGCTTTGCCTTACCTTTCCCTTGTATAACCTCATGTTCTCCTCATCTTCCCTGTTCATTTGTTTGTTGGCGTGACAGCCTGATTCAATGGGCTTCCACCTGCCACCCACCTCATCAGGTTTAAACTCTTGTCTATATAATGATCTAAATCTCTCAACTAGAATGTTGGTTCCCCTCACAGATTTTGGATCCACATCTTCATTGCTTGGTGTGGTGTTCTGATATCAGAAAGCCTGTACACAGAAAGGTGCAATTAGGCAGCACGGCTTATCCATTAGAAACTGTGTAAACACTATAACATCACTGTCCCCAAAACACTAGGATTATGACCATAGCAAATCTGAAGAGATGAAGAAGTTGGGCCATTTCTATTCTAACTGATAAAACATTTAATGCAAGAAAACCAGACACTGTGGTAAAGAAGAAAAACACAAGATCAGATTTACTGACAGACGTGCCAGTACCAAGTGACTATTCTGTAGAGTGTATGGAGAGAAAGAAGTACTTAAGGATGCAATCAGAGACCAAGAAAATGTGGCAGAAAGAGCCAGAAATAGTCCCAATTGTATTGGGTGCCACTGGCCTGAATAAAAAGAACATTCAGGCTCACCTTGATATGCTGCCTGTGCATATTGTCTTTAGCAGGATGCAAATATTAAGAAGAGCATTAACAGTACATTTGAGAGATTAAGGTCATTCCCAATATAGCCTGAAGTCATTTCCTGTCAAGGCATGCACAAATCCAGTTGGAGACACTGCCCAGAAGTATAGACTTTTATTGTACTATTTATGGCCCCCAAGCCCCAATACATCCAAAACCATATATAAACCAATCAGATCCAGCGAGTATCTGGCAATTTGTTGAAAAAAAAATAAATCACGTAACAGCATTAGAACTCGCAATGTGCAATTGGGAAATACTGCAGAAAACACAAAGGGTTCACTTTGCTTTATAGATGGTGAATGTTGTGGGGAAGAGATTCCTGCTACCACTCCTTCTTTGCCCTGCTCTGACTAGTCTGCTGTTTCCCCTTTGGGGCACTAAGTAATACGATGTTTATGTTCTGTTTCTGCTGCATGCTTACAGAACCCTATCATAGACAGAAGCTGGACCACTGTGCAAACCTACCAATGCTATTTGGGAAAAATAAAAACCCCCAAAAAACCGCCGATAGTCGACAAAGAGAGGCAGCATCCCCAGGGGCCACACACACACAGAATCTTCAGGATCTCAGTCCCTGCTCTCTTCCAATCTCTCAATTGCAGCTGGGTGAATATGGGTTGCTCAGGCCCCACTCCCCAACATCAAGCAAAAAGGTTGGAAGTTGCCAGCTAGTTTCACGTGAAGGGAGAGCAATCCATTTTTAGCAGCAGCAGCTAAGTAATAAAAAGTAAAAAGATGAACAGAAATAATCTGGATATTGCAAGATAGGATTCCAGTCATTTCATTTTCACAAAGTGACTTTTAGTGGCGCAGCACAGTCACATATCGGGTAGATTTTCAGACGTGTAAATGTCCAGTTGAAATAATCAGCTTGTATTAATGAAAATATTTTAGACTTATTTTACTTGAATTTAAGCTCTTAGCCCTGCATTTCCTTTACAGCCACCGGGACACATCATGGCAGCAAACAGGTCACAAATTACCTGATGCTCATCAGATCCTACCGGCACAGGGTGTCTGTGGTGTCACCAATCAAGTCTCTTTCTACAGAAAGTCATTTTTTCTGAAAATCACTGCTTTCAAATGTGCAGGACAATTATCGGGGATGGTATAAAGATTTTAAAAAATATCAACTTAGAAGTAAAATTTAGGTGGGAAGGTATTTGAGAAAGGTCAATATTTAAATAGTGAAGATCAAAAAGCAAAAAAAAAAAAAAAAAAGAAGCTACATCCAGATATTTTCTAACTAGAGGCCCTGTTTGGGTCATATTCTTTGACTTTTTTTTTTTTTTTTTTTTAAAGAGAGTAAAATTCTATTTGTAGTTCCAAAAAGATCATCTCCTGGAAAACACCAGGACAGCACTGTGCCAACAGGAATAAAATATCATCAAATAAAGGCCTCTAAGTTATCTGTCACAGGGGACCTCAAATAATAGTTGGGCGTTGCTGACACACTCTTAAGAGAGAGGAGTCATCAGCTCCATCCATCTCTGCTGATGTCATCCCCATCGGACTGTGGGTCTGTGAAACGGTCTTCTTTCAAGGTGTATTCACCACTGCTGCCCTGCTTTGCTGCTTGTACCTGACACTTTAATTCTGAGACTTTGTACTGTATTCTGAAATGTTTCCTGCATGGCTGGAGCTGGTTAGCTCCGCCCACCTATGCTCACATCATCTACGTTACCCTGTGGGCCTGTTTAAGGGGCACGCTGCTGGCAAAGGGCCACAGAAAAGGGATCTGCCCCTTTGCTTGCCCGTTCGTTGTATTTAATTTTTTCTTTGATGGAAGCCAGTGCTATTTCAGTTATGACCGGTTAGGGTAGGTATGCTTTTCTGGCAATACTGGAGGAGTGTCAGAAATATGAATTCAGGTCTAATGTTGTATTATTTCTTTTATGTTTGCCTGCTCCTCATTTTATTTCATCTGTTAATCAGGTGTGGTCGTTCTCAATCGTTCAGAAAGCTGATGCTACTGCTGAATTACTTGATATATGGATATTGTATGTTTGTCTGAGATATGGCATTCTGATGCAGATATTTCTTTTTAAAATTTTAAATGCTCAGTAGGATGTAGCATTTTTTTTTCCATCAAACATGTAAAGGTAAAAGAGGAGGGGGTGTGATTGTGATTTATAAGGAAGTTTTGTTGCTAAAAAAAATTGGTATTGAGATTGGTAACGTAAAAATGTGACTGGGTTCTAATTGTACTTTACTGACCCCAAAGGTTATCGCTTTTTATTCTACTTTTATTGTTGATTTTTTAAACCACCCCCCCCCCTCCTTGTTTAAGACTGGATAATATTTTGGTTCTTTGCAATTTTAATATCCATTTGGATAGTATGCCTTGAGGTGCCTTTCATGATTTTCAATTATTGTCAGAGTCCCTTCAAGAATCTCAGAAGACTGCATCTCCCAATCATAGGGCTGCTCATATTTTGGATCAATTATTAATCCCTGCTGTTCATGCTAATAAGGGTATTATTGATAGCCTTAGGACTCTTCCAGTACTTTGGTTGGATCATTATTTGATTACATTTATGTTGCTGCTGAATTCTAAGCCTGAACTCTTTAGCAATGCAATTGCCAAATCAATTTGGCCACCCATTGATACAGAGGCCTTTAAAATAGAACGGTTAAAGGTAAGGGGTAAAATCAATTCGCAATCCGCTGAGGTATTAGCCGAGTCTCTGATAAGCAATCTAGCGATGATTACGAAAACGGCTGCTCCTTTGAAACATAAATATAAAATTTATTTTCACCGGAGAGCTCCCTATTATAATATAGAGCTGTTGGATAAAAAGCGACCTGAGAGGAAATGGTGCAAGGATCCATCTTTGGTAAATAGGAATGCCTTTATTGTACTCCAAAAGGACTATAAGGTATCTTTTTGAAAGTTTTAGGAAGGATTTCTTTTTTCTTCTCATCTTAATGGTTCTTTAAACTGGCAGGATGATTCATTTTAAAAGATAAATAAGTTAATTACTTATCCAAAGGGAAATTTGCAAACTGAGATGCTTGAACCCCAAGTATTTGCTAATCATTGTTTATGTAAAGTTGAAACACAATCTCAAATGATAAAACAAAGATTTGGGGAGGTGTTTTGTTGACCAGCCTTTGGAAGTTTCCTTCCCGACTGTTTTGATACTGGGTTAGTTTGGAGTCAATTTGAGAAGCTTGCGTCATTACTTTCAAGTCTGAAAAATTCGTTTATTGGATCCATGTCCTTCTCCTGTGTTGTATGTTTTCAAACATCATTTCTTGGAGGATGTCACTAAGGCCTGGATTTATCAATACCTATGCGAAGAGCTAGGTTAGCGCAAATTGCGATAACATTTTCACACTTTGCGATACGTCAGCTCAGGAGAGAGGGAGAGAGAGAGAGAGAAAACCTAGCCATAATGCACTCTCCCTATGGGAGGCCCACCTAGTAACTCGAGGTAAGGTCTAGGTATTAGTGTAGGGGGTTAGGGGCCACTTTGACATTCAACGTGATACGTACAAACATTTGTGCAATGTTCTCTTCACCTAGCTTGATGTTACCCAGGTAGAGAGTCCATCAAGCTAGGTGGAGAGAACACTGCACCAATCTCATCTTTGGGTGACTTTCCTCTCTCCGAAGGTCATTAAATCTTCACAAGAGACCACTGTTCTGTTCGTACGTCTCACTTTGAATGTCAAAGTAGCCCCTAACCCCCCTACACTAATACCTAAACCTCACCTCGAGTTACTAAGTTGGCCTCCCATAGGGATATAAATACCAATCTAGTGTGAGGGCATTAGGGCTAGTAAGTCTCTCTCTCTCTCTAGGCTGGTGCTCCAGGAGCTTCAAACCTACTGAAACAGTCCTTTCAGGAGACATCACGAAATGCACTAACACCTTACCACCCCGTAACACAAGCTATTGCAGGGCTAACGCTACTGAAAAAGGTGTAGCTAAAATTGGCACTAAGTCCGTGCGATAGGACTTTGCAAACTGGTAAACCCAGCCCACTCCCACCCCTAACTCCTCCTCTTTTTCAGATTTGCAACACACCATACGATATGGTGCTATCGCATGTGTTAAAGGCATTTTCGCATGCGTTAAGGGTTTATCACATGTGTTAACGGGGCTTTTCGATTGCAATAAGCCCTTAACGCATGCGAAAACGCCTTAGCGCATTTTGATAAATGACCCCCTAAATTAGTTAATTTAGCTACGTCAGAGAGTAAGAATCTGAAATTATTTAAAAGGCCATAATGACTTCAGTTATGAAAAAAGGCAATCTGCCTCCAGATTCACCTGCTAGCTATAGGTTGATTTCTAATCTGCCTATGTTAGCAAAGCTGTTAGAGAAAGTTTTTCCCCTAACTAAATGAGTTTTTAAGGGTCACTAATATAATACTTTACATCATCGTCAGTGTGGCTTTTGAGCTACTCATAGTACTGAGACTTTACAGGTCTCTGGAATTTTCTGCTGCTTTTGAGTTAGCGAACTATCTGAATATTAGCAAATTGATGTATAGTAATAATTTGCATATCTTATTAAATGGAGGCTGTGTGGTTCTCCAGGTCCATCATAGCACAAAGATCAGATAGTTTTAATCTTTTGTATAATGGGACTAAACGTTTCTTTATGGATTCAGTGCAGAATTTGGGTTTTCATTTTTACTTTTATCATTCAGACCACAAATTAAGTCAGGGTTAAAATAGGGATTATTTAAATTACAAATGTTAAGAAATGTTAAGTATATAAGGCCTGATTTTCAAAAACATTTGCACACACAAAACTGGGTTTTGTTGGGTTTGTGTCATATTGTGGGCTCTTGGTCGAAGTGGCGATGACTCCTCCCATGGGGAGGGGCCCTGTGGGGAACCACAACGATAGGCTAGACTCTAGTAAGCAGACAGTGAGGAAAGAAAGCTTTATTGTACTGCTGTTGTGAGTTGATTCTTGCTTCAAGGAATGGACCGTACTGTAGACCAGCGATATCACAGTAAGCTCAGACAGTCTTTATAGAAGATGGTCTCACCTGGATGTAGCAAAGGTTGGGTAGTGTTCCGCAGCGTGGGATAGGCCGAACCTGAAGGGTGGAATATGGAGAGCTGGAGCGTAGCGATACTCACAGAGTGGTAGTGCTGGTAACTTCCTTGGTAGTAGAATGGAGAGAAGGACCCGGGGTCTGAGGTGCAGGATACCCTGAGCAGGTTAGATCCTCGAGGAGCGAGTACCTAGGAGTGCCGAGGGATCCTGAAAGAAAGTAGACAAGACCCCCGAGGAGCTGGTGTCCTTAGGTTAGGTAGTTGAACCCCAAAGGGCAGATGGAAGCGAGAGGCCCCCGAGGAGCGGGTACCCAGAACTTCCGCAGGAGCGAGATAACCCCGGAGGGTAGCGAGTAATCCAAGCGAGCAGCTTAGAAGCGGTCAAAGTAGCAAAACTGAAGTCCTTGCTAACTTGTTGTAGTGGAGCGGAACAAAGGTTTAAATACCTGGAGGTACTGACGTCATGCAGTGGGGACACCCCCGAGATTCCCGCCATGACGTACTCAAAAGTGTAGGCAACGTGCACGCGTACGCCCTAGGAGGCCTCAGGAAGAAGCATGGCGGACGGGGACACCCCATGCTGTGTCAGAGATGCAGAGGGATTCGGCAATCAGCACTGGAGGCAGCCATCCTTCCCAAGGAGAAGGAAAAGGGTAGAAGAGAGGAGAGGCAGAGCGGTCACAGCCGTCTGCGACCGACGGACGCAACAGGTTTTACTCGAGTAAATGCACTTTACCTGTATAAGTGGGCTTTTGAAAATTGCTACAATATATGCCACTTAATCGTCTATAGGATTCACCTGCTTAAGTGCACTTTATGCAATTAAATGGCTTTTGAGAATTGCTACGATAGTATGTTATATTTTCGCACGTAACTCCTTTGAAAATTCACCTGATTTTGTCTTGGGAGGATTTTTGAATAGCTGCTCGAGCTTTTTTTTGTTAACATCTTTTGACTGTTGGTAAGTACATATGTGCTGGACTTAAAATCCCAGATTAGGGCATTGCAAGTATTATAGAACTCAGCAGCGAGACTCATTTTAGGGGGTCTGCCATGGGATCATGTGACAGAGAATACAATTTTAAAATCTTAATATTGGTGTATAAATATGTTAATGTTCATGCCCCCTCTATCTTTACCTGAGTGTTTTGGCAGATATCACGCTTTACAAACTTTGTGCTCTGGGAAATGAATCATCTTCTGATTCCTTCCATAAACAGGTACATTCACATGGGATCCAAAGTAGAGCTTTGTCGATTATTGGTCCGACCCTGTGGAATGCTTTATCCAGGGCATTATGTTCTATAGCAGATCTTGCTGTGTTTCGCCGGCAATGTAAAGCATATTTATTTCAGGATACATTTGTTTAAGGTTCAAGTTTAGGAAATACAATTGTGCTCATAACTTTACCTACCCCTGGTAGAATTTGTAAGAAGTGTAACATTTTAAGAAAATATGAGTGATCAGACAAAAACACATCTGTTATTTTTAATGTGTTTCAAATTAAACTATTATGCATCACGGAATAGCACAATCATTAAACAAACAATAGCATTAAAGGAAATAATAAAACGGTCCTGATCAAAAGTTTTCATACCCTTGAATGTTTGGGCTGATACTATACACTCAAGTTGATACACACAGGTTGAGATGGCAATGGTGTCTGTGTATAAATAGTAAATTAGTTTCCTAGCTCTTGAGAAACCCTTGTCCATTTCATCCATGGCTGCGCTGACTTTGGTGATTACTGAAGCATGGGGAAAGCAAAAGAACTGTCAAAGAATCTGTGAGCAAAAGTAGTCCAACTTTATAAATCAGCAAAAGATAAAAACAGATATTCAAAGATTTGAAAATGCCAATCAGTACTCTAATCAAGAAATGGAAAATTATGGGTTCTGTTAATACCAAGCCACAGTCAGGTAGACCAAGAAAGATTTCAGACATAACTGCCAGGAAAATTTGTTGGGATGCAAAGAAAAACCCACAAGCAACTTCTAGTGAAATGCAGGCGTCTCTGAAACAAAGTGGTGTGGGTGTTTCAGCATGCACAATAAGGAGATTCTCGAACAAAAATGGGCTGCATGGTAGAGTTGGCAGAAAAAAAAAAACATTGCTGCACCAATACCACAAAATAGCCCACTTATAATAAACTAAACAGCACCTAGAGAAGCCTAAAAACTTCTGGAACAAAATAACTTGGAGTGATGAGACTAAAATTGAACTTTATGGTCACACCATAAACGCTATGAAGAGAAGCATACCATCCCTACCGTGAAGCATGGAGGTGGATCTCTGCTGTTTTTGGAGGGGTGTGAGTGACAGGGGCACAGGGAATTTAGTTAAAATTGATGGCAGGATGAAGGCAGCATCTTATCAGAAAATATTGGAGGAGAATTTGCATTAATCAGCCAGGAAGATGTGCATGGGGCATACTTGGATTTTCCAGCATGACAATGATCTGAAACGTAAGGCCAAGTCAACCCTTCAGTGGCTGCAACAGAAGAAAGTGAAGGTTCTGGAGTGGCCATCACAGTTTCCTGACCTCAACATCATTGAGCCACTTTGGGGAGAACTCGAACATGCAGATCATGCTAGACAACCCAAGAATTTACAGGATCTGGAGGCTTTTTGCCAAGAAGAATGGGCAGCTTTACCACATGAGAAAATAAAGAGCCTCATTCACAACTATCACAAAAGACTGCAAGCCATCATTGATGCAAAAGGGGCCAATACATGATATTAAGAACTAAGGGTATGCAAACTTTTAAACAGGGCCATTTTATTATTTCCCTTATTGCTATGGTTTGTTTAATGATTGTGCTATTCTGTGATGCATAATAGTTTAATTTGAAACACATTAAAAATAACAGATGTGTTTTGCCTGATCACTCACGTTTTCTTAAAATGCTACATACCTTACAAATTATGCCAGAAGTGTGTAAACAACTGTATACTGTGGCTGCGGGTATGCAACTCTTTAGACTGTGGTACATTTTTAGTTTTGCTTTGTTTCTTTGTATATTATATTATGAATGTATCACTGTACTCCGCTCAGCACAGATTTGTCTGCTGTAAGCAGAATAAAAGTATTTTAAATAAATAAAGAATAGCTTCCCATTGTACACCAGAATGCATTTAAACACATTTAGAATTATTTCTGACTGATTTTTATCATCTCTCAGATTTGGATGGCCACTTCAAATACCATTAAAACATTCTTGTAAAAGAAATTAGTTAAATAGGAAGAAATAAGAATCAGCTCAAGACATACACAGAGAGCACAAGCGTATAGACTATAGAGGAGATTGGGTTTTATACATCTTCCTTAAGGAGTTCAAACATTTAGATGCCTCTTATCTTAGTTTTACATGAGTCATACATGCAAGATAATGGTTTTAATTAGTGAAGGGAATTTATCACATTACTCATTATCCATTACAGTCCCTCTAAACCTGCTTGTATGAAATGGTTTTCCATAACTCTCTTCTCCTCATTACACTCTGAACTGAAGCAATATTGCCAGAACTGTGCTGGTGGCTCTGCAGCCTGGACACCAATCACCGTTACAAAGCTTATAGGGTGCTAGTGTTAACTGACTTTACCTACCCAAAACTGGAAACTAGGGCTGCTAGTTACTGATACCGAATGTGAAAAATAGCCAGACTAGAAATTAAGTCAGTGCACAGGAATCAGCATCTCTACCCTACGAAAGGTCACTGTGAAAATAAGACCGTGTGTGAGTGCATAATAGTCTACCTAAAACTGCTTTTTTTTTTCTTTTATATTTAAGGCTCCGCCCACGCTGCATAAGCATTCAAGAATGAATCTCGAGACTGGTTTAAGGAAACTAATTCAGTGCGTCCACACTAGAGGTTAAACTAATTATAGAACTCAAAGTGGTAGCCATCCACGTTCCATCTCTCATCCTTATTTTCTCTTCCTCCACATCTTTCTCCTTTTTCATGAATGCCTTCCTGTCTTTCCTTCTCTCTCTCTGCTCCGTCCACACCTTCTTTCCTTCTTTTTCTGGTCTTATTTCCTCCTTTCTCCTCTCTATGGGCCTGGTTTTCAAAGGGACCTGCGCCCAGAAAACCCTTTGAAACTCAACAGTTCATAGCAATGCTGGAAGTGCTGGGAGCAGGTAAGAAAATACCCCGCTCACTACAGATCAGGGGAGGGGGCCATGGGGTTCTGGCTTACAAAGTGGAAGGTGGGAAAGGGGCAGGAGGGAGCCAGATTGAACAGAAAACATGGGAAAGAAAGGGAGCCAACCTGTAGTCCTCACCACACAGTTTTTATCCACATTGGAGGGATCTGGAGGATTGTGGGGGTCTTGGCCTGGCATACATTTATTTAATATTTGGGAGGGGGGGATAGGGGTGGGATTGGGCTTCAGACCTCTGAAGCAGGTCTACAGTTATCTGACTTAGACGAATACAACTGAAAATCAGCTAAATTACCTGGATAACTTAAGCCCTCCCTGGAATGCCACTTTTTTATCTGGCTAGATTTTAGCCGGAGAATGACTTAAACAGCTAAAATTCCAGTCAGTCAGGTATTCAGGATATTCACACTGAATATGCATGAGATGGATTTGCATATACTGCCTCTACTGCGTGCACATTTA
Source organism: Rhinatrema bivittatum (assembly GCF_901001135.1). Taxonomy (NCBI): domain Eukaryota; kingdom Metazoa; phylum Chordata; class Amphibia; order Gymnophiona; family Rhinatrematidae; genus Rhinatrema; species Rhinatrema bivittatum. The sequence continues at coordinate 117,292,248 of NC_042621.1, forward strand.
TTTCATGCATATTCATTTTGGATATCCTGAAATCCTGACTGCTGGGGGTCTTCCAGGACAGATTTGGGAACTACTGATCTAGAGAAAGCACTGCCAGGTCATGTCCTGCTTTTAGAGACTGTTTACAAGAAACGTTTAGCTTTGTATGATGTACTTTATTTCAAAAAACACACAAGACAACAGCAATCCTCATCCTGCATCAACTAAACTTTGTGCTTTTTATCCATTATTTCTGCAGTAATTTAAACTACTGCATTTCCGAGGACCATCCTGGATCACATCACAGACTGTGATGACTTTCGTTTAAGGCAGGGTGTGGGATGATGCCCATGAAATGATCCGCATGGTACAGCGTGGGCTTCAGAGAGACCAAAACTGTTTTCAAATAACTTAGCAAAACATAACCAAGATTCTTCTCTTCCTTTCTAAGCTTTGTATTAATATTGGGGTCAAATAAAATATTGCTGTATCTTGAAAGCTCTTCCTATGAAGCAATTCCCAGTGCTAAGGATCTAACTAGGCTGCCTTCATGTCCAGCAGCAGCAGCAGCAGCAGCCGCCGCCATATCCGCCATCATCACTTTGGAAAATTTAGGTACAAAAGCAGCCTCAACTGCTGAAGAATCATCTCCAGATGGCATCTTGACAAAAAAAAAAGTCTTTCATAGAAAACAAGCATAAAATTTATAAGAAACATTTCTTTGAAAAAACAAACAAGAACTAAACATCAAATCTACAGATGATGGCAATAAGCTAACAGACAGGCTAATATTTTCAAGAATTCAGGCATTCTTGCTGCTTTAATAACAGAGCAAAAGCAAAAGCCCAGGACAAGCGGACACGTTACATCCTGCACTACCTATGCTGGTACAGACCTCTCCCTGGATCCCGCCAACAAAATCCAGGGCCAGAGACAGCCTGCCATCTCAGTCATGCTTTCCTCTCTACCAGTGATATTACACAACTCAGGAGGAACTGGCCAAATTCCAAATCCTGTCCCAGGTTTCACCCCCATACTCATAACGGCTACCAGTTATCTGTTCAGCATAAAGAAACCAATGCACGCTGTCACCATTTCAGTTTAAAGGCCTGGACATTGCAGTACAAGTTAATTAACAAAAATGCCTCAAGTCTTTCTGAGCATTAGTGATGTATCCATGCCAGCATTAGATTTTTCCACTGGTATTAATACAAACATTTGCATAACAGTTTCTATTAACAGCTTTTCGATGAGGAGCGCTGCAGCATAGTAAAAGCTATCGGCTTTTGTGCCAAGAATTTCTAATAGGCTGGAACAGGGAATCCCGCTGAAGCAACCCTCAGGCTCACTGGGGAGAGAGAAAGCAAGGCTTGCTCTTATGGTGCCACCTACTGGCCAGTCAAAGACAACCGCTGGAAGCAGCTCTAGCCGTATCCTGCCCAGTTAGACACCCACTTGGCTGCCCTATACCAGTGGTTCTCAACAGGTGTGTCGGGACACACTAGTGTGTCACGAAGACTGTGTTGCAGAGCCAGCAGAAGACTGCTCTTTCCTCATCAGTCTGGACAGGGGTTGACTGATTTATCCTTTATTGGGTATGAGAGGAAGCTGCTCTTGTTTCCTTCTCCTCTTCCTGGCCAGTGGGAGGTTGTTCCCTCCTCCTTCACTCAGATCAGAGCGCGATATCACCAACTCCTGTTCATATGGGCCCAGCAGGACACCAACTTTATCTTCCTCTGCCTGGACTGGCAGTGAGGCTGCTGATGCCCTCTTCACCCCATGGGACCTGGACATGAAAGCAGGAGCATAAGGGGAGAAAGGTGAATGCTCTGTAGATCCACTGCTGCTGTCTCATCTTCCTCTCCTCAATGCTTCTTGCCCTCATCTGCTGCTGATAAAGAGGGAGGGAGACTCTGGATTGGACTGAAGTCTTTTCTGCTGACTGGGGGCCAGGAAGAGGGGGAAATGTGCTGGGCAGGAAGGCGTGGGAAGATAGAAAGTCAGGGTGGGGAAAGGAGGTTGGGGTTATTGGGCAGGGAGAAGTAGAGTAGGGAGGGGTTGGGAGCTGCTGGGCAGGGGAGAGAGATGGAGGTGTGAGGCTGCTAGGTTGGAAGAGAGGGCAGTGGGGGATGCTGAGAAGGAAGGGGTAGGAAATAGGTGGTCAGAGGTATTCTGGGTAGGGAAGGGGAGAGGAAAGGGCAGAAAGAGTTGAACAGGGGAGAAAGGGAGCATGGGAAAGAGGATGTGGGGTGGGGTATTGGGAATGGTGGACAGGGATATGAGCATGTGAAGGGAAGATTGAGTAGTTGGGAGACGTGAGGGGTGATGGGGCATGGAGGGGAGTGACTGGGTACAAGGGCCATACTATGTCGGTTTTGAGAATTATGCATTTCTTCTCTCTTTGAACTTTGCTTAGTGTAGGAGGAAATATTTTTGTTTCTAGTCTCCAGTTTTGCACTGCATGCAGAAGGTGGTCTTGGGGTTTCCATTCCAGGTTTTGTTTCTACATTTGTAATTTGTGGTCTTTTATTCCATATTTGGTGAAGGCAGGTCTGTCTGTGTTCTGTGTGTATGTGACTGAGATGAGGTACTTTACTAGAGGTTTGTATCAACCTTATTTGTTGTATTTTCTCAATATTTTATTGCACTGGTGGTGAACTGCTGCCTTTTCTTGGGTAGGGCTATTGCTGAGGTATAGCAGGTTTGATAGACATATACAGAGTGGAGTTTGTTTGTATTAGTTTACAAGGAGGGCGTTTGTGATGCTGTTATTGAGCTGACACCAGAATCAGAATATCTTTTTTGTATGATGAGTTGTACGGGGAAATATCTTAGTTCTGCTCTGCACCCATTATTAGGAAGCAGGGGACTCCTGTGGATGCAGAGCATATGCTTATATTTAGTCCCATGATGGTCATGTGTTCAGTGTGTCACGCATGTGAGCATCATCTCTGTGTGTCCTGATAGAAAAAGGGTTGAGAACCACTGGCCTATAAGACCTATAGTAAATGTGGGAAGTAATACTAGAAGCTGCTCATGATGGTTCCCAATCAAAGTTTGATAAGAAAGGAGTAAGATGTGAATCCTTGTGCGGGAAAAGAGAAAAAAAAATAGTACCTAGTACACTAGATTTATTACATTTTTTTCTATTTTTCTTTCCAAGCAGAGCTATAGAAATAAACCTATAAACTATGAAAGCAGATAAGAACTTTAAGGCCCATTTAGTCTGTCCAATTTCTTTCCTGGTGCAATGCCATAGACCCTTGTTGATCTTTAGCTTTCCCTTCACTTCTTCACAACTAGAGATCTTCTGTTCTTATTCCATGCTTTTTTGAACAAACATGAAAAGGATAACTTTCAAACTTATTCATGGTTTATTGGCAAAAGCCAATAAACAAGTAGAGATCAAAGAGAGAACCTCCTGCTGCTAAAGCAGGAGGCACTGCTACAAATTTCTTGCACCATAGTCAGGAAGTGCTGGGTGAACGTGCTTTTATTTATTATTTTATTTATTAAAAATGCTTCTATTCTGCCTATAACAACGTTAAGCTAAGTGGATTTAAAAATCAACATAAAACAATAATAAAAACAGACAGCAACATATGAACATAAATATTAAAAGGTTATCAAGAAAAAGCTTCATTAAACAATGCTGCTTTTACATGTTTATCAAACATTTTAAAATCTTCTAAATCTCATAGGTCAACAGGCAGGTTGACCCAAAGTGTAACACCAGTAATTGATAAAGCCTGAAGGCTAGTATTCTGATAATGGATATCTCTTACTGTATTATTATTATTTCGAGACCAAGTCTATAAACTTAGTCTCAAATATCGCTTTCTAAATGTTCAAATGATTTATTTTCAAATCCTCTCCACGATGTATCCCAAAGAACCCAAAGATACCAAAGAACACAAGTGAGATACATCGTGGAGAGGATTTGAAAATAAATCATTTGAACATTTAGAAAGCGATATTTGAGACTAAGTTTATAGACTTGGTCTCGAAATAATAATAATACATAAATGTCATAATAATGATTATATAATATATAGGTTTATAGATCTAGTGGTGTTTTCCACATAAGAAGACCAACAGTATTATTATTATTATTATTATCATCCTTTGGTGTTATTTGGGTAATTGAGGGACAGATTGAGATTAGAGGTAGTATAAAGCAGAGGGCAAATATAAGACGGGTATATGATGGCATAAATGTGGATATATTTATTTATTTATTTATTTGTTTATTTATTTATTTATTTGTTATTTTTATTATACCGAGTTTCATGATAGGAATCACATCAACCCAGTTTACAATTAACAATGTGAGTAAAGGCAGAGAGTAACAAAGTAAAGAACATTTCCCAATACAAGAACAAATATAGTATGAAACTTAACAAATATTATAACAATATTTTGGATGTGAGAAAGTTACAAAAAACATGGAAAAATAACTTGGATATGAAAGGGGAAGAATTGTAGAATGACTATAAGCATTTTAACCAGCTGTTATTGTTATTAAGGTTCAATATTGTTATTAAGGTTCAATTTAATATATAAAAAATTTTATTGATGGAATGTTTTATAAAAAATAGAAAAATTGATATTTTATATATATATATATATATATATATGTGGGACAGAACCCACATATACTCCTTGCACCTTGAGTTCTGTAAATATATCTTGTATCCTCAGCAGCTACAACTATGGGTGCAGAGCAGAACCGGGACATTTTCCCTTGCTACTCACTTATACAAAAATATTCTGGTGTCATCTCAAGAACATGTAATACAAAACCTTGCAAAGAATGCACCCAGAACCTATAGAGCAAACCTGCCATACCATAACACACCAACTGCCAGACTTAAACAGTAACAACTTTACCCATGCAAAGGTAGCATTGTAAATATTACAACAGCAATACACCTCATACCAGAAAAACAAAACAAGCTGGACTGCTGTAATTTCCTACATATAAACTATACTTAACAGAATAGCTCACCTGTGTCACAGACAGAGCCTTATCAAATGCAAAATAAATGACGACACATTAGAAATATACAGACAAAATTTGAAATGCAGTGTGTCACTGCATGCAGAGCCAGCCTTTGCATGCAGCGACACACTGGAGAAACAGAAACAGAAATGGATTTCCTCTATTACTGAGCAAACTACAAAATCTGTCAGAAATGCACACTCCAAAAGCTGACATATTTCAATCCCTAAGCTGAAAATAAAACGCTTTTTGCTACCTTTCTTGTCTGGACATTTTAATTTTCTAATCATGTTAACCCCAGTCTCATTTCCTCTGCCTGAGTTTGTATTTTTTCGGTCTCCTGTCTTCTTCAGTTCCTCTCTTACATCTGTCTGACACTGATCTTTCCGTTTGATCTCTTTTCTCGGTTTCTCTTTCTGTCTCCTTATCCACTCCTATCCAGATTTTACCTGTCTTCTTTTATCTGTCATTCATCAGCCTTAATCTCCCTCTTTTCACCTCTCATGTTCACTTACAATCTCCCACTCTCGTCCCCTTCTCTTCCCATCTCCATGCTCTCACTCCCTTCCTAGACCTCCATTTCCCCCATATCTTACTCCTTTTCAGGTCATTTCCACCCTCTGTACTCATCCCTCCCCAGCCCTCAAATGCTTTCCTATGCCTCAGTTTCATCTCCTCATTAGCCCCAGTTCTTTGTCACTCACCCCTTTCCCCTCCTTCTGTTTTTAATCCCCTATGCAGTCATCAACTCTCCGAGCCCCATTTCCACCCTCTCTCACTCCCTTCAAAGATCCATCACTTTCCACTGTCTCTCACCCCCTCCCCAGCCCTCCAGGTCCCTTCATACCATGTCTCAACTTTTCCCTATCCTTCAGATCCCTTCTTCTAACCCACAACTGATATCCCTAGCCACATCTCATAATTACCAACCCATGTAATTACACCCTCACTCATAACCCCACCCAACTGCCATCTCTATTCTCCCCACTTTCCCCCATTCAATTTCTAAATGCCCACTCTGCCCATACATTTGAGACTCCACTCTCTCCCACAGCCATCCTCCATTCCCTCTTCATCCCCCAAATCTGGCAGTCCCTGCTGTTTCCTACACCATGTCTGAGTATCAATGGCTCCCCTTCCCACAATCCAGAAGTGCCCAATCAACCCTCTTCCTCCTCCTCCAACAAATCTGGGTGCTCCCTTCATCCCCAGCTCTAATATTCCCTGCCTCCCAACCTGGATGTCCTCACACTCCCTCCCCATTCACCAAATCTGGGGTACCCCAACACCTCTCAGCACCATTCTTCCTCTCCCTTCCCTTGCCAAGTTCATGTTCTCCCAAGTCCCCTGGAACAGCTTTTATGTTTTTTTTAAGTGGCTGCACCCGTCTTTTTTCCCCCTCACCTCCCTGGCTCTTTGCCCCTTTCAGAAGCTTGTAACTGGCTGCTCCTCCTCCTGTAGTCAGGCGCCTTGCTGCTTTCTTTGCACAGTTCAATGACAAGATATCTGAACCGTGGGGGCTCTGTATGGATTGAGTCTTGAGCGGTTCAGACATCTTGTCATTGAACCGCACTGGTACCAAGCGCAGCAAGGCACCAGCACTATAGGAGGAAGAGCTGGTTACAAGCTTCTGAAAGCGGCAAAGAAGAGGGAGGGGAGGATTTAAAAAGACCGGGGAAGCTACGTTAAAAATTTTAAAGGTAGCTCTGGGGACTCGGGCTCTGAGGGAGAGACTCAGGGCATGCCCAATGACACCTGGTACGAGGGAATGCAGGTTGAGGAACAGCAAGGGCAATGGGAGATTGTGTGTGTGTGTGTGTGATGGGGTGGGGTGGCCACAGGCTGCTTTCTCCACTCTGCTCCCATTTGTCTATTTCTCTATCAATTTCAACTCGGCCAGCATATGAGGAAGTGTGGCATTTCTGCAAATGCTTAGTCCTTGGTGGTGCCAGATGGACAGATACAAGCAGCTCATTATAAACGTTCAGAACCCTAAAAACAGAGTGGGACTGAAACAGCCATGTTTGAATCAAACGTATTAATTTTGTAAAAACTTTGCCCAAAATCAACCAACATTCAAGCATTTAGTCTCACCCTTGACCCCTTTTCAGTTCCCTTTCCAGTCCCACAGCCTGCTCTATATGGTGAGAAACAGGCTTCTCCATGTGCTCGTCACGGCCTATCCAAGGAGTTTAGGTCTGGGCAACTACCTCCAGAAAGACTGTAGGGAAGGTAAACAGCAGCAGAGGTCAAAACACAAATCACCTCAAGGGATGGGAAAGCTCATTGGTCTACAGATCCAGGGAGCAGCAGTTCCTCTTAATGGTACAATCTGATGAAATGCTATAGATCATCATTTTTCACTGCTTCTCTCTTTCAAAATGCTCCCTTCTCTAATGCATTGCAGTTGGGGATTAAGACACTAACTGCTAAGTCTGCCTCTTAAGAGGTTTCAGATGGGAACATGCAAGCAATGGTTTCAGCAGATTGATCCCCTTGTGACCCAAACTTCTCCGCACACATGGAGCAAAGCTCCGACTGTAACAGTAGACACCCTGGGCCTACCCTCTTCTCCTCTCATATTGCTGAGATCCTGACAGCTAACAAATTTCATTTCACTGACAGGCATCGCAGTTGTATATTTGGGGATGGGGTCTTAGGAGGTTTTGGCAGGAGGCAGTTTTTGCTGGCTGAATGCTAGACCAGGGCTTGAAATAATAAATCTTATGCTTTTATTTCCCAGGTGAATAGGATTTAAGAATTCCCATTTTGGAACTGCTGTAATGGGAGAGGAAAGGAGATATTTGCCCTGACCTGCATCAGACTATGCATTTGTGTATAAACAATCCTATCAATCCACATTACAGGAAATTTTAGCATTCGCCACTGGAAACAAGGCCACATGTGAAGATGTCCACCTAATCCAAAGCTAAAAACAAAGAGTAATGCAAGTTGACCAACTCGGTGAGCCCAGCAGTTAGTGCGCTGTGCTGCCAAGAAGAACAGACATAAATCCTTGGCTTGGATCCTGTACCTCAGGCTGGGAAAACTATGGACAAAGCACTGTACAAAGAGGTCTGGGTAGAGGTATGAGCTAAGTTAAGGAGAAGCATTGCAAGTGGCAATATAGACCTCCATTTTGCTATATTATCAATTCAAAAGGCAATGAAATACTTGCATGTAAAAGAAAACAAACAAAAGACTGGAAGGCATTGCTAGATGGCTCCCCAATGAGAGCAGATGAGATAGAGTTAAGAGAGAAGTTTGGAAGGGGAAGATAAAGAGAAAAAAATGAACCAGCGACAGCAGGAGAGTGATTAGAAGAGCTGTGAATGCATTCCATCAGCTTACCTCAACATCCGACACTTTCATGCGAGTGCCCTCTTTGCCCACAAAGATATCATCGATGTCAACCAAGACATAGCGGTCAAGGGTCAGGCAGAGACGTTTGCTGGTCAAGTAGGCGATTGCATCCACAAAAACAAGTTTGTGCAGCCAGAAGTTGAGGTTGTTGCCAAAGAACACGCGCTGAATGCCATCATGCAGGCCCAAATCCTGCACTACTGTAGCATGCAGTGCCCGGTGTGGGGCCAAATGTGGGATGGAGTCTGAAGATTTTGTGCTGGCCAGCAGCACAGGCTCATAGGTGCTGTGGTTGGATTGGAAGACTGTCCAGTCATCGCCAGGGAGGGCCCCCTGTTCTACCTCATTGGCACGGGTGACATAGAGTAGAGGAGCACTGGGGTTAATGTGGTAGTCCCTTAGTCCCAGGTTGGAATGTAGGAAGAGAGGAAAACCCTTGAGCTGAGCACTCAACAGGCTGTTCTCATTAGCTTTGAAGAAGCCGATGATGCCTACACCGTACTCCACACAATACTTATCCAGCAATTCCCGGTTCCAAGCGTCCAGGTTCACATACTTCAGGATGTTTTCATAGATAATCAGAATATAGCGCCCCCTGTCTTTGTCTGTTAAGGTGGGCATGTCCCCCTTGCCAGGGGCGATCTCTGTCCTATACTTAAAACGGCTGGACTCCAAGATAGCCACAATCTCTTGACCAAGCTGAGAGTAAATGCTCTCCACGAAAACCAAGACCACGGGATCCGTGCGTGAGGCGTCAACAGACTTTGCCACTCGCCAGCTAGCCTGGGGCTGGATCACAACCCTTTGCTGGTTAGTGCAATCGCTGAATGGCAGAGGCGGGGGCTCCTTGATCTTGGGGCTGTTGGTGACGTAGTACGCCAGGAAGCACATGGAGACTAAGCTGAAGGCAATCAGCAGTAAGATGAGTCGGTGCAGTTCCAGCTGTCGCATGTGACGCACCACTTTCCACAGCTGAATCATGATGAGGCGACCCACCACCCCTCCTCCCCCTACACTTCACCCAAATTGTTCTCTTGTGCCGGTGTCGCCACACAGTGCTGGTGCTCTCCAGCAGGGGCCTGTGAGGCAAAAACCACCGCAGCAAATGCCACGGATCGAGCGACAGCCAAAGCAAGCGGCGATTAGGAGAAACTCTGCCATTTATGTCAGGTGACCATGGCCCCAGATTCCCATTGCTCCTCTCTGCTCTGCTTTTCTTTTCCTCCTTTGGTTGAATGAGAACACTATTTTTTTATGCTTTTTAAAAAAAGTTTAGAGGGGGTCTTATTTATAAAATCCTCAGACTTCCAACAGTAAATCAGTCACAAATATCTGCTGTAGCACTGTTCTCCCCTTGTATCCACATTTTGGAACATGGTGTCCTAAGTGAAAGTGTGAAGTGATGGCTCTGTTTGTCAGCTGGATCCCTGGGGTTAATCCTCAGCTTCTGTGCACAGTCTGCAACATAAAAAAAAAAAGAAACACAAGCAAAGAGTCATTAGGAAAGAAAACTAACTAGAAAGTGGTTAATGCCAGTAACACATGATTGGTTCAGTCAGTGGGTTTCTATTTACAATGGCAAGTCTTCATTTGTAAACAATTTCTTCTCATTTACTCCATTTTTAACAGATATAATGCCGTGGACAAGTAATAGGCTGACAGCATTGCAAGCGAAACTCCTGCTCTAGAGGAAGTGCGGTAGAAGCAGGGGCGACAAAAGCTTCCTATCGCCGATACTATCCTGCCACTGGGATAAAAACTGCTCTGGTGAGACCACTTCTGCTTAGAAGATACTTTTTTGACCTTTGTTTATTTATTTATTTATTTATTTAAAATGTACTATTGTTCATTGAAACCTTTGTTATTTTCAAAATATTTCACACCCACCCATACTGTCCATCTTCCAGAAATATCCTGGACAAACCACCACCACCACCACCACATATATTCTAACAGAATCGCCTTTCATTACTTTCTTAAGCCAGGGGTTGTGGCGGCTGTATTGGGCCACTTGAACACGGAGAAATAAGTGACAAACAAAGAAGCTGTAGGTGGAACCTTTTCACTGGACTGACTCAACGCACTGGTGACTAGCTTTCCGCAACCGTGCTCCCTTCAACAGGTCAGCGAAAAGACCTGAGGAAGGAAGCACATCTCTCAAAAGCCAGTCATGAGTCACCTACAATGTGTTTGTTTGACCTTTATTTCTACATTACTTTCTTACAGAGGTGAAAGGAACAGAGACAAGAGCTGGAGAAAAATAGTTGTAGTGTTTGAAGAATATGGAAATCTCTGCCAAATAGTCTAAGATGAGAAAGATTTCTTCCCCTACTTATTAGAGAAGAGAGGCCTGCACGCTGACTCTGCTTGGAAGACCCTCTCTGGGGTCTCTTTACCTCACAGTACATTAAACAGGAAGCAGCAGTGTTTCAGGCACACTGCTCTCCTTCCCTCCCCCCTACCCCACCCAGAGCACTAAACACACGCACTCAAATTCATATTAGAGACAGAGCAAAACAAAGGGTAGTCACCCGTTGAAAATTATCCGTAGGCTCTCAGGTTGGCTCAGTGGTAAGAACTGCAGGGCTCTTCTATGCAGAAGATCCCCAGTTTGATTCTCAGATCAGGTCTTGGGATGCAGCTTTCACAGCCCCTGGGGAGAGGGACTAGCGGTCATCGATAAGGTTGACACCTGGTGGCTGGCTTCAGACCCCATGATACAGGGTTCTGGACGGAGCTCTGGTACACGATTGCAGGCCTCAGGACTGCTGCTACAATGACTTAGAACATGAACAGTCGGAGGATCTACTAATGTAAGGGAGAAAAATCCCTGGATGGCTGAGAATGAAGGCCCATAATGTCAGGACCCCAGTACCGATTACCGGTTCTGAATGAGTTGCAAGAAAAAAGGAGAAAGGAAGAAATACCAGGCCAAAAAAAAAAGAAATGAGCTGTAAGTACACGTATACAAACAGCGCATGTACTTTATACCTACTCCTGAGGGAGGCCTGCTTTTCTCCCTGACCTACGCACAACCCCAGGAACCAGTTCAAAGTATGCGTAACCCCTGTACATAAAACATTAAAACTAGGTGTTAAGGGGTTAAAGCAGATGGCGTAGTGGATCAGGCTCAGAGGTATCTTTAGTGGCCCTCCTTAGTGGGCAGGGAAAATCCTTTCTCCTCTGTGGCCAGAAGAGATGTCCCCCTCACTGGCTCTGGCTGCCAGTTCAGACTCACCACAACTCTCAGGCACCTTCTAGTCGGGTGAACTGAAACCCTGGGAAAAGGATTCAGACCCATCTTTGGATGGGAGGTTCCAATTATGGCAAAGTTATTAAATACAAAACAGGGATATCCAAGTAAGTACACAGGCTTCCACAGTAAAGAATTTAAACAGCCTGTAGCAAAATAGAACACTTTAGCAGGAAACTTCAGGCTGGTTAGCCTCACCTTGGTGGTGAGAAAAGTAATGGAGAAGCTGCTGAAGGAAAGAATAGTGAACTATCTACAGTCAGGAGGATTGCTGGACACGAGGCAGCATGGATTCACCAGGGGAGGGTCCTGTCAGGCAAATCTGATTGATTTTTTTGATTGTGTGACTAAAGAATTGGATCAAGGAGGAGCACTCGATGTCATCTACTTGGATTTCAGCAAAGCTTTTGATAGTGTCCCGCATAGGAGACTTGTTAATAAAATGAGAAACTTGGGAGTGAGTGCCAAGGTGGTGGCATGGATTACAAACTGGTTGATGGACAGAAGACAGTGTGTGATGGTAAATGGAACCTTCTCTGAAGAGAGAGCGGTGCTAAGTGGAGTGCCGCAAGGATCGGTGTTGGGACCCGTCCTGTTCAACATCTTTGTGAGCGATATTGTGGAAGGGATAGAAGGAAAAGTTTGTCTTTTTGCAGATGATACTAAGATTTGCAACAAAGTGGACACGCCGGAAGGAGTGGAGAGAATGAGACGATATTTAAGGAAGCTGGAAGAGTGGTCGAAGATATGGCAGCTGGGATTCAATGCCAAGAAGTTCAGAGTCATGCATCTGGGGTATGGTAATCCAAAAGAGCTGTATGAGATGGAGGGTGAAGGGCTGTTGTGCATGGAGCAAGAGAGGGACCTTGAGGTGATAGTGTCTAGCAATCTGAAGACAGTGAAGCAATGTGACAAGGTGATAGCTAAAGCAAGAAGAATGCTGGGCTGCATAGAAAGGGGAATAACCAGTAAGAAAAAGAAAGTGATAGTCCCCAGAGTACTGTGTTCATTTCTGGAGAACATATCTCAAAAGGGACAGACACAGGATGGAGGCAGTCCATAGAAGGGCAACAAAAATAGTGGGGGTTCTCCATCAAATGACTTATGAAGAAAGGTTGAAGAACCTAAATATATATACCCTGGAGGAGAGGAGGTGCAGGGGAGATATGATACAGACCTTCAGATATCTGAAAGGTTTTAATGATGCACAATCAACAAACCTTTCCATTGGAAAGTAATCAGTAGAATTAGGGGTCACGAATAGAAACTCCAGGGAGGATGACCCAGAACCAAAGTCAGGAAATAATTCTTCACGAAGAGGGTGGTGGATGCCTGGAATGCCCTTCTGGAGGAGGTGGTGAAAACCAAAACGATAAAAGATTTCAAAGGGGCTTGGGATAAACACTGTGGGTCCCTAAAGGCTAGAGGATGGAAATGAAGAAAAGAATGCATGGGGTGGCAGTTACTACCCTTAACCAATAAGCCTTCATACTGTTGATGCAGCTCCATCGTTGCTCTCTGCTTTAACAGCAGGGGGAAAAGAGGAAAAGGGGAATTGGATTCAGCAGCAACCAACAAGGACATTGAATTTTATGGTCTGAGAAAACAAATAAGCATTGGGATAACTTGCTGATGCGACTGTTACTACCCTTAACCAATAAGCCTTATACTTGTGATATAACTCCAACATTGCTCTCTGCTTCAATGGCAAGAGATAAGAGATCATGGGGAACTGAACTCAAGACAGCAACCAACAAGGGCCCTGACTTTAGCAGTTTGGGAAACTAAGTATGGGGGTAACTTGCACGGCATGGCAGATACCACCCATCGATGCTACCATTATACGGGAGACCTGTATGGCATGGCTGATGCTACCATAAGCTTGCTGGGCAGACTGGATGGACTGTTTGGTCCTTTTCTGCTGTCATTTCTATGTTTAGCCCAGGGAATTCACTTATTCCAGAGAGCAGAAGCAACCCACATTTGCATTGCTGGCTTTAAAGAGAAACCAAGTGGAGCCAAGATAAAGGAGGAGACCTCAAGGCAAGCTGCTCCTGCCAGTGGTACCCCCATAATTTTTCCTAGAGGTTTTTCCAAAAGCTAGGCCTTAAACAGAGTATAAAATGTACTCCCTCCATGGAAAAATGTGCGGCTTCTACTGGTTTCTTCACCAAAGAGAACCCCCTACCATCACAAGCAGGCTAAAAGCCAGGCAAAAGTCTCACCCTTTTGACCAGTAAATGTCACTCCTTGACATCACTCTGGTTTAAAAGGCAAATATGCCATATTATACCATCTACTTTTGAAAACAATGCAGCCCATTACCTCTTATGAATGAAGGTTAAGTAGAGGTTGAAGGGTGAAAATAATAGCGGCATATGGACCAGAGTCGAGACCTATGTATTGTAAAAGCTTGCATGCACTTTTAGCCAGTCTGAGGGACGATTTTCAATCAAGGCAATCCAGCCAAGTAAATGCCTTTGTAAATGGTGTTCTCTGTGCAATTATATACAATCATCACAAAGTAATAAAAGGAAATATAAATCCTCATAAACCAAAATCCTTTAGCAGCTCTTGCTATTCCAGGACTAACTCTGTTAATGCATCTCACTCCTGACCTGCACATTTTAAAGCACAAATGAATAACAAAACTCATATCTAGATTATACACATAAATAAACCAAAACTACTGCATGAAACATAAGCAACACAGTTTCTATGTTGAAAAGTTGCCCATTGCCTCTTCTAGGATTCTTTTCAATTGAATTTCTTTTTCTCTTTTTGCCTTTATTATTGCCCGATACCTACAAAAAGAAACATTTTCTTTTTAAAAGACCTGCAGCAAGCTAGTGCAATACGGCGACGCACACACATGCCAATGCACCTCATTCCCGACTCATTGCCTCTTTGCTGTCCTTGGTCAGGGATTTCAAAAGGAACTGTCAGTGCACCCGTATTACCCCTTCACAATTCTATTAAAAGGGGATGTATCAGCTGCATAGATTTTTACATATTGTGCTCCTTATCTCAGTAGAAATTCCAAACAGTAAGTAGTACTTGATTATGCGGGGCAAATTTTATAAAAAGTTTATTTAACATTTTTTTCTTTACCACATGCTCCACTAGATCGTGAGGCTAACAATTGTACATTCATAAAATCATATAGCAGCAAAAATATTGACATAAAACAAATCAAACTGAAATATACATAAAACAGCAAATACAAAATAAAACAAGCACATTCACAACTAATTAAAACAAAAAGTCCAAAGTTCTTCAGCCATAGCAAGTATCTCTAATGGGTATCTGTACAAATCAATCTAAAATCAACATAAAATAGCAAATACAGAAAATTAAAAAAACTAAAAAATATATTCACAACTTAAAAACTGAAAAGTAGGATACTTTAGCCATAACAAAGATCTCTACAGGGTAACTGGGAAAACTCTACCTTATTCACAGCTTGGTTTCTCCAAATGCTTGCTTATATAACCAGATTTTTAGAGACTTCTTAAACATTCTTGCATCGGTTAATGTTCTCAACGTTCAGGGAGGATATTCCATAAAATGGGACTGGCAACTGATATTGCACGGTCTCCAACTGCATTCAGATGCACTTGGTGAACCGACAGTACCATGCCCTTGGATTAGCTTGCTTGCAACTATCTTGTCTTCTTTCTGCCAGTGGAAGCACGTATAGCAAGATGCAAGTCTCACAGCGACATCAAGGTGATTCTTCTACTTTTTACTTCCAACCACCACTTCTTTGACTCTTCATCCCCCCCTTTCAGTGGCACTGGAATAGGAGGGGCAGGCCATGGCCTTCTCACGTTTGAAAGTGGAAAGGCAAGCCTTCACTTTTAAAAGAAAGCCAGTGCGGTGCTTTATTAAGAGCACTGCACTGGCTTCCAATTGAGCAACGCGTAAAATTCAAAATTTTATGTTTGGTTCATAAACCAGTTTATAGAAATAACTCTTTTAGTTTGGCCTCTTTATGTATACCATACGTCCCAGGACGAACATTGCTGTCTACTGGTCAGGGTTTGTTAGCTGTTCCAACTGTGAAGCAGGTTTGATTGGCTAAGTCAAGGGCCTGAGCTTTTTTGGTCACTGGACCAGAATTATGGAATACCTTACCTCCTTGCTCTTAGAACCATTTCAAATTTAATGAGTTTTAGACAACAAATGAAAACATATCTTTTTAATAAAGCTTTAAATAAACATTCTGAAGTGCTATATTTATGCAGTTGTTTGACATGATGTGTTAGTATTGTATGTCTATTTGTATGAATTTATGAGTGTTTAGTTGGAAGCCGCCCAGCACAATGTACTTTGATAGGAACGGGTTAGAAATATTTTAAATACAGAAAAACCACATGTGCTGGCAGGTCTAGGGGTCTCCCCAGATCATCACTCCTTCCCTTCCACCACTGACTGTCACTCCACCTTGCCCTGACCCACCCCGCAAACCTCCTGGCACGGGAAGCTGCCAGGCTTGGCGCTGGCAACAGAAGGTAGTAATCCACAAGCGGACTAAGCCGGTGCACACTCACAAGTTTCTGTGCAGGAAACAGGGATTATGCGTGCACACTAGCTCTGACCCTGTGCTCGCTACCTGCTGATACTACCCACTGGACCCCACAGTTTTCTCCACGCTTCGGAAGCCAAGAGCTTTACTGATATCAGGAGTGTGACACCAGCCCCTGCTGGGTCTTGATCTTCGCTACTAGGAAGGTTCCAGATCGTTTACCTGCCACTGCCACACATATAGCCCTCACAACTCTCCAGCTGCCTCTACGGCCACTCTCTCCCACAAAACGAGCATCTTTAGGTGCTTTTCGGTCCCCTATCACCTTACATTACCACTGCCGCTGTGGTCACTGCTGAGGTTTTCCCTGCAGCGGCTGCTCATCCAGCCCTGTGCTATCACCTCCTGCCACTGCAGCACTGCTCGTCTCCTCCTTCCCTTACTCTCTTCACTCCTCTGCTGCCAATCCTTGACTCCATCTTTCCCCTACCTCATACCACCACTCCCAAAGCTTCACTTCATGTCTAAGTTGCTCCCGCTGCCGGTCCCTTGGGTCGTCTTCCTCTCACCTCCCGCTGCTCCGTAAAATGGATGGCACTCACAACCTTATCTGATGCTGAACGTCTCTCTTGAGCAGGCCCCTGCTGCCTCCCTCATATATATATAATGATGACTGCAAGTGGCCCCAGCTGACATCTATGCCTACTTCTTGCAGTTTTTGTCGCCCCTTTCCCCTAGTGAAGGCTTCCTGGGTAGAGCCAAAACACTGCACAAACATGCATGAACTCCAGCACTGCTTTAGGGCATCACATTTACCCAACAACCTTTGCTACAGAACCTCCCCCACCAAAAAAAAAAAAAAAAATGAAGATGGCAATGCACAGGGAAAACAGGAAATGACTCCAAAAGCACTTTTGCTGGCTAGATCCTGCGGTAGGAAATCTAAAACGTAAAGTGTTGTCCCCACGTAGAATGCCAGTCCAAAAATTGCCCACCCGATCTGGGGGTAAAAGCATGAGTGCAGCGTGTACTTTTACCTCCACTGTAGTGGCGGCCTTCATGGGCCGAGGTTACGGCTGGGGGGGGAGAAAGCTACACACACAGGTTTGGATTTTGAAAACCGTGCTTGTGGTTTTGGTTGGAAAACGTTATCCCTAGAGAAAGGAGACGGGCATCTCTGCGGACAGTTTTTCTTTAGGACATTTTCAAAGTTACAGCATGCGCATACTTTTCTTTTGAAAACTGAAGCATTGGACTAAGAAGTAGTTGGGGGGGGGGGGGGGACGACGATTTTGCAGCAACGTGGACAGTTTGAAAATTGCTCCAAAAAGGGCAAGAAAAGGCAGATCTCAGGTAAACCAAAAACAAAGCACTTAAATCTTAAAGGGGAAGGGGGTGGGGGTATTGGACTATACTCCTTTAAATGTGAGCTGCAAACCTTGCTCCCAAACCCTGCCTGAAAACGTTACTTTAACACCATGCCGATAGGGTTAAGGGCAATAGCCGGGGCCTCCCGGCATCAGAAGGGGATCTCTTTGGCGAAGCTGAGCGACGTCACCGAGGAAGAGCAGGGCCCGCTCCTTAATTTCTTTCCTGTGCGACACCGGCCCTGCACACCATCCTCATCAAACTTGGTTTCTTACGGGCCCTAGCCTTGATGTTGGGGTCTGGTCTAGGACAGGTAGAAAGAGTGAAAGAAGCTGCCGTGCTCATCCCCATCCCAAGGCCTAAAGGTTCATTGCTCCAGCACTGCTGCCCCTCACTGTCAGCTGGACTTTGTTTTGGTTTTTTTTTTTTTGCAGCATTAACAGGTTAACATCTGCCAGTCACTCAAAGCACTAGATATCTGCTATCCACCTTCACGATTGCTTTTAAAGGCTAAAAAGAAAATACTTCCAGACTCGAATTAGTTTCATGAGCATTTCATTTCTGATCTGTTTTTGCTTGTGTGCAAGTGTGCGTTAAGACCCTCTCGATTTCCACCGTCTCTCTCTCTCCTTAGTTTGATGTTCCTCTTCACTTCCTTACCACTGGTCTCTCTCCGAGCGGCGCTGCCATGGGGGCAATTTTAGATTTCCTCCGATCTACGCTCCCAAACTAAACAGAAAAGAATCTCCTCAGTATTCCTCGGAGAAACCCATGTCAGAGATCTGGAGCAGGCCGCACTTGCAGCACCGGCTTTAAGGGGAAACCAAGCGGGTCAGGGGTAGAGCTGAAAGGAAGGCAAAGGCAGTAACTCTGACAAAATGACCTAGCAACTCAATCTAGCATTTGGTGCATATTAACTATAAAGAATGAATGCAGGAGACAGCGCTAAGAAGAGCAGAGCTGGATCATTTCTCAGTTATTACATTTACAAAAATAAAAAATAAAATTGCTCGTACAGAGGGCGGTTTGCAAAGGGATTTGCCTGGGTCGCAAAGAGTTACCCGGATAATTCTTCGGGGGGGGGGGGGGGGGGGTCAGCTGCCCCTCCCCCTCAGCGGGTGAAAGGGACGGGCACAGGGGGAGGTGAGGGAGCACGTCTGGGAATTTCATTTTGAAATCCCCGCACGCACGTACCTAGTCACACAGAACCCTGCAGGCACAAAACCACCTGCCTGAGTTTTCACAGGTACATGCTGCAGGGAGAGTCCCTTGCAAAATGAGCTGAAAGGTCCAGCAAACTTCCTGTGGAGTTTTAAACTCGCCCCCCTCGATATGCATTTACATTAGTTATTGCTCTAAGAAAGCAGAGGAGCTGTGCTGGCCTAACTCAGTTTTTCTTAGTGCTGGAAATTTTACTCCTGGTCTCAGGAGAAGTAAAGTTTCCAGGGCCAGTGTCAGCCTATGGGCAGAACCCGGAGTTCCAGTGCCAGGACCTGTAGTTGGGATTTTATATGCAGAACGCATGACTTTTATGCATAAAAA
Organism: Rhinatrema bivittatum; assembly: GCF_901001135.1. NCBI lineage: Eukaryota > Metazoa > Chordata > Amphibia > Gymnophiona > Rhinatrematidae > Rhinatrema > Rhinatrema bivittatum. The sequence goes on from NC_042621.1 coordinate 117,311,283, forward strand.
GCACGTTTTCTGCGCATGAAATGATTTATGTGCACAAACCATGCTAGCTGCATAGAAAACTTTGTGTGCGCATAAATCACATTTTATGCGCAGAAAACATGGTTTATGTGCACAAATCATTATCAAAGCATAACATTTGATTTGGGTGTACAAAAACTTCTTTCAGTGCAGAAAGCAGTTCTGAGCACATAAATCATATTTTATGTGCAGAAAACATGATTTCTACACATAAACCATGTTTTCCATACATAAAATATGATTTATGCGCATAAATCATGTTCTATGTGCAAAGCCATTTTCTGATTTGTGTGCATTTTTTAAACTTTTAATGCATTAGCAAACCATTAGCTTACTGTATCAAGAGTTAAACCCCCCCCCCCCCCCAAAACAACTCATGCGTTAAACTGTGCACTGAACTCCCACACGGTTTTAACATTTGGCTAATTACATTGGCCCCTGATCACTCATCCTACCCTAATAGCTGGCAAATGTTTTTTTTCTTTCAAAAGACTAGGAAAATAAGAAATTACCCACCCACCTATGCGTGTGGATCCAAAGATAACTCCATCCCTGTCAGCGCCCTCATCTCGCACGGGATATATGTCCTGAAAGCCTGATGTGACTAGGACCCAAACACAAAGGCTATCAGACATTCACACCCCCACCCATCTCAGAAGCCTTCTTTCCCTTTGAACACACACTATTAAAAACTGCCGGCTTCATAAGAGACATAAAACCAGCGGCAGCCAGATCCTTTCCTGCTTCTCTCCCCTCTTGCTCTCACCATGGGAATTCCACCCTTCCCGGCAGAAACAGGTTCCTTATTGCCGCAACCTGCGTCTTTCACACGCAGGCAGGCACCCGAAATCTGTCCGAGACCTGTGCTCTGCCATGGATTTATGAGTGCAGGGCACACCATGTTCTTTCAAAATACACAGAAGAGCGGGTGAAAAAAAAACCCCCACCACAAACCCTCACCAACAGCCGGTGCAGCTTGTCGTAGCTGTGCTCCGGGACAGATGACATCAAAGCGACAGAGAACGTGCCTGCTGTTGATTTGTATCCTGTGTCTGGAGGGAAGCGGAGGCGTCCTCAGATGTAATAATAAAGCCTCCTGAGGGGGATGCCGGAGAGGGCGGCCTGGCAAAGCAGAGCGCTCCGCTCCCCAGCCAGCATTCAAGGCAACCCCCCTGCACCCCCCCCCCCAGCCACGTTCATCTATAATCACCAAATACATAAGAACATAAGGTATGCCATACTGGGTCAGATCAAGGATCCATCAGGCCCAGTATCCTGTTTCCAGCAGTGGCCAATCCAGGTCATAAGTCCCTGTCAAGTACCCAAACATTAAACAGATCCCACGGTACTAATGCCGGCATCAAGGCTACTCCCTATTGATTAATAGCAGTTTATAGACTTCTCCTCCAGGAACACATTCTGATATTAAGTCAACTTTTGCACCCCACAGTTAGGATGGTAAAATTGTGCTTTGAAAAAAGGTTTCATACAAAATTTCTTAGCTCCCAGTCAGAAAATAATATCCTTAATGAAAGTAACAGAAAAAAAAGTAAAGTATTACAGCAACTTGAATGCACACAAGAGGGACTGTACTAGAGTAGACTGATTATGGCAAGCAAATAGAATGTTGGAAATTATTAGGAAGGGAATGGTGAATAAAATGGAAAATGTCATAATGTCTCTGTATCGCTCCATGGTGAGACCGCACCTTGAATACTGTGTACAATTCTGGTCGCCGCATCTCAAAAAAGATATAATTGTGATGGAGAAGGTACAGAGAAGGGCAACCAAAATGATAAGGGGAATGGAACAGTTCCCCTATGAGGAAAGACTAAAGAGGTTAGGACTTTTCAGCTTGGAGAAGAGACGACTGAGGGGGGGATATGATAGAGGTGTTTAAAATCATGAGAGGTCTAGAACGGGTAGATGTGAATCGGTTATTTACTCTTTCGGATAATAGAAAGACTAGAGGGCCCTCCATGAAGTTAGCATGTGGCACATTTAAAACTAATCGGAGAAAGTTCTTTTTTACTCAACGCACAATTAAACTCTGGAATTTGTTGCCAGAGGATGTGGTTAGTGCAGTTAGTATAGCTGTGTTTAAAAAAGGATTGGATAAGTTCTTGGAGAAGAAGTCCATTACCTGCTATTAATTAAATGGACTTAGAAAATAGCCACTGCTATTACTAGCAACAGTAACATGGAATAGACTTAGTTTTTGGGTGATTGCCAGGTTCTTGTGGCCTGGATTGGCCTCTGTTGGAAACAGGATGCTGAGCTTGATGGACCCTTGGTCTGACCCAGCATGGCAATTTCTGTTGTTCTTAATGAGATTTCAGAAGCAGTTCCCCAATATAATCATAGGTCTTGTTAAAAGTTTCAGAGGTTTTTTTGTTTTTTTTTAAAGATTTTTTTTTAAGCATTGCATCTGACCTCTAAAGCAGACATTTCGAAACATGGGACCGTGTCGGGCACCAGGGATTAATATTTTGAATGACTGTTGAATATATATGGGATGAACTGTACATTAAAGAACATGCCCTTTGAAAGGATGTACTGCATAAAAAATATTTAAACCCCCCCCCCCCCCCCACCCCGAGACTTTTAATATGACCTACGATTATACTGGGGGACTGCTTCGGAAACACATTTGCCATAGGAACCAATTCCACATATATGGTCTCTAATTCTAGTAAATCAGGCCTCTTTTTCTGAAATAAGGTTAGAGGTCAGGCTGAAAGTACTGTTGGATCATTCTCTGTGTGGTTTTCCTTGAACATATAACATATTTACATAGACTGGCTTAACAAGGTCTCCCACTGCATACGAAGCAGTAAATGTGGCTAGCACCGGGCCTCTGTTGCACCGCTGGCACTCGTCTCCTGTCTGAGGGCGGCAGGGCCTGAGCCCTGGGTGGGAAGAAAGACAACTGCTGAGGGGAGACAGAGACCATTGAGGGAGCCCAGGTTGCAGCAGGTCAGCTCTCTGCAAACTGTGGGTATGGGAAGGGGGAGGAAATAAGTTGGCAAGCGTCTCTATATTGCACTCTGCCATTATCAAAAATCAGACAGGCGAGCTGAACTGTGCGCCTGTTTCCGGACATTCCAACAGGAATTACTTATTTTACTGGCTGAAAGCATAAAGGACTTTATTTTCACATGGTGAAACCGTGTTCTCCTTTTGTAGTATCCCAATCACTGCTGCAAGCAAGAAAGAACCAACATTTCAGGCTCTACCATACATTTTATCAAGATTTTTAGTTTCCTTTCTATTGACAAATTCACAAATGTAATTGCACATGAATACTTGCAAAGCAAAAAGCAAGTGACACAAAAGCTATTATAAGTAAAGATAAACAAAACAAAACAAAAAAAGAATAGTAGCATTGCAGTCCATATTCAATAGATTTGGTCAGCTAACTTTGGAGTTTGCCGGACAAACCAATGTTTTAAATTACTCCCCTGCTCACCGGCTATATTTTTTTTTTGGGCAAATCAATACCCAGATAAGAAGTGGTGTTCCCAGGGCGCAGTTTTACTTTGTCAGGGCAGTGCTGATATTCAGCACCGTCCGGATAAATAAGCAGGTGTAAAGTAACCTGAACGGCTGTGCCTGGGCGAGACTGGACAGGATATTCAGCTGATGCACATTCGGCTTGGAATGGCTGCATAAAGTCCAGATAGCTTTGTCCAGACGTGGCCAGCTGAGTATGGACCGCACTGTGTCAATCTATCAGTCCTTAAATAGGCTGCGAGATCTACACGGATAACTGTAGAGAATATACCCAACTACACTTACATCAGGTAATAATTTAAAAAAAGAAAAGACGCCGCCTTCAACCAGATAAACACATCATAGCAAGAAAATAGAAATTAACAGCACCATGATCCCGAATGCCAAACCAGAAACACAGAAGCAATACGCTTAAACTGAAGAAGGCAGGGAGGGATTGAACATTGGCTCTACTTTTCAGGAAGGACACCCGGCATTCTAGATATGCAAATGTATTTATTCCATACCTGCAGTGAAATCTCAAAGTAAACTGGGCACCAAAAGCAAACATCTCCGGTACAAAGCCGTAACTTCATTCCTTCTTTATTGCGTGACCCTGCACACATTAGGGAATACCTCCTACTGTAAGATCTAGAAACAGGTGTAGGCAGCTCTGGTTCTGGAGTGCCACAGACAGGTCTGGTTTTCAGGACATCCACAATGAATATGCATGAGGTAGAGTTGCATACCCTGCCCTCATGGTATGCAGATATAGCTCATGAATATTCCTACGAATGTCCTGAGAACCTGACCTGTACGCGGTGCTCCCCGAACCAGAGCGGTCTACCCCCTGATTTAGAGACTGAACATCTTTTTTTTTTCTTAAGAAAGCATCAGTGTGTGTTGCTTGTTGATCAGATTTAAATGTGTTGAAATCCTCAGCTTAGCGTGCAGGGGCAGTCAAAAAGCAAATAGAATATGAGGAACGATCCAAAAAGGAAATGGAGGATAAAACATGGTGATGCCCATTTTCAAAAGCAATTTAGATGGATAACTCAAAGGTTATCCTCCTCAATGGCAGAGCGGGCACATTCAGCCCCTTATCTGGGTAAATTATAGCCGGATAGAAAAGGGGCGTTGCAGGGGAGTTCTAGGGAGGGGTTGAGTTATCCGGCTGACCTAGCCAAATACCACATATATATCCTGCTAAGTTATCCGGCCTTGTGTGGAGGAAGCAAAAGAAAAGAAATAAAAGGGTCAGCGGGCCAATCTCTTCCCCCCCCCACCCCCCACCAAAACTTCATATAAAAGCCCTGCTGGGCCATGTTCTCCTCACCCCCCCTTAAATCTTTTAATGATGCAGTAATCGCAGGCAGTGTTTTCGAGCCCCCCCCTTTTTTTTTTAATAAACTGCCAGATCAGCCCGACTCTCTCTCCCCTTCCTTCCCACCTACCCTGTCCACAAGAACGATAAATGCTGCTGGCCCCCATCCCATCCCATCCTCCTCCTCTCCCCGATGCCTAATATTTTTCATGCTGGGAGCGAGGACCCTCAGCCCCCATTCCTGGCGTCTCCAGCCCTGCTCTAACACAGGCAGCACGGGAAGAGTGAGCTTTAAACGTGATGAAGTGCCACCTTAATAAAACAACCCGTTAAGACATATACTTTGCTTTCTCTGAAGACAAGCAGGCTCGACAGCTACACAATTAGTTCACACTACCTCAGGGCTGCCCTTCAACAAAAGAAGCGGGAGTATAACAGGCAAGGGCATGCTTTTGTGGCGGCGATCCTCTAGTTTCTTTAAAAAATAAAAAATAAATGAAGAGAAAATGGGGAAAACATTTTGAAATCATAAATAGGGGCCCCTAGGAGGGGAAGGAGGGGAGAGAGGGAAATGGGCTGAAAAGGCCTCGAAGGACGGAGCGCCCTAACCTACTCCCCCTCCCCCCCCTAACAGGAGTCTATAATGTGACGTGAACGTATGGCCTGAACTCCATACTGCAGCCCTGTAAATCTCCTTAGGGAGGTGGACCAACCTGCCCCTAACAGGTTATTCCTCTCCAGGCGTAAGAGAATGAGATGCTGTCTACTAGCCCATTGGAAACGGTACATATTGTCACTGCATTGCCAGGTCTATTAGGGTCAAAAGAAACAAAATGCTGGATAGATTTTTTTTCTAGGGGCAAGAGACTGTTTTAGATAAAAGGCAACAGTTTTGTTGGTTGGGTTTTTTTTTTTTTTTTATGCTGTCCAAAGTACGGAGAGCTGTTTCACCTTTATGGACATGTGGCCTAGGGAAAAATCTTGGTAGGCTGAATGACTAGTTAAGATGTAAAGCCGTCACTACCTTTGGCAAGGTGATGAAATCTAGTGCAAGGTGGATTAAGTCACTAGGTCCTGAACTGCCACCTTTCAGGTCAGGTATCTGAGCTCAAAAAAGTTCAGAGTCCCAGCTGAATTAGGTCCCGTGTTGATGTTCTATGAAAGCTGCAAGAAGCTGGATGGGAGGCTTCAATTTGAAATAAAGCCCCAAATGAATCCGACAGCTAGAAGCTGTACAGAAAAAGGGTACCTTTTACATAGTAACGATGTGCCCATTGCACTGAGGTGAATCTTGGCAGAGCTCATTTTGAGGCCAGACTGAAAGATGTAGAAGATATTCAAGCAGTTTGTGTGCTGGACAGTAGAAGGGAGTTGGGTCTGTGCCCTCATGCTGGATGGCAAACCTCCTTCACTTGAATCCTAGCGGATTTCCTTTCAAAACCCTTTCAAGAAGCCAGACGGGCTTGAGACATCTCATCCAAAAGCCCAGATGTCACCCTCTTCAACATTCAGGCCATAAGGGCTTCCCAACTGCATCGTGGGAAGGAGCAACAAGCACTGGTTTTGCATAATTAAGGCTGGGGAGCCTTAATTATACCTTAATTCCTGCGGAATTTTAAACTAGATCTGTCTGGGCCAAAAAGGAGTTATGAGTGTCATAGTTCCCTGGTATATATCTGAGTGTTACCAGAGTTGTTGCTCTCAGGGGAATTGGAGGATATGCATACAGTAAGACCTGGCCTCCCAAAAAATGGAAATTGCATCTGATCTCCTCCTATATCAGAAGACTGCCACCTTCCTGTTCTGGACCATCGCTAATGGGGCTGAGATGAACTTCACTGGAGGATGATTCTGCTTCAGTCCTCGTTCGGATATCAACTTGCTCCCGCTAAGTACGCAGCTCTTTGGACTACCGAGGTCAGTACTGAACGGCTGGCGAGTAATTACCCAGTTAACTTTACCCATATATTCAGCGGAACATACCTGAATAAGTGTTCCACTGACTATACCCAAATAAAGTTATTCAGATACATTTAGGACAGGTATATTTTTGACCAAACTTAGGCCTAGATTCATCAAGCTGAAATGTTTTTCTGCAGGAGGGGGGTACCACTATTGTGGGGGGGGGGGGGGGGGAGTGTTACCATGATAGTGGGGCCCCTTCCCCGAAAAAACATTGCAGCTCTTTGGTGCCAAACTCCAGCTGCCTTTTAATGCAATGGTGGCCCCAACCTCAAAGGACTGTTATCGCCTTAAACGACTGCTGGCCACAAAAAAAAAAAAAAAGAGGCAAAGAGGAGAGATTGAGTGGGGGTCAGGTCAACGCCCCCCCCCCTAGTCCAACCAGTCCCAACCCAGCCCCCCAATCCCTTCCCCAAAAAATCTGCAGCAGGCCCTAGGCCACCCACCCCTCCCCAAAATATTAAAATGAAAAACAGGGTCCTGGCCCCCATCACTCCCCTTTTCAGCCACCTTCCCGAACCTTAAAAAGGATCCCGCTTTGGAGCTGGGTGCACCTTTGCACCTGGCCCGGTTGGCACCATTTTCCAAAATGGCGCCAACCTGACTTTGCCCCAGCCATGGAACTAGCTAACCCCTCTGCAATATCACTCACCAAATCAATGAAGAGAATTGTCCCCAGGACCAATCCCTAAGGCACTTCTCTTTCACTGGCGTGAATACTATTTTTCATTACTCTTGTTTGCCTATGAATGCATCTTTAAGAAAAGACAATTTGTAATACGTTTAATTATTGCATAAAGAAAATAGAAGCACAATCTGTGGCTGGAAAGCTTATGATATCAGCTGAATCACTTACGTCATGAGCAGTACCCCTGGTTTCCTGCAGCTGATTTTTCAATATCCCATGTCAATTATTTGACAGATTTGCATCATTTTGCATGTTAAACTATATTCTATTTTATAAAGTAATCATTTTGTGTCATTTCTGTTTCTAATTAATTTATTTAGTTCTTTATTAGAGGAAAAGGGAGCTTAGTAATTGGAGTTGGGGGATGAAGGAGAGGAAGGGAGCTGGGAATAGGGAGAGAAAGGAAATCTCAAAAGAGGGAAAAGATCTCAGAGGAGGGACATAGAGAAGGGATCTCAGGCAGGAGGGTAGGGGGATAAAGACAGAAGAGGAGAGGATGGGGATTCAGATGGAGGAGAGGGTGGGGATTCAGGGAAGATAAGGAAACAGAATGAGAGGAGGGAAGGAAGAGGATCAATGGGAAGGATGAGGTGGAAGAGAAGGAGGGAAAATTGGGATAGGGATGAGAAAGAGGAAAGAGTGAAGCTTGAAAAGAGGGTGGAGGAGGGAGGAAGATTGGGATAGGAGTGGAGAAGTAGGAAAGATCAGGAGAAGGAAGGAACTTCCTGAGGTCTTGGGAGGGGGAGAGATCCAGAGAGAGGAAGTGTCCCTTTCCTTGCTCCAACTCTGCTTCCCTCACATCCTAAGCCCCAGCACCTTCTGCCTCTCTTTCTCTATTACCTTTTCCTTCCTGTATTCTCCCTTTCTCCATTCCCAGTTCTGTTATTGTTCTCCGTCCCACCTGGTCACACACACACACACATATCCATCCTTCTCCAGCATCTCTTTCATACAAACTCTGACTCTCTAGTCTGCCTCTCAGACCCTCCCCATCTCCCCAGTCCCCTTGTCACATTCCTCCCCTCCCCTCCTCCAGCCCCTCTACCAAACACCCAGATTTTGCGGCCCTTCCCATGGCTGCAGAATTGCAGGAGTCCAGGGGTCCTGATCATGGGCAATGGAGAACACAGATGGAGCCTCACAGGGCTCTTTCACTTGGCAATAGTTGAGAAAATAAGCGTGCTTTCTTTACCTTAAGGTCCTCTTGTGATATTATCTCCTACAGAACTCGCACATGCTACCTTGCCTACACAGGTCTTGTTGGTTTGCCTAGCAGAGACTCCAGATATGTGCACTTCACATGGGGTGCTCACATGTGGGTAGGAAAGGCCGCTGCGGGAAGAGCGGCTACGGCAGCGGCACAGCAAGGCTATAACATAACTTCTGGTTTGAAGCTGTTTGCCTTGATTATACCTCCTTGAAAAGCAGCACCTCCCAGGTCACGATGGCTGGGCGCCGTGGCAGAAAAGAAACGTGCAACTGGGAACGGCCGTCTGAGACCCACGTTCCATATCTGAACGAATTTCGCTGGTCTGAAAGACCTAACTCCGTGCAGCAGAGAAAGTAATGCGAGTAGATCGGATCCCAAACTCAGCGCGCACTTCTGCCCTGGCCGACCACAGGTACCGCTTTAGCGACACAGCAGTGGAGAGAGAGACAGGCGTTTACCCGTGGAGAAGGCCTCCCCTATCAAACTGCACCCCCCCCCCCCCCAGCAGGCAGTTTGCACCTGCAAGCTCTGTGGGCACATGGGGTCCCCCTGCCACGGACGTGATTTCCAAAGGCTAGTTTAGTTTCCCTTTGAAGATCAGCTCGCGGCCTGCAAGCTCTATGGGGAGGCTGAAAACCTGTCTCTCTTATGGACAAGTTTCAAAAGGATTCAGCCGGGGGAACTTTAAGAAGTTCCCCCGGCTGGATTTCCCTGTGGCCCCCACACACCCTCTATCACAACGTTCACACTTCTGGTTGAATTCACAGGAGGCATTCCCGGGGGGAGGTGGCGAAGTCATGGGAGAGAACAACACGTGCGCACCTGGATTTCCACACCTCCAGGCAGCGCTCTAGTCCCCCTTCCGCCGTGCTCTGAGCAAAGTCCCCTGCGCACCTTTGAAAATCAGCTGCACGCTCCTTGTGCAGCCTTGTTCAGCTGCACAAGGAGCGTGCTGCTGAACAAGGCCCCTTTTCAGAACGCCCTCTTGCACGTTTTGTTCAGTTACGAGATTGCTGTTTGCTAATTGCCAGCTCCCGAGTTGGATCCTTTTAAGAAGGTGGGAGGTGGCACCCCCTGCACATCTGGCAAGCCCACGGGAGGAGAGAAGAAACCTAGCAATTACCCCTCAGTTAACGGTAAACGCATGCAAAGGCAGAAGGGCAGGTGCCATTTCTCTGCCATGACCTTGTGACCGAATCATTCTTCCCCAAACCCAGGCTCCTTGCCGCCGTGTCCGTCATAAAAGGTTGCTGCGCATTTCAGCAGCAGAGGGCAGACATTTTATTTAGAGTTTCACAATGGGATAAATGGCAGGGAGTGGACCAGACATTTTGTTTTCAAGTGAGTCGCCTCACAGTGGGGCAATTTGTTCCTCACAACGCCTCACCAGCCTGCACCAAGTTCCCGTCCGTCAGGAAAGGGAAATTCTGTACCACACACTCCTTTTACCTCAGGCAAGCTGCGTCCATTTTTGTGTGCGCTAGAACAAAGATCTGTTTAGTTGCACACCTACTGCTGGCCTATTCACTGCTCCGCTGAGGCTAACAAAGCAGCGAAAGTGCCGGATAATTTACTCTCTCCCACCCCCCACATTATTTTTCCATGTTAAAGGTCACGGTGATGTTCCATTGTAAAACCACCCTTTAAAGTCTGACAGTAGGCACTTCATATGGGCTGTTCCAACAGCATAATACAGGAACATGACAGGCAAGGGCAAGCCCTTAAGGATGTCCATAAAACGTGTGATTGGCAAACAAACAGAAGCAAACGGTCAGATGAAGACTGGGCCACAATACCTTTTCTCCTACACTCTTCTCCATTACACTTTGCACTGTACCAGAAAATAAGTTTACATTGAAATTTGCCAGTGGGTCACTAGTTTTATGTAAAACGGCCGTGCGGAGCCAAGACAACGCACAAGAAACAGAGAGCTAAGCAATTGTCAGAAATCAGTGCACATAGCTTGACTTGTTACTCTGGCTTAAAAAGGAAAACAAGGAGGTCACACTTTCTGAGAATTATTTTTCCCCCCCAAAGCACCAAGTATTAAATAATCAAATCTAGGTATCTAGGTGCAGACTCTGCAGGTACTTTTTACCCATGAATTGCAAGCAAAGCAAAAGTTCAAGGGTAGTTTTGCTTTGATTACTGTGCAAGAAAAGTTATCCAGAAATTTGTACCCATTTTTTCTGTGAATAATTATTTGGCACAACTGTATGTGCAGTGTTCAATTCCCCATCCTTTCTATGCTCTATGATTGTCTCTGCAGACTGCAGGTAAAGCAAAATTGCTTATCTGTAACAGGTGTACTCTGTAGACAAGTCTAATCAGTCACACAAGTGGGTTACATCATGCAACCAGAGCTCAGAAAAACCGAGAAGGCTTTTCTGAGCATGCTCAGGTGTTCCCATGTAGCAGCTGCCTTGTGAGTCTTCTCAATCTTTATAGCAGGCTAATCTTCAACTACAGGAAAAGAGGGTGAGATTGTGTGGTTGATTTGTCCTGCTGTCTACAAAGAACATCTACTACAGAAAGCATTTTTGCTTTCTCTATAATCAAGCAGGACAGTAATTAACTACTGAATGGAACATGTACTTACATGCAACTACTGAGGGTTGACATAAGTACATGTTCCACTGCTTCTATATCAATTGTGGAACATGCAACTCGTATTTTGATAGACGCTGGAGAGAGAGTTCAAATAATTAGTTATATAAGCTTTTTAGAATTGCTTGGCCAAAACTGCTGTCTTAACATGAAGCATTTTCAACGCAGTAATGAGCAGTGAAGGTATGGACAGAAGACCAGGTGACAGCTTTGCAGATTTCTTCTAAGAAAGCAGAGTGAAGATGGGCTAAGGAAGTTGCCACAGCTCTAACTTGATGTGCTTTTTCCTTACTTTGAAACTGTTGTCCAAACTAATAACAATAAGAAATGCAATCAAAAATCTATGTGGAAAAAGTTCATTTTGTAACTGAAAACTCTTGTTTGATTGGGTTGAAGGACAGATGAATAGTTAAGAAGATTTTATGTAAGACTTAATTCTCTCCAAATAGAACAATAAAGCTCTTCTGTAGTCTTCTAAGGTATGAACAGCCTGTTTGCCTTTATTGGCGACAAGTCTTGGAAAAAATAGTGATTATACAATCAATTGATTCAGGTGACACAGAGACCACTTTTGGTAGAAATTCAGAACGAGTTTTTGCTTACTCTGAGGGTAGAAGTTACAGTTATCAAATAAAATCTTCCAAGAAAAATTTTAGTTTTGTTGCAGCTAGGGGCTTAAAGGGTGATTTCATGAGGTGAACAAAAATTATATTTAGAACCCAAGGGTTGTTCAGATGTGCTCTCCATTCATGACAGGAGGCATGTGTGGTTATCGTAAGTTGAAATTGAGGTTGGTAAAACAATTGTCCTCTGGACAGATTTGAAGGATTCAGCCATCAGTTTACAGATTGGATGAGAGTGTTGAAGATATGTCCCTCGTATGATAGCAGTTGTAGATGCAGTTCCACTTGAACTTTAAGTGCATTGAGCTTATCTCATGTGGAGAAGTGCAAATGGAGTAACATGAACTGTTGCTGCTATATGGCCTAGCATTTTCATGAAGAAAAAGGCCAAAACTTTCCTTTGTTTGGAAAGCATTAGGATCATTTTAGTTGGATTGTGTATTCTGCATTGAGGGAGAAATGCTTTTGCCTGGGTGGTATTCAGGCAAACTTCTATGAGGTCTATTATATATATTGGTTGCATACTGGATTTTGAGAATTGATTATGGATCAAAGAATGATCATTGCAGAAAGAGTGGAGGCACGTGTTTCCTGAAAGGTACTGCTGGATACGAGCCAATCATCCAAATAGGGGAAAAGAAAGACATTTTTCTTCCTTATAAGAGCAATAGCCATGGTGAGGCATTCTGGCAACACCCATGGTGCTGCTGAGAGACCAAAAGGGAGAATATGATACTGGTAATGCTCGTTGGCTATGGTGAAACAGAAAATTCCTGTGAACCTTGCAGGCCGAATTACGCGGGTAGGCATCTTTGAGTACCTGAGTGGTCGTCAGGTCATCAATTTGTAAGTGAGGGAGCTTGGTACCTAGAGAGTTCATACTGAATTTTTCTTTCTATAGATAATTGTTGAGATCTCTGAGGTCCAAGATGAGATTGTGACTATGCATTTTCTTTGGAATAGGAAGTACTTGGAATAGAATCCTGGGTATCTTTGTGACATTGGGACTGCCTCCTTTGTATTTGCTACAAGGAGAGCTGACAGCTATGGCTGAAGGAGTTAGAGCTGTTCTGCATTTATGGAGTGATTCTTTGGGGCATTGTTTGAAGGTAACATTTTGAAATTTAAACGATATGTATGATCGTTAAAACCCAATGGCTTATCATCAAAAACCATAATGGGCTAAAAACTTGAACTCCCAACCCACTGGAAGGCTGTTCAAATCTAATCTGAGAGTTTTGTAGAAATTATAAACAAAAGCAAGGATTAATTTTGGTTCTGTTTGCTGGAGAAGCTTGGGTTGTACTCTTTCCTTAGCATGAGGCCTGTTTTGCTGCTGCTGCTTCTGTTGCAGGCAATGTCACTGAAAAGGGATGTTCTTCGTGAACGGAAGTACTGCCTCCTGTAATGTTAAGGCTGAACTTTACTATTTGTAGATGGTTGCTTTGCTGTAGCTGCTGACAGGGTAAGGAGAGTGAAGCAATAGTCTTTAATAAGATCTATTGTTTCTTTTACCTTGTCTCCAAAGAGATTATCTCCTCTGCATCCAGCATCCTCATGAATACAAAAGGAGCCAACGTTTGAACAAGATTGGGGGTGCTGAGCTGTGAGTGTGACTACCAGCCTGTGTTTAAATGTCCAGAAGCAGGAAATGTGGACATGGGGAAGACTCATGTGGCCAAAACAAAAGCTAAAGAAAACCCAAAGTCCCACCAGTCGTTCTTCTCCCCAGTCTCAGCTCATCCCAACCAATCTCCTCTCTCCTGCTCCTTTCCCCCTCAAAACAGCCCATCCACACAACAATCTCTTCCTCCACCATTCTCCCTCAAGTCCCCTTCTTTCTGCATCTTTCCCCCTTTCTCTCCTTACTCCCTCTGCATTCTTAAATTCTTCCCCTCTTGCATGGGCCTACCTTGAATTTTATATTTGAGGGGAGGGGTTCAATATCCCTCTTCATCTCCCTGCATTCCCTTAGCCTGTTCAGCTTCCCATTTGCAATTGACCTTTCCTTCTCTGTTTCCATCCCAGAGCCTCTTCCCATCTCTCCACTCCCCGGTAGGTTCCTCCTCACCCCTCCTTAGCCAGCTGCTCTCCTCTGCAGGCTTGGTTCACCCTTCCCTTTACTGATTCCCACCCTGCATCAGCATGTTAGGTTGTCCTTCATTGGCAGGCTCAGCTCGCCTTTCAATCTGTGATTCCCTCTCTTCCTGCTCTGCACTCCCTGAACCTAGGCACTTTTTCTTCTGGAACTGCTCCTACATCCCCACTCTGCAGCACTTCTCATGGCACTCACAAATGGCTCCCTCCATTTCTCTCTCTCATACATACACACCCCCCTCACTCAGCTCCCTCTCTCACACACAAACATGCACCCTCACTCCCATACACAGACATAATTGAAGAAATTAAATAAGTAAAAACTCTGCAAGCAAAAACTTTCAATGAATGGCTTAGGACAGCAAAAAAACAGCCTTTCACATGAGCAGAAGAAAAAAAAGACTGAGGAGACTTGCACAGCAGCTGTGCAGGAACACCTGTATATGCTCAGAAAATGCTTTTCAGTCTTTCTGTGCTCCGAGTGTGCTTTTCTGTCTCAGGGCTGTTGGATGTCCTGTGGTCGATTACTGTTCCATTTGCCCATGGAGAAGATGATTCAGGCTGTTCAAGAACATGCCTATATTTACCCCCCAGACAAGTTGGGCATAAGAACATAAGAAATTGCCATGCTGGGTCAGACCAAGGGTCCATCAAGCCCAGCAGCCTGTTTCCAACAGAGGCCAAACCAAGCCATAAGAACCTGGCAAGTACCCAAACACTAAGAAGATCCCATGCTACTGATGCCAGTAATAGCAGAGGCCATTCCCTAAGTCAACTTGATTAATAGCAGTTAATGGACTTCTTCTCCAAGAACTTATCTAAACCTTTTTTAAACCCAGCTAGTGCCGACTCATCAAAAAACTTAACTTTTTCAGAATCTCGGAAAACTGTGACAGTTTTAGTTCCGGAATCAGATAGCTCTTCCCCAAGGTTTCCTCCTCCAAGTATGGAGCGCTTTCCCCTTTGTGAGGAAAATGTGGCTTGACTTTGACAAAAATTACTTTACTAACAATACTGTATCTCCTCCATCTCATTTAGAGTCTCCTGTTTTGGAGTCTACTATATCACGCCAGATAAAGATGTTCTACAGCCTGATTCACAATTTAAGTCTCAAGGTTCACCTTCGTCCAGGAAGTGAACAACATCAGAAGAACCACCTGTTCTATTGTCAGACTCTCAGGAGGGATCACAATCATGATATTATCTCTCATACCATTCTGATCATGAAGGATCTACGGGTCTTCCATTGGGACTCTCTCCTCAGCCTCCCCAGAAGTAGGTCTCCACCAGAAGATTTGCCATATCCAGTTTTTCTTTATAAAAAAAAAAAAAAGTGGCCAAGGAGATTCCATTTATTTTACAGGAGACAGAACCTAGAGAAGAGATATTTGGTGTGTACTAAAATATATCTTAAGCTCTTAAATAAATAGTGCCAGTTCTAATACATCAAGTTTTACAGGAACTCCAAACAAGAATATGGCAAATGCTATTTTCTACCTTACCTGTAAAAGAAAATTGGATCTTAAATACAAAGTGCGGCCTGTCCTGGTCATCAATCGGCTTTGAAGAAAAGAAAGCATTCTAAAAGTAATTCTAGTATTCCTCCAGGTAAGGATGCTAAATTAATATGGACAATATGGCAAAAAAGATTTTCCAGTCATCTATGTTAACATCCAGAATAGCTGCCCATCTGCTGTATATGGTACACTATTTGTATAATTCTTTACAAAAGCTGCAAGATGTGACCCAGCAACTTCCTACAAATATACACACCAAATATCTCTTCTCTAGGTTCTGTCTGACAATAGAACAGGTGGTTCTTCTGATGTTGTTCACTTCCTGGACGAAGGTGAACCTTGAGACTTAAATTGTGAATCAGGCTGTAGAACATCTTTATCTGGCGTGATATAGTAGACTCCAAAACAGGAGACTCTAACTGAGATGGAGGAGATACAGAGGCATTATAGCATCCACCATTTTATTAACCATTCCCTTCCTAAAAATTCCTAACATTCTGTTTGCTTTTTTGATTGCCACAGCACACTGAGCCGATGATTTCAATGTATTATCCACTATGATGCCTAGATCTCTTTCCTAGGTGGTAGCTCCTAATATGGAACCTAACATTGTGTAAAGCTCTGATCTCCATGGTGTTTTACCTGTGGAAGGACTTTAAATATGGCCCTCCTTGGCCTGTAAACTTTACTTTTCTTTTCAGCGTTAAACATTTTTGGTTCAATCCATTACTGGCAGGAGTTAACCAAGCTGCCCAGGAAGCACAGTACAGTCTCTTCAGGCTGCTACATAAGGCTCCTGCAATTCCTTATCCTCTAACTGCATACATGGGCAGAAGCTCTCTTACAATAACATGCACAATGCAGGTTTCCCAAGAAAAGCCTTATAGAGAGGACAAGGTCACGAACAGCAATCATTAAACAGCTTCTGCTACTCTGCACATTGCTAAGCCAGAAGCATCCAATCTACTTTCAGGAGGACCTTTGAAACGGAATGCTTTCAATCTGAAGATATGGCTATCCTGTTTCCTGACAGGAATAACCTTAACTCCTGAGTATCATTTAAGAACCTATGAACATAACAAGTTGCCATGCTGGGCCAGGCCAAGGGTCCATCAAGCCAGTATCCCATTTCCAACAGTGGCCAACCAAGTCACAAGTACCCAGCAAGTACCCAAACATTAAATGAATAGATCCCAAGCTAATAAGCCTTATTGATTAAAAGCAGTTTATGGACTTCTGCTCTAGGAACTTATCCAAACCTTTTTTTAAACCCAGTTATACCAACTGCTGTAACCACATCCTTTGGCAATTAATTCCAGAGCTTAATTATGCATTGAGTGAACAAGAATTTTCTCCTATTTGTCTTAAATGAGCTACTTGCTAACTTCATGGAGTGCCACCTAGTCCTTGTATTATCCAAAAGAGTAAATAGCCGATTCACATTTACCTTTTCAAGTTCTTTCATGATTTTGTAGATCTCTATCATATCCCCCCTCAGTCATCTCTTCTCCAAGCTGAAAAGTCTATTTTTTGTTCTACTTTTATTTCTCTCCTGAAGACATTTATTTAAAGTTTTTAGTGTATTTTATGAAAGAAAAGAATGCTTATGTTTTTTGGTTTGTCTGTCTGTCCTTCCATGACACTGATGTCACAAGCAAGGCCAATGCAATGTTATTAGGTGTCCTAGATGAATTTTACAGCCTTGTGACCCCCACTTCCCATAGCCCTCTCCACACACAATAACAGATTCTAGTTGTGAATGGTCATTTGCAGTAAACACACCTCCTTTTGCTTTTGGCCATTCTCTCTACTATGATTTTTCCATTGGAATCATACTACTTCCTGCCTTTAGAGATGTCCACAGTACCTGAATGTAATCTGCTTTGAAGTGTTGAAAAGCAGAATAGAAATCAAATAAAAAATAAATAAATAAATAATGCATTTATAACAACATATTATTAGGACATTCAAAGCATAGTCTTCTGAGGTAGAAATATCACTTGAAACATGATACTTAAATACATTGCTGTGGTGCCAACCATAAAACACTGCAAAAAAGCAAAAAAAAGCAAAAAACACTTGGAACCTATATGGTATTAGGCTTATTGTAACATTTGGGCCTCAGAATACCATGAGTAAACTGAATTACAGTTGAAATATAGTAAACTTCCTATACCAAAGCAGCACTAACTGCCAGCACTCGAACAGTAATAACCCTACCTATGAAAAGGCAACACTGCAAATGTTACACCAATATACTTCCCATTAGCAAACAAGGCTGCTATAGGAATAGCCTAGTGGTTAGAGCAGTGGACTATGAACCAGGAGACCAGGGTTCAAGTCCTGCTGTTGCTCCTTGTGACCTTGGGCAAGTCACTTTACCCTCCATTGCCTCAGGTACAAAAAACTTAGATTGTAAGCCCTCTGGGGCTAGAGAAATACCTACAGTACCTGAATGTAAACTGATGTGATATCTCAATTGAGATCGAATGTCGGTATATAAAAAAATATAAATAAATAAAATAAAGAGACCATAAAGTATAAAAAGAAATGTGCATCCAAAAACTGGACTGGAAACTACAAAAGCCAGACTCTGTAAAGTGATGCAACAATGCACTTTTCCTTATATAAAATCAAAAAGTATAAAACATCATAATAATAAAACCATGCTAATAAAAAATAAATACTTCAAAACAGTTGACAAACAGAATAACATCTAATAATTTAAAATTCATATAAAATATTTAAACATTTCCCAAGCAGCAATAAAATATTTCAAAATACCAGACATCAAATAACATCCAATAATTAAAATAAATAAGAATTTAAAAAATCCTATGCTCGCCATACCTGGGATTTTTCAATTTCTATTCACCCTGAAATTGTGGTTTAGTGTCTACATGGGGGGGAGTGGGTACGCAAACTTTCTCCTCTCTTTCTTTCACTCATACACACACGTGCTTGCTATCTCTCATATACATGTTCCCTCTCCCTCTCTCACACACACTGATGCTCTTTCTCACTCATGCTTACACATGCCGAAGGTTCTTCCCTCTTTTCTTCGGCATGGGATCCACTGGTGTTCCTATTAGGTCTCTCCTCCTTTTCTTCAGCCGTCAGCAGGATGGGCTCCAACGGCGGCCAGGGGTTTGTGCTGGTGATTTTGCTGCTCCAGGCAACTACCTAGTTCACCTAATGGAAGTGCCAGTCCCATAGACAGGGGACAGTGGAGGGCAGGTGGACCAAGCAAGAACATATGCTGGTTGGGAGAGAACTGCAGCAGTAGAGGTGCGGTGGCAAAAGCACCTGGCTGGGAGGATTTCCCCAGGCCCTGTCAGCTGTAGAAGAGATGACTGGCGGCCATAGCAGTGGGGCTGGTAGGGTTCCTCACGTTCCACCAGTCCAAGATAATACAAAGTCAGAGGATGAACACTTTAGAGGAGTAGTTACAGTCCTCCGAGCCCTCTGCTGTTTGTACACATCCACACAGACCACCTTCACCCAACTCAATTACATCCACCCCAATCTACCTTCACACTCTCTCCCACCCATCATACCCCCACAGCCCCTCTCTTCACCCATTCTCCTGCACCCATACACTCAGCTCCTGTAACACATACACATATGCATGACAGCGTCACAAGATACTCTCTTAACTTGCTGCATAATTCTAGTTTAAACTTCTCTTATTTTCTTTTTACCACTATTATGATTACAAGTAAAACAGGGCTCTGCTGTGCTGACCCTAATGACAATCTCATGCAGGCACCACACCAATATATACAAAGTAAACTTGCTTACATGTAACCGATGTTTAGGGACCTTCGTTTTTTCAGTTTTTATTTAATTTTGCCCGGAAATTTCAGTGTTAAAACAAAAAAGGAATCCGTGAAAAATGACTTTCCACTGATTCTTCTCCTGTGTGCTTTATCAGTCATTTTTCCACCAACTTTTTTTGTTCTAACATTGAAATTCCCATGCAAAATAAATTAAAAACTGAAACCTAAGGTCCCTACTGATGTTCAGTGAAGACAGGGGAATTACCAGTCATACAGACTACGTTGCTATCTGGTATGAGGGCAAAGCCCTAGCTCCCAATGCAAAATCTTTTTGAATGCTTTATACATCTCAGAGTCTGAACTCAAAACCAAACTGATTAGAGTATATCTCAGTGCAGATGGCATTTACTACCATCAACAGAAGGAAAATCTAGCTCTGTGCAACACTTTGTTGTAAGATTTATGCAGGGCTTTTGTCAGTCAGGCTTTCTTTAAACCACCTATGGGGACCTCAGTGTGGTTTTGATACAAATGATGAAAGCACTCTCTGAGCCTCTGGCCTGTTGTGGGATAAAGTTCCCAACCTGAAAGGTTGCTTTTTTCATGGCAGTCACTTCAGCCTGCAGAGTTAGTGAGCTCCAGGCCATAGTAACTAGTCTACCTTATACTCAATTTCTTCATAACAGGATGGGGCATACTAAGCTCGTGCTCAAGGTGGTAATGGATTTCCATCTTAATGTGGACAAGTGCAAAGTGATGCACTTAGGGAAGAGTAACCCAAGCTATAGCTACATAATGCAAGGTTCCACATTAGAAGTCACCACTCAGGAAAAGGATCTAGATATCATCGTTGAAAATATGTTGAAATCTTCTGTTCAGTGTGTAGCAGCAGCCAAGAAAGCAAATAGAATACTAGAAATTATTAGGAAAGGAATGGGGAATACAACAGAGAATATCAAAATGCCTCTATCACTCCATTGTGCAACCTCATCTTGAGTATTGTGTGCAGTTCTGGTCACCACATCTCAAGAAAGATATAGCACACTTAGAAAAGGTACAGAGAAGGGCAACCAAAATGATAAAAGGGTTGGAACAATTCCCTATGAGGAAAGGCTAAAGAGGTTAGGGCTCTTTAGCTTGGAGAAGAGACGGCTGAGGGAAGATATGATAAGAGGTCTATAAAATAATGAGTAGAAGGGAACGAATAAACCTTAATCAGTTGTTTACTCTTTCAAAAAGTACAAAGACCAGGGGAGACACAATGAATTTACTAGGTAATACATTTAAAATTAATGAGATAATTTTTTTTTACTCAATGCATAATTAAACTCATTGCCAGAGGATGTGGTGAAAGCTTTTAGAGTAGTTGTATTTAAAAAAGGTTTGGACAAGTTCCTGGAGAAAAAGTCCTTTAAACATTAAGGTAGAGTTGCAGAAATCCACTGCTTATTCTTGGGATAAGCAGCTTGGAATCTATATGCCCCTTGGAAACAGGATACTATGCTTGATGGACCTTTGGTCTTACCCAGTATGGCAAATCTTATGTTTTTAATCAGTCAATCATCTCACCAACATTTTCCCCCAAGGCCACATTCCAATAGAGATGAACCAGCTTTGTAAAAAGACTAATGCTTTCTATCTGGAGCGGAGTAAAGACCATAGAAAGTCCACCCATATTTTTGTTTCTTCACATCCCAACTAGCTATTGCAAAGAGGACTTTGCCTAATTGGATAGCAGATTGCATATCCTTCACTTATGCCCAAATGAATCTG
Organism: Rhinatrema bivittatum; assembly: GCF_901001135.1. Lineage (NCBI taxonomy): Eukaryota > Metazoa > Chordata > Amphibia > Gymnophiona > Rhinatrematidae > Rhinatrema > Rhinatrema bivittatum. The sequence continues at coordinate 117,332,373 of NC_042621.1, forward strand.
ACCTCGTTGGAGCATGTCAAGGTCCAGAATGTCAGGGCTACGGCCGCTTTGTTGCCCCATCTAAGGTCAATCTCCACAGAAGAGATATGCAAGGTTATAATACGGAGGTCAGGCCATATTTTTACATCCATTTACTGCTTAGATACAGACTCTTGACATAACAGCAGGTTGGGCAGTCCATTCTCCAAGGACCTTTTGAGGGTTACAGCTCAACTCCAATACCATTTCCCCTCTCCCCCCAGACCAATTGTTATAATTTAAGGTTGTCTTAAATAAAAGAGAAAAGAAAAATGGGATAGTTCATCTTCAGAGAAAGGAATCGGTCAAGTTTTGAAATTATGAAGGAGGTTAGCTCTGTATACACTTATTAATTCATAGTCTAGTCAACTGCACAACTCTTGTCAACTCTTGCCTCCCCTTCCCATTCTTTGTAATTCCTTCCTCCCCCTCCCCCTACCTCCCCCCCCTGATTTTTCATCAACCCAAATTTTCAAACACTTCAACGTTTGTTTTCACTGTTAAATAATAAGTTCTATGTAAAGCTTTGTTGCTGAATTTAATGTTCTACTGTAAACCGCTCAGATGTTCCAAATGATGATCGGTATATAAAAACCACAAATAAATAAATAAATCTGTTAGGATTATGTTGAATTGTTGATTTCTAATCAGCATTAGACTTTTGTCTATTTTATTGTATTTCATTGAGAATATGTACATTTCATTGTGTTGATTTGTAATTTGCTTGGAGCTTTTATTAGACAAGTGTCTCTAAATTAGAATAAAGACAATAAATAAATAAATAAAACAAATCATCCATCACACATGCCTTCCTGGGTTGGGCTTTCCCAGTTTTGGAACCAAATGGAGGCATACTGAGAAGACACAGGAGTCAAGGAACTGCTGTGCATGCCCACAGATGTTTCTAAACATTTTCTAGAAAGTTCTGAAAAGTTCAACTGGCACCGAGAAACAATGTTGTAACCCATCTGTGCGACTGTCTTCAGTGAAAGTATAAACACAAACAAGCAAACAGAGAGAAAGGCTAAAGGTGATTTTTTTTTTTTTTTAAATAGGGGGATGGGACCATTATAAAAGTGCCCATTTTTTTAGTCCATGGAAGAGTAAAGAAAGCCCAAGGAATAAGACTAAAAGAGAAAGCAACAGAGCCAAGACATAGGTAAACTTATTTTGAGGAATCTTGTTATTACTGCTGCTTTAAGAATATTTTTCTACTAATCTTTAGTACTGGCTGAATTATGTTTTTAGTAAATGGGATAAGAAAGAGCTGTATTGATCACACACATTTGATAAAAAGAACTGAGCAAACATGTGTCACACCTTCTTTAAACATGGCTCAGCTCTTCATGCTGCTGGGTCCCCGACTGACATATGCTGGCTATAAGCAAACACAGGTTGTGCACATGATGAAACAGCAACCTTAGAGAAAAAAAAGAGGAAATTAAACATAAGGTAGCTGAGGTCAGGCCGCAATGGTCTAGAGGTTGGAAATCAAAAAAGGCCCATCAAACACCAAGAGACAGAAGTGTAAGAAAGAAGCTGAAGAGAAAGTCGAACTGATGTGTGCATCCAATAGCATCTATATGTCAAACAGTTTGCAAAGCTAAGTTTACTCCACTTTCCTGCAGTAGCTCAGGAGTGGTTTTAGCAGCAATTCTGAACATTTGCATACATAATATTTTACTTTATATTAAAAAAAAAAAAAAAGAGGACAGAGAGGCCCACGGTAGCCACTGATGGAGAGAGAGGACACTGTCAGTGAAGAGAGTGACCACTGCTGCTGAGGCCTATTATAGCTCTCCCTGCCATGGAGGAGGAGGAGGAGGAACTGGGCCACTGTGACCAGCAAGGTTTACTGGAGAGTTAGAAAACTGGGATGGGGACAGAGGAAGACACTGAAGGAAGGTAGAAGAGGGGGAAAAAGGAAAAAATAACACTCTTATCTATCCTGGAGCAGTAGGTGCTTGGAGTGACACCACAGGGTTCAGAGGTAGTGACATGGCATCTGAGGCACGGGCTGCCTGCATGGCACCATCACCATCGCTGGAGAAGTCGCAGGTCAGCCTTTGTGCCCCTCTGACCGCAAGTGGTGGAACACAGGTCCCAGCTTTCGGTTCCAAGATATGCCCTGCTGCAGCTGGGTGTGTGGGAGCAGAGATGTGGCAAATGCCGGAGGCCCTGCAGCTCTGATGAGAGCAGAACGAAGAGCGGCCACAGAGGGTTAAAAACAGCAAAAAAAAAAACAAAAAAGGATTTCTTTGGTATGCCATATTCTCTTCTGCTACACCACCCAAAAAATACAGATCTCAATGAATAGATTTTACAGTAACATATTACAAGATAAGAGTCAAAAGAATAAGAGAGAGCCCATTTCATGCTGATTATCTTCTTCCATACTTTCTGCCTTCTCCATGTAAATCTGAGGTGGTCAGAAAGCACCCTAAAGGCCAAAAGCAGGAGAGGATCTGCTCCTGTGGTGCCCAGCTGAGAAAGGAGAAGGAAGGGGGAATACAGGGAGTGACGCCACAGTCCCCCCCCCCCCCCCATTTGCATCAGAGCAACTGTTAGTGCTACAGTGGCCCCATGCAATCCACCGCTGAAACGTTTCAACAAGTGTAATTTTTCTTATCAGGGTGAACAGACACACAAGCACCCACGAAAAAAGATGGCTGAAAAGCAGCTCCTGCAAAGGTCTGCACCAGGTTTCTGAGGGAATCTGTGAGCTCAAAGTTTTGTAGTGCGGTACGCCAGCAGCTGCGAGGGTGGCAGAATCTTGAGATGGGCTCCAGCATCCCCATCCGTCATGGCAGGGCAAGGCAAATCCCCCCCCAAAAAAAGGAGATAAGGCAGGCACTGTTCTCTTCTGGGGGTCAAAGAACTGCAAAACGTTATTATTAAAAAAACAAACGAAAGAAAACATAATCCAGCGTACTCTATAGAGAGTTTGTGCTAAGAGGGAGGGGAGGGCAGGGACCCAGAGAAAGTTTGCTAGCTCTGTTGCAATCCATCCAAAACTCTAACTGCAGCTTTTTCTTTTTTTTTTCCTCGGCCCCCCCTCCTCCTCTAGATTCCATCCAGGGTCCACAAAGTTCAGGAATCCGGCCTCCGGTACCGCCTGCCCGCTACGGTGACCACGGGGTCCTGTGGCTGCTCTCGGTCAGAAGGCTTCACTTGGCCTGGAGTCCAGAGGAAGCACGCACGCTCCTCTCTGGTTTTGCTTGTTTTTAAAGTCTGACTTAACCATCCTGAGAAATGAAGGCAGGTTAAAACATGTAAAATGTGATTATTCTCTAACAGAACTGTGTGCGCTCTCACCCCGTGGCTATGAGACTGGAGGCCCCCCCATGCACAGTTATTAACTCCAAAGGTCCAGAGCAGCAACAGAACAGCAGGACCCGGACTAGAAAGGAGGACAGATAAAAGCTTTCTTTGTCACTAAGAATCAGAGAGGCGCCCGACAATACTAAAACCTTGGAACCCTAGCTAGAAAGCGAATATATTGAAGCTAATTGTACTTCTAATAATGCTGTATGCCAGTCAGCTGATAGCAGCAAAGTGCCTGAGCCTGAAGCAAGAGCAAGCCAGGCTGCAAGAGGAGGCAGTAATTACTTCTTTTCAGACAGGTGCCCAATTTCACAGTTCTTGCCTTGCTGCGAGTGACAGACTGCACACAATGAATCTAGAATAGCCCCTACGAGTCCCCCCCTGCCAATGCCCTCCCTTCTGGGACAAGCAGAGAGAGCTCTTAGGCAAATGTAAAAATAGAATTTTAGGGAGATGGAAGCCTTCCTTCTGCTCATTTCCCTCTTCAGTAAGTAACTCCTTTTCCCCTAATATTTATATTATTATATATGGCTTTATGACATGCTTTATAGAGATTGAAGAATTATTGTTACCCAGTCCCAACTGGAATCCATTTCTTCTACCTCAGAAGGATGAAATGAGTGGCTCGGAGCCTGGGAATCCCAGATTTATATGGATGTTACTAGCTGATGCTTTAAACAAGGGCTGGTGGATTCTGGTCCAACGGGGCCAAAAATGGATAAGGAAATATGGAAATAGGTGTACAAATAAATCTTATAAATATTCACTGTGGATATCCTGAAAAGCAATTACACTTGTGGCACTTGAAGCCTAGAGCCAATTCAGCTTCGGTACAAGCGATCCCTTTGGCTGTAGTTAGAGAAGGTCTCCCCCTCAAAAGAATAGCCCTTCAATACTTTTCAGTAGTGGCCAGAAAGTCACCTCTGCAGCACACAACCATCCAATCAAATCAAGTTCATGACATGCCTACGTCCCACCATCATTAACAAACATCCGACCCAAAGTTGGGTTCCCTACTCGGTAGCCACAAGATCAGCTTCCAGAATACACATGAAACAGGCCATAGGCCGACAGACAACGTCTTGTAAGCCGACCATGTCAATCGATTTTCTGCACAATACCAAGGGCACTATATCTAAGGCCCTAGCATTTATCCTGATTATTATGAACCATTGTTAGAGACACTGGATGCCAAGTTTTCCATTTTTAACTATGCACTGTAGAGTCCACAGTTTCCCCTGCCAGATTTTTCAAGACTCTGCAGCAAGGATTAGCAAATTCTAGGGCAGATTATTCAAAATTCTGCAGCAATCGTGTGTTAATTTGCATAATTTTGCATAAAGATTCACACCTCTGACTATACAAAAAAGTCAATTTTATATTGAAAGTCTTTCACATTGTGTACAGTTTAAATATTGTTTAAAAACAAACACAAAATTTACCAAGTACAAAAATCAACTATCAAGTAAAGACATATAAGTTACAAAATTAACTGTGAAATGTCATTTTTGTGAAATGAACTGAAATACAGCGCAACCTCCTTTTTATATTTTCATGAGAAAGTCCTTGTCTTTCCGAGTATATGAGCTTATGTATGCTGAAATCGCCCTCAGCAACAGTAGTTTGTCGTGCTGTTAATACAAAGAAAGATATGTGCACATATATTAGACACATGGTAATAGATACAAAAAGGGATTGAATTAACAGAAGTTTGAAACATTTCAGCAGTAGCACCAGTCATCAAGGTTTTTATGAATTTAAATAAATGCCCTCTCTGCCAGCTATGGCACACCAGCAGTTGCAGACTTGCAAATCACATCCAGGTTTTTGAGCTGATGTATGGTTAGCCACCTATGAAAGTACAAGAATCTTTGTATAAAGGTGAAATTCTTCTATAGGTACACAACACTGTCTAGGAATTATATAATATTTAACTTGGGCTTGATTTAAGAGACCTTTAAGGAATCAAAATTCTGACTGCTTTCTCTGTCTGCTCCAACTTCACCCCTCTCCTCCAGTTCCCTTCAGTACAGGAAGGGGGGGAGGGAACAGCAGGAGCGGAGGAATGAAGCTGGGTTGGATTAAGATGCTGAATGGGTCTGCTCCAGTCTCAGGCTCGTCCTCCTCCCATGTTGTTTTCTGTAGTCTGTTTGTAAGGGCAGGTTGGAACAGGAAGAGATAGAACTGAGACTGAAGGCAGGGACCCTAAAGCATTCTTTCGATGACTGAATTAAGTGAGGGAGCTTCAAATATGTTGATTATGTGACATGTTGTAAATGATGTGGCAACTGGCTTATTATATGTTATCTCCTGCAGCCACAGAATCATGGGAGCCTGGGGGAGGGGGCACTGCCTATAGAGCATAACAGAGAAGTGGAATGATTACCCTGCATTTCACAGGGACTGACAATGTGAAAAATATCGGTATTACGGGGCCAGTTAGGCCCTCTAAGAATTGAACCAATGACTGAGCTGTATAAATAGTGAATACATTAATTCAGGATTTGTTAAGCCTTTTGGTGTCTCTTTTCTATTAAATTCTCTGGCTTCTCTGAAAAAACTAAACCACTGAATTGTGTGTGCTAGTGGTTAGTGAGGCCCTCAGGAGGCCTATAGGTCACATTCCACTGACCTTTTTGAACCAGCACCTGGCAAGGTTCTTCTGTCCTAGGGCTGGAATGCACGGGAAAGGGTACACAGCATGATTTATGACCGAGTATAGGTGGAAAAAATAAGAAGAAGATAGAGATACTCTATATAAGCCAACTCACAAGACCAATGCCTTTGTATTGAAAGTAACTCAAGACGTTCAGTTTCATGCCATATCCAATGCGCTGAGTCCCTGGAGTTGGTGACTGTTCTACGGCTGAGATTTATAGGTCAATCTCAGGGAAGTGAGCAGATTTGGTTTTATGTTGTAAATATATGTATATATACCCTCTGGTTTAATTTACTTGTTCTATTCATATTCTTTACCTTCTATTATATTTGTATTTTTCCCTTATTCTTATGTGCATTGTAATTTTTATTTGTCCTAGATTATTATATACATACTACATACTTAATTTACTGAGACAGTAAATGTGAAAATCAGCTAAGATCAGCATGAGAATACTTTCTGTTTACATCTGTGGAAATTAAGAAAGAGCCACCTAGTGACCTTAACCACTCTCTGGCCATTACACTACCCAGAATACAGAGGAATAAGAAAAAGATAAACATGAAAATTATGAACATAAGAACATGCCATACTGAGTCAGACCAAGGGTCCATCAAGCCCAGCATCCTGCTTCCAACAGTGGCCAATCCAGGCCATAAGAACCTGGCAAGTACCCAAAAACTAAGTCTATTCCATGTTACCGTTGCTAGTAATAGCAGTGGCTATTTTCTAAGTCAACTTAATTAATAGCAGGTAATGGAATAACCATAAGCACAAAAGAATTGTGAACCACACTTAAGAAGAGCCCTGGTCCTGATTTAGTGCCCAGCTTTTGGCATAAACATCTAATATTTCTCTACCCTAGTCTGGAAAACTACAAAAATCAAATGATCAGACAGCCACATTCCTCTTGCCAAAGGCAAACCTAAATCATGTTCCCCAAATCTACCAACCAATAATCTATCTCCAATCCAGAAGCTGTATACTGGGATAAATGCAAAAAACAATACTCCATCATATGGATTCTAACATCGTTAATGGCAACAGAACAGAAAGGAAACAAGAAAGGAACATAATGAAATCAAAGAATAGTTAATACTGAATAAAGCCATCAGGGCAGGCTGTAAGAAAAGCCAAAATCAGTATATCATTGACTTACCATAGGAAAGTGTTTGATCACATCCTTTGCCCTTGGGCCATAAACTGCCTTAAAATATATAAAATAAACCCAGCTTTCATATAGTACATTAAGTTCACCATGAAAAGGTAGAAAACTACAGTGTATCTGAACTACAAAGATGGACAATATTCTGAGGAATATGTCAGGGTGATTCTCTATCACTACTTTTGTTCTGTCTGGCACTGAATTCACAGAATACACATAACTACTTGGACTATGGATTCAGCCTCAATCCTAGGCACACAAATGATCAACAGATAATGGCACATATATATGTAGCAATTTGAAACTTGAAAGTAGGGTGCAAAGGTCTAAAGTTCTTTCAAACGGCGAGCAGAAAGGTAAGAACAGCTTCTCTTTCACAAAAACTGTTGGGCAAAATAAAGAATTAAAAAAAAAAAAGTTATTTGTATGCTTTAAAACATCCATGAAGCAGTAAAACCAGCCAGTAACCAGTGATGTTTTTAAAGCCCCCAAAACGGTGTTCAACTTCTAGCAAAATGTTTAAAACAAAAGGCGTAATGAACTCAGTGTCTTTTTTGTAATGCTCATCTCTTGCTCAACTCTGACATGGTGCCATATTTCGAGATGAAACAAAAGCTCTGTTTCAGTGTAGCTGCAGTGCTTTTAAAAAAAGTATCTTGGTCAACTTGTATGTTGTTCGCTACCCTGAAGCAGAGATTGTGTTTTTACCTCAAAATATGGCACCAAAGGAACAGATGAAGGTGCAACAATCCAACATAAAACATCAGAATATGAACAGAAGATATAACATGCTGGGTCAGAGCAAGGTTCATTGAACCCAGTATCCTGTCTCCGACATTGGCCAGTTCAGTTCACGAGTAAACAGCAGATCCCAAAAATGTAGATCTATTTTTGGTTGCTCACTCCCAGGAACAAGTGGTGGCTTTCCCAAGTCTACCTAGCTAATAATTATTTATGGATATTTTCCTCCAGGAATTTTTCAAACCACTTTTAAACTCTGCTACTCCAGTCACATTACCACCTCCACTGGCAACAGATTCCACAGAGTGAAAAATACTTTCTATGATTTGTTTTAAATCTGCTGGTTGTTAGTTTCATAGAGGGTCCCCTTGTTTTAGTATTATTTGAAAAGGTAACTAACTGCCCCCCCTATCTACCCATTCCACCCCACTCATGATTTTTATAAACTTCTATCATGTCCCTTCTCAGTCATCTCTTTTCCAAGCTGAAGAGCCTTAACTGTTTAACCTTTTATCATAAAAGAGCCAATACATCCCCGTTATCATTTCTGCTGCCTTTCTCTGTACCTTTTCTAAGAACAAGGGTCCATCAAGCCCAGCATCCTGTTTCCAACAGTGGACAATCCAGGATACAAGTACTTGGCAAGCACTCAAACATTTAATAAATCTCATGCCTCTAAAGCCGATAATAAGCAGGGCCATTCCCTAAATCAACTTAATTAATCGCAGTTAATGCTTCCAGGAACTTGCCCAAACCTTTTTTAAACCCAGCTACACTAACTGCCTTAACCACATTATCTGGCAATGAATTCCAGAGCTTAATTGTGCGCTAAGTAAAAATAAAATTATCTGATTTGTGTTAAATGTGCTACTTGCTAAGTTCATGGCATGCCCCCTAGTCCTGAAATAGTATATAACTGATTCATATTTACCTGTTCTAGTCCTCTTCATGATTTTATATCATATCCCCACCCTCAGCTATCTCTTCTTCAAGTTCAACAGCCCTAACCTCTTTAGCCTCTCTTCACAGGGGAGCTGCTCCATCCCCTTTAACATTTAGGTCGCCCTTCTCTGTATCTTTTCTAGTTCAACTATATATTTCTTGAGTTGCACTAGAAAAGGCCCAGAAAACCTCCGCTATGTCTTTTTTGAGAGGGGATAACCAGAACTGTACAAAATACTCAAAATACAGTTGCACCATGGATCAATACAGAAGCATTGATATTTATTTTATTTAATGTTTTTATATACCGGTATTCGTGGTGACATCATATCGGTTTACATATAACTTATAACAAGAGAGAAGGTACATTGAACATGGAAAATGCAACTTGGAAGGGGGAGCAGGACTTGTGTATCGTCTATTTAATTTTCCATTCCTTTCCAAATAATTCATAACATTTATTTGCTTTTTTGATCACCTGCATGCTGAGCTGAGGATTTCAAAGTATTGTCCACAAAGATGTAGAGATTCTTTTCTAGGGCTGTAAGCACAGAACCAAGCACTATGTACCTCTAGTTACAATTATTTCCCCTATGTGCATCAATTTGTATTTACCCGATGTCCAGTCTCCTAATCTTGCAAATTCCTTCTGCAATTCCTTATAATACATTGCTGTTTTAACTTTGAGTAATTTTGTCATCTACAAATTTGATCATTTCACTTACTGTTCCTGTTTCCTCATTATTTATGAATCTTTTAAACAGCAAAGGTCCCAGAACAGATCCCTGAGACACTCCATTATTGATCTGCCTCCATTTGGAAACTGACCATTTAGTCCTATCCTGTTTACCATCTTTTTTCCAGTTACCAATCCACAATAGAATACTGCCCTTCCTGTCCCATGAGCTTTAATTTCCTTGTGAGTCTCAGGAGGGCCTTTGTCAAAAGCCTTCTGAAAACTGATCTAAGATTTAAACTGGGAGTAGGTAACGCCAATCCTCAAGTGCTACAAGCTGGTTGGCACCGTGATCTGCCAGATTCCTTTTACAGAACTCGAATATTAATTTTGACAATTTTCAGCTAAATTATTCAAGTTATGTAAAAATATTTTATTTATTTATTTAACAGTTTTTTATACCGACCTTCATAGTAAATTACCATATCGGATCGGTTTACAGATTAACAAAAGGGAAAAACAACAAGAGTAACAAATCCACGTAAACGAAAGATAACAATAAGTAGGAATAAGTCAAAAATTACAATCAACAAGGGGAGAGAACTTGGAAGCTTGCAACAAGCTGGAAGGAAGATAGGCCGGTAAAAGAAATATGACTGAAACAGATATATTTTTACTCAAGTAAAAATAAAATTATCAAAAGGAGCAGAGACAAATGTCTCTCACTCCTTCTCCCCTCCTCACTAACACACCACCTGTTAATAAAACAGAATATGCGTAATCACTAATAATAACCCCTTACCAATATTCAACTCAACTTATCGACACAACTACTGTATGACCATCATAATAGGCATCATTGTGTGGTGATGTATACCATAAGTCACTCTGCCTTATATTTATAATCATTGGTCAGTCCATAATTCTTATATTTTTTTTACTGCTGTATTAAAGTGCTCTTCGTGCTTTAAAATCTGCTCATGTACCTTCTTTATTTTAGAATTCACCATATATAAGAATCCACTTATCTTAATATTTCCAATCTTCTTCCATGACGGTATTTCATACTTCTTTTGCTACACCAACCAAAATCTTCATGCCCAACAATTAACAGCAATGTGAAAGATCACCACATTGCTTCTCTGTGCCCGACACTGTACAATGTTTCGGACTTTCACTTGTCCTTCCTCAAGGGCAAAATTCATTTCCCGGCATGGCGTTTCTCAGCGATAACAAATAGGAATGGGTGAGAAAGGTCTGCAAACGCTGCACCACGCCTGCTGGCTCAGGGCTGCAGCTGCTTGCTTGCATTGGGAGCAGCAGTGGCAGGAGTTTATACTCAGCAGTGCTGTGCTGCCACTGCCTTGCCACAGGTTTCCAACCTCTGATATATACTATATCAACTGGCTCCCCTTTACCCACATGTTTATTTTCATCCTCAAAAAAAAAAAAAAAATCTAAAAGATTGGCAAGGCAAGATTTCCTTTTGCTAAAACCATGTTGATTCTTCCCCATTGTCATGTCTGTCTATATGGCCAGTAATTTTGTTATTAAGAATAGCTTCCACCAGTACCAACACTGAGAGAAAAGATCAATAAAGAGCACTACAAAAGATTAAAACAATTACTGATAAGTGCTTTAATAGCTTAGAACAAGATATAAGCTATCAATCGGCTTCCTGTGTCTTGTGGTACAGCTTTGGGACACAGATGGTCCCGGAAAGACTTCAATCAGTTGGATGTAAGAACAAGGAAACACTTCTATCACCACCAGCTGATCTGTAAGAACCACTGTATATTCCAAGAACTGAAGGAGGTGTGGATCTTATAGAAATGGATTACACACAGAACTACTATATAATAGGCCTCCAAGCACACTAATGGCATCAACAGATCCAAATGCAATCTCCCTCATCAAACTGGGACAAGTATTCTTAAGAATAAAAGGAACGAGTGAATACCCACCACCACCACATGTACAGAAAGAAGCAATACAATTTGCTTTAATTAGGTTGACCAGTAAACAAGGAAAAGCAAGTGGCAAACACACAAAACATAGCAGGAAATACAAAAGGTTACTTCAACAACCACATGCAAACTAATCTGCGTTTGTATGATTTTTCTTTCTTTACTTTGAATCATCTTGTGCATATTCCAACGTCCTGTGCCTCAGTGGTCAATCTCTCATCTTTATGTTTAAGTTCACCCTCTAGTCATTCCTGTGTCCGGTTCTGTATAGCACAGAACAGATAGTTTCCAATCTGGCTGGCTGTGATGTGCTGATGGCAGAAGACCTATAAAGAGGCACTATATAAAGTAGTATGACTCATCCACTGGAAACAATGCAAACATTATAACAATGCAATGCCAGAAAAATACTGGGATCATAACCCTGACAGAATGGCAGAAAATAAAGACATTGTGATCACTTGGGATATTTCCATACCAGTGGCTAAGAAGCTAAATGCCAGGCACCACTGGACTCACTATTTGTCAACATTTATGTGCTTCCTCTCCATGTATAATAAAAGCGGTTCACAAATGTTACAAAGTAATATTAAATAACAATGAATAAAATCACAAAAATAAACTAAAAAGTTGGTAACAATAACCAAAATACATAACTAAAACAAGTAATTATAATTCATCCCCAACTTAAACTTGCAGTAATCACTCTCTCACCGGTGCACCCATAAAACATCTACAACAACTCTCTCTCAGTACAGCTGCACAACATCTAAGAAGACATGACAAAGTCAATAGAGTCCTGAACAAGTCTTAAGAGAACATCTAAAACCCACTGGCAGCTACAACTCCAAATAATTCTTCTCTTGTGGGTATAAAAGTTAATTTGAGGTATAAGTGCATAATTTGGCTCAAAAATATCTTGGGCTAATATTATGTAACACTTCACAGATTAGAGGTACAGCTGATTCCAGCTATAGCCAATGCAGATTGGTCAAGGCTGGCGAGATGTGATATCCTCCACCATGGCCAGCCAGCAGAGGCATTAGAATTTTGTATAACCTGCAATTTTCTTTAGGGTTTTCTCAGGTAACCCCAAATATAACTGCAGCAATCAAGCTACAAAGTCAAAGATATGACTGTAATCTGTGGGAGTGATAATCCCAAAAGCAGGAGCAGGCTGATGATAGATATTATTTTACCGTTTCATATTTATGTACTGTCCCATTTATTCACATAGGCTTATTTATTCACTCCGCTATACTACTACACTAATTGGCTGAAATGTAAATATTGCATTGTTCAATCTCTCCCCTCTTCCAGCTCCAAGTTAATTTTCCCTGTTTTATTGTTTTATTGTAACTTTCTCACCCTTCAATTGATTCTCTGTATTTAAAGTTCACAGTTCTATTGGGAATATTGTTATCACGTTACCTTATGCTTTTCACACATTGTTAATTGTAAACCGGGTTGATGTGATGCCAGTCATGAAACTCGGTATAACAAAAACAATAAATAAATAAAATAAATAAAATAAATAAACAAGAACAGGAATAAAGAGTCTTCTGCCTGTACTGAACACCTTCCCCTCAGGTTGAACTCTCAGGTACTGATGGCCAGCAGGGCTTGGACAACAGGAGCAAGGGAACCTGAAGGTTCCAAGAGAAACAGGGCAGGGCTGCTGCAGGAAGAGGAACCAGAAGGCACCTAGTAGAACAACAGGAACAGGAACAACTAAGAATAGACAAGAACACCGAGGCAAAGCTAAGACTAGACAGAGAACACAGAAGCAGACTAAAATAGGAGCACAACATCAGAAAGAACAACAGGAACATAGAATACACAGGCCCAAGAGGACGACCTCCTTAAAGCCACAATGCAGGGCCAACAAGGGTAGAGTCTAAGATTAGGATAGAAGGGAAGACCATGACTTAGACCAAACTCTGGAAGGTACAGATTGTGAGGCTGGAATACAACAGGATACATACTAGAACAAGATTTCCACAGCAGAATAAACAGGCTGGGTGCACCAACCAGAATATCTAGGCAGCAGGCCATAGAGCTGGGAGGACTAGAAAGATAATCCAAGAGGCCCACAGAGGCCTTCTGCTGGCAGGATGCAGGAACTGCCCAACAGATCCTTACATTAATCTTAATGGGCAGGTCTAAGTCATCTGTAAATCTTAAATCTACATGTTTGATATAATCTGGGAAAGGATGCTAGTATTAATGTTCGATGAACAATCATTTTAATATTGTATTTAATGCTTGCTAAGTACCTATATTTGCCTATAATTTTGGAGGTTGATATTCAAAACCTTAGGTGCCACTTATCTGGATAAAAAGGCAATTAGTTGGCTAAAGAGGACTTTTGTGGCTACAGAGGATTTTCAGTGGCAGCAGTTTATCTGAATATCATAGATGTATGGCACTATTTAGCTGGATAAAAAAAGTGTGTGGGGGAGTGTTAGGGGCATGGCCAAAACATAGCTAGGTAAGTCAATTTTCACATTCTCAGAGGTGCACAAAAATAATAAAGGAGATGGATGATGAGAGGCTACGCAGGCCAGAGCTCTTCAACTTGCAAAAGAGACAACTGAGGGGGGGGGGGCATGATAGAAGTTCATAAAATCATGAGTGGGGTGGAATGGGTGAATAAAGGACGGTTATTTACCCTTTCAAATAATACTAACACAAGGGGTCATTGTCATGAAACAACCAGCAGATTCAAAACAGACTGTAGAAAAGACGTTTTCATTTAGGGCACTGTCAATCTGAGGACATGATGAAGGTGACTATCATAGCAGGATTTAAAAGAGATTTGGACAAGTTCCTGGAGGAAAAGTTCATAAAATATTATTCAGCCAGGTAGACTAAAGATATCTATTGCTCTCCCTGGGAGTGAGCAATAGGAATTAAATCTAATTTATGGGGTCTGCCAGGTACTTGCGACCTGGATTGGCTCAATGGACCTTGGTCTGACTCAGCATGGCAATTCTTATGTTCACGGGGTGTATCCGGCTAATGCTATTTAAACAACTGCAGGAGTCTGCCATTCTATATACTAGAATATCTCTGTCCGTGAACGCATTACAGTTGGTTGCAACCTTTCAAAGACATGAGACTGCTTCTAATATGGTGGTAGTGGTGCAGACTGAAGCAAAGGAGACAGAATCAGCAGCAGAGAAAGAAGAAGAAAAAGGAGATACCAGCCACAAAAGGTGTACAGGCCCAGAATTCATTTTTAGACCTTTCTGAAGAGCAAGTATTCACAAGCAAACTATTTTTGATCTGTGTGACTTGGTCAAACGGGATCTGGAAATGTTTCACACAAAGAAGGCATTATTCTGCCTCTCCATATAAAAGTCACGACTGCCTTGGCCTTCCTAAGCTATTGGCAGTTTCCAAACAACTGTAGTTGACACTACTGGTAGAACACAGTCTGCCACTTTCCACTGAGGACATCGGTTATTACAGCTCTTTGCCAAAGAATGAAGGCTATATTTTATTTTCTCACACAAGATAGCAGAGAGAAGAAACTATGATGGACTTCTACAACATTGTGCAGATTCCCTCAGTGCTTGTTGCTATAGAGAGTAGGGGTGTGCATTTGTTTCTAACATATTGGTAATCCGCAATGTATAGGACCATATTCGTTGTATTCATGGGGAAGCGAAATGTATCACGATTCCCCACGAATACAATGAATCTTCGCCGAATTATTTGGCCATCTAAAGGAGCGAATTTAAACAAATCCCCCCCCTCCCCCCCCAAGACTTACCAAAACTCCCCTGGTGGTCCAGCGGGGGGTCCGGGAGCCATCTCCTACACTCACGCCCTCGGCTGCCAGTATTCAAAATGGCGTCGATACCTTTGCCCTTACTATGTCACAGGGGCTACCGGTACCATTGGTCGGCCCCTGTGACATAGTGAGGGCAAAGGCTATCGGCGCCATTTTGATTACTGGCAGCTGACGGCCCGAGTGCAGATCGCTCCTGGACCCCTGCTGGACCACCAGGGACTTTTGGCAAGTCTTGGAGGGGTCAGGAGGGTCCCCCAAGATTTGCTAAAAGTCCCTGGTGGTCCAGCGGGGGTCCGGGAGCGATCTCCTGCACTCGGGCCGACAGCTGCCAGTAATCAAAATGGCGCCGATAGCCTTTGCCCTTACTATCTCACAGGGGCTACCGGTGCCATTGGTCAGCCCCTGTCACATGGTAGGAGCACAAGATGGCACCGGCCATCCATTGCTCCTACCATGTGACAGGGGCCGACCAATGGCACTGGTAGCCCCTGTGACATAGTAAGGTCAAAGGCTATCGGCGCCATTTTGAATACCGGCAGCCGAGGGTGTGAGTGCAGGAGATGGCTCCCGGACCCCCCCCCCCCCCCCCCCCCCGCTGGACCACCCGGGAGTTTTGGTAAGTCTTGGGGGGGTCAGGAGGGTGGGGGGATTGTAGTTAATTCAATTTTAGCCAGGAAACTAATAAGAATGAACGCATTAACTATCGGGGGCCCCCTTGCCGACTGCAACGAATCTACCCCCCAACAAATACGAATTCCGAATGCAACGTATGGCGTCCCTCTGCACATCCCTAATAGATAGCACCCATCTGACATTAAGGCCAGAAATGCAGTATGAAAGAACATAAAGGAATAGGAAAAAGTTTCACTTTATGAATATGCAACTAGTGTGTAATCCCAGGGGGATCATCATGGTTGTTGCCGGCAAATATCTTGGCTCATGCCATGTTGCATACATTCTCTCACACTCAGGACTGGCAGACAAGTTTGAGAGTGATCAAATTGCAAAGGTTTCACTCCTAGGTAAGCTATTTGTTATGACCGTTGGTCGCAGACGGCTGCGACCGCATCTACTCACGTCCTGTACTGTCCTGCTTCCCTCTCCAGGCCTGCTCGCGGCGGGAGCCAGCCTCTACCGCCATGTATCTCATGGGCCCTCGTGGCGACTCCGGGCCTTCCTAGGCGTGAGCACCACCACACCCTCTTTTGAAGTTGCTATGGTGAGAACCTCAGGGGCGTCCCTGATTGATGACATCATTGGATCTGGGTTCTTAAGCACTGCCTTCGCCCCCTGCTAGCCAACTTGGCAACGAGATCCATCGCTACTCTCTGAGCTTCCAGCTCCTCGATCCTGCTGTGGCTGTCTCTGACCCTTCTTGGACCCTGGTTCAGGTACCCGCTCTTCGGGGGCCTGTGTGCGCTCTCTCTGGAGCCTTGGTCTCCTGGCTTCCCCCACTCCTCGGGCTAGCCCTGTGCCTTCTAGGAACTCTACTCACCGGCTCCCCACTCCTCGGGGCAGTGTCTATGTTTTACTCCCGAGACTATCCATGCTTCCCTGCTCCTCAGGGCAGTGCCTACTTTCTACTCCAGAGACTGTCTGTGCTTCCCCGCTCCTCGGGCCAGTGCCTATGTTCAATGCCGGTGCTAGCCGGTACATCCCCACTCCTCGGGGATAGCTACATCATCACTTGGAGATCCGACTCGGACTTCCCCGCTCTGCGGGGTAGCCTACGTCATCACATCAGGACTTCCCTCGCTACGCAGCTCCACCTCCCGGGGTTGCCTCAGCAGTATACCTCCGGTGTCCCTTGCCTCGCGCTTCCCGCTCCTTGGGCCTGCCTAGCACCACCCTCTTGGAGGCCTCCTCCCAGGTACTGCTCTCCAGCCTATCAGCTGCCTGTGGGGTCCCTCACTGCTGTGTCTCTCACCCCGCTCCTCGGGACCTCCCCACAGATTCTCTCCCAAGCTCCTGCTGTACCAGACCTCGCGCCTCCCAGCAGTGTGGACCTGTGGGGCTCTTCCCCACAGGTGGTAACAACTCCCATCTCGGGCCAGGGGCCCATGAAACCCACAAATCATAACACCATTACTTCCTAAATTTCTTTTTTCACAGATTAAGGAATCACTTAGCTTTTAATAGTTGGGGATGTAATCTTGGGGATCATACAGCATCTCTTGTTTTTCTTCCTTGTTCCTTTGCACTTACCCCCAGGGCCTTCGTTTTCCTTGTACACAACTATGCAGTTACCTAGTGCACTGATTGGGTCTGGGGCATAGCCCAATCTAAGCACTATTTATCTGTAGTATGTATACCTACAGACATAAGGTCCTTGAGACTATCAGGCATGATACTGGAAGATCTCCTTTCTGTTATACTTTTAATCATGTGGATCTCTTCAATGGATAGCTGCTATATTGTAGCCTTCTTTTTTCCACTGTGCAGCTGTTAGAGGCTATCCACTAAAAACTTGGCTGTTAACCCCCTCTTAGACATCCAGCAACTCCTCAAGAATATAAGTAAAATAGGTTTCAACAATGCACCAGGTCGGTCAAAGAATGAACTTTTGGTATTTTGAAGACATGTTTTAGATGTCTGGATAAGATTGGGAGTGGGAGTGGGGGATTTACTATATAGACCAGACAAGGTCTGTCACATCTTCGTGGTATACTGTATTATACACAACATAGCAACACAACAAGGGATCCCAGCAGCAGAGGAGGAGAATAGAGAACACAGTGAATCTGATGCTGACTTAGAGCCAGACTTAACACATGCATCTGCCTCTGGATCTGGCAGAACTTAGCTTCTAGTTCCTCTATGTCCCGGGGGAGAGGGGATAGAAAATTGCCTAGGGGAAAAGCATGTCATAGGAGAATTTTGACTTAGTCCCTCACTGCAGAATGCTGTAAACACTTCCTATGCTCCTCCAACTATGTATTATCCAACCATGCACCTCCCTATGTACTATCTCTTAGATAAAGCTTGATTAAAGGACATTTCTGGGTGAGTAATGACTATGCAAATGATATACAGACTGGGATGGTGCTGTGTGAGTAACAATGGTTTCCCCCCTCAGCTATTCCCCTTGTGGCTCAGAGTGCCTTGAAGCTGTAGAAATTCATCACCTTCAAACTGTCAGCATGGGGAAAAAAAAAGTCTAATGCTGATTTTCTGCCTTTGCAGCCATGCTGCCAAGCTATGAGAAGTAGGTCGGTATATAGCTGGTTAATTTTTAAAAAATTAATGGCTATCTCCTTTTGAACAAGATGATAGCCAGATAAATAGTTGCCACAGAGCCAGATAAGTTTTATCCGGTTAAAACCGAAAATGCGAGTATTGCTAACACAGGTAAGGAGCTCTTAGCTAGTTATATATATATATATAATCATCTGATCTTCATTTTCCTTCTCACTCCAAGTTATTGATTTCCTTGTTATATGTAACTGCTTTTCTGCACTTTTGTTCAAATTGTAAAGTCTTATTATTATTGCACCCCTGTTTCTTGTGAACCAGCATGATGGGACTATCGTCCTGAATGTTGGTATATAAAAAAACTTAAATAAAAAATAAATAAAATAAATATTTAAAACCTACCTGAACAAATACATTGAGCAGCTTTTCTGAAAACTGGATATAATATTTGCAGAGAAAGAAACAAATGTGCTTTTGGTTTCAACCTTGAATAGCTGCTCCAGGCTAGGCACCATGCTGAGTGCACCTGTACTCCTGTTCAAGGAGCATTGTGGGAATGGAGATTTGCTGTGTTTCACACACTTGGCATGTGATCTAGCTCTTTCAGGTGCACGTGTTTGACCTGCAAAAGATGGGGGTAAAAAGGCATGGAGAAGCTCAAAAAGAGATGTATGCAAATGTTCAGTGTGTGTCTGAGCCGAGATGAAATCCACATAGGACAACTTATTACATGGATCCAAATAAGAATAAAGAAAGGAATAAGATGCTACAGGCGTAGCACAGGAAGGAGATCAGAAAGCCTTTGGTTACACAATGGCATGCTACATCCTTCTGTCACTCAATGCGGAGGCTTCAGTATCCTTGTCGGTGTTCTGTAGGGGCAGCGAGGCAAGACCCCATGTCTGAGCCTCTTTATTGAGACCTCACAGCAGACTGGTGCTCTGTGACCACAGTGCTACTTGTTCAGAGCAGTTGTATCCAAGAACATTATGAGCACAAGTGTAGGCGTTAGCTTTCATCTTTTAGGAGACTGCTGAAACACTTCCCTATTGCATTTTGCAGGCTTTCTTGTAGCACAAGCTTACAATCTGGCACAGGTGTGGCTGCTTTTGTTCATCCATTGCATACTCATTTTTTTTAATCCAGCATTTTGCCTGCCACCTAGCTATGCCCATATTACATATACATCTGTGCATAACATGTGGGAAATGGATGACTGTTAGGCTATATAGCTGTCTCTGGCACATAGCTAATATAAATGTACACGTGACCAGTTGGCTACACAGAGTGGGGCAGATTTTCAAAGGGATACGCGCGTAACCCCCAAAAAGCTGCCCCTTCCACCCCCTGCGCGCGCCAAGCCTATGTTGCATAGGCTCGGCGGCGCGCCCAAGCCCTGGGACGTGCGTAAGTCCCGGGGCTTTCCTGGGGGGGGCGTGTCACGGTGGCATGCCATCGGGGGGCGTTCTGGGGGCGGAGCCGTGGGCGTGGTTCCAGCCTGGGGGCGTTTTGGGGGCATGGCCAAGGCCTCAAACTAGGCATAACTTTTATAATAAAGGTGGGGGTGGGTTTAGATAGGGCTGGGGGGGTGGGTTAAGTAGGGGAAGGGAGGGGAAGGTGGGGGACGCTGGAATGGAGGCAGCCTGCGCGGCTCGGCGCGCGCAGGCTGCTAATTTTGCGCAGCCTTGCGCGCGCCGACCCCAGATTTTAAAAGATACGCGCGGCTACACACGTATCTATTAAAATCCGGCGTACTCTCGTTTGCGCCGGGCGCGCGTACTTTTTTAAAATCTGTCCCAGTGATTCCTTCTCTCAAGGTCCTTACAAAAAACAGACTGTAATGTGGCACCACTTATAATGTGGCCAATCTGGACCCTTTAGCCAAAAGGTGATGGTAGCTAAGATTTACAAGTTCCATGATTTGATGTGTGGCTGTAAGTGGATTCTATATTATAAAAGCCTGAGATGATTCTACCATATCCTCAAAGTAATGTGTAGGTGGTTTTGTTTTGTTTTTTCACATGGTGCATTGTGCCTGCTAGCTTTGGCGTTCTAAAAGCACATATGCATTCATAATGTATACACCTCCTGCTAGACTGTAAATAAATAATGGCTCCCAGCTAGTGATGGTTTGTGGGTGTTAGTCAGCACCTAGGAGCATCACTGAAGACACTTCGGATTCTTGATAGCAAAAGGAACAGAGATGTGCTTCGTAATTTCTAGTTTCAGAGACAAGAGGATTTCACTGAATATTTGCAGTTCAAGGATTTTTAAACGTGATGCAAATTTGATATTTTAAATCCAAAAACGCGGTTCACAAGATAATCATCATAAAGAGTCTTTGGTCCCCCGACACGGAAGCAAGAAATATAGACAGCTTACCTTATTCACAATAGTAAGGGCTTTGTACTTATGACAGCGGACAAATAAGGTTCTACAGGAAAATGTTCAAACATTGGAATCAGTTTCGAGAGCAAAGGCTCCACAGAGAGATTTTTAAAAACTGAAAATAGCATCAAAATCGGCAGGAAATGCAGACAGCTTACTTTATTTACAATATTAAAGGCCCTTTGCTTTCGAGAGCATGACAGCAAAGGCTCTAGAGGGTTGGAGGATCAAAGCATATATAAGTGAATTCAAATTGGTGCCAAAATAGTAACGTGATCAGTGGGACCAATCCCGAGTTACACGACAGACTGCAGATCCAAAAGGTGGAGAAAACAGTAGTACTGTGAATTAACAAACAAAAAGGAATAGAGAGCACGCTTTACAGAATTAAGTTTACAGGAAAACACTCCAATCCACTTTTTGATTTAAACCAGACGGAGAAAGTGTTTCTAGCTTATGTTATCCAACGTTATTCATGTTGAAGCAGAAGTCATAGAAAATCACCCCCATAGGTGGAGGGTTTACAAAGTTCTACAGTGAAGAACCGAGGGTCAGACAGAGAATGTGACAAGGAAGCTCAATGTACCGCTAAAGGTGATTCTTCTCGCTGCAGCCAAATACAGCTGCAATGTTCAAAGATTCAGGTTTTCAGCTTACAAGTGGTTTTACCAACATATAATTTCAGACACGGGCATAACATGACACAAATGAAGCCACTCGATGTGAGTTAAAAGAGAAACGGAGCATGTATTGCCACTGTGTGTTAGGGTGAGTGAAAGTGGTAATTGATAAGAGATCACAAGCTTTACAGTACCCACAGGAACTTTGACCCAAATGGGAAATTGGCCGCTCTATCTGTGGGTGATATTCTGATGATACTAGAATGTCTCTGAGATTGCATCCTCGGCAGAAAGCAAAAGAGGGGAGGGGGATGTCCTTAAAAATGCTGTGTGGAAAAAGGCAGTGCCAATTTGTCTGAGAAAGGAAGACCATGGAAGGATACATTGTGGAATTTGGTAGTTGAAAGAGAAGAACCCTATTATGTAAATGGGCTCTTTTGAAGGCTGATTTGATGTTGCGTGTCCGATAACCACGGAATGTAAAATGGGCAGACATGAAGAGTCCCTGTGCAATGTAGTCATTTCTAGAGGAGCGTATCAGACGTAACCTGAAAAACTGACCTACTAGAATGTTATGAAGTGAGCGTGGATGGTAGCTGGTCTAGGATATTAAGGCACTTCTACTGGACGGTTTTCTGTAGATAGATGTAAAAAAACATTTAGTGCTTAACCAAAACCAGAACATCCAAAAAAGAAATGGTGTCAGTGTGTGTGCAGTATGAAAAATGTAGGTTAGAGTTACACAGATTTAGATATTGTATAAAAATTGGTGGAAAACATCAGTTGTACTTGTCCAGACCAAAAAATCGTCATCAATGTAGCACCACCAAAAAATTACATTCTAGCTAGTAGCCATTGAGATGTTGGTACCCCACCAACAGTACTGAACTAGAATGGTGATTTCTGTATTGCCATTTTCATGACTTCCTGGTTTTCTTTCCATTATCTGGCTGTGGCTACCTCCTGTCCTGCCTTCACCCTTACATTTGATGCTGCTTTATGTCATATTTTTGGCCTCTGGTACATTAGCCTCACCCATTACTTCCTTGCATGCTTTAGCCCTTGAGATGCACCTCTCAGTTCGGACTATGTAACACAAGGGGTAGTTTGGGACCAGTTAAGGGGAACAGGAGATGATGCTTTGTGGTATAAGCAGGACCATTACTGATAGCTCGTTTGTTTATAATTCCTGATTATCTTTTTTAGCTTGTTTCCAGGAAGGCTGGGCACGGCAACATTGCTTCTTGAAGGCTCTAAATCTCTCTCTTACTGACCATCATCTTCTTCTGGTTCCTAGCATAATCTTTATGGACTCTGATTATGGACATCATATACCGTTTATGTTTGTGCAATAAAATGTTAATATATAGGACTATGATGTGATGTAATGTTTACTCTGGCAAATAAAGAGCACAATAATTAATGGTCAACAAGTATGTTTATGTTTATTAACACTTGATTAATTGCAATTAATTACAAATGTAAAACAAAGTGATATACAAATAAAATAGGCAAAGCTAACAAAGCACTATACAGATAAAATAAAATTAGTAATAAAAACTACAAATGAAATCTAAAAAAAATACAATAAAAAATAACTAAATACAGATAAAATTCAAATAAGAAAACTTTAGTAAAAATCTTTAGTAAAAAAAACAATGTTAAAAATAACAATGTTTAATAAAAAAAAATATATTTCTCAGACCTTGGGTTCATCTTGGCTCACACTACCTAACACATTTATGCTTTGGGGGTTGAGGAACCAGAGTTATGAGCCACCAGCTGTTATAAGGTGCAGCTGATGGACTGTAGTGCTGCCCTCTGGCTCTGTACTTCCCTGCTCCGGGTGCTAAAGCAGGCACTCCATCCATCTTCCTCCCTCACCAGAGCACCGCAGGTCTGGTAAATCTGCTGCAGCTCCTCCAGCACCTGCTCCAGCAGGCTGATGTACCTTGGTGGATGTGGCATGGGGGAGGCTGGACCTCCCCCATGCCGACTGTGCAGCTCCTGGAAGCTCTCTCCACTCCGTCTTTGCTATAGTTGCATCCTCACCAGCCACTAACATTCCTTGCTGCCGCCACCTCCTTTTCTGCCATCTGGATCTCCACCGCCTCTTCCTCATCCTCCTGCATGATCTGGAACTCCACTGCCTTTACACCTCTGTCTCGCTCGCCGCCTATTCCTCCTCCATCTGCTCTTCTGTCTCCACATAAGCCGATTCCTGTCCAGGGGCACCAGCACTTGGAGAGAAACTTCCTGCATTATAGAAGTTAAACAGGAATGAGTTTGTGATTAGCGAGAGTAGAATATGGTATCAATAGTGTAAATGATGTTTCCTCCACTACTGTACAGCTCCTTGCATTTCAATGCATACACATTGAGAGTCTAAAAATTATTTTGCTAAGGATTTGAAATATTAGCCTTGCATGTGCGACTATCATACACTGCCTAGTCTAATACCAGTCAGTGTTAGCAAAGTTGCTATGACGCAGCACATGCGTGACCAAACAGTGTGCAATTGGAAGCATGAGCCAATACAATACAGATGAGAACTTTTCTGCACAGGTATCTTCTCTGGCAAGGTTAACATTTCAAATGCAGGCAGGCCACAGTTTGGCACTCTTCAGATAATGTGTGAGTTGGGGCCCATAAATCATGTGTTTGTTATGCATAATATTTGTATTTTGTTACAACAGACAAGTCTCCAATTTGCTGTTCCTTGTCTAATTGCTACTAGTTAACAATACATAGCACCCACCAGACATAGGACCAGAGTGACAGCCCTAAAAATGTTAAGGCTACAGGAAGCAAAGGAGTTGGAAATAGAAAGTTGGGGGAAATAAGCCTGTCAATCACTGACTATGTATAAGAAGCCAAGCATGGAGCCAGAGCACTGTGTGCGGTCTTTATTTCACATTTAATTGGTCACATATTTTTTGCTATTCCACATCACTATCCTTTTCGGGGTAATTATGATGATTTCCGTATGTATATGCATTAAATATTACCAAAGGGAAATAGAGGGCATGCTTCCTCTGTTACATTATTTTCCATGTAAATGGTCTCAAAGTACCAGTGGCCAATCAACAATTAAAAACCCCCTCATTTACCCAATGCCATTGGTGAACACTTACCCTCTGCAGCCTGAAGCTCTTCCTGCACTTGCTGCAGCAGCCCTGGATCCAGCCTCTGGATCTGGAAGAACGTAGCTTTTAGTTCCTCTATGTCCTGGGAGGATAGAAATTTGCCTGGGGGAAAAATATGTCATAGGAAAATTGTGACTTAGTCCCTCACTGCAGAATGCTGTAAACACTTCCTTTGCACCTCCAACCATCACTTTTCGGTGGCTCTCCTTCCCAATGCAGCTATTCTCTCTTCACAGACATCACCAGGATCCTTGCCTCCTTCCCGCCTCAAGGTTCCCCCTGGCCAGGATGAGCATTAACAAGTTGTTAATTCATCTGGACAGCAACCAGTCAAAAGGCTGAAATGCGGGCTATTTCAACAGGCAGAAACGGAGCAGAGTCTGCACTTGTTATCAAACGTCGAATGAATGGAAGTGCAGAAATAGTCAGAGTCCCATCTTTTTAAACCAAAAATTCAAGTTAATTTTTATAGTGAGGTATGGCAACTCCTCGGTCTCATACTTAAATAATACTTTCAATGGCTAAGACGTGGCGAAACACGGGGCCCGTGTTAGGGGACCCATTGAAAGTATTATTTAAGCTATGAGACAGTGGAGTTGCCGTACCTCACAATAAAAACTAACTTGAATATTTGGTTTAAAAAGTTGGGATTCTGACTCTTTCTGCACTTCCCTTCATTCAGCTATTTCAACATGGACATAAAGTACAATTTCCTACACACATCTGTACCAGACTTGACTTTAGGCCCAGACCTCAGCTTCTGATACTCTTGAGCTGTCAATGGTGATCTGCGAGTGGGAGATGCGCCATGAGAACATCAACAGTACACCTCAGCATTCACCTACCACAAGAGACTCTTCTGATCAAAGAGACATGTATTGGGGGGGGGGGGGGGGACCAAGGTCATGACTGCACTGTGATTACACAGTGCACCATCACCCTCTTAATGCCTTCCCATTGATGCTGCTGTTCCTAACATGTGAACTACTACCAACCCCAGTTCAATAGTAAGCAAGCCCTTTGGGATGAAGACCGACTGTGTATAATCCTTGTATTAGAGATAACTGCCACTCAGCCCTCCCCATGGGAAAAAGACTATAATCCCTAGCTACACTGTATTCTTACCTATTGAAAGACTTTCCTATGTTGACCCAGGTAGCTGTCCTGCTGAGGCCAGGAGGATACAGGATTACCTCCTTGGGCAGCATCAGGTGTACTACTTCCTCATTTTCTTCAGAAAGAAAATTTGGCTTCCTAATGTGGGCAGCCATTTTGAAATAAGACTGCACAGCTGATAAAGGGCGTGGCTCCCTACCAGGGCTGTGACTCTCAGTTACAAAGTTATCTGGCTAAGTGGCAATACTTGCTTGTATCCAGATAAGTTAGTTATCTGGGTATAAGTGAACATCACCACTTGTAGCTGGATAACTTATTTGGCTAAGTGGCACTATTTGGTTTTAGCCAGATAACTAACTTATCCAGTTAAGTGCTGATATTAATATATAAGGCTGGCTGTCTCTGGACAAGCTTTTGATGGTTGAAAATTCCTGCTCTTTTGTGTCCGTTCATATTTAACCAGCTATATGGGCGTTAGTCGGTTCACTGAATATTGCTCTTTTGATTCCTACATATGATTTATATTGTTTGGTGAACTGGATTTTGCTTTTATTGAGGACTTCACAGAGCCTTTTTGCTATCTATATTTTTGTTTTCCTTGTATCATTTTTCCCTCTTTTATATCCACGAGGCTATTTCTGTTTCAAATGTGTTCTTGGAAACACTGTAAAACTGATTAAATATATAAAAAAAAGAAGACTGGAGAGAAGAAAGGAGAAAGACACAAGACCTATATTGTTATTAGAACTATCAGTAGCAAGTGACCATTCTGTACCAAGTACAGCGAGAAAGAGGATCATCATGTACCAAGAAATACAACCAGAAACCAGGAAATTGCAACAGAAAGATATACAAACTGTTGTGCCCGTCGGTCGCAGGTGGCTGTGACCTCTCAAGCTCACCTCTTTTTTCCCTGCACCATCAATCATTGGGAGAATGGCGGCCTCCGCTAACCAACGCCGACCTCCTCGGCGTCCCCAAGATGGTGTGGGTGCTGCCAACCGCCATCTTACTTCCGGAATCACCTAGGAGCGCGTGCTCGCTCGCAGGGCCTCCTTATGTATATGTCATGGTGGGAACCTCGGGGGCATCCCCATCCGATGATGTCAATCCGCTGGTGTACTTAAGCTGAACGACCCATTGCTAAGAGGAGTTAGCAAGGAGTTCTCTCATTGTTAAATCCGCTCCACATCGGGATCCTTGGTTCCAGTATCTTCTCATGGCATTGGATGGTCCAGGTACCCGCTCCTCAGGGGCCTTTCCATGTCTTGGCTATCCGCTCCTTGGAGGGCCTTCTGCCTTGGACTTCTCCTGACCCGATCCTCAGGTTCCTTTTCCTGGGACTTCTTCGTGTGAGTACCTTCTTCAACATCCTACGATATCTACATTGCTGGACTCTCCACTGTGTACCCCGTGCCACTACCATTCCTCAGCATAACTCTTCTGCCTATCCTGAGTTACAGGGTATTGCTGCTACCACCCAAGATCCTCGGCATACCTCATTGCTGTGGGCCACTACCGGATCTACACTCTTGAGGTATCTATATCTACCCATGGGATTCTCCTGGTGTACACCGCGCTGTGGGCCACTACCGGACCTGCACATCTACAGCATCACCCTGAGTTGATTCTGCTCAAGAACTGTGTTTATTGCATTCCCCGTTCCTCGGGTTTTGCCTTATTCTTTCCTCCCTAATAAAGTCTCTCTCACAGCTGTGTCCTATGACGCTGAGACCACGCCTACCGACAGTGAGGCTCACGGGGCTCCTCCCTGTGGGCGGAGACATCTCTCACCTCGGCCCAGTGCTATGGACCTGGAGGTGGACCCTTAGTCCGACGTAGGGTTAGTGCTACCTAGGAGAGAATCAACCCTCTTAGGTCCCTACCGTCAGAAGGCAAGGCCAGGTGTATCAGCAGTTGAACAGGTACTTCTCTACTGGAAGCCCACGGTCCCCCCAGGAGGAGCCTGTAGGGACCCGGGCCGCTTGGACTTAGTGAGTCACTAAGGATGAAGATAGGTCTGGATGCAGGTGCCTCCTGCAGGTTGTTAGTCAGTCCAGGAGTAGAGGCTGAAGAATTGTCAGAAGCCGGTCTAGTGGTCGAAGCCAGGAGAATGATCGGAAGCCGGTCCAAGCGTCAATCCAAGAAATCCGTCCAACGAGAGAGGAGAAGCAGAAGCAGGAACCAGAAGTACCGGAACAGGACCGAAGCAGGCCAATGGCGGAACCCAGGATCAAGACAGGAACTTGGAGCACAGGAATCAACCAGACAAGAAGCCACGATACCAAGACAAGGTATGAGGAGCAGACCTTACCTTATATACTTGAACTAAGGGAGGAGTCCCAGGAAGGAGCCACGACAACTTCCTGTCATGGCCCCTTTAAATTTAGTCTTCAGCCACGCGCGCAGCTCTATGCAGGTCCGGAGGGGGAGGAGTCAGACTGGCAGGGAAGGAGCCATGTGGCCGGGCCTCAGCAGCAGCAACAGCTGCAAAGAGAGCATCGGAGGTGACTGCCTGCTCCAGCAGGAGCCTTGGGGACGGCCTGATGCCGTGGGTAAGTGCTTGGCCCCGGTTGCGGATCGCCGCAGCTGGCGGCCATGACTGTGGGAGCGTTGGAGGCAGCCTGCTGCCGCGGAAGGGAGGCCAGACCCGGTCGCGGAACGCCGCAGAACACCAGGGATTCACAATTTCCTTCAAAACCATAACACAAACAGTTCCCATTGCTCTGAGTGTCATGGGCTTGATTAACGAGAACTTGCGAGTGCACCTCAATGTGTTATTTGGGGACAGCAAACTCCAGTCCTCGAGTGCCATAAACAGAAATCTTTCTCATGCATATTCATGGTGGGTATCCTGAAAACCGGGCCTGTTTGTGGCACTCGAGGACTGGAGTTCGCCGTCACTGCTTTAGGAGCTGTAGGAGGCAGCTCTCTCTGGTACAATGCAAGTACTAAGAAGAGAATTTAGCCGCAAAGGTGAGAGACTGAGATCATCCCCAGCACTCCCTGGTTTAAGAACCATTACCCTTTCTGACATGGAATCACACAAAAGAAGCCCATTTGGAGGCACTCCCCCCTGACAGAAATCCCAGATTATCTACAGATTAGAAATATAACCCCCTCCCTCCTCCTCTATTAGAAGGGGTATTTGGGGGTTCTCTTCCACTGGAGGGAAGATACACTTTCATACCTTACTGACAAGGGCAAGTCAAGACTTTTCTTGAAGTCTAACAGTTGCAATCCTAAACAAGATGACGGAGTGGCAACTACAATCCTGAATACCTGGCAGAGCAGACTGGATGGACCATCTTGATTTTTAGCACCATCATTTACTGTTTTACTACGTAACTCACAGATAACACTGTTGTGTTCCAAACAGATCTCTTTACTGAAAATTGTGATTTGCAGAACATCTTTACAAAAGGCAAAGTACATACAAAGTATTTAGCATCCATCCAATGCGCTTTTAAGTGGATTTTAACTCCTTGCTTCTCAGTACATTGCACAATGCATGCTTCAGTTCTGGACCAGAAGTAACAGTTTTTCTTCTAACTCCAGTCCCCACTCTCCCTATTTCTCAAAAGTTTAATCACTTACAGATTATGGATAAGCAAATTCCTCTTCAAAGGCTGACTGTAAATTTTCTTCTCTTGATAACCACTCTGCAATACATTCCATTTGATATTCTTGGTATGGGTTCCATTCTGCTTGAGCTCAAATCATTCACCTCCAACTCCCAGGAACTCTTGTTTCTTTTCTTAGCTCTTTCTATCTCATTATAAGCATGACTGCTTTGAGAGAAAACTTACCGTTTTTGCTCCATCTCCTCTCCAAGATAATTTACACACCTAGGTGTTCACCTAAATTCTCTCTTGGCATGACCCAAATGCACACCCACCCTAGGGACTTAGGACGGTACCAGCCTTTCCATTTGTCAAGGAAAGAACCACACACTTTTAGTGAGGCTATGGGTCTTACAGGACTAAAAAAAAAAAAAAAAGACAAACAGGTCTTATATATTTCCAAATAACCAATCAAGAACTTGCAAAGACAGCAAAAGCTGAAAGGAATGGTAAATGCTGACCTATGAACATGCAAGCAAAACTGATATCCTCCCACTTATACTTCTCACTGATAATTTTAAGGAGTTCAAAAGACTTTCATAAACTGAACCTTATAAACCAAACTGCCTTGCTCAGAATCAAATGTTATAATCATCGGTCCCGATTAAGTCCTTGTTATGTCCAATGCTTTTTTAAAGCTTTTTCTGTGCAATTGAAACTAACTTATCTGTGAACTGAGTACTGGAACCAGATGAGAACTGTCCAACTCTTCCCCAACACGGGTCCATGTTTCATGCGTTACAGCATCAGGGGGGGTTCTTCGGTATGGGCTTAAATCATATATGCAGAGCAACACGGTCCTCACAGCCTCCATCATGTTCTATTTAACCCAATGGAAGTCTTCACATGACTAACAACTCTTGTCTTTTATTGGTTACTGCTATCATCATACATTACGCATCGGCAGGCCGATGCAGTAATCTGGGCATTAAGAAACTGTGCACTGGTTTCAGCAAACTTTTTTAATGCTCAGTTTAAATTTTTTTTTTTGAGTCCTGATGCAGTAAAATAATGATATGCAAAATTGCAAATATATCGGGAGTTTAAAAATAAAAAAAAAAAAAGCACATTTTAGAATGAACATTTTAACTTGGGAAGGGAAAGGAGGCACCCCTAAAAGAGCAAAGGTGATGGCTGCCACTGCCACTTATCCAGATAAATACTGATTTATCCGGTTATCTGGCAGCGGGTGATAAGTATTTATCTGGCTAAGCAGCGGTGAACCGCGCCAGATATCCGGATAACTAGTGACTTACCTGGCTATCAGGCAGATGTAACCCCTCTGCCAGATAAGTCAGTATGTAGCTGGATAAGGCACTACTAATCTGGGTAAGTGGTGGCACCTGCTACATCTGCAGACATTTTAAAACTTTTTAAAAACATTTTCTCCCCCCCACTTTTTTTGAAGAAGTTTTAAGTGCCAGTGCAGTAGCACTGGAAACTTAACTCCAGCTCTGACCCGGAGTTCATTTTCCAGTGCTAAAAAAGATGGCCAGATGCAAATGCAATCTCTCTGCATCCGGGAATACTGCTTAATGCCCTCATTTGCATGGGATTTCCATGCAGGGGCGCTAAGCAGTACTCCCACTTAGAAACGCATATTTTTCTGAAGGCAAAGCTCCTTGCTGCATCGGCAGTAAGCTTTGTGCACAGAAAATGTTCACTGAAGTGTAGGCAGAAAGGTGTGTTTGGTTAAACACACCTTTCTGCATTGGCCTGCAGGTAAGCAATCTGAAGTGGAAAACAAAGTGTTGTCACTGGAAAACTAGCGCCTCTGCTAGATGAAAAAGAATAAAAATAATCGTAATCTTGTGGTATCAGCCTATTTGTGTGCCAAGTCAAAAATGCCAAGCCATATTATACCACCCATTTGTGTAGTTATTACTGCTTCAGATGACTCTATGCTATATGTGATACCATAAAATTATTACTACCTATTGTTTTTATTTTCATCTGGAGGAGGCGTCAATGTTCCAGTGATGACACCATGTTCAGATTGCTCACCTGGCACATAATGTATGATCCAAAAAAAGTACTCGATAATTATGTATTGAATAAATTCAATATATTTAATACACACAATCACATTTACATCATCCCATTATTGATGTCTTGTTTTTATATCTTAGATGGAGAACTTAATTGTTTACGATATATAACATATCCAATATGCTATTAGAAATTGAGTGTTCCCCAAACAAGCTAAATGTGTGATGATTTGGTAAAATATATATAACCAGTATATATGTTAAAATTATATTGCGAATGGCCTTTAGCCAAAATGATATTGTAATCAGCTGTCAATATATGTATTAACATGTGTAATGTCCCCCGATGAAGCCAGATGCTTTGGTGAAACAAGAACCCTTGGCTGGGAATATTTGAATAATGGTTGGGGAATACTGGTGATATTTGGGAATATTTGAATATTGAAGATACTTGGGAATATTTGGAAATTGGGATAATGTTTTAATGGGAGAACATTTTCTATGATGTAAATGTGACTGTGTTTTAATTATGTCAATTCAATATATTTGTTATTGGGTATTTTTTTGGTTTGTATTATTATATTTAGTACCCAGTGGTGTACCTTCTTTGCCTGTAATTACCGTTGGCGCAACATATGATGACAGCAATAACCAATGGATGACAGAGTTGTTAGTCATATGAAGTCTTCCATTGGGTTAAATAAAACACTGTGTGTCTTCTCTGCTTAGTGTCGAAGAGCGAGCAAGATGGAGGCTGTGAGGACTATGTTGCTCTGCAACAGTGGCATATATGATGGAGTAATGCACGAAACATGGACCTGTGTTGGGGAAGAGGTAAGATAGTTTTTAACTGGTTCCAGCACTCAGTTTGCAGATAAGTTAAAGCTTTAATTGTATAGAAAAAACTTAAAAAAATTACTGGACATAAGGACTTAATCGGGATTATAATATTTGAACATGACACAAGGCAATTTTGCTTATAAGGTTCAGTTTATGATGATCCTTTAAACTCCTTAAAATTATCAGTGGGAAAAGGAAGTGAGAGGAGATCAGTTTTACATGTATATTTCTTGAGATTCTACCTGCTATTTTTGGAATTCATTTAGAACTATGAACAAACAAGCCACAAAACATAAATGAAAACACTGCACATGATCACTGTCGAAGGAGAGAATTCTTTGTTTTATTTTACTCACCATGACCTGCCCTGCCAATCAGATTATAATAGGCAGTACATCTAGTCCCTGTCCCTTTACTTTAACTCATCCTAAAGTAACTTGGTTGGACTCTGAACAAAAAAACGAGTGACCTTTAGCAGGTTTTCAAATACACACTGACAGTCTTTATCCATTCAGCAAATAGAACCAGAGGCTTTATATTCAGAGATTACATCCAGTTCTCTTAATCAAGAGTTTTCTGTCATAACACTGCACCTCTCCCCCTCACACACAATTTTGCCTTAAAGTAGCAGTTACTAGCATTGGATCTGTTTCTCAGCTCTGTTGCATCCCTTTTTAGTCTTATTTCTTGGTTTCTTTCTACTTGTCCCAATATTTCATGTCTTACATCTTCACAATGATTTTGATTTAATGACTTTTCATGTGGGTGAACATCTGCTTACACACATAAGAAGCCTGTTTGAAAATTGCTCGCCTCCC
Source organism: Rhinatrema bivittatum (assembly GCF_901001135.1). Lineage (NCBI taxonomy): Eukaryota > Metazoa > Chordata > Amphibia > Gymnophiona > Rhinatrematidae > Rhinatrema > Rhinatrema bivittatum. The sequence continues at coordinate 117,365,395 of NC_042621.1, forward strand.
ACCCAGCACACAAGCAATTCCCAGCACGGATGCGCTTTTACCCCTGCGTTAGGTTGGGGGAGGGAAGGTCCTTGCAGGATTTCGTACTGAAAGCTCCGTGAGTACTTTCACAAATGCGACGTACGCGGATACAGTTCTCCTGCCTCCCCCACCTCAGTCCAAATTTTCTAAGGGGGTTTCCCTTTAAAAATGAGCCTGCGAACCTGTGAGTAAATTAGAAACCGAGCAGGCAGTTTAAAAATGCTCCTCCCCCGCCACTTGCATCAGTGCCCTGCCCGAATGAGCAGAGCAGCCCTTAATTAATGCAGAATCCTAATGCTACAAGTGGCTAAACTGGAGGAATGCATTTTTTAAAATCAGAAACATCGCTGCAGAAATAAAGACAAATCCTTATGAAAACTGTGAATTTGCATGATTTTTCTTGTGTTTACTACCAACTGAACTAGTAAACATACCTTTTGAGCAATATAGTGTTAAAAGAAATGCAGGCGAACACCAGTGGATTTTTTTACCCACAAAATGACAGCATTAAGCTCTTCAGTACCTTTAGTAACGGGCATGCACATATATGTGCTGTAATCGTTGCAGGCAAGCACCTTTGGGGACTCCCACTTAACCCTTGCTACCCAGCTTAACTTTATAATAGGGCAGTCAATACAACAGGCCAGCTTCACACTCTTATGTTGTTGCTTCCAATTGGCTTGCACAGCTTAGCACACCCAGTATTCATTCTTGCTATAGGTAGGAAGAGCTTCTGTGCCATACAGTGCTGTCTCTAGAGGAAAATAGTTTTGGCTTTTTTTTGGGGGGGCGGCACAAAAGGGGGCTGAAGTACGTGCGGATTGGGGCAAGCTGAATCAACAGTTATATGCACCATGTCCAACAACATGACGCAGACCAAGCCTTTTCTTTTGATGTGGGTTAATTCTCTGGTCTTACATCTCCATCTCCCTCTCACCCAGCTATCAGTTCTCCATTTCCCACTCTTATTGTCTCTTGGCCCCCAATCCCGTTTCACCCCTCTCTCACCCTATTCTCAGTCTGCTCCCAGCTCACGTCTGGTCAAGGCTATCACCCATCCTGTGCAGCTGACCTGCAGAAATTTTGGAAGAATATTTGAATCTGACCTTTCTCCTTTTTCCACATCATACAGTAGCACCAGAAGGAATGGGTTTGAACTTGGGGCCTTTCTGTGTTGTCCTTAATTATGGGGGTAATTTTCAAAGCCACTTACGCACATAAAACCCATTTTTATGCGTGTCAATGGCTGTACTAAAATAGCCTGGGACTTTGGGCATGTAAATGTATATGCGTGACCCAGTTACAGGAACTGCAGAGTGGTGTTACTGGGGCAGAGATGGAACCTGTGCATACACTTTTGGATTTTAAAAATTACATGTAGAAGTGTGCATCCTCCAAAGAGTTAAGTACACGAGGAATTTCAAAGCAAATTTATGTGCAGACGTTTGCTTTCAAAATCCTCGGTAAAGTCTGCGTGGCCATTGCTATGCTGGCTATTTGAAAAATTACTCTCCCTGTTGTCTATACTGGCTAAGTAAAAATTGAATATTTAAAGGCCTGCCTCTAGGATTTTAATTTTGGGGGATTGTTAAAATACAAGAAGAGAGTGCAAGTCAAAGATTGGTGGGAGTCTAGGGACTGAAGGTTTGAACCTTTAGATCAGGGCCTATCCTGGGGACCCCACAGCCAGTCGGGTTTTCAGGATATCTACAATGAATACGCATGAGATACATTTGCATACCATGGAGACTCGGTATATGCAAATGTATCTCATGCATATTCCTTGTGGATATCCTGAAAACCCGACTGGCTGTGGGGTCCCCAGGACAGGTTTGGGAAGCCCTGTTTTAGATACTCTAAGATGCAATCTGAGCAAATTCCTGATATGTTTCATGTCTAGAAAAGTCCGGGATTTTGCATCACACTGATATACAATTAACAAAATACAAATAATCTCTTAGCAGTCAAATTACAATGAAGAATACTTTTTCAATATGCACACCCAACCAAATTTGGATCATGTCCTTCAGGGAGATGGGAAAAGACTACATACAACCCTGACCCCTCCGCAAAATAAAATGTCAAAATAAAAAAAAATAGGGAAGATGAAAGTTAAAGCCTGAGTCATGAGCTGAGACCTTTTGGCTGATATTGAGAACCTGTACAATATTGAGAGGAGGTAGGGAGGTTAATACTCTGCCACTTGATCCCACTGGGCCAACAAGCTAGGAGGAGTAAACATTCCATAAAGTAACGTACATTTTAAAAAGTCATAATATGTTTTCTTCTAAGGACACGGCAGTTTTGAAGGTAACTTTTTTCATATAAATCTGTGAACAGAAGCATGTTCTGAATCACTCCATGCCAACTCTTTGAAAATACACAGCTTTTATCAGGGGGAAAGACAGGCAGCTGAGTTGGGGAATGGGGAAAGCGGCAACGTGGTTTTTAGAGGGGCACTTGCCTTCCTGTCTTATCAAGGGCATCATAGAGCCTTCAAAAGCAAGCAATGAGCTTTCCTCCAAAACATAAGCCACATACTGTAGTTAGACAAAGTGATCAGAATGTACATGGGGAGATTAACTGAAATGTCATGAAGGCCGATCAGCAGTTCCTGCCATTGGCTAGTACATCATTGTACTTACATCAAACAAGAACAGGTATCTCCAGCTGAATCTACCGAAGCTTTGGTAGATATCTTCAGTTGTTTCTCTTAGATGTCAGGGTGGTCCCCAGAGATTTAATTTGCTAGCCACATTCAACCATTTTTTGCTTCCTAACCCTTCATGTATCATATGGAATGGAGGGGGCCAAGTATGCTTATTACACATGACTATGAAGAAAGTAATGATGTTTGTTTTCAAACAGAATCGTTCTCACTTAAGCTCATTTAAGCAGATGACGAAAGCAATTGTGCAGTGTCCGGTATCATCCTTGCTCAGTACTAGCCTTACTGCTAATTTGGCAGCAACATATGAGTTCTTGCAAGGATTTTCTTTGCTTTAATTTTGACAGTCTGACTCATAACATTTCCTTTCAGCAATTATCATGCAAAGCTGAGTCATTGCTAGATGCCTATAAGACCTGGGGCTCAGATCCATGGGTCTCCTCGTCCCACTGTGAAATGTATAACTAACTAAAGAACTAATTATAACCTACTCCCCCCCCCCCCCCCCCCCCCCCCACATACACACACACACACACACAAACAATCCCATAAATCACATCACTGGACAAAAAACTCATCAAAATTTAACTTTAAATGAATATTCTAATTCTGCTGTCACTTCAGTTAGAGCAACAAAAATGTCTTCCACTGCCAAGTAATATAAAATCCTGCCAAAAAAACACACACTAGAACAAACCTGTCATACCATAACAACATTAACTGCCAAGACTCAAACAGAAACGTTACCAATGAAAAGGCAGTGCTGCAAATTTACGCCAGACTGCTACAGATCCCTACACAGAAACTACATGTTAACAGAATCCTTCAGTTTGTTACACATGCAGAAAATGGAGAGCCCTCACCAAATACAGCATTAAGAACAGCAAATTCAAAATAGAAATATGCAGACAAAAATTGAACTTGAAACCTCAAGAAGCAAGAGTGCCAGAAGTATACCACAAGAATAATAGAAATAGAAATGCATTTCTTCCTATACTGACAAAAATACAAAAACACCAGTGATACATAATCCCAAAACTGACATATTCTAATCACTAAATTGAAAATGGTTTTTTTTTCTACCTTTGTCTGGGTATTTTTATTTTTATACTCCATTTTAGAACCAGTCTCTCGTTTCTGCTTTCTTCTGTCAGTCTTCTCCTAACTCCTTTGCCATGGTTTCCTGTGCATTTGCAGTTTCTTCTCTCTCCTCCTATCTTCTTTTTCATTTTCATTTATTTTCTCCAGTTCTCTTTTCTGCCTTTCTTTCCACTCAAATTTCACCTGTCTTTGTCCCCTTCTCGCCTCTTCCTACTAGCTTTCAACCCTTCTCTAACCCCTTTCCAGCCTATCTCCCACTTTCTCAATCTCATCCCCTCTCCCGTCTTCCCATTTCCCTTCGTATCTTACTTGCCCAACACCTTATTCCCCCTTTCATCTACTCCTTAATCCATTTTAAACTGTACTCACCCCTCCCTAGCTCTCATCAGCTTTCCTTTGTCTCCTACCCTCTCATCAGGCCCTGCATCCTACCTGCCATTTCTCCCCCACCTCCAGTCCTCTCTTTTGTCTCTTACCACTACCCTACTTCCCATTATCCCCTTTCACCTCCTTCCCAGCTATATTTTCGATCCTCCCCCCCCCCCCAGACCACCCCTTTCCAATGCCTTTTACCACCACCCCATATCTCCAGGTCTTTCACACCACCTCTCGAACCCAGCCTTACTAACTTTCAGTCCCCCTTCTTTTACAGCTGACATCCATAGCCTCATCTCAAACCCACTCTTCATACCTTGCAAGTCCATCTAGCATTCTGCCAAGACACCACTGTCCCTTTGATCCCAGTTTAGTTTTTGATTCCCCACTCTCCCTCATCCCAATCCCTAATCTAACTCAACTCTCTCACCCAATCCTCAAGTACCTGCTGTCCTCCCCCTTGATGCCTATCCAATATCCAAATTCACCTCTGCCCCCCACTAACCTCAATCCTGAATTCCTACTCCCCCATTCTTTAAGACCTCCCTCAATTTTGAGTCCCCATTCTCGCTCTGTCCCTCTCCCATCAATTCCAAGTCCCCACTCTCTCCCTAGTTCTCTTACCCCCACCCAGCTTCTACATCCTAGCACCTCTTTTTCTTCTTCTCATGTTCCCCTTCCATGCTCCATCAGTCCACACTTCTAATTTGGCTGCTCCTTCTGCTGTCAGCACCTCTCCTCTTCCATCCATGTGATTTACTGATCAGCTGTTTAAACTATAGGAAGCTCCACAGTACATAGCACTGCATGATTTGAATAACTAATCAGTGAATTGTGTCGTCATGAGAGGAAAAGTGCCAGCAGCAGAAAGAGCAGCAGAGATAGAAATCTAGACTGCTGACACCAGGGCAAAGCGGGGGGAGGAGGTAGGTGAAAGAGAGAGAACAGAGCACAACATGCTCTGGTAGGGCAGGAGGGAAACTCTAGGCATTATGGAAATGAGTTGAAGCACAGGGCATGGGCCATGTGTGCCCAGGCCTAGCAACACCCCCAATTCAGTTTACAGCTGGTCCACTCTCAAGGAGACATATCAGTAATTGTCACTTAATCAGAGTTTACACTAATTAAGAGTATCCAGAAGTGAGCCAAGGTTTCTAAAATGGTGGTAAATACTCATTGCTCTAGAATACATGCTATATGTATTCATACTAGGAGCAGACTAGAGTGTAAACAACACATGTATCCAGAAGCAATAAAAGGTGGATTAAGTGTATAAGAATATAATTTTGAAGCCAACTCTAGTATTCAGTGTGAATACAACAGAATACTCAACTATATACAGTATTTTTAGAATTACCTTTGCAACGTAAAATGAATGGCTAGTGAAAATGAATTAATCAATTAACCAAACACTGGTGTAAACAATAAATGAGTACATGAAAACAGTGCTTAGGTATGCAAAGCAATAAGGAGTAAATCCCATGCATCTTCTGATAGGGTTAATCTTCTCCTGTAAGGCTCTGCATATTTTAGGCCATACCTCTCAGTCTATAAGGTTTATTTATTTATTCATATCTTATTCACTCACTCCCCAAAGGCCCAATGCAAAAATTACATGACTTGCATCAATAACCTAGGGTTACCAACAAGTAAATGTGTTATGATGAAAAACATTTGACATTACAGATGTTGAAGTCTTTGATACAGAATGAAACTGTATGATCTATGAAGATGACTGATATAGTTAGGATTGTAATCTTCCTAAAAGAATATCAGCAAAATGAGGGAGAGTTCAGAGGTACATCTGGCTCACTATGCATTTGAATAGCAATATGTTTTTTTCCTCAACTCATAGATCATTGTGCCGACTGGCAAGAGAATTCCATTTATTTCAGTGGATAAACTAATCAAAATAATTAGATGCAATATTTACTGTTCAATTACTCTACACAGTCAGGAGCGAGTACAATACCCACAGGATTTCTGCTAGTAAGGTGCTTATATTTATCACTCTATGGGTACAGGATGCAGCATAACAATATCTATAATTAATATATTTTCTATACTTCCTGCCTAGATATGCAGCTTTGTGCCCATATACAGGAGTCTGATCCCCAAGTTCTAATCTCCGTGTTCCAATTCCGCCTCGGCAGAATTATTAACCTTATCACCTTTTCCTACAGCTGTGCATTCAGAAGTCAAACTTAGTCCAAGAGTAAAGCCATATTAAAAGATGTATTCCCTTTCTTCCAAAAATATATTTAGTTAGATTTATTACATGCTCAGTTGCCCAAGACCCTGAGCAAGGAACAACAGAAAAAACATATATATTATCAAAAAATAAATAAATAAATATATATATACATATATATATATATACACACAAATCATAAACACAGACATATAACATTAAACAAATCAACAAAACTACATAATATTTAATGGTCAGATAAGAATAAGAGCATAAAATGTAATCACCATTAACGAAAAGCAGTTGTGAGTAAATCTAAGAACTAAAACTTTCTAAGAAAAAAACCAAAAGGTATTTGAATAGACAGTTACCTCCTTTCTGTTAATGTCACAGCAGACTGGACTACCTGCTGGTGTAAGAACTGGACAGTGTCACCTGCTAGAATGAGACCAGCAGCATTTTGAGTAGCTTTACCTCCTTTTACCCTCAGCCCTTAAGAGAGTGTTGTCATTTCTTCCCCAGTACTAATCCAACAGATTTGCATAACATTTCTTAAATGAAAAGAAATCTACTAACTCTGTACCACAATCAAGAACAGGGCAGGTCATTCCAGTCTAGTGTGAGACTAACAGGAAGGTGCTATTGGTTAATTAACTCTTTATTCTGCTGAGTTTTACCTCAGACCATATCAGATGAGACCTACACCAAAACAGTCCCTTCCTAGAGAAAGTAGATCATAGCCTGGAGAACTGTATATTGAAAAGCTGCATCTGCAAATGGCCACTTGTCAATGCAATAATGTTTAGAGAAGGTTATGCTGTGCAGCTATTGGCCAGTGAGACCTATACTCTTTCTGCCTGAGAAGAAGCCATTGCCCTAGTAGAGTGAAAGTTCAAGAATTCAGGCATCTGACAGTTACCCATCTTGTAGGCTTCAAAGATACAATTCTTTACCTATCTAGCAATAGAATCCCTAGAAATAGATCTGCATTTCTTATCTGGCCCACAGAGCATAAGCAGTTGTTTAGGGAGAGATGTAGAACTTCAGACATCCTTTGACATTAAATGTGCATGTTCCTATCTAATTTTTACTTAGGCTGTGGAAAGGACCGGCATGAGCATTAGGCAGGTCTAGGCAGTCACCTAGGGTGCCTAAGTGAGCTGGGCACCACCTGTGTAAACGAGGGCACCATTTTTGAAATGTGAAAGGAGGTATGAGAGCAGTCGCGGAGCAGAAAGTGGTGGCAGAGATGGAGTGTGTGACATGGACGTATGAGATTTCGGGTTTGCAGATGGGGGGGGGGGGGGGGGGGGGGAGAGAGAGAGAGAGATCGAGCCACGTGACATTGTAACATCACCACCTAGGGTGGCTGGAGACTCACGCACTGGTGCTGGCTGTGGACACGGCACTGGAAGAGCAATTCAATTTATAACAAAGACCAAGTTGATGCCTCTGGTAGAGGGACTCTGAGGACTTGGAAGATTTTGGGCTCAACCTGGACTCCAGGGAAGATGAAGAAACAAGTTAAATCTCTTGACCATGTTTGGATTTGCCTTAGGGCTCAAGCTGAGCTGGGCAATTAAGATGGGATTTATAGCTATAGCCAAGGCCTTGCTTGTATCTGATCCTCCTACAGCAGAACCAAACATAGAGCTGGATTTTCTAAGGTCACAGACCTTAGAAAATCCGGCGGTAACGGGGGGGCGGGAGCCTGCGAAAGCCGGCAGCCATCGCACCACTGTGGTGCACTGGCTGCCGGCTTTCGCACCGAATAACTACACCATAAAGGTGTAGTTATTCGGCGCAAAACTGGCGGCGATAAAGGTCCTTACCTTTCGCCGCCAGCGATGTCTGTGCAGCGTCGGCCCCGGTGCCGCCCCAACTCCTCCTCTTCCGGGGCAGACTCTGCCCCCATTTAGTGATCGTGTGCGAAAAGTCCCTTTTAGTGTGCGATCGCTTTTGAAAATGACCCCCATAGCTTGCTGCCAGTTTGGGAGTTTGATGTGGGTTCTTCCTTATCGGAGTCCAACTGGTTATACTACTGACAGATAAATCCATCCTCGGAGATGCAGAGCCAGAATCCAAACTGGTGGCGAGACTCCTGCTAGAATATCATGATTTGTCCATCACTGGACCTGCGCATTATCTGGCAATGGATCCTATATTTCTCAAATACTTATGTACACAAATAGTGAATAGCATACAATGACCTACTGAAGCAAGGAAAAGTGAAGGGTATTCATTTCAAAATTACAAACATTTCTCAGAATGACAGTCTGTTGTGAACAAAGAGAATGGAAAGGGACATCTCTTCTAGTGCAGCAGGTGAGGGATACAGAATGATGTGCATTTGTATTTACATATCTGCACTGTGTGCTTTCCTCCCAGAACTACGGAAAGTATTTGAAAGTTTTCACATATAGTTTCCTTCTTTAGGGCAGAGAAGTGTAAAATGGCGCTTGGGAGCTCCTACAATACAGCATGTAATGTAGACTCAGACCTAGGTAATAAATCTTATATGTTTGTATAATTTATATTGTACGTAGACTAACCAAAATACCTACAGTACCTGAATGTAATCCACTTTGAAGCGCTGTGAAAAGTGGAATATAAATCAAAAGTAATAAAAATAATAATAAAAAAAATCCCTGTTTTAAAATGTCTCCTTCAGCTGTTTGTGCTGTTTTCATGATTTAAAAGCATCACTGTATGCTACCTGCAAAGGATTAGGATAAGCACCACCAACACAGAGGCGGCAGCAGCACAATTTCCTTATACTGATGATGGTGTAGGGTGGATAAGGAGGAGCTTGCAAAATGTTAAGCACAAATATCTCCGCAGAAATTAGAGTGAAACAAAGAAAAGGATCTTGGGGCCTGCTCACTTTTTAAGATATAACCAGGCATTTATACTTCTGCTTTTCAAAATTTAATTTATCTCCTCTGATTGGCTAATAAGCCCCCCCCCCCCCCCACCAAGGCGGACAAATTTAGCAGGGCCAAAAAGTGATTTCTCCAGGGTGTGCTTACGACTTAGGCAGTACTGACTGTCAGTATTAAATGGCTAAGTTTAGGTGGGCAAGCCCAGTCCTGTATCTAGATTTAGAATAATCTTCAGCTGAAAACTAGCCAGTTAGGTCTGGCTGAAAATTCGCTGGTAATCTTTGCTGCTCAGTGACTCTTTGAAAACTGACCCCTGAAGTTTTACCTCCCATTCTGTGTCTATGGGGGAAAAAAGCTCAATGAATCAGGACCTTAATGGTTTTGTTTGTTCTAAAAAAAAAAAAAAATCAACTGCATTTTCTCCATAATTCTTTCCCTGCAGCAGTGACATATTTTTCTGTTCAGCATTCCAGTCAGCCCTTCCAGCAAACACAAACATCAAGCTGCCCATTTTTTTCATGCTAGTTTCTGTTCTCCAGGCATAATAAACTGCTAATGTTCGTAAATGCTCCTCCTGCCCAACCACTCTTAATCCAAGTAAACAGGGCGGATTCCTTTCTCATTCATCATCAGAATATACTGCTTTCATGCTTTATGGATATTAATGGCAAGTCTCTCCCCAGTGTGTACCACAGAGCGTGCTACAAGCAATGCAGAGAGGCACATTTCCCCTTCCTCAGCAAAAATAAACGTCACTTGCTTCTCCCCCGCTGCCCCTTCACCCCTTCTGGAAGGGGCCCGCAGAGATGGGGGAGCAAAGGAAGCATGAGCTCCCGTTATCCTCTCAGGTCCTGCGCCGTTTGAACTGTGGCAGGCACAGCCACATGAGTAAGGGGTGAGCAGCCGCCACATGCGGACCTGAAATTAAACATCGATGCATATGGACAGATGCATCGTCCACAATAGATGCTCTTGCAAAACACGTATGAAAACATCTACTGCACAGAGAACTGGAAAGTGACCTTAAAGGCGGAGACAGTTAAAAGCTATGGGGATGCCATTCTGGGGAACAACCTGATCAGTAATAAAAGAAGAATAGTTTGGAATTAGTACGCCTAATGAAAGAGTCAAATGATGTCCACGGTCCTCCACCGCTTGAGAAACGTAAGAAACGCCATAGTGGGCCAGACCAAAAATCCATCAAGTCCATCATCTTATCTCTGACAGTGACCAAGCCAGGCCACAAGTACCCAGCAGGATCCTAAAGAATAGGCTCAATCCTCCTTGCTCAGAACCAGGGATAAGATGTGGCTTTCTCAAGTCTACTTGGCTAATAATAGTTTATGGACTTTTCTAAAAACAAGAGTCCAGTATAGGTAGCAAAACTAAAAAATATAATCATACATAAAAAGATAAGAACATAAGGCTTACCATACTGGGTCAGACCAAGGTCCATCAAGCCCAGTATCCTGTTTCCAACAATGGCCAAGCCAGGTCACAGGTATCTGGCAGGATCCCGAAGGGAAGATAGATTCCATGCTGCTTATCCCAGAGATAAGCAGTGGATTTCTGCAACTCTCCCTTCCTCCAGAAACTTGTCCAAACCTTTTTTAAATGCAGCTATACTAATAGCCTTCACCACATCCTCTGGCAATGAATTCCACAGCTTTATCATGCATTGAGTACAAAAAAAGATTTTCTTATTAGTTTTAAATGCATTACCCAGTAACTTCATTGAGTTTCCCCTGGTCTTTGTACTTTTCAAAAGAGTAAACTGATTCCATTCCACTCATTATTTTATAGACCTCTATCATATCTCCCCCTCAGCCAACTCTTCTCCAAGCTGAAGAGTCCTAATCTCTTTAGCCTTTCTTCAAAGGAGAATTGTTCCATCCCTTTATCATCTTGGTCGCCCTTCTCTGTAACCTCTCTGTACCTTTTCTACTAAGAGCTATAGGACCATCATACCAGGCTTTACCAGCTGACTTATACCCAAGCCTTATAAGTGAAGGACTTCAAAGGGGCGTGGGATAAACACTGTGGATCCATAAAATCAAGAGGCCGTCAATAAAGAGTGGGTGGCTCGCCAGAATGACGGCTACTGCCTGGAGATAATACCCTTATTCAATAAACATACACATGGTTACTGCGACTCCAACATCGCTCTAAGCTACAACAGCAAGAGGAAATGTGGAAAAAAGGATTCGCACTCACAAAGCGGGGAGTAGCTGGCTTGTTACGGCGGTTACTACCCCAAACCAAATAAGCCTGATACTTCACTTTCAATGCATATCCAGCATAGCTCTCTGCTTCAACGGCAGGGGAGAAGAAAAACTGATACGTCACGCATATCCAGCATAGCTCTCTGTTTCAACGGCATGAGAGAAGAAAAACTGATACTTCACGCATATCCAGCATAGCTCTCTGCTTCAACGGCAGGGGAGAAGAAAAACTGATACTTCACGCATATCCAGCATAGCTCCCTGCTTCAACGGCAGGGGAGAAGAAAAACTGATACTTCACGCATATCCAGCATAGCTCTCTGCTTCAACGGCAGGGGAGAAGAAAAACTGATACTACACGCATATCCAGCATAGCTCCCTGCTTCAACGGCAGGGGAGAAGAAAAACAACCAATAAGGGCTGAATAACATAGTCTGGGTAAAACAAATAAGCATGGGTGTAGCTTACTTCCCCTACTACCCCTAACTAATCAAGCTAGATATTTCACTTGGATGCAGCTCCATCACTGCTCTCTACATTAATGGTGGGGGTGGAAGGGAAATAGAACCAAAGAGCTAAGAGAAACAGATAAGTATGAGAGAAAATGTGTGAAGCTTGCTGGGCAGACTGGATGGGCCGTTTGGTCTTCTTCTGCCGTCATTTCTATGTTTCTATGTTATAACACCTGCATTTTAATCATAGGTCCACAATTTTATATATTTTTATGTGCAGTTAAAGAGACTTATCTTTTGGTGTCACTTCCCCAATTTTCCGCTTCTTTTTTTTTTTTTTTTGACACAAGGCCATGCTTCAAGTAATTCTTCAGGGGAAAAAGAGCCAAATTTTGTCAAAAATATCTAAAAATGATAGCAAAAACATCAAAACTACTGGCAGGGCAAGAATACACATCTATGCAAATTGCCAAGTTAACACCTAAGCAATATTCAAACCTTTAGTGTCTTCTGTCTTGTACTTATTCACTCATACGCAATTGTTTCTTAGCGTTTCCCCGGAAGTGACCAAAAAGGTTGTTTCCTCTGAATCCAGAATGGACAATGAAATGTCAAAATGAAACTTTTATTGCTCAAAAGATGTTATACCTAACTCTTTTCTTTAGAAATCTTCTTAAATTATAGTACTCCATTCAATTTCTGTGTTTAGTCCAAATGGTTGAATGGTTTGCAGAGTAAATATCTAAAATTGCTCTCTTAAATTCAGTTTAGCCTGCTGATCACCCCCTTTTTAATGCACCAAATCACACCATTTAAGCTGATAAAAAGAACAGGTATATTCTAAACAATGCTGCACCATAGATGCCTGTATTTATCTGCAAGGATGCAACAAATACATTGTGATGGCTCTTTTAGTTCGTCCTACATAAACTTTTGGGCATGGGTACTCGATCACATACACCACAAATTATGTCTTACAGTCTGCATTTTGATATAATTGATATCATTGTTGCATGCAAAGATGTTGCCAATGTTATAGTGTTATTGTCTGACAGCACATAGGTTTTGTATGGAAGATAGCAAAATACAGAAGATATTGTCTATGAATCTGACTCACATTTTAACTTAGTTGAACCATTTTCATATATATATAACCAGGTTTCTTCAAACTGAGCAAAATTAAATTTGCCAAATCTGGGGAAACTGGAGAAGTGACACCAAAAGATAAGAGTAATTTTAAATGCACATAAAAAAATATATAAAATTGTCTATGATTAAAATGCAGGTGCTATAAGGCTTAGGTATAAGTCAGTTGGTTAAGCCTAGTATGATGGACCTATAGATTATTGTAGAAGACGTTTCCTCCAGGAACTTGGCTACACCTTTTTTTAAATTCAGCTGCGCTAATGGCTTCCACGACATCCTCTGGCAATAAATTCCATAGTTTAATTGTGCATAAAGTGAAAAAATACTTTAAAAAAAATGGGAATAAACTTTTACCATCTGATTAGAACTGCAGCCTTAAAGTGGCATTGTCCCATTCTCACTGCAAAATTAAAAACTGCACCAAGTATAAGGCTAAACGTAAAGAGGAATAATTTAACTAACTACACTGGTAAGCTAGGTTTAAGCACCTTTAACTCAGGCAACAGTTTGTGGGGGAACTGCTTGTAGCTAAGTTCAACCAATTCTTTTCAGAACAAGAGGCAGAACAGTAGGGGATTCAGCCCCGCAGGGAAGAGGGAGGTGAGCCTGGAGCAGACAGAGCAAGGAAGAGCCATTCTGCTCCCTAATTCAGCCCCTTCCCTCCTGTTGTTCTGTCCCCTCCCATCCCATTGTGAGGAGAAGAGGAGGGGTGGGTGCAATCCTGCAACCTACAGAACAGATACAAAAGGGGGCTGAATCAGTACAAGTTTGAAATTTATGAGCAGCAATGCCAATAGTCAAGGCTTCGGCCTTGGCCACTACGCTACTGCTCACAATTTTCAAACGGGCTAATCCAACGCCTTTTCACGCCTGTTATCCAGGGCTTGGACTTCTGAAAGAAAAATCCAGGACCTGGGGAAGTGGAACAACGCTGATGGAGTAAAGCAGCCCTGGCGGGTGAAGAACAGCCTGGGGTTGAGCGCTGGTGAGGGAGAAGATTGTGTTCCAGTATGCATTTGGAATAGTGTGTGGTTCTTCGGGAGAGAGAGTTCACAACCGGTCTTGGCCCCACATCACCATGGAATCCCCACTTCCCCCCAAGCTCCACTGCTCTACTTCCTTTTTTATCTGCAAATTAAGCCTGGCTCTAACTTAAATAAAATAAAATGCTTGGCATAGCTTTTAATATAAGAATTTCAAAGGCAAGAAAATAACTTTCATCTGTAAATTAAAAACTATCCTTCCAAGTGGCAGGTGGAGGGGTTGAATCCCCCTTTTGGTGAACCCACTGAACAGCCACATTCAAAACACCTAACATGCTGGGCGGAGGACGATATGACTGAAAAATGAGGAGGAAGAGGAGGAGATGACCCAGGCACCCATCTGTAGGGATCCTTTTGAGACCACTTTAGTAAAAGCAGTCCTGGCATTGGTTTAAGTGCAGGTTAATAATTCTACTTTTACTCACTGAAAATCTAATTTTGCAGCAAGGCACTGTGGTTCCAATACTGCTATAAGAAAATAACCGGCATTTTATGTATAATTACAAGCTGTCAGTTACAACTAGAGCTGTATTATTCTGGGCAGCACATCTTTGCTCTCTACGGAATACCATGATTTGAAACAAACCAACTATGAATGCCTAGAAAGAAATATATATTCACTAATAGATCTATTTAAGTTTACTGGGCATTCATATAATGCAGTATAAATCACAAAGGTAATATATGTCCTTTAAAAAAAACAAAAACCCCCCCCCAAACTTTTAGTGCCTTTTTCTTTTTTTTTCAAAAAAAGGACATAGAAACATAAAAACATAATGGCATGAAAAAGACCATATGGCATAGCTAGTCTGCCCATCTGCCCAACTAATTTAAGTCTTGCAATTCCCATCACTCTCTCAGAGATCCTCTGCATTAATCTGATGCTTTCTTGAATTCAGATACTGCTTTTGTCACAACAACCTCCACCAGGAGGCCATTTCATGCATCTACTACCCTCTTTGTAAATAAATATTTCCTAAGATTATTCCCCCTTTCACCCTCTTCACATGATCCCTTGTTCCAGAGTCTCCTTTCCATTGAAAGAGGCTCACCATCTGTGAATGGAAACCTTTGAGATATTTAAAATGTTTCTATTATATAGCTCTATCTCACCTTTCCTTTAGAGTGTACATGTTTAGATCTTTAAGTCTATTTTAGTAGCCACCCTCTGGACAGACTGTACCAGCTTATATCCTTTTAAAGAAGCAGTCTCCAGAATTGTACACAGTATTCCAAATGAGGTTTCACCAGAGCCCTATACAAGAGCAACATCACCTCCCTTTTTCTGCCAACCTTTCCTCTCCCTATGCAGCCAAGCATTTTCTGGCTTTTGCTGTCACTTTATCCACCTGTTTGGCTGCCTTAAGATTATCAGATACAATCACTCCCAGATCACGCTCTTTCATGCTTAGAAGAATTTCACGTCCAATACTATACCTCTCCCTTGGGTTTTTGCATCCCAAATGCATAAATTTGCTTTTTTTAGCATTACATCTTAGCTGCCAGACCCTAGACCATTCCTCAAGCTTCACTAGATCCCCTCCCTCATGTTTTCCACACCTTCATGGCTGTCTACCATTGCAGATTTTGGTATCATTGGTAAAAAGACAAACCTTTCCCGACAATCCTTCCACAATGTCGCTCACAAAATGTTGAAAAGAACCGGTTGAAGGACTGATCCGAGGCAGGCTCGGCGTGTCCCAATAGGTGAAACTAGGCGGTCACCTAGGGTACCAGTCATTAGAAGGGGGCAAAAAGCAGCCATGTGGGCTGCGAGCGGAGCCCATCCCACACAAGGTCGAGAGGAGTAGAGACTCGATGGGCTGAGAGCAGCACCCATCCTGCTCACGGCTGAGAGAAGCAGAGTCTTGGCGGGCCATGAGCAGTGCCTCTGTGTGTGTGTGTGTGAGAGGGATTGTGGGTGTATGAAAGAGCAATGGTGTTAGTTAGTGAGAGAGAGGGAGGGAGCCTATGTAAGGGTGCACGTGTGAATGAGACAAGGAACTTAAGTGTATGCAAGAGAGGCGGCCTGTCTGAGTGAATGAGGTTGGTGCTGGAGCCGGCGCCTGGACCGGGGGGGAGGAGGGGTGCAGGGCAGAAGATTTGCCTAAGGCGCCTAATACCCTTCCACCGGCCCTGCCCTGAGGCACACATATGTTGCCTTATGATTTATACCACATTATATGTATGCCCAGCAAGCAAATAGATGTATCTATCGCTTAAAAGTTAACCTGTTTGCAATGTTATATGTAAGGGTTCTGCCCAATGGTTCCTGTTTAACTGTAAACCGATACGATGTGTGAACGGTTATCGGTATAAAAAAGACATTAAATAAAATAAATAAATAAATTAATATATTTCCTCTCTAGCCATCCACACTTGGTTTTGCTATATTTCTAAGTGGTGGATTGTATGTGTGTGTAGGGAGTAAAGACAGAAAAGAGTTAAATAAATTAAACAAGACTCACAACAAGATAAAACAATGAGAAAACAAAAAAGCACAGATGGCTGTAGGTGGAACTTAAACATTTCTGGTGCTGGAAGTTTCCAGTATTCATGAACCTGAAGCTAATTTCATACCTTTATATGGCTGTTCTAACTGTATGAGACTCACACTGTTTTTAAATATATTCTAATTATTACAGGACTTTGTTTAAGGCTATTTAAAGATTATAACAAATGTTACCAAATATAGCCAGGTTTATTTAAAAAAAAAAATAGCTTTGGATAATTTTTATGGTATCAAATCTGGCAAAGTATCCTTTTTTTCTTTTTTGCAGGACAAATACTAGAAAGGGGTGGCCAGCTCTTGTACTTGAGAGCCACAAACAGGCCAGGTTTTCAGGATCTCCACAGTGAATATGCATAAGAATCACCTGCAGTGGAGATAGTACATGCAAATCTAATCTCATGCATATTCACTGTGGAGATCCTGAATACCTGGCCTGCTTGTGGCTCTCAAGGACTGGAGTTAGCCACACCTGTACGAGAACTCTGCATTCCAGGATTTCTTCCCTGCTTTCCTTGTACTGCCATTCTTTTTTTTCTTTTTTACCCATAGTGGGTTAAATCTTTCTCAGAATTTATCAGGTCATAGCAACAGACACAGATATACATATTCACTTTTTTGTTGCCTTATAGTCTGAAGGTAAAATGCATTAGAACAGTGTTTGTTCCATGTATCCATACATCCTACCCCATAACTTCCAAATGAAATATATATTCCAGAATTCCTTAAAAAAATTAAGTAGAAATAAAAACATGGAATAGCTCGATTGGATAAGTGTCCACCCCTTTGTACTTCTACAGTGATTCTAAATACTTAAAGCTCTGGTGTAACCAATCATCTTCAAAAGCACCCACCAAGTGAATTTGCCACACCTGTGATAAACTGTATGGATTCACATGACAACAGGATGGTGGTTCCTGGTGGTTCTCTCCACTGGGTAGTGAATGTCAAAGCAAAGACCCAACCATGAGCAGCAAGGAACTGCCAAAAGAACTCTAAGACAAAGCTATGAAGAGAGACAGATCTGGGGATGGGAATTAAAATGGCAAATTTCTTGAATATCCCTTGGAGCATGGTCAAAATGATTACTAAGAAGTAGGTGTACAGCACAACAAAGACATTGCGTAGATTAGGCCGTTCCTCTAAATTGGATGCAACCAATGGCAACTTTGAAAGAGCTATAGGCTTCCATGGACAAGACTGGTCAAAGTGTGCATGTGACAAGATCTCATTTTGAGTAGCCTTAGAGGTTAAAGCAGCAGACAGAGAACCAGGAAAGCCAGGGTTCAAATCCTGCCAACTCTCCTTGTGACCTTGTACAAGTCACTTCACCCTCTATTGCCTCAAATACAACCTTAGAACCAGATTTTCAAAGGGGTACGCGTGTAACATACGCGCATACCCCCCGAAAACCTGGCGAAACACCCCTTGCGCATGCCGAGTCTATGTTGCATAGGTTTCCGGCGCGCACAAAGCCCCGGGACTTACGCACGTCCCGGGGCTTTCCTGGGGGGGGGGGGGCGTGTCGGGGGCGTGATGCGGCCGGCGCCGTGGGTGTGGTTTCGGCCCAGGAGCGTGGCCATGGCCTCCGGACCAGCTCCGGACCGGAACATGGCGCGCGGTAGCCGGCCCGGCACGCTCAAAGTTACACCTGCCTCGAGCAGGCGTAACTTTCGCAACAAACTGCCGATTTTGGGCAGCCTTGCGCGCGCTGACCCCAGATTTTAATGGATACGCGCGTATGTATTGAAATCCTGCGTACTTTGCGTTTGCGCAATTTTATTAAATCTACCCCTTAGGTTGTAAGCCTTCTAGGGACATGAAACTTGCCTTGAGCTACCAATGAAAAGGCGTGAGCTATAGCTAAATAAAATATTCCACAAATCCAGCCTATATGGTAGGGTGGTTAAAAGGAAGCCATTACTTAAGAAAGCCCATCTTGAATTATGCTGAAGTATCCAAAGGAATACCCTAGGATAGTGTAGTCATATGGCATAAAAAAAAAAAAAAGGTATGGTCTGAAAAAACTAAAATAGAACTTTCTGGCCTGAAAGCAAAGCGTTACATTTGAAGCAAACCCAACACTGCACATCACCTAGACAAAACCATCCCTACTGTGAAACACGGTGGAGGCAGCATCATGTTATGGGGATGTTTCTCATTGCTGGGACTGGGGCACTTGTCAGGATAGAAGGGGGACAAAGAATAGAAAAAAGTGCAAAAAAAGTCCTTGAGGAAAACTTGCTGCCCTCTGCAAGAAAGCTGAAACTGGGATGGAAGCTCGCCTTCCTGTATGACAACAACCTGAGGCACACAGCCCGAGCGACACCGGAGTGGCCCCAACCTCGGTTCAATTGAAAATTTGTGGCTGGACTTGAAGATTGCTGGCTATCAGTGCATCACAAGGAACGTGACAGAGTTTGAACAGTTTTGTAAAGAAGAATGGATAGCACCGGTAAAGATATTAGGTATAGAATTGTGTAGAATTACGCTATTGTACTAATTTTATTGTTTATTTTATTTCTATTTTATGTATCATTTTACTTTATTTTAATTGACTGTGAGTTAATTGAAATGTATTGGATGTATTGTTAACCGACTTGCTATCTTTTGAGGTATATAAACATGTGCAAATAAATAAATAAAATAAATATTGATAAATCTAGGTGTGCAGAGTTGGTGGAGACCTGTCCCAACAGGCTCATTTTTGCTGCCCCTGGGGGAATAAGGCTATTTCAAGCAAGCTATTCCATGTTTTTATTTCTACTTCATTTTCAGATGACACAAAATTGTTCAGAGTAGTTAAATCACAAGCAGATTGTGATAAAGTGCAGGAAGACCTTGTGAGACTGGAAAATTGGGCATCCAAATGGCAGATGAAATTTAATGTGGATAAGTGCAAGGTGATGCATATAGGGAAAAATAACCCATGCTATAATTACACAATGTTGGGTTCCATATTAGGTGCTACAACCCAAGAAAGAGATCTAGGTGTCATAGTGGATAACACATTGAAATCGTCGGTGCAGTGTGCTGCGGCAGTCAAAAAAGCAAACAGAATGTTGGGAATTATTAGAAAAGGAATGATGAATAAAATGGAAAATGTCATAATGCCTCTGTATCGCTCCATGGTGAGACCGCACCTTGAATACTGTGTACAATTCTGGTCGCCGCATCTCAAAAAAGATATAATTGCGATGGAGAAGGTACAGAGAAGGGCTACCAAAATGATAAAGGGAATGGAACAACTCCCCTATGAGGAAAGACTAAAGAGGTTAGGACTTTTCAGCTTGGAGAAGAGACGACTGAGGGGGGATATGATAGAGGTGTTTAAAATCATGAGAGGTCTAGAACGGGTAGATGTGAATCGGTTATTTACTCTTTCGGATAGTAGAAAGACTAGGGGGACACTCCATGAAGTTAGCATGGGGCACATTTAAAACTAATCGGAGAAAGTTCTTTTTTACTCAACGCACAATTAAACTCTGGAATTTGTTGCCAGAGAATGTGGTTCGTGCAGTTAGTATAGCTGTGTTTAAAAAAGGATTGGATAAGTTCTTGGAGGAGAAGTCCATTACCTGCTATTAAGTTCACTTAGCGAATAGCCACTGCCATTAGCAATGGTTACATGGAATAGACTTAGTTTTTGGGTACTTGCCAGGTTCTTGTGGCCTGGATTGGCCACTGTTGGAAACAGGATGCTGGGCTTGATGGACCCTTGGTCTGACCCAGTATGGCATTTTCTTATGTTCTTATGTAATATCTTCTGCACTTCACTGTGGTGGGTTAGGATGTGTGGCTACATGGAACAAACAGTTTTGATGCATTTTACTTTCAGGCTATGAGGCAAGAAAAGGTGACTATTTCGGAAGAGGGTATAGACTTTCTATAGTTGCTATAGCTAGTACCAGAATTTTTTTTTTTTTTGGTTTTACTAAGGCATACAAGCCTGGTATGACATCAGTATATAGCAGCATACTGGCGCACATTAAATCTTCAATCAACAAAAAGATAGTATAGAAACACTCTGTATAACATTCAAAATGTCAAAATTAAATATGGGTTGTCAGCAAGCCGGAATAATTTTAAATCTTACTCTAGAGTAGACAACCCGGCCTTCTCTATCATTCAGCCCAATGGTAGAATGTAATAACAGAATTATTTTTTTGAAAATTGTTTAATTTGCACTTAAAACCGTGAAAATAAGTTTAACCCTGCCTAGAGTCACAAAGAAGGTTTGTTAGAGTGTTCCAGCTCTCTAAGAGCTCTCTAAGAGCGTTCTGCTACTGCAGAGCTCTTGCATACTGCAAGATCCTTCCTGTTAAGGAGGGGTTGAAGGGGTATTTGCAAAGGTTTTAGTTAATGTAGAGTGGTGAGAGGAGGTGGCATTCCCTCGAAGAGGATGATGCGAGAGAAGCAGCACTGAGAGGCTTGTTAGGAGAGGAGAAGAAAGGTGTGAGGGTCCTAGACTAGGAATCTAAGCAGAGAAGCAGTGTTTTGGTGATTGAAGCTATTCAAGACCATTGGTGTGTCACCTAAAAGGCAGATTTCTAACAAGGAAAAGAGAGATCTTGTCAATTGGGATAGGCCACAGTAGAGGTATTTTGCTGAAGGGTGCTTGTCTGATGCAGAGATCTGGGGTTCATTGCAGAAGAAGAGGTGACCCACTGACATATATCTACTTTGAAGGAAGGTGTGCTTACTCCTAGAGACTGTGACTCTTGTTTATTTTTTTTTCTTGCTACTGTGGGAGCGTATTTGGAGACACTATTTTTTAATTAAGACTTCAGAAATTCTATTCTATTTTCCTTGGACTTTAACAATAAACTCTACTCTTATTTTGGAACCAAGTCACAGGGTGGACCGTTGAGTATGTTTTTTTATGTCTCCCCTTGGGCCTCCCAGAAGTTTTCTGTTCCCCCTTTGGTGAATCCTGGTGGACAGAGACTGATCCCAGGGCTGAAGCAGCATCATTCACCACCTCCAAAAAGAGGTGCAACATAAAACAGTCTTAGCCTGAGAAAAATAGGATTAGAGAACAGCCTAAATTATAAAAATACTGAGAAATCCAAGTCTGTATTGAGACTGCTGGACGGAAGGTATAGAGACAAAGACTGTTTTATGTTGTACCTCTTTCTGGATGTGGCTGCTTTTACCAATTTTTGCTCATCTTGTATCGATATACACAGTGAAACCGACCACTTGTATTTTATGTCTGTTTAGATATAGTTGGCCGGAAGTCCATCTCCGTACGGTACCATGACATGGCATCTTCTTTAAAAAAAAACTGGATCCCTCCTGTGCATTTGGTGAGACGTGAGCGTCCGATTTGAAGCATACTGACAGAAAAGTTTTCTCTAATTGTTTCCCCCGATGCAGGAGTATACCAAAACATCGGCTGATGTCGGAGTCTTTTGCTATACAGAGACATATCTTATGATTTTATGACTTATTTGCATGGTTTTAAGTTCAATTTAAAAAAATTTTCAAAAAAATAATTAGGTTATTACATTCTACCATTGGGATGAATGCTGGAGAAGACTAGGTTGTCTACTCCAGTTTCTAGAGTAAGATTTAAAATTATCCTGACTTGCTAGCATTCCACATTCAGTTTTCACATTCTGAATGCTAAACAGAGTGTTTCAATATTATCTCTTTTTGTTGATTGATCATTTCTAGATGAGATAGTTATTTGCTCTTTTTGGTTGAGTGACACATTTTAATATACAGAAATCAAAATTGGATTTCACCTTTATCAAAATGATTTTTCCAGATAAGTAGATATCTGACCCAACTTTTATACTGTCTTCTATTGGGTTTTTTTTGGCTATAAACAAACATTTACCTTATACAGTATTTTATTATGTTGTCTGTCTTTGTTAGTATTTGCCCTTCTCGCCCAATCTAGGTCAAAACTGTAACAAGATTGAATTCTGCTGGGAGCTTGATAATCAGAAAGCAAAAGAGAAGGAAGAACAAGAATAAATCATATGATGAACAACATTATTCCTTGAATGACTGGAAGCCAAAGATTAACAATATAATAATTCAGATGAATTAAGGTTTAAAAGGAACACTTTAACAAAGAAATATACTGTGAATGTTTCAGCACCAACCTCCTCATCCCTACCTGTCAATGTATCTATTATTTGTGCCTGAAAAGTACTATCTGGCACAATACAAATAAAAATAAGATCATATTTAGTAAAGGTAGGTACAAAATTCCACATGCTAGCCTTACAAATCTCTGCTACAGACATGACCCTGCATTCTACCTGTGAAGTCCCCACATCTCTTGCTGTGTAGGCTTTCAGAAAACGTGGGGCCTTAGATGCCTTAGAAATCAGCTTAGCCTTCTGTTCACCCCAAACAAAACAAAGAATTGCTCTGATTTCCAGAAGGATTTTAACCTCTTCAAGTAAAATGTTGAAGTAAGATGTTGAAGTAACACATTTCAACATCCAGAGACTAAAAGCTTTTCTTCTAGTGGAAACTTGGCCTCCGGGCATCAGGCAGGCAAGACCACCTCAAGAGTAAAATGAAAAGATATTCATCTTAGGAATTAACCTATGAACTGACCTTAAAATTACCATACCGGAGAGAGGATGGATGATTTCAGCTTTTGTGTTGTGCCAGTGTTACCATTCCCACCTGCTGAGAGACCTGGTAATAAAAGGCAGAGGGATGAAGCCACATGCCACTTCTTGCAAATTTTTCCTTTGAGTTTCCTGGTTCTGAATGGAAAAGAAAAGGAAGGGGGTTGCTAGATCTCTCCCATCAGTGTCTCGATCACCATTTCCCAGCTGGCCACACCCCAGGTTTTCCCAACCACAAAGTATGTCAGGAGCTTCCGGTGAACTTGGGGTGTCTAGCCCCGTTCAGGACAAGTTTGTTACAACTTTGAGCCCTGCTGGGCCTATTTCTTCTAGAGCTTGCTTAGTTTTGTCATTAGGCTCTCCCCGTGAATATAAGCAGATAGTTGCCTCTACACCTGCTCATCCCGGGGGAAGGGAAGACCTTTTTGGCATCTGAGATGGATCCATATGTATTACCCTTGGGATTGGGAATATTTGTCAATTCCCATTGGAGAAGACCGCTGTGATCAATCCTGAAACTTTGTGGCTAGCAGTAACCAAACTGGACTAATCTATATTGACTAAATTTGATTCTCTGTCCAAGTTTGTTCAAGACCTCTTTCTAACTGTGAATGGCCACTCTCAATTGATTACTGAACAATCTGGAAAGATCCAGGTTTTGAAAACCAATGTGTGAAACTTCAGGAATGTGATCTTTCTTTGGTTAAAGAGCTATAATTTATGCATGAAAAAGTTGAGAATATGGGGAATTATCTTAGATGCCTTAATTTGCATTTTTTAAATTGTCTCAATGCCCACTAATATCACCTAAGGAGATGTTAAAAAATTTTATTTGGACTTTTTAAAGGTTACTAAAGTAATGATTTCAGAGTTTACTAAGAGATACTATTTGATTCCTGGGAAGAAAAATAAAGTTTCTACTGATATTTTGCCTCAAAATCAATATGTTGGTGTGGATCTTTCTGCTTTTTTGGAACAGACCATCTGAAGCTAAGAACGTGGAGAGGTGCACACTACCGGTTCCCTTTGCAAGAGAGAGAGATAAACAATGGACATTGTATGCTTTTTTCCCCTAAAAGATATTTGTTTCATGGGGCAAATAATTTCTGTTTTCCCAGATGTAGTAAAAGAGATGCAGGCCGGGAGAAGAATCTTTCTCCTAAAGAAGGCAAGGGTGTTGGCGTTAGGGGAATTTTTAGTAATTAAATTTCCCTGTAAATGTATAACTAATCTAATGGGAGTCAAATATGGGTATCCTGACCCAGTGCAGTTAGAAGCCTTTCTATAAAAATAGATAGCAGTTCCCACATTAACTGAAACCTATGTCACCAAGTTAAGCAGGCTCTATTGTTCAGATTTGTGGATTTTTGTATTATATATATTTTTTTCATTCTCTCCCCATGATGTGGTCTTATGATGACAATGATTTACATGTTATTTTTCTTCGTGATGTCTTCTCTCTTTATTTTTTCTTTTTTTCTATGACTCCTTGTCTTTTTCTTTTCACAAGATATTCTATAAGATATAATTCTAATGTGAAACTTAAAAATAACAAAAAAACCCCAACTACCATATCACAAAAAAACTGACAAAAAAGAGAAATGGAAGACAGAACATAAGAACATGCCATACTGGGTCAGACCAAGGGTCCATCAAGCCCAGCATCCTGTTTCCAACAGTGGCCAATCCAGGCCATAAGAACCTGGCAAGTACCCTGGCAAGTGCCTACAACTTGCTTACTCTTTTAGAAATATCATCACCAGGAAACCATTTTGATTGGCAAGAAACATTAAAAAAAAAAATGGAGACCAAGAGTTCAAAAAGTGGCTTCATTACTACCTATAAAACTCAATTTAAACTCTAACTTGGTAACAGACTACTAACCTGAGGATTAGACAACTTTGCTGTCCTCAAATATTTTATATCATCTGAGCAGGACGATTAAGTCTTACCCTCTCACCAGATGTTGTATTACCTACATTGTACCTTATAATGGTTATTTGTAGATTACTGAACATAAATTTTAAATTACATTTCAAAAAAAGCATTAGTGGCAGACATTTTCATCTCCTGATTCCAGAAAGCAAACATACTACAAATGATATAATACAATTTGTGGAAGCCTTTCTGGACATTAGTGAACTGAATAGCCTTGTTTCCTTAGGGAAAGCTTCTCAGCTGTCAGGCATAGTGGTTCTGAGTTAACATGAAGGACTGGCTTTTAGACATTTATATCCCTCTTGAAAAAAATTCTGAAAGGATCTACCAATAATATTTTCCCACGGTCTGAAAATCATGTTCTTCTTAGCCAGTAAGAAATTTGAATTGGTACCATTTTCTCCGTCCCACTGCCTTTTTTATGGCAAACCCCAGAGATAAAGGCAGAGGAAGGGCAATTTTTTATCCTTGAACTTTGCCTCAAGTTTTGAAGAGAAAGTACACATGTAATTTCACCTTGAAACTTGCTACAGGTACAAAGTACCCGTGGACTTTTTCACCTGCTTTTTGTGCGGGGAG
Source organism: Rhinatrema bivittatum (assembly GCF_901001135.1). NCBI lineage: Eukaryota > Metazoa > Chordata > Amphibia > Gymnophiona > Rhinatrematidae > Rhinatrema > Rhinatrema bivittatum. Next base: position 117,391,118 of record NC_042621.1, read on the forward strand.
ATTTTCTATGGAAAGCAGGGTTGCTTACCTGTAACAGGTGTTCTCCTAGGACAGCACAAGTGGGTGACATCATCAGATGGAGCCCAGAACAGAAAACCTGCCACTATCTATGCATCAATGTGGGGTCCCTCTTCAGTCTCGTAATATAGAAATATGAAAACAAACTAGGAGAAAAATCTAACTACATGGGGAGGCAGGCGGGTTTCCTGAGAACTAACATCCTGATGTCCTAGGAGAACACCTGTCACAGGTAAGCAACTCTGCTTTCTCCTAGGACAAGTGGGGAATCCCTAGCTACAGGCTGTTCCCAAAACAAGGGGAACAACAGTCACTTAAACCAAGTGCCAAGGGCACAATAACCTAGGTGCTGTTGGTAATATAGGGAATCAGCCTGAACCTGAACAAAGGACCTGAGGCAGGAAGAGTTGGGTTTTACAGCTGAAGGAGATTCCAGAGGACAGACCAACTGAAATTGTATTCGTGTCGGCCATCCCTGTCCAGTCAGTAGCACGAGGCAAAGGTGTGGAGGGAACTCCATGTCACAGCCTTGCAGATCTTGTCCACGGGGGACCACTCACAAGTGGGCCACCGAAGGTGTCATGGTTCTGACAGAATGAGCCTTGACATGGCCCCCAAGCTGCAGTCCCACCTGAGCATAGCAGAAGAAATGCAATCTGCTAGCCAGCTTGACATAGTCTGCTTAGCAACCACAACTCCCAATCTGTTCCTGTCAAAAGAGATAGAGTTGTGGGGACTGCCTATGGCCTGCTGTCCGCTCCAGGTAGAAAGCTAAGGCTCTCTTTCAATCCAAAATGTGCAGAGCCTATTCATCCTGCTGCAAATGAGGCTTTGGAAAAAAGATAGGTAGGACAATTGACTGGTTCAGATGGAAATCTGTCATCACCTTAGGCAGGAACTTAGGGTGTGTACAGAGGACCACCTTATCATTGAAGTACTTCGTGTAAGGTGAATACGACACCAAGGCCTGAAGTTCACTGACCCTGTGCACCGCAATGTGACTGCCACCAAGAAGATGACCTTCCAGCTCAGGTACTTCAGGTCACAGGAGTGCAAAGGCTCAAAGGAGCATTCATACACTGGGCCAAGACCACTTTGAGGTCCCAGGACACAGCAGGTCTTAGGGGAGACTTCAGCTGAAACAGACCTCTTATAAAGCGCCCCACTATGGGCTGCATCAAGATGGATGAACCATCCACCCCTTGGTGGTAGGCCCTAATAGCACTGAGATGCACCCGAACGGAGTTGGTCTTTAGGCCAGCTTCTGAGAGGTGCAGGAGGTAATCAAGGAGCTTCAGTGTGGAGCAGGTGAATGGATCCAAGCCTTGGTGCTCACACCAAACAGAAAACCTCCTTCACTTCAGGCCATAAGACTTCCTAGTGGAAGGCTTCCTAGACACCACTGGAACCAGAGACACCTCAACCGAGAGGTCTAGGAGCTGCAAAATCACCCTCTCAACATCCAAGCCATTAGGGATAAGCCTTGGAGGTTGGGATGGCGCAGTCTGCCCTAATCCTGGGTGATGAGTTCTAGGGAGGTCCCCAGACTGATCGGCTTCCAGAGGGAAAGATCTTGCAGGAGGGAGAACCAAATCTGTCTCAGCCAGTAAGGAACGACGAGGATCATGGTACCCTGGTCCTGTTGGATCTTCAGGAGAGTCTTTGACACTAGCAGACGTGGAGGATACGCATATAGGAGGCCCATGCCCCAATGTTGGGTGAGGGCATCCAATGCTGGTTTGCTGTCCTCTCTGAAGAGGGTGCAGAACTGATCTACCTTCCTGCTGCAGGGGTAAACAAAGAGATCCATGTCGGGAGCTCCTTAGAGATGAAAGACCCAATCTGCAACCTCCTGCTTCAGGGACCACTCATGGGGGCGGAAGGAGCAACTCAGGGCATCCACCACCATATTCTCCATCCACGGCAGGTACATGGCTCATAGCAGAATGCCCTTAGACAGAGCCCAAGACCAGATGTGGACCACCTCCTTGCAGAGGATGAACAATCTTGTGCCTCCCTGCTTGTTGAGGTACCATATTGCCACCCGATTGTTGGTCTGGATAAGGACTGTCTTATTGGCCAGGTCACCTCGAAATGCCCAAAAATATATCGGATCGCACGGAGTTCCAGGAAGTTTATCTAATACCTCACTTCATGAATGGACCATCAACTCTGGGTGTGGAGACCCTTCATATGGGCACCCCAACCCAAGTTGGAGGCATCCATGGTGAGCACAATTTGAGTAGGGGAAGCCTGGAAGGGCACCCCTATCACCAAATTAGACAGATTCTCTCACCAAGGCAAGGAGTCCCAGAGTAATGCGGGATGCGCACCCGAAGGTCTGGGCACCACTGCGACCGCAGAGCCCACTGCGCTCTGCGCATGTGTAGACGGCAATGGGAGTGACATGAATGGTTGTGGCCATGTGTCCCAACAGACAGAGCATATGGTGCACTGAAACCTGGTGGCTCAGAGGTCACTCTTGCCAGGGACACCACAGTGAGAGATCAATCCTGGGGTAGAAATGCCCTGACCTGGGCCGTGTCTAACCTGGCACCAATATAGTCCACTGAGGTGACGGGACGAGTTGCGACTTCGGGTAGTTGACCAGAAATCCCAAGGTCTCCAACACCCGAATGGTGTAGTGCAGGGATCGCAGTGCTCCCTCCTGGGTGGAGCTCTTTATAAGTCAGCCGTCCAGGTAGGGAAAAACTTGTACTCGCAGCCACCGCAGGTAGGCCCCTACCATGGCCAGGCACTTGGGGAAGACGCGGGGTGCAGATGCCAGACCAAAATGCAGCACTTTGTACTGGAAGTGCTGTTTGCCCACCAAAAGTGAAGATATTTCCTGTGCACTCAAGAAATCTTGATGTGGGTGTAGACGTCTTTTAGATTGAGGGAGCAAAGCAAGTTCCCCCTTCACTGGAGAGGAATCAGGGCACCCAATGAGACCATCCTGAACTTCTCCTGCTTCAGGAATTTGTTCAAGGCTCTCAGCTGTGCTACTCCTCCTTAATCCTGTCCCCGAAGAGATTCTCTCCAGTACAGGGCAAGCCTGCAATGCACTCTTGAACCTCTGGACAGAGGTCGGAGGCTTGGGGCCAGGCCGTGCGGCAGGCTCCAATGCCTGCGGCAGCCACTCTCACTGACATCTCAAACACATTGTATGCTGAATGGACCACCTGTTTATTGCATTCCGAGCCCTGCTGGACCACTTTCAAGAAGTCCTCCTGCAGTTGCTGAGGCAGGCGCTCGACCAGATCTTGAACCTGCGTCCAAAGGTTCCTGGAATGCTGGCCCATATACAATTGATAGATTGCAATGCAGGCTGACAGCATGGAACCCTGAAAGACCTTCCTCCCCAGGGCGTCCAGAGCCCTGTGTTCTCAGCCCAGGGGAGCCAAGGCATGAGTGCAAGAATGCTTTGCCTTCCATAGGGCGGACTCCACCACCTCCATGGACTGGTGCGGTAGCTGGTGGCGTTCAAACCCCATGGTAGGCTGAACTAGATACACCGCATCGGTCTTCCTGTTCACAGGAGGTACCGAGATGGGGTGCCCCCAAAGCCAGACAAACAATTCTTTGAAGATGTCATGGACCGGGTAGCCACCACCTCCTTAGGTGCATCCACAAACTGGAGGACTTCCAGCATCTTGTGCCTGGAGTCCACCTCAGTCAGGAGCTAGAAGGGGACATATTCTGCCATGGCCCACACAAAGCCAGCAAATGCTAAGTCTTTTGGAGGGGATTTACACCTCTCCTCCAGAGGAGACGGCTCAGAGGGTAGGTCCTCGGAGTCAGCAGAATATGACTCAGAGGCGACCTTGCCCCATGGGTCGTATGGAACGTCCTCCTTGCTGGAATTGCCTGGGGACACCAGTGAGGGAGCACTCACTATGCTCTTGGCCCCGCGCATTGGAGGCACTGAGGGTTTGATGGACCTGGTAGAGGCTTGGGAAGTATTGGTCGCGGAGTCAGCCTCGGAAGAGGCGCCACCAGGCCCAATGGTCCTCCCTCATCCAAAGAATCAGCTATGGGAATGGTTTCCGTCAGAAGCAGCACTGGTGCCCCTGGGGCATTGAGGCACCAGGGCACTGGCAGCGGTTGCATTGGCAGGGCACCGAGGAGCATTTCTAAGCACTCCAGCAATGGTGCTAGCATCAATGGCACCGGTTCTGGCATCGGTGGCGGCCCCAACGGGACTGGTGACTGGATGCTTTGTAGGGCTCAGCCGAACACCAAGCATACTCTGCGTTCTAACTCTTCCTCGAATGCTGCCGAAGAAAGGACAACTGGAGGAGGAGGAGGTGTTGCCTGGTCTCCCTCGGAGCCCTGAGGGAGACAGACGTCCAGTACCAATATCGGTGGGGGTTGCCTCGTGCCCTCAGCCTTGATCGAGGGCAAAGCCTCCTCGGCTCGGGGCCGTTTCGGGGGCATCTTGGCCAACGCTAGTGCCTTCCCGAGCTTGATCTTGTACAAGGAAGGAAACTGATGACGGTGCTTCCCTTGCCTTCCCACGGTGCTCGGCCCAGTCTTCCCCTGGTGCCAAGGAAGATGGTACTGATCCGGACCTGGAAAGGGAGGAAAAGAGATATAGGCTGGTCCCCAGCGCCTAATCTGACCTGGAGACCTAGTGGTGGAGAAGAAAGTGTGGCCCTGTTAGCCACTGGACCCTCCTTCCCCAGGGACGCCAATGATCTTGACACAGAGGTCGAAGGACCGGACTTCCTGGGGCCAAACAGCTTCTTCATCTTATCTAGGCACACATGATAACCCTTGGGGATCATCTGGGCACAGAGGGGGCACCCCCTGACATCATGCAATCCCCCTCAAGCACACAGACCTCGTGGGGGTCTGTAATGGACATCATCCGAGGGCACTGGGGGCATTGGTGAAAGCCCGATGACGCCATGTCAAAAAACAACTGATGAGCGTTTGATGGTCGGCGGTCACCAGGGGACAGCACTGTAGAGAATAAACTGCAAAGAACGTAAACTCACTGCAACGCTCACTAACTAAAGCCGGGTCAAGACGATAGCTCCACTGAAAAAGAGAGACCCTGCGTAGATGCGTGGATAGTGGGCATGCTCAGTGTGCCAGTCAAAGTTTCTAGAAACCAAACATTCCTTAAACATTTTGTGCTGTTTTTTTATTTATTTTTTATTTTATTTTTATGCAATTTCAGAAATTAAATATACAAAAATACCTTGTACTTAAATGTGAGGCATTGAAAATTTATACAGATTATAATGATCCTATTACACATTTAGCAAAAAGAAAAGAAAAATGATAACCTCACTATTTATTATAGGAAAAAGGGAGGGAGACAATAGGAAAAAAAACAACAAAGGGTGAATTTTACCAAGAAATAATGAAAAAAGCAAGCTGAGATCACACCAATTACACTTTATAAACCACAAAATGCTTTGTTCCAGTAATAGAGATATACATAGAAATACATAATATGAATTGAATAATATCAAGAATATACTTTAGTAATCTCTAATTCTTATGAGGAAATATGGGAGAAAAGTCAATAAGGAAAATAGGAGCTATTATATTCATAGGAAAAAAGATTAATTAAAGAAAAAAAAAAAAGAGACAACATAGGAGCTATCCATACTCTTACATCAGCATAATCCTCCTTAGGCATGCACATCTAGAAAAGACCTTAATTGTAATGGCTCAAAAAAGACATAATTTTCATTTTGGTATCTTATTAGACATTTATGAGGGTACTTCAAAAGAAATTTAGCACCACAATTTATAGCCTCCGATCTCATTACTAAGAACTTTTTTCTCCGATCTTATGCCGGGATAAATATAACTAAAGCGAAGGTGAATCTAGAAACACTTGTAGTTGGGATGACTCAAAAAAAACCAATCCGAATTGGAATATCTGATGGAACATTTGCAGGGATAAGGCAACAGGAATTGACCTCCCTTACCGAGTACTTCAGCTTGCATAGAGAAAAATGTCTTACGCCGGAGCTGAGTATTCCCCTCTTCCCCTTCCCCTCTTCCGCCTGATACTACCAAACTCAATCTCCTCTCAACACAACCCTTTCTGAGGGACCTTGGAGTCCTCCTTGACCATCAATTAAGTATGAAGAACTACGTAAATTCCATACTCAAAGCCTGCTTTTTCAAACTTAATGTGCTTAAGAAATTCAGACCTCTCCTACACACCCAAGATTTCCGTACAGTTATCCAGGCCACCATCACATCCAAATTAGACTACTGTAATGCTTTACTCATAGGGCTCCCTTACTCCACTACAAATGTTACAACATGCTACAGCGAGACTCATTGCAAACTCCCGCAAACACGACCACATCACTCCCATCCTTAGAGACCTACACTGGCTCCCCATAGCCTCACGTATTATCTACAAAACCCTCACCATAATTCATAAAGCAATTCACACCCACAACTCCAACTGGTTAGATATCCCCTTCACAACTCCTCAGTCCAGTCGACCCACCAGAACGGCCAAAACAGGCACCCCACATGTGCCCTCCCTGAAAACAGCCCATCTCTCCTCTACACATGAACGTGCACTCTCGATCACAGGTCCAACTCATTGGAACACACTACCGCCTGACCTGCGCCTCGAACCATGTATGAACAACTTCAAAAACAAATTGAAAACATGGTTGTTCAAGCAAGCTTACCCAGAATGAAAGGCTATCACACTGTGGCCAAAGTAGACCATATTGCGTCTACCCTTTTTTTATTTTTTCCTCACATTGAGGAACCATACCTTGTTATACTCTCTCTTCTCACTTTGAGGAACCACGTTTTTGTTATCCTTGCTCTTCTCAGCTACCTTTTGTTACCCCTTTCCCAGTTTTGATTTCCCTGTTAAAATGTAATTTCCAAGCTTAACTCGTTTTACTGTAAACCGGCATGATGTCCACAACTAATGCCGGTATATAAAAATGTTTAAATAAATAAATAAATAAATAAATATTCCTTGTAAGGTCAGGAAAAATCCAAATCTTTTGGCCATAAAACAAAAAGGATCTATTATGAAAGAAAAAGCATATTACATTATTATGATCAGTAGAAAAAGCAAATGTCACAAGCAAAGTCTCCCAAAGATAAATCTCAATTGTTTGACAATTTTCAAGGAAATTAGTCAAATCTTGTAAATTATCAGATGGCAAATTATTTCCATGAGCTTCTTGAGGCACAGCTTGAGGCAGGAAAAAAGCCTTGGTTATTACAGGCATGGCTGATTCAGGAATTTTAAGAATTGAGGAAACAGTTACGAAACAGTTCCGCCAGAGAAATCTTAATTCTTTCTAGGGAAATTAAGAATCCTTAAATTCAGGAAATATAGGGGTAGATTTTCAAAAAGCGCGATTTGGCGTACTTTTGTTGGCGCATCAGGCGCAAGGCTACCGATTCCGTATAGCCGGCGCACGCCGAGCCGTGCAGCCTACCTCCGTTCCCTCCGAGGCCGCTCCGAAATCGGAGTGGCCTCGGAGGGAACTTTCTTTTGCCCTCCCCTCACCTTCCCCTCCCTAACCCACCCCCCCCCTTACCTTTGTCGGGGGATTTACGCCTCCCGGAGGGAGACGTAAATCCCCGGGCGCCGGGACGCGACCTGGGGGCGGGTCCGGAGGGCGCGGCCATGCCCCCGGACCGCCCCGGGCCGTAACCACGCCCCCAGATCCGCCCCCGAAACGCTACATCCCGCCCCGAAAACGCCGCGTGGATCGGGCCCGACCCCGACACGCCCCCCTCGGAAAACCCCTGGACTTACGCGAGTCCCAGGGCTCTGTGCGCGCCGGTAGGCCTATGTAAAATAGGCGCACCGGCGCGCAGGGCCCTGCTCGCGTAAATCCGCCCGGATTTACGCGAGCAGGGCTCTTAAAATCCGCCCCCATAATGCATTTTCCATAGTCTCCATTTTTTCTTTGAGGATACCAAATCTGATTGAACTAACTGATGTTGAATCTTCTCAAGAGAAGAAACACGAATGTCTAAGGATGAAAACTTAGTATCTTTGGAGGAGACCAAGTTAGCATTATGCATTAAACGATTATTAGCATCCATTACAACTGTTGTTAAAGTTGTTATGGAGGAATCCAGAGTCACCAATGTGTTCCACAAGACATCCAATGTAACTACAGAAGATTTTGAAAGTCCGAGTCTACCAACCTGAGTGCTCTTCGGCTCACCACAGCTCTGAAGTACCTTCTTCGTCATTACCACCTGGAGAGGCCAAGAGGTAAGGAACAGCCGCTCCATCTGCCTCACATACAGAAAGCTCCTTCTCAATAGTTGCAGATGTCGGGCACAGAGGGGAAGTCTGAGAGATCCCCCTCCTCCATAACCGTATGGAACAGGGTCGAAGCTCCGCAACCCCCCCCCCCCCCCCCCCATTATGGGAGACCGAGATCCTAGCGCAGCTGATCTCTTCAGCCTGCAGAGGAAAGTTACGCCCATCAACTACCTCTGAAGCAGCCATCACAACGGGAGTAGAAGTTGGTGTTGCACCAATGAACTCCTCAATCCGAGGTTGAACAGAGGTAGGAGAGAGAGAACTAGTAATATTCTCCCTTAACCTGGCTTTGCACTTCGTGTGAGGCATCTATACAGAGGTAATCCAATACATAAAGGAAAAACGGAGAGAGAGAGGTTCTGTGTGCACGTCTCAGCAGGCGGCCATATTGGCTCCCCTAAGTTTGTTTTATTTTATAGCACTGAAAAGTGCTGTTTAGGGGCTGCTAAGGCAGCAAGGCATCTCAAAGTGAATTTAAAGAAGAAAAATAAACTACAAAGTAACAAATAAAGAAAGACAGAGGGTACACGTCTGTGCAGAAACTCAGGCCAAAAAAGACTGAGGGTCTCTCGAGGCAGTGGGTGCACGGGAACACCTGGACATGCTCAGCTGGGCAAAAGCTCTATGACTTAAGAAAAGAGGTTCTGTTTGACACGGTTGAATGTCTTCACTCTATGTGTCCTAGCTAATTCAGCCCTGCTTGATGACAGAGAACTTTCTGATCAGTTATACTGAGGGAATGCTTTGCATAAAAACAAATAAAACACTCACAAACATCGATTTCATCTCCCTTTTTTTTAATATTCATACTGCATGAATGACATTGCTGCTAGATAAAAGGGATTTATCATTTAAGAATAAGCTCAGTGTCCTATACATTTCACACTAAAAAGAATCATATCCTGTTGATAGCAAAGCATAAAGAAATCAGAAGTACAGCAGCATTCCCACAATGTATAGCTCAGAGGGAACGAAAAATACTCAGCAACAACAAAAGAAATTGAACTTTGCTCAGACCAAATTGGCACCCCATCCCGTGAAAGAGTGCAACATGCAATGGGCTGGAATCTAAGGAGAGAAAAATAAAATACCTCGGAATGAAATGTTTCCATTAAAAACGGCCACAGAATGGTAAAGGAACAGTCCATTAATGCCCCTGGTGTACACAGTATGTGCAGTTGGCTCTGCCCTCACTGTAGAATGAGTTTGCAAAGGGCCCCAAGGGATTATTAAAACAATGAGGATGAGTTCCGAGTTCCAAGTCTCCCCCCCTCCCCTGTCTCATGCCTGAACTTATCCCAGTCCGCTAGCTTGGCTGTTTACTAAACTCTGGTGCATCTCTTTCCTCCCATCCACCTCCTATGGCATGTGATTATGTACAGACATATGGGGAAAATGTAGCCCATCAGGGATTAGTCAATATCCCTTCTTGCAATACTACACAGTGAGGTGAACAAAGGAGGAGGTGTTAGGTAGAAACATGGCAAAGATCCACTGCTACTAGAGAAGCTGTGCTTCGGGTTGCACCACAAATCTAGTACTGAGTTCAAGGTCTTGTTCATGTTGCAAAACTAGGCTCACATTCCTCGCCTGAATCTTAAAGGGGACCTGCCACACAAGCAGATTACTAAGGCATTATAGTCTCCTACTATGGGATGCTGTGATTTTCAAAACAGCATTCATTTTATTGCTACTGCAATAGTGGGGGAGTGTCTTCTGATGTTACTTGCATATATGAAGCCGTACAGATGCAGCTTTAGGAATGTAACGACATTAAAAGTCAATTTGACAATAATAGTACCGATCGAAAAAAATAAATAAATAAGAGAGGCCAGATTTTAACACGGATGCCTATTTTTTTCCCCCTTTTCTTTTACTTGGATCCAGCCTCTTATGTGGACTTATCTGAAACAGCTTAAGAAATATTTTGCTAATATTTTCTTGTGATTTGATCTTGAAACTTTTTAATATCACTTTTTTCCTGTTTCTAGGACTGTAATGCAATATTTCAAACTTAATTTTATTTAAGAAAAAGATGCTGCTTCCAAAATCACAGTCTCATTTCCTGTTTTCTTTTTACATTTATGCTAGTCCTCCTCTAAGCTGGCTCAAGATATGTTTTGCAATGCAACAAAAGATGTGGCTAATTAAATCCAGTTTCAAAGACTGGTGTGCCCTGTCCACGAAAGGGCATTCAGTGAGGGCTCCAGAAAGGTGCCCATGACCTCAGTCTAAACTCAGAAATCATGATATACACCCAAGAGGCCAATAAGGCACAGATGGAAATAAAGATGTATCAGCAGTACTGAATTCCTTTTCACTGCTAACCCATTGGAAGTTCAAAGCCCAGCTTTTTAGAAAAGCTATTTTCTATGTATTTTGGGGGCTGATTTCAGGTACCGTATTCCCAGCTGGTCTTTGCCCTATCTAAGCTTAGGGTTTAATAGCAAGTTGAGGAAGAGACACTTTATTTTCCTTCTAAACTCTAAAGGATATATAAGACTGCTGGAATAAAGCCATCAACAAAGCCTGCAGAGAGAAACTGTTCTAGTTGCTTTTAGCATTGGTTTAAACTCTGCTGAAATTAAATTTGGTAAGCATCAATGATATTCACGGTACCATAAGAGGAAAAGCAATGGGCTACTGTAACCAGAAATTTCAGAGCAGTCATTTTTATGCTGCTTTCCTTTTTTCCCCTAATTACGGTGGCTGTGTACGGGATAGGCAGGGTGAACAGTACAAACAATCCTTTCTGTTCGACTATAATGACTAATTCAGCAAAAAAGAGGTTCATTAAGTAAAACCTCTGTTTACTGCTTTGCTCTATCTCAGAAGTTAGGTAAGGGAGAAAGGCAAAGATAGAAACTGCAAACAGCACAAAATTATCATGCTAATAGTTTCTAAAACTGAGTATTTTGATTGAAAGAACTGGTAAATAGCTAGTGTGAGCATATCAGTGCTCACCCCCCTCATGCTCCTTTTCTCTTCAAACCCTTTTTCTCTGGCACATTTCTCCAGATTAAGTGTGAATATCTTTTATGATGTCACAAAAGGAAACCCCAGTGTTGCTGGTTGGTTTAGTATTCCACGGGGAAGGATCTGCTCTATCCTGGCTAAGATGCAGACACCTCATGGTTGCATAGCTGACTTCAGAGATGTGGAGGGCAAGAACAGGAAGAAACAATAATTATGGTGAGCACCCTCATCAGTATCTTGAAAAAATAAACTACCTAGACAAACCCCCAAGGTTTTAAAGTCCCACCCCTCTAAATTTACTTGGATAACTCAGACTGCAAGTTTCATGGAGGGTTTGAAAGCTACACTCTACAAATACTATTTGGTACATACTAGGGGTAATTTTTAAGCCATTTACCCAGATAAAGCCAGATGTCATGCACAATAGTGATGTTACAAAATCAGCTGGGGATCTGTAGTGTAACTTGGTTTTGCCCGCACTTTTCTGCCAACTGAACAAAGGCGTTTCAGAGGACAGAGTCGGCAGTTCCGTGTGTATTTTTTCATTTTAAAAAGTAAGCACAGAAGCGCGTATGCACAAGTGATGACCTCCAAAGAGAAGATGTAACTAAGCAAGTGAATCTCTGCCCATACCTGGCCACTTATCCCCAAATTTTCACAGCGAACTTACCCATATGTTTGCAGGAAATTATAAAATTACCCTCAGTAACTATAAATAAATGCAGGAGACAGTGCTAAGAAAACTAAATTGCACATGCAATATACAAAGTTGTTTACCTATAACTGATGTTCTTTGAAGACAAAAAACAACCAATCACACAAATGGATCACTTGACCATCACATATGCTGGTGAGAAGGCCTTCCACAGCTTTCTGGGAGACACAACTTTGCTGGGGGGAACTACGAGGCTACCTGGGTAAATTACCCAGGCTGAAAACGGCCTTCCCCTCAATAGCCCAAAATGCACGTGCTGTGAACAACAAATATATTTTTTTGCTGCAGAGAAAAAAGGCAGAGCCAGAGCAAGATTAGGACAGAGAAAGCAAAGCACACACATGGATTTCATTTTCAAATCCCTGCATGTACATTACTGTGCATAAACTGCATCTGCTTGTTAGGAGTCAAAACCAACAAAAAGCTAGGCTGACATTCTAAGGACTTTAGTCCACACTAGATAGAAGGCAACAGCTCTTTTGGAGTTGAATGAGTGAAGGACTACATCATGCTTATGGGCACACAGACTAGGAAAATAGGTTGGACTGACAACCAACTAAGGCCAGGATTCATTCTTCGCAGAATGCAAAAACCGGGGGCGGGGATAGAAGGGGGGGTGGGCCTGCAAAAGCCCGCAACCTTCGCACCACGGCGGTGCGCCGGCTTTCGCACTGAATAGCGCCACCGTGAAACAGTAACATTATCGCCGGCAGTGAAGACACTGCCGACTCCATCCCCTCCCCGCCCTGAGTCCTCCCCTCCCCGACTCCTCCCCTCCGTAATTTGCATGATATCGCATGTGAAAAGGCCATTTTCGCATGTGATAGAGGCTTATCCCCCTAAGGAAGATATCCAACCCCCCCTCTTGGAAAATTTAAGATGCTTCTGAAGCACCACTCTTTCAGGATGAAACAGTGTAAGATGGATAAGTCATCAGGGCCTGGAGATCATGGACTGAAATGACCACCACCAAAATGTGACATTCCAGGTCAGATACTTGAGCTCAAAAGTGTCAAGATGCTGAGCTGGTTGAAAACCATATTGATGTCCCATGGTAATACAAAACGCCTTAGGGGAGGTCTGTTACTCATAACCATAGATGTAATCGTGGGATTTTTCAACTCCCAAAAGTATTTCTTCATCAATGTGTGTACAGTTTCTCTCAGTGAAGGTTAATGTACTTGTGTGGCAGGGCAACTGGCAATTTGGTTTTATCTTGTTCGAAGCACCCAGTCTTGAACCAAGAACTTAAAGGGCTGCAGCTCAAGACTGTTGCTCAGTGAACTATACTTTGCACTGGTTCTGAATACCATCAGACTCAGTGACTGCATTAGCTGTAATCAGGAGAGCTCCACCACCATAAATCTCCCATTGGCTCTCCAAAGACCAGACTTGGTTGACCAGGCTATTTCTACTTCCTGTTCCTACCAGGGGCTTACTGATTCAACAATGTGCATTACTAAAATTTAATACATTTTGGCTGAAAACTACTACCGGTACTACTTTTTATAATTTGTAGAAGGACCTCCTTGAAAAAGCCTTCTGGTAAAACGTGGATCATGTCAGAATGGTGAATATCATCTGGGATTCTAGTCTGTTAAAGAAGTTATTCTAACAATAGGCTATTTGGGTGGGAAGGAAGAACAGCAGGCACATACATTAACAACATAGTTCTAATAGTTTCATTAACTGTGGGTGGGTGCCCCACTTGTCCCTAACAAGTTATGGCTTTGTATGTCTTGTTTTATAATTATGAGGCTGGTCCTAAATGGTATATGCTAACCTCTACCTAGAGAAAATAATTGGCTGTATTTGTTTCAACAGTAGAGCCTGTATATTGGGTTTGTGGATTTAAGTCTTGATGTCAGCAGTTGTATAAAACATAAGACTTGCAGTGACTGGTGTTCTTTTTGTATTTTTTTTCCCTCTGTGTTGTTCTGTTGGTTTTTTCGTTCCCCGGTGCAGAAATCAGTGGAGGCAATGCTTTCCCATGGAGGGAGTAATAGCGAGACTCAACTCCTAGGTTTAAGGCCTAGATTCTTTTTTGGAAGAGCCCCTGGGAGGACTCATGGGGATAACATCAAACAGAACAGCCTGCCTATGGAAGTCTTACCATATATCTCAGCTTCTGAAGTGACTAATCTGCTATTGATGAACTATGCTGTATTTTGCCGGGAATTAATTCCTTGTTGTAAGAAATTTGTTGTGCTGCTAAAATGTATTTTTGCAACTGTATGCATTTTTACTGTGTAAACCTGTGGAAGATGAATTTGATGAAGATACCCTATTTTTGTGTTTAGATAAATTTGGCATCATTGGAACCACCACTTCACTGTGTTCACTGAGTTTCTTATTCTACTGTTTGGCTTTGCCTAAGATAGAATTGGTCTATGGACTGTCATTGATATGAACACACCTCTTACTTGGAGGAAGTCTGTTCATTCACAGAAGGAAAAAGATTCCCTGTCTAGTAAAGAGCACTCTCTGAGCTAGTCCACATCATCATCTGCTGGGCCATTTTCAAAGAACCTCAGTGACCAGTGAGAGATTTAGATTCTCAGCAAATGGTTATATTTTATGTACTTTAGTAGGAATACAAAGTATACATGATGGCTCTTATTGTTAAAACCCTTTATTTTATCATTGTTCAACTACAGAAATGCATATAAATATACTATATGGTGTCTATATTCAGTAAGCCAGTTAGTGGATAAGTTAACCAGGTAACTTGTCTCATATATTCAGCAGGATAAACGTCCCGCTGAATGTAACCAACCTAAAGTTATCCGGCTACATATGGCCTGTAACAAAAACATAACTGGCTATGTTTGAATATAGCTGCTTAAGTTGTTTTCTGGCTTTTTGTGGCCGAATAACATGCTGCTTAACTGGATAATTTTAAAAGATATCCGGCTAAGCAGCACTATCACCCTATAAAATAAAAGGTTCAGATTAGAGGGCGGCTAATTCCCCCCATCCCCTCTGCCCTGCTCCCGGCGCTTCCAGCTGGGTCCCTCGCTTCCGGCACAGATAAAAAAGAATTATTGGCTGGCAATGGGAGAGTTAGGGAGAGGCAAGCACCATGATTCTTTCTTGTGGGTGGTGAGGAAGGTGGTGAGGCAGCTGGAGTGTTTACTGATTGGGACTGGGGACTGTATACCGGGTACTTCAGTTTTAAATAGGTTTGGGGAGAGGGGGTGGGTGGGGATAAGAGACTACTGCCTGGAAAGGCTTTAGAATCACACTTTGGGGGGGTGGGGGTGGAGATTGGCTGTCTTCTAATATGAATCTGTTATTTTATAGGTTGACAGCACTACTTAGCTGGATATCTCAGAAGTAGGTCTAAAGTTATTTGGCTAACCTAGTTGGATATACCAAATATTCGACTAGGTTAACCAGATAAATCAATCCCTCCCCGGAACACCTATAAAATGTTACTTTTTTATTCAGCTAAATTCTAGGGCTGAATATAGCTGGGTATACTATTTAGATGGATAACTATTACAGTATCTATCTAACTGCCTTTTGAGTATGGACCTCTATGTTATTATGCTGCTGTCTAAATGTTTGTGATTAAATCATATTTAATTAGTTCCGGTCCTTGGCTCTCTTAAAGTGACCTGGCTGAGCATTGAGCATTTTACCCGAGGTACTGCTGGGCATTGAGCATCTTATCTGAGTCCTGCTTCTGCTATGGTTAAAAGTCCCTACCACTCTACACACCCACCCCTTCGTTTAGTTTTCTTATATACTTTTCCCTGGACTTCTAGTTAATTAGCTTTAATTACTTCATCTCCCATTACATAGTAGTTCCTTACAGCTCAGATAATAATTTAAACTGTCATATTGCTTGTAAAATTGGTTTTCAAATGCTACCTATTAATCTTTACTAGCTAACACTAATACTTTTAGTTTTTACTTCAAATACCTAATAAAAATCTTTGCTAGAGCCTAAATTTTAGCTTACCTTATCCATATGATTTAAGGAATTAGTGATAATTTAATAAAATGTCTTTCATTCAATGCAACAATCATGGTGCTTTTGTTCCAAGGCCTATCATTTGGAGAATCAAAGGTTTTCCCTTTTGCCTTCAGCTGTCTACAATTAAACTTAGACTGTAAGCCCTCTAGGGATAGGGAAATACCTACAGTACCGGAATGTAATCTGCTTTGAAGTGCTGGAAAAAAAAAGTGTGAAAAGTGAAATATAAAAATCAAAATAAATCAATCAATCAATCAATCAAAGCTAATTAATCTAAGGGAGGAATTGTCCAGGTTTCAATTAAACTCTTCCTTGAACCATTCAGTATCTCATGCCCATCTCCCACAGAGGTTGCAGAAACCCAGGAAAAATGGTTTACAGTGGGCTCTGGTAGAACAAGACATGTGCCAAACACCCACCTTCCCCAACTTTAGAGCATCCTGTGCATCAACCCCCACACCCACAGACATCCGGGATTAAAAAACCCCAGGAACTACTGGATAACAGTGGGCTCTGGCAGAATAAGGCCTGTGATGAAGAGACACCCACTCTGTCCATTGTTACCCCTACATAATGCATTTTCTGCACTGGAGAATGAAGAAACCTCAGCCATAGATACTGATGTGATTTCTAAAAGTAAAGTCATCCAATGTACCAGAAGCCCTTCAACAGAATCAAATGTCAAAAGAAAACTGCTTCTGCTGGGAGACTCAATCATCAGAGGAACCAATTTGGGCGCACATTTTGATGGCGACACAACAGTTAAATGCCTTCCAGGATCCTCAGCTAGTAGAAATGCAAACCAGATAGTCCAAGTCATTAAAGAAGAAAGTAAGAACTTTGATATCAGCGTTATCATCCATCTGGGGACCAATGACCTCAACAGAAATGTTTTCCATGAAGTACAAAAAAAGGTTTCCAAAATCTAGGAAAGATAAGACATATTGCAAAGATTATTGCCTTTTCAGAAGTATTACCTGTTCATGGAAAGGGAAATGAGAAGCTATGCCATATAAATAATTTTAATTCTTGGCTCAAAACCTGGTATACAGAAAGTGGTTTTGGATACACTGGAGGCTGGGGTCGTGTAGGGAGCAGTAAAAGGATGGCCTACATTTGTCTGTAGCAGGAAGGAGGATACTAAGTGAGAAATTCAGATCATATATTACCAGATATTTAAACTAAAGAATGGGGGTGGCAGGAGATGGCAATGAAATTGACATGTCACCCCCAAGCAATACAGGAAGTGGGAGGAGAAAAAAATCAATCAGCTCAAAAAAACAGGAAAAGTGCCTAGAAAGTGCAACAAATCAAGGGAGAAAAATTAGAAAGCTATGACTAAAAATGCTCATAGTTTGGGCAATAAAATCCCAGACCTGCATGCCCTAATGGTGGAGGCAGACTTGGACATTGTTGCTATTACAGAGATATGGTTCATGGATTCTCATGATTGGGATATGGCCATACCGGGCAATAACTTAAGGAAGGACAGAGAGAACAAAAAAGGGGGAGTAGTTGCTCTTTATGTCAAAACCAATATCCAAGCAACTGAACTGTAAGGAATGTGGGGTACAGAAGCAGCATTATGGGATGTCCTAAAAAAAAAAGATGATGGTGCATCCATTTTTACTGGTGTGGTTTTCAGGCCTCAGACTCAAATGGAAGAATTAAACAGAGATCTGGTTAAAGAAATCCAAAAGGTGGGAAAGAAGGGAGAAGTGTTAATTGTTGGAGACTTTAATCTGCCGGACGTAGACTGGAGAATCCCTTCTGCGAAATCTACCAGAAGTAGAGAGATAGTGGATGCCCTGCAAACAAATGGTAATGGAACCCATGAGGGAGGCAGTTATACTCAACCTAGTGCTCACTAACAGGGATAATGTCTCTAATGGGGTGGGTGCCCTCCTCAGCACCAGTGATCATCAAATAGGATTTGGAGAAGTCACACGAAGACCTGAGTTTTGAATTTCAAAAATACAGTCTTTGTTGAAATGGGGATGTACCTGGAGGTAGAACTAGAAGACGGAGAGAAATGGGAGAGGTGGAACAACAGGGGGCCAAACTAAAAGGAGCAATTACAAAAGCACTAAATCTATATGTCAGAAAAGTAAACAAAAGTAAGAGAAATAAGAAACTGATCTGGTTCTCAAAGGAAAAGCAAAAAGAACATTGTTCAAGAAATATAGAGGATCCCAAAAAGAGGAACATAGGGAAGAATATCTGGTGAAACTGAGGGAGATGGAGAACGTAATCAAGAAAGGAAAAAGTCAGGCGGGAGAAAGGATTGCTAAAGAAGTAAAGCGAGGTGACAAAACATTTTTCAGATACATCAGAGAAAGGTCTGAAGTGGTACAGTGAAACTGAAAGGTGACAAGGATCAATGTGTGGCAAGAGACAAAGAAATGGCGGAAATATTAAACAAATACTTCAGTTCGGTGTTCACTAAAGAAGACATGGAGAAGAACCATCACTAGTTAACAAGACTGTGGATAGGGATGGAGTAGATGAAACCGTTTGCAGAAGAGAACATATGGGAAGAGCTAGGAAAACTGAAAGTGGATGAAGCTATGGGGCCTGATGAGATTCATCCCAGGATACTGAGGGAGCTCAGAGATGTGCTGGCAGGTCTGCTATATGACCTGCTCAATAGATCCCTGAAAAGTGGAGTGGTGCTGAGTAACTGGAGAAGAGCGGTAGTGGGACACATGCTGACAATGGCTACTGGATGGGTAGTGGTGGGATATACTGATTTCCATGTCTTTAACAACTGGGTATTCCAATTTGATAAAATTCTAATGGATAAAGGCTGATCCGTGGTATCCTTAAAAGACTGGATTTTTGCATTTTTTTTCTCTGAATTATAAAGTATTACTCAAATATGGGAAATTTAAAGAACTTAACGGACCAATATCTTTTTAAACCAAGTTGCATATGCTTAAAGGCTCCACAAAAAGATGATTATGCTCACAACACATTTGGAAATCTACACATTAAGCAGTAATACCCACCGCTGCATTAAACTACTTGTTTCTCAGTGGACTGAATGCATACTCAAAAAGAGACAGAAATAGTTTCTGAAGGGACCAAGCTCTCCAAAGACATGACCCACAGTTACAGGGAATATTTGAGACACATGATTCCTGACAGGAAGTCAACTGAGATATACTGTGCTTTCTTCATTAGGATTCAATGTCCCTATCCTCACTGCGGCAGTTCTACCAAACTGCAAGGAAAAAAAAATAAAGATCTTTTTCTCATGATTGCTTTATGGAAGATGATCCTTGTATCCTCAATGAAATGTGAAAGTTTGTGATAAAAAGTGAATTTTATATGGCCAAATTCAGTTGTTTTTTTTATAACACGATTTTTATTGAAATTTTCAAGACAAACAAAAACACTTGAATATTAAGTTTCCAATAAAAATAGCATATTCATCTATCTGAACAATTTCCCCCACATCCCCTTACCCTCTTCCCTTCTCTTTTCCCAAAACAAGATTACAGCATACAATAATAATATGTGAAGCATCTTGGTACACCCTATCCATGAGGTAGGCCCTAATTCAGTAAATGGGTAAAATGTATGTAGCATGTAAAATAAAGGAAATGGCAAGAATCACAGCTAATACCTTGGAGCATAACAGCAAGGATCACACTTTGTATAGTGAATTCCTAACATCTGGAACCAGAGTTCCCCGAAAATCCAGCCAAATTTCCAACATCAAATCCAATTTTTTCTTTGACATATTCCTTGCTGACATATATTCAAATGTAGTCATTTAAGCAGTCTAGATTTCCACACACTAAGATGCAGCCTCTCTGTGTCTAACACGAAGACAAAATTGTCTTTTTTGGCAATTAGACCTTATCGAGAAACAGGCATTGTGTCTGGTGTATAGGAACCTGAGGCTGGCCATAAATCCTAAAAAGCCAGATCCATGGACATAGAGAGATTGATAATGACATCATATCGGAGACACATTTCTGGATTTCTATCCAAAAGTACTGGAGCTTTTCACATGACCAAAACCTATGGAAATAAACCCTCTCAACTTATTAGATTTAATGCAAACATCTGTGTCACAGATACCAGCCTTAAAAGCCCTTGTTTTGCGAAGGAACACAGGATGTAAAAATTTGAATTGCGTCTCACACAGTGCCACATTTTCACTTAATGCCTTAAGTGAAGAGGTGAGGAGCCTTCTTGAAAATTCAGACAATGATGCTTGACGTGCTTTGCTTTTGGACTTGGCCTCAGAAAAAATTCTGTGCTTTTTCCCTTTTGTCTATGTTCAGTACCCCAGACTGTAAAAGCTAGGGCCCATGAATCCAATTCTCCTTTTAAACCCCCCCACCAAATCAAGATGGACAGCAATGTTGCATTTGCGTCAAAAGCATCATGGTTTATTAGTTAAGAGTAGTAATCCCCATACCTTCTGTTAGCGTAGTAACTGCCGCTCTGTGCAGGTAACCCCCATGCTTATTAGTACCCCAGAATATAAAAGTTGGGGCTCTCATTGGTTGTCTGAATCCAATTCCCCTTTTGTCCCCTTCCCCCCTCCCCTCGCAGCGAAGAGCAATGTTACAGTTTTGTCAAAAGCATCAGGGCTTATTGGTTGAAGGCAGTAATTCCCATGCCTTAAGTTAAGAGTAGTAACTTCCACTCCATGCAAATTACCCCATGCTTATCAGCACCGCAGACCGTAAAAGTTGGGGCTCAGGTTTGTCATCTGACTCCAATTCTCCTTTTTCCCTCCCGCCATCAAAGTGGAGAGCAAGGTTGTAGTTGCTTCAAAAGCATCAAAGCTTATTGGTTAAGGGTAGTAACTGCCACAGCTAGCAGGTTACCCCTACGCACCCTTTTCTTCATTTTTGTCCTCTAGCCTTTAGGGATACACAGTGTTTATGTCCCTTTGAATTCTTTGACTGTTTTTGTCTTCACCACCTCCTCTGGAAGGGCATGCCAGGCATTCACCGTCATTCCAGAGGTGGTGAAGACCACCGGAAGGATAGGAGGAATGACAGATTGGCTGGTGATGGCTGTGGAAGCAGTGCTGAAGGCAGAGGGGATGAGAGGTTCTATTGTAAGGAAGGTGGAAAAGAATGAAAGAAAAGATGGAATGGAATTAGGAGACGGAGAG
The DNA here is from genome assembly GCF_901001135.1 of Rhinatrema bivittatum. NCBI lineage: Eukaryota > Metazoa > Chordata > Amphibia > Gymnophiona > Rhinatrematidae > Rhinatrema > Rhinatrema bivittatum. The sequence continues at coordinate 117,412,242 of NC_042621.1, forward strand.
ACTAAGAGGAGGAAAAACTGTATGATCGATCAGAAAGGACAAAGTGTTGGAGGACAAGAGAAAAGGATATTAGAAAGTTGGAGGCAGGCAAGAAAAAGTGCATCTTTAGGTGGGAGGGAAATGGACAGGCTGCAGTGAGACAAAGTGTGGTATGAGGAGAGCAGAAGACAGAATAAAGAGGGAAGGGCAGCAAGAAAAGAAAGAAATGCAGAAAAGAATAAAGGAAAACTAAATTGAACAATTATCCAGATTCACAGGAATGTAAACAAACTACTTTAGTTTTAGAATGTAAAATAGCTTTGCATATTAAATACTGTAAATGTTATTTAGTCATGCAAATGCGCTGCAAGGTTTTAAAGACTTTAGCACAATTTTTTTTTTAAACCCTTGACAGGGAATCTACCCTTTGAGCCATGGCAGAAAATAGAGGACTGTGATTAGAATGGGATGGACTAAACTGCACTATATTTGCTCCAATTGATGTAGAATTATAATAAACAAGAAAGTCGTGTGGTCTATTGTAAGGTAATAGAGCCCTGTACACAAAAATCCTGAATGTTATCATACTATCAAATTGTTTTCTAATACTATATAAATGCATTCCGTAATATTGTACCTGTTCATGGCAGATTAGAGCTACCATGATGCTTCATAACAAAGCTGTATTAGATGTTTCTTAGTGTTATATCTTTGTTTTCAGAAAAAGAGACTTATTCCAAGATTGCATATTTCTCGGAGACTGCTTTGGTAGGAAAGCCTGTTCCCTTCCTTCCTGCAACATTACCTGAACAATATGCAATCTTCACTCAAGTTCTGTTTTCTGACAGCAGACAAAGTGCACAAAGTTTTGCTACCTATTATCCCCCTTGAGCTGGAGTGTAATTATAGAATGCATGTGTATAGCTCCTAAAAAAAAAAAACTTCTGCTAGTATGAGAACTTTCGGTCACTTTTTTTTTTCTTTTTTATAACAGGAAAAGAGCAGTGGGTCCACAAAACCTCAGCAGTAATCCATGTACCAGTCAAAAGTACCTGAGATCAATCACTCCTCCTTTTTTTCCATGAACATAGAGTATGCATGATAGCTAGGACTTTAGGATTTTAAAGACTTGATTCTGGGAAGCTTTGAATATCAACGAGGATTCCAAGCTGCTGGCAACATCACTTTCCTCCTGCTGCTGACAGCTACTGCAGCACAGCACATGGACCCTGCTGCGCTGCCACAGCTACCAACAGCGGATGGATGTCAGTGCTGCCCGTCTTGGAATCTGTGTCAAAATAATATCCTAGAAATCCAAAAGCCTTATTTACAAGCCATCCTGCCACATATTTTCTGAAAATAGACAGTATGAGAATTGCAGTAATGGCTGATAAGTCTTTCTCTTGCAAAGTTTTTATTCCATAATCCCTTTTGAACTGAAGCAACATTGCTGGAACTGTTAATGCTGAAAACACTTCATCCTATTCAAGAAGGCTTCTGAATAGGAAACATTTAATTCAGCCAAAAAGCAGCTATGAAAATCTCTGCAAAAGGAGAGGATACTAGAGTTTCTGGAATCCAATGCATTACAGGATTGGAGGCAACATGTTTTTACCAGAGGTCTTGTCAGACAAATCTAATCAATTTCTTTGTCGAGGTGACTATAGAGTTAGATCGGGGAGAACCCTAGTGGCAATGTACTTAGATTTCAGCAAGGCCTTTGATATGCTTCTGCATAGATGTCTTATAAACAAACTTGAGTGTCCTTGGATTGGGCACTAAGTGGCTGTTTGGGTTAGCAATTGACTGAGAAGCAACAAAGGGTAATGGTAAACACTCTGATGAAAGGGGGGAGGGCAGTTTACCAGCGATATTGTGGATGGGCTATCAGGTCAAATCCCAAGGAAGCAACACAATATAGGGGATGACCTTCTATGCACAAGAGCGGAATCTGGGAGTGACTGTATCTGATTATTTTAAGATAGCCAAACAGGCAGATAGGTGATAGCAAAAGGTGACAGAAGGATGCTTGGGTGTCTAGGGAGAAGAATAACCTGCATGAAAAAGGAGGTGACAAGCACATGTAGACAGTGGGGAAAATATCAAAAGAAATCTGCCCTGGGTTAAAGCAACTGATTCAAGAGAAGACTAGGAGGATCAGCAAGCAAAGGCGAAATAGCTAGAAACTATAAGCACAAATGCAGTCTGAGCAATAAAGTTCCAGATTAGCAAGCCTTAATGGTGGAGGCAGATTTAAGGCATTTTGCTATTACAGAAAAGTGGTTCAATGAGTCTCATGATTGAGATGCGGGTCACACTGGGCTATAATCTGTTTTGAAAAGAAAAGAGATGACAGCTCTTTATGTCAAAATAACTGAAATGCATAGGAAGTAGGGAAAAGAGAGGAACTGTAGGCCATCTTATAAAGAGACGAAGGAACATCCAAATATACCAGTGTTGTCAACAGTATTCCAACTCAGGCAGAGGAAATGGACAGAGATCTGCCAAAGACAAAAGAAGGGAAGAAGATGAAGGGGGGCGGTGTTTGTTGATGATGTTCACCTGCCGGATATAGACTGGAGTATCTCATCTGCAGAACTGGTTAGCAATAGAGTTATCGTGACAGCCCTTCAAGAGACTCTGCTCAATCAAACAGTGATGGAACCCATGAAAGGAGGGGTGATACTGGACCTGGTCCTCACTAATGGAGACAGTGTCTCTAATGTCCATCAAACGGCTTGGTTTGTATTAAGGCCAAGGTGGACAGAAGTCTTAGATTTCAAGAATACTGTCTGCTAAAATGGAGAAATTGTTGAAGAAGGAGCTGACAAGCTGGAAGGAATTAGATGACGTGAAAGAACAGTGAGCTAAACTCAGAAACTACTGACTTTGATTCTGGGTGTTACATAGTAAATAACAGCAGATAAAGACCAGAAAGATCTATCCAGTCTGCCCAGCAAGGAGTTTTGGGTGTAACTGTTGCTCTGTGCAGGTTACCTCCATGCAGAAATGTCACACTAAAATTACCACCAGTTATCTCGGCTCTTCATTTCCTTCCTGTAGCCACTAGGGATCCTCTATGGTTATCCCATTGAATTCTGTTACTGTTCTTGTCTTTACCACCTCTATTGGGAGGGCTTTCCAGGCATCCACCTCCCTTTCTGTGAAAAAGTATTTCCTGACATGGTTACCGAGTTACCCCCTTGAAGCTTCATATCATGACCCCTAGTCCTACAGGTTCCTTTCCACTGGAAAAAGTTTGGTTCCTGTGCATTGTTAATACCTTTCAGGTATTTAAAAGTCTGTATCCTATTTCCCCTGTCTCTCCTCTCCTACATATTTAGGTCCTCAAAGTGGAGTTCAGAAGTGTCAGTTAAAAGCATTTGAAACACTGAACAGTGGTCTTTTATGAGATTTACTGCTTCTTTAACTTTATCTCCAAAGATATTCTTCTCACTGCAAGGCGTGTCTACAGATTCAATGACCACAAATTAATGTAGATCCTTTTGAATCTCAGAGCTGACTAGAAATAATATTTGGTGTCTACCATCTTATCGGTAGTTAGCAAAATAAATGGGGGGGGGTCCAAATTCTCTTCTATACATCCTGGAAGAGTTCGTGTCTGGCACTGCCGCCAGCTCCTCAGGAGCCTCAAGATGTTTAAGAAGGCCAGGTAAAGATGCCCTGGGCTTGCTTTCTACCCCCAAATTAAATGGGAAAGCCTCAGTCACTCTCTCCTCTAAAAATAAAATCAAAAACAAAAACAAAAAAAAAAAGAAAAGAAAGGTCATCAGGAGGTCTGAGCGGGTTCTGAATGGAAGCCTGGATAATCCTGGTCTTTGGAAAGAGACTTTCTGTATCTGTAGTCAGAAACCTATGGCTCCTCAGACTGACTTTGAAACAAACTGGAGATGAAGTCTTAGATTGCACCAAATCATAAACCACAGACTCACTAGACATGTGAAATGGCTCCTTGGGCCTGCAGTGATGCAGCAGGAGAGGCTTCCTTTGCAACACTGTGCAGCTCTGACTCTGTAATCAATGCTATGTCTCAGTGCCACGACATTGGCTTTGGTACTGTGGCGAAGGTTTCAGCAAATGTTTCCACTGGCTCCACCACTGGATTTGAGGTGTTCCATGCCAGTACCTCTATCCTTTTTGAAGTGCTGAGAGTGGACCTTTTGCCCAATTGCTCAGGCTGAAATTGGAGGAGGCGGTCTAAGTGAGGGAGGAGACGTCTTCCTGTGTACACAGATGGTAATGGTATGACAATGAGATGTCATAACTAAGTCTTAGCAGGAGAGGCTGAGCTCATCTCCTGACGCAGCTGCTTGGGAGGGGAGATGGCAGACAGCAGCAGCCACAGTCTCCTTGTTCTCAGGTTCTGGCACCAAAAAGAATTAAGACTGAAACATTGATGCTCAGTGTTAACTCTTCTTGGTTCTCAACTGGACTCTGAGGAACCCTTCTCATGAATTAGTGGGAAAAATGGGATGGTTCTCTGCTTCTGCACCTCTTGTTGGATCCTAAATCCAAGGAAGACTATTGTTCCCTTGATGTTGAAGGACCACAAGCAGTTGGTGCAGTTCCTGGCTCCTTCAATACAAAAGATTTTGGTGCCAATTTCATTAGACTTCAGTGTCTTAAAGACATCTAATAAGAACAATCCTTAGAATTTGATGGCCTTATGTGACATCATTTGCCTCAACCAGGGTCATCATGCCCTAAGGCTAAACAATGCAAGCAACTGACATGATGATCCATGATGGAGAATGTACAATTGCAGTGTGGGCATGTCTTGAAGCTGATAGCTTCCTTCTCACCCATGGAGAGAAAAACAGATTACAAAATTACACTATAAAATTCTGAGAAAAGAAAAAAGGGAAACTGACTAAGGCCGCTACAGAGGCAGAACTGAAGGGTAAAAAAAATATATTCTGGGTTGATCGACCAATATCAGAAAAGAAATAAAACTTAGGAAATGCTGAAAATGATTTACTAAGAAAGTACTACGTGGAGAGAAAGAGAGAGAGGTGACGGAGTCCTGATCACAGTAAAAGTAACTTGTTCTCAGAGGAGAAAAGAAAAAAGCATCTGAATTGTCCACAGACAAAAAAGAACTGAAAGGGCTCCTGCAGAGTGGTGGCTGAGCAGAAAATGCCACACAAAGCCTAAAAGTCGTTTTGCTTTTTTCTACATCCTTCCAAAAATGCTATTTATTCTGGGATAAATCACTTTTTATAATTTAAAAACGAATGTGATTTTTATACTGCTGAAATTACTCACAGTAATAATGAGCTTGAACTATGTGCCTACTTCCTAATTGCAGCTGAGGCTGATAGTTAGAATCATGTCTGACCGCACTATGTAGTAATAATGGATATGATTAGCAAGTCATGCAGCAGGGAACCCTGTACTGTTTTATTCTACATCCAGCGAAAACTGCCTGGCACTGCTTGCATAGTCTGGGCCATAACAGCTATAAATTTTAAAATCGAACAAAAGTGAAAACAATAAATACTATTTTATTTTATTAAGTAATTAAAAGCAAGCGTATAAAAACTTTGCAAACCTCCCCATAATCTACATTGATAGTATATTAGATGTCTTTCATTGCCCAGCTCTAGAGAGTGATAAATAACGATTGATATAGAAGAAGATTAAAAAGTACAGATTCTTGGGGCCCTGCACTATTTACCATCCTCCACTGAGAGAACTGACCAGTTAGTTTTACTCTGTTCCCTGTCTTTTGACCACAATCCACAACAGTAGCATAACCCCAGGTAAGCCTGGGAGGGCCATGCGCCCCCCCCACACACAGGATTCAGGCTCACACAATTAAGGCTGCCCGACACCAGAAGAAGAAATATCGTATATTTCTGTCCTGAAAGTTTTAGTACGCATGCATATTTGCAATACAGGAGTATGCATACTTTCTTTACCCCTTTTATAAAAATGCATATGTATTTTTTACACGTATACACGCATAATTAACAATTTGCATGTCATAACTCAGAATTAAGCCATGGAAGCAGATATATTATAAAATATGTGTGTTCTCTGCTTCTGAAAATACTTACTTGCACGCGTACTTGGAATCATCAGTTCATTGATACCTCCACCAGTTCATCCAGACCCTCCAGCATGCCACCCAGACTTCCCACCCAAAACCTGCAGAGAAAAGACAAGTCTGATATCAATTGCATGAGCCAATTAACAGGTGCAAAAGATTATAACCAAGTTTGTTAATGTAGCATGTATATTCATAAAATAGCAATTAGCATGCAAATCTCTGAACCCCACCCTAGATTGCCCCTGCAAGTACATGTGAACTCTCAAGGTTTACAAAAGAGCCTATACACGTATCCGCTAATTGTACGTGCATATGCTAATTTATGTGTGCATAACTCTCTGAAAATTACTTCAGTTCCTATAAAAGTTAGGTCATCTGTAAAATAAGCCTCAAAAAGTTTCACTATACATAACAAATACAAATTTTGTAAAACACACAAAGCAAAACAAAAAATACAACAGAGCAAAATAAGTAAAGAAGCAGGACTTAAACCATCTAAAGTAAAAATTTTTGGCAGTCGGCAGGCTCCTCAGACTACTTTGGCAATCCACTTGGAACAGAAGTGGCCTTTGTTGGATCATGAGCCTTCATTCACAAGTACCTTCCCCTATTTTATATCTCCTCCTAACTTACTTAGACAACATCCTCAGACAGGGGCTACAGACAGCCGGAGTGCGAGAGCGTGGACCGCACTGGGTGCTGTCATTCAGGGATGGCTGGGACTCCCTCCAGCAGGGGCTGTGAATGCAGCCTCTGCAGTGACCCTAGCCCGGCTGGTTTGGGGAGCAGCGTCCAAGCCCTGCCTCCGAAGAGGCCCCAAAGGAAAATCTTTCATACAGAGTACGGGCAAATCCCCCCAAGTGCCACCAGCCTTGCTAACCTTTTCGCAGACTATGTGGACATCATTAACCAAGCTCCGCAGCCAACATGTCTGATTTTTTTTTTTTTTTTAAACAAAATTTAAAACTGATACAAATGTCCTTTTCTCCACCAAACTGTGATGCAAGCACTAAGCTCATCAGGCCCCAGTGCACTGACCTAAGACTATTGCTGTCTCATGGCTCCCAATTCTGTCACAGGTGCTCTCTCTCCAAAAAACTGACATTGAAGATGACTTAAAATAACAGCCTTGCAGAGAGGGTCAGGATGCATTTTTATAAGCTTTGGCAGCCTAGCCAGAGTGTTCTGCCACTGAAGAAAAATCAAACTATAGGAGACTGGGGATCTGCTGAAATGTATTTCTAGTAACTCTTTCCAAACATTTTTTTTTTTTAAACTGTGATAGCTCTTCCCACTTATTACAAGCATAGAAGGATGCCCATTTACACAAAGGCCTGGTACACATAAACACAGACGTAGAAGCAAACTCTTGCATATAAAAGGCGCTGTACATGAATTTCTCTTACCAATTTTGTGCACTGATCTAATGAAGAAAGCCTAGCTCTTGAAAGCTAGTCGCAATAGTCCAATAAAAGTTTTCACATGCAGCTTATTGTCTAATTTCTGCATGTCCAAATGGACTAACAGCGCCCACACTATTCTTATCAATTACAAACAGACCTAGCGGCAGTCTTTAGAGTCAGATCTAACTAAATCACTGCAGTAATTAACATATAGCTTCTGGAATCTCACGGGTGATCCATGAAGTCAGCAGTACAAAATGTATAATATTAGGGGTTCACCGCTTTACTGTGATTACAAAATACTGCACTTTCCATTTCATCATTTTTGTACTAGCTCTTGACAGAAATCACTCAGTTTGAAGGTTATTAGTCTTCTCTTCCTCAATTAATGCCATATGAAAAGATTTAAAAACATGTACAAAGAAAAAACAACCCATAATGCATTCTTGGGCCCATATTTTATCATTTTATAGGAGAAGCTGTGTATCCTCTCCAGACAAAGTGACTGAAACACCCAAAGCAAAACTGCAGGAGTGCTGTCCTTACTCAGTTCTTTGCAACAAATTCTTGGATCTCAGTGAGAGATCAGGCGCAAATCCACCCAAAGGAAGGAGGAAAAAGCAGCCCAGGGCCATGTTCAGACTTGTTCAATCAATTTTTATTTGTCAACCAGCCTTTACAAATATGAAAAGGTGAAAATACAACAAAGTATAAAAGTACAAGCAAATTAAATCAGCCATAAATAACCCAAACAGTTCTGAATAAAATGAATTAAAACAAGATAAAAGCAAAACTAAAAAATGAAATAAATATAAAAACAGAAGATTCTTACAATATCAAGTACAACATGCAGCAAAGAACCCAATATATGCTGACCTTTGATCTCCAGAGAAGGCATGTCCTGACAGTGTTAAAGCAGCGATAGCGGGGTTACCTCTGCCCCAAGATAAGCGAGTGACTGTAGTTTGTATGTTCAAGTCCATGTTACAATTGCATTTTTAAATCCTCCTCTGCTTGGCCTCATGCTTATTGCTTCCTATCCAGCTCTCTGCAGCAAGCCTCAATGTTGGAACTGCAATAGCTCTTCCTCATCAGTTCTCATATATATTGTAGGGGGTCTGCTGAGGCTAGGAGGGCACAATGCATGTTTCACAGGAGTTGGCCCCAAAGTTGTTTATATGCCATAAAATCAGTTATTGGATCTAACTTCCATCCCCCCTAGGTCCAACTTATTTTTTTTTTTCATATCATATGTTAAAAGTGGAATTCAAGTATTGGCAGTGCAAAACCGGCTGCTATGCTTTGAACACAGAGCAGCAATTGCAGCCCTAAAGGGGACACAATGGGATTGGGTGTCATGTGGAAATGTAATCTAATTTGGGTAGATGCACATAAAATCACTGCTGTGCAGACTAGATAAGCCTTTTTGGCCTTCATCTGCTTTCATTTACTATATTACTATTAAAAAAATCATAAATGCAGTAACTGACTTCACTACCCAGTACTTCCTCCATTGGGCTGTGATTGTTACTTCAGTAACATAATTTGGGTCTGGAATTGAACAGAGGACTCCTACTGGGCATCAAAAGACAAACTATTAGGTCATGGAAATGGTTTATGCTTCAGCTGCAACTCGTATAAAGCGATATTTATAGCATAACCCCACAGATCTCCTTCACAAATGGCTTATAAATGACTTGAGGTACCTTATTCAAAGTACCATACACAGATTACTATCATAAAACCAGCCAGGCTAAGTTGAGGTTCTGCATTGCTAATAGACTTGGACACAAGAGAATGCTCAGGAATCTAAGGAAGTGAAGAAATAATCCACGCATTGAGGGGAAAAAACCCTTACAGTGGTTTATAGTTAACAAGACCACATCAGACTTTTTGTCCTGAGCCAGCCCAGGGGGGAATTGGATTCAATCTCCGACTCAGGTCTTCCACTACCTGGGTCAGCCAGGGATGCAGCGGAAGCTCACAGCCCCTGTCAGAGAGGGAATCATAGTCCTTGTGCATCGGTGGATTACAGAGTTCTGGAGGAAGCCCTGGTGTATGGTGCCCAGCTGAGGACTCTCGCTGAAATGACTATATTAACTAAGGTAGAAGGGGATAAAAATCCCTAGATAATTGTGAATGAAGGTTCATGGCTCCAGATCCAAGCCCTAGCTCCGATTCAACTGCAAGCCCAAAGGAACAGGAGGAAATTTCCAGGTGATTAAAAAAAAAACCAAAAACAAAAACCCCAAAAAACCCTTTTAGCTCTAAACAAAAATTTCACAGGAAGACTGGAGAGCAGACGCTAACAAAAAACTTGGGAAAACAAATGCAAAAACTCTACCTCTGGAACACAATTTCCTGCCCTGTTGAAATGCTGTGAGTTCTGGACAGTAACTTAGAAAACCTGCAGTTTACTGCATCCCTCCCATCATTCAGCAGCGAATGCCCTACTTGTAAAAGGCGCAGATTAGACAGCATTGGATACTGAAGTCCTCCAGTTACTTACAAGCAGAGGCAGCTGCACAAACTCTCTCAATACTACCCTGCTAATGCACTATCGCCTGTTTTGGAACCATTTACAGTGCTGCCCAGTGAACCCTTTCCTGCTGGGCTCACCAACTGCAGTGCAAATGTGGTGGCAATTATTTTAAAGACATGAACACCTGCATGCTAATAAATAAATAGTTGTCCACAAAGAAAAAAGGTGCAAATTCAACCTTTACAAAACCAATTCAATAATCAGTGCAAGAGTGGCTATTTTTTAATTTGTTTAGAAAGGGCTGAAGTTGCTTCGTTTTCTTTGTTTTGTGAATACTGCTGTAGAGGGGTTCTGTGCTTTTGTTGTGTTGTAGTGTAATAAATAAAATATTCCACTGGTTGTCACACCTTAAAAAAGATAGAGCAGAACTAGAAAAATGCAGAGAAGAGCAAGAAAATGATTAGGAGGGTGGATTATCCCCCTTATAAAGAAAGGCTAAACAGGTAAGGGCTTGGAGAGGCTTCAGCTTGGAGAAGAGACAACAAAGGACGTATGATACATTTATAAACATATATGTGTGTATGGCACAGGTTAGTAGGGAATAGTTCTTTTCCTATTAGCAGTATGAGAACTAGGGGTAACCCCTCCTAAAAAAAAACAAAAAACAAGTAGCAGATTTAAAATAAATTAAAGAAAATATTTTTTCAGTCAACGCACAATTAAGCCATGGAAGTTATTGCCAGAAAATGTGCTTAAGGCTAGTAGTATAACAGTTTAAAAGATGTTTGGATAAGTTTCTGAAGGACAGATCAATAAATAATTATTAACCACACGGATTTCAGTTCCTCCACCTCTAAATTCTCAGGGAGAGCAATATGAACAGACTTTCATACTTAAGATCTGCCAGCAACTTCCAGGCGTCCCAGACGGGCCATTGTTAGAGACAGGATGCTGGGCTTGATGGACCCTTGGTCTGACCCAACACGGCACTTCTTATGCTCTTATGGGACCCAGTCTTGTAGATAAGAACATAAGAACATGCCATACTGGGTCAGACCAAGGGTCCATCAAGCCCAGCATCCTGTTTCCAACAGTGGCCAATCCAGGCCACAAGAACCTGGCAAGTACCCAAAAACCAAGTCCTTTCCATGTTACCGTTGCTAGTAATAGCGGTGGTTATTATTTAAGTCAACTTAATTAATAGCAGGTAATGGACTTCTCCAAGAATTTATCCAATCCTATTTTAAACACAGCTATATTAACTGCACTAACCACATCGTCTGGCAACAAATTCCAGAGTTTAATTGTGCGTTGAGTAAAAAAGAACTTTCTTGGATTAGTTTTATATGTGCCACATGCTAACTTCATGGAGTGCCCCTTAGTCTTTCTATTATCCGAAAGAGTAAAAAGCCGATTCACATCTACCCATTCTAGACCTCTCATGATTTTAAACACCTCTATCATATCCCCCCTCAGCCGTCTCTTCTCCAAGCTGAAAAGTCCTAACCTCTTTAGTCTTTCCTCATAGGGGAGCTGTTCCATTCCCTTTATCATTTTGGTCGTCCTTCTCTGTACCTTCTCCATCGCAAATATATCTTTTTTGAGATGCGGCGACCAGAATTGTACACAGTATTCAAGGTGCGGTCTCACCATGGAGCGATACACAGGCATCATGACATTTTCCCTTTTATTCACCATTCCCTTTCTAATAATTCCCAACATTGTTTGCTTTTTTGACTGCTGCAGCACACTGAACCGACGATTTCAATGTGTTATCCACTATGACGCCTAGATCTCTTTCTTGGGTAGTAGCACCTAATATGGAACCTAACATTGTATAACTATAGCATGGGTTACTTTTCCCTATATGCATCATCTTGCACTTGTCCACATTAAATTTCATCTGCCATTTTGATGCCTAATTTTCCAGCCTCACAAGGTCTTCCTGCAATTTATCACAATCTGCTTGTGGTTTAACGACTGAACAATTTTGTATCATCTGCAAATTTGATTAACTCACTTGTTGTATTTCTTTCCAGATCATTTATAAATATATTGAAAAGTAAGGGTCCCAATACAGATCCCTGAGGCACTCCACTGCCCACACCCTTCCACTAAGAAAATTGTTCATTTAATCCTACTTTCTGTTTCCTGTCTTTTAGCCAGTTTGTTATCCACGAAAGGACATCGCCACCTATCCCATGACTTTTTATTTTTCCTAGAAGCCTCTCATGAGGAACTTTTGTCATATGCCTTCTGAAAATCCAAGTACACTACATCTACTAGTTCACCATTATCCACATGTTTATTAACTCCTTCAAAAAAGTGAAGCAGATTTGTGAGACAAGACTTGCTTTGGGTAAAGCCATGCTGACTTTGTTCCATTAAACCAAGTCTTTCTATATGTTCTGTGATTTTGATGTTTAGAACACTTTCCACTATTTTTCCTGGCACTGGCTAACCGGTCTGTAGTTTCCCGGATCGCCCCTGGAGCCCTTTTTAAATATGGGGGTTACATTAGCTATCCTCCAGTCTTCAGGTACAATGGATGATTTTAATGACAGGTTACAAATTTTTACTAATAGGTCTGAAATTTCATTTTTTAGTTCCTTCAGAACTCTGGGGTGTATATCATCCGGTCCAGGTGATTTACTACTCTTAAGTTTGTCAATCAGGTCTACCACATCTTCTAGGTTCACCGTGATTTGGTTCAGTCCATCTGAATCATTACCCATGAAAACCTTCTCCGGTACTGGTACCTCCTCAACATCCTCTTCAGTAAACACAGAAGAAAAGAAATCATTTAATCTTTCCATGATAGCCTTATCTTCTCTAAGTGCCCCTTTATTCCCTCGATCATCTAACGGTCCAACTGACTCCCTCACAGGCTTTCTGCTTCGGATATATTTTAAAAAGTTTGTACTGTGAGTTTTTGCCTCTATGGCCAACTTCTTTTCAAATTCTCTCTTAGCCTGTCTTATCAATGTCTTACATTTAACTTGCCAAAGTTTATACATTATCCTATTTTCTTCTGTTGGATCCTTCTTCCAATTTTTGAATGAAGATCTTTTGGCTAAAAAAGCTTCTTTCACCTCCCCTTTTAACCATGCCGGTAATCGTTTTGCCTTATTTATTTATTTATTTAGAAATTTTTTATATACCGACAACCGTTTGCACATCGTATCGGTTTACAAGTAACTTAAAACTTTTCGGCAATGCCTTTACAGGGAACAATAACTATGTATACAAGAACTTACAACTAATACAGAAATGGAGTAACTATTTACAGGTTCGATGGTAATTTACAGCGGCAATTTACAATTTCCCAGGTACGGTGGCATATAAACCATAAACTGAGTAGAGAGCTGGAAAGACAATGGAATGGAAGTATGAAGGAAAACATTAGGGTGGAAAAATAAGTTTCAGTGAGGGGTGTTAACAGGAGGGGGAGAGTAGGGTGGAATAAGCAGCAAATCGCATTTAGTTTGCATTGTGGGGAAGTTTGCATTGTGGGGGAAGTAGCATTGTGAGGAAGTAGCAGCGGATTGTAGGAGGTTCTTCAAAGGAAAAGTACTATACACAGCTCAGGAAGTCATCCGGACGGGGGTTAATGAGTGAAGGGTATGCCTGTAGGAACAGCCAAGTTTTTAGTTGTTTTTTTTTAATTTCGGTGTAGAAGTTTTGGTGCTTAAGTCTGGGGGCATGGAGTTCCATAGGGTCGGACAGGCTAGGGAAAAGGCTCTGTTCATTGTGGAGGTAAGTTTAGTGGATTTGATGGAGGGGGTCCGGAGTGTTCCTTGGAGGGCAGGGCAAGTTGGTCTAGCAGAGGTACGAGGAAGCAGAGGAGGGTTGATCCAATGGGTATTTTCATTCCACCTTCTTTCCACCTATCTTAATGTGTGGAATACATCTGGATTGTGCTTCTAAGATGTTACTTTTTAGCAATGACCACGCCTCTTGCACACTTTTTACTTTTGTAGCTGCTCCTTTCAGTTTTTTTCTATTTTTCTCATTTTCTCAAAGTTTCCCTTTTGAAAGTTTAGCACGAAAGCCATGGATTTGCTTACTGTCCCCCTTCTAGTCATTAAATCAAATTTGATCATATTATGATCACTATTGCCAAGCGGCCCCACCACCGTTACTTCTCTCACCAAATCCTGTTCTCCACTGAGAATTAGATCTAAAATTGCTCCCTCTCTCGTCAGTTCCTGAACCAATTGCTCCATAAAGCTATCATTTATTCCATCTAGGAACTTTATCTCTCTAGCGTGTCCCGATGATACATTTACCCAGTCTATATTGGGGTAATTGAAGTCTGAGACCAGGCATGTCAGGCTGATATATTTACATCTTAACTTTCACAGCACAATATTTTGAAGACTCTGAGCTGCGTATTACTTCCCCCCTAACGGTACAAACCAGGTAAGGGCACTGCAGAATCTTAAAGCTTTCTAAATTAGTTCTTACAAGCAAAGGAAATTAGAAGAGGAAGGAACTGGATCTTTCCCACTTCGGGATTATTGAAGATCTCATTTTCAGAGTCCTATAAACAGAAGACAATCCCTTCAACATAAAAAAAAAAAAAAAAAATGAAACAAGCTCGACAGCTTTTTCTCCTGGAGAGAACTGAAGAATATTGCAGATACAGAAAAGCCTGGTGACACACTTAAGGTCTTTCTCCCTCCCCCTACCACATCATCCTTCCTTCTCGGAGACTAATAAATAACGAGAACAAGTCATATTCTTTCTTCAAGACTCCCGGGCCCAAGGAAAAGGTCTGCGACAGAAGGCAGGCAAAACTGCTTCTTCAGCTTATCAGTGTGGGCCACCTGCAGTATGGATAAGATTAGATAGTTTAAGCGTGAATCTGCTGATCATTTCATCTGTTTACACAGTCGGGCCAGTTTTTAAAATCTACACCGAGGGAACGGCACATCTGGACAGCAAGATAATTTCTATCCAGTTCTGGATCTGTGCACGGTATCTCTGTCAAAAGCACTTCCTTTCTCCCCAAACCGTCACAAAAGATTCCACTGCCACCATCGGTCAGGCCAGAAAATATTCTGCTGAAAAAGGCCCCTACTGACGTTAGTTTATAAAGGCATTTCCGAGGCACAGTCCATACTAACGCAATTTTACTCAGCCCAACGTTTAAGGAGTTGCCCCCCAATTCTTCAGGGTTCTCAATATGCAGAAATATGTAAAGCCATACAGAATGAAATGCTTACTTTTTTGGAGAGGGGGGGGGGTCCAGCGGTTTCCTCCTGCCCCCTTTGGTTTTCCAGCTCAGTCAGAACCAGCCTCTGTCAGGACAGAGCACCATGCGCCTCTGGTGGGGGGGGGGGGGGGGCAGCGGGGAGTGGGGATTTGTCCCCAATTTCTCTCCCCCTCCAAGCTTACTTAGCCCAGTCTGCCCACTAGGTGTAGCTGTTGCACGATGCCTGGGATTCCCCCTCTCCCTGCTGCCTGGGAGCTGTGAACCCTGCCTCCGCGGCACCCCCCGTGCCAAGCTCGGCCGGGGGGAAGAGAAGACCTGATCCAAGCATCAAAAAGCAGGTCCAGTGCAATCATAGCAGCGGAGATCACTGCCGCTGGGCTGGCCCGAAAAAAGCGAATGTAGTCGACGGAGCGAGAAAGATTCAGCAGCTGCTGCTGCTCTAGAGAAAAAGCCTCTTAGTGAGGTTAGGAAGGTCAAAGAAAAGGTGCTCGGGCTTACATATACAGTGAGATAAGGCTAATTTGGTCTGCTGAAGGAAAAATAGAAAGGAGAGATGGGAGAAGTACGGATGCTGCACTAAAATGAGAGGAAGTAAGCATGCCTGCTCCCTGACCTGAACTGCCTGGCCGTGCTGGAAACAGCAGAGGAACAACATTTTTCTGCTCTGATGCAATGCTACTTGCCCGAACAATGCTGTTTTGGTGCTTGTTGCATTCCAGAGGATAAGAAGCCACTTCGGTTCCCTCTCCCTGCTCTTAGTTTTCTTCCCTTTGGGAAATGAGACGTAAGGGCTAATTGCTAATCACATGCAAGCTTGTTGTCCGGGTCTCTTTCACCGGCCGTGCCATGACAGCCCATGCCCCCAGTTCTGCAAAAATCATCTGAACTACAACAAAATTAACCCCTTACACCTAAAAACAGGAATCATCATAGTAACATAGTAATGACGGCAGATTAAAAACCAAATGGTCCATCCAGTCTGTCCAGCAAGCTGCTTATGGCAGTAATTGCCTCATCGAGCAGGTTACCCCCATGCCTACTGTTAAGTGGCCCAGGGCAGTTTTTGAACCTTTCCTAAAAATCACAGAAAAACAGGACTGCAAAGCACATCCAGAAGTCATCAAATCCATCCCCACAGCCACATTATTCATTCTTCTGTGAAAGAGAATTCATATCCTCCAATAACCTGGACAAAACGTCAGCCTCTCTATTAGAAGACACGACGGCACTCAGAAACGCTGCATATGCCTACACAATCATATTATTGCATTTTATATTCTGAAAAGAATAAAACTGCACCACCCATCTACAGTCATTCCAAAAACAAGCAAGACTACGGCACAATTCCTGACTGCAGATTCACGTCTTGGAAATTGTTTTCCGCACTTTGAAACCAAATCATATTGTTACCACCTGAAACAGTCTGACAAATTATGTTTCTATGTTTAGAGAAAGGAGCCCTTCAGCAGCAAAACTTTAACCTCCTCAAATTAAAAAAACAGCTTTCTGAAGGCTCAGATTTCCACAGCAAACCGTGGGGGTGGGTGGGGGTGTGGGTGGGCGGAGAGTGGAGCAGAGGGACAGCGGGATTACTGAGCAAGGTCCACAGCTGATGGTGCTGGAAGATGTGATCTCTCCCCCAGGTCATAAAGGTATCGGGTTTTCTTCAAGACTTACACAGAAATAGCTGTGAAACGACAAGTCAACTCATCACATTCAATAGCGGCTGTAGTTTAGGAGTCAGGAAGGAAGACAAGAGGGGTCATAAAAGAGAATTCATGGGACTCCACTCACCTTGGAAGGGGTTCCTGACGTCTCACTCGTTCACCGGACAAGGTCTGTTCTAAACAGAGGGAAAAAAACCAAAAAGTTACAAAGCTGCTCTCTCTCACTCTGGGCTTAGACCAAAAGCATGCTGTATTTGTAAATATTTGGATAATAACAGACAGAAAACAGATCCAGGCTGGCTATTCAGCATTCTGAGAACAGAGGTAACCATTACATCAGTGAAGCTCCTAACCAGTGGAGAGAAAGAGGTCAGACCCCCCCAAGATTCAGGGGCCAGGAAGCAAGCAAAAAGATAAAAACCAGAAGAGACGGAAGTAGCAAAATAGCTGAAATGGAACAAGGGAACATGCAAAATAAAGGTAAATAATGCCAGAATATTAAAAACCAATGGCCACATCTTGCTCGAGTTCTAAGGTGATCTATCCGCGGTGCTCTATAGATGGGACTGAATTATTACTGCCCAGTTAGAGTGAATGTACGTTTTACCGACTGTGGAAAGGTGAAACAGAGTCCAGAAAACCACAATGACTACCCTCAAGGTGGTCTGAGATTTATGGGCGCAAACCCCGACAAGAACAGTACATAAACCATTCCTTTGAAGATAATAGCATCAGTCAGGAGCCACCTGCCTCTTGTCATTTTTACTTCATTTTCCTATTAAACTCCACACAACCTGCAGAAATGTACAGAAAAGCAAAAACATATTTTCTAACGTCAGAACTCTCTGGTTTCAATGACGGCATCAAATTCTGGTGAACAATGTGTTCTCTCGCAGGTGAGGGATTTCATCTTTCATGCATAGTTCTACCGGAACTTTTTTTTCACACCAGAAGGCTGAGGTAAGTGGATACTTCAGCAATTAAAAAGACATGGTTTCCCTCATCCAACATGACTCTGCAATCAGGAAAATCAGTTTCCCACAAAGCATTTGGCTTTCTCCAATTGAAATATTTTTCATGAATTTAAAAACAAGCTCAGCACGACCCCCAGTTTTATGCCTATTTGCATTTTGTTCCTGAAGAAAACGGTCCCGAGCGACAGAGGAGGGGAGATAGGTTGAAGGAAGCGCCAGAAAACGGAGAAGAGAAAGACCATGGAGAGGGGGGTCTAGACTCAAGACCTCCAGTTTTCCGTAACGGTTAAATATAGCAGTGTGGGTGCTATGTTAGTCTGTGCGGAGGTCCAGAAATACAGGTTGACAAAGAAGCTACTGAGGAAACCTTTTTGTTGTTGGACCACAGTAACTTAATACATTTATGACCAGCTTTTGTGAGTTATGCTTTCTTTATCAAGCCAATGCAGCTTGAAAAATCCTGTGCCAAGGCATAAAGAATTTTATGGCATGTCTGCAATGTGAAGTGCTCAGATTTTAAAACCAAGGACAGTGGCTGTAATAAACATTGCATAGTTTTTATTGTTAAAAACTATGGGCAGATTTTCAAAAGAGCGCATGTGCGGTTTCTGGCGCACACACATGGACGTGGCGATTTTAGAACATGCACGCATGTTATAAAATACAATACCCGCGTGCGCTGGATTTTTACTATCCGTGCACACGTGTTCAGGCAGGTGGCATCTCGTGTGCGCAATGGGGGGGTGTGTGTGTGAAAAAAATGCACAGCAACATGAGTAGGCCTTTCCCAGTCCGCTCCAATTAAGGAGCAGACTTGGAGAGAACTTCCCTATCCCCCCTAACTACCCTTCCTACCTTTTCCCCTGTCCTCTCCTCTCCTCCCCAACCCCTAAACCCACCATAACTCCTTTAAATATTTTTGTTTTACAAGTTACCTGCTCTAAGGTGCAGAAGAAGACAGTTGTGCACGCTGGCCGGCTGCCGGCATGCACCGTCCCGGCCCGCCACGTCTGCGCGTGCCAGGAGATACGTGCGTGGCTGGGCCATTTCTAAAATGCGCTTGGCGCAGGCAGGGCCCCGGCCACGTGATTATCTCCTGGTATTTGCGCTGTGCCGGGCGTTGAAAATTCTCCCGTATGCGAATATCAAAAAAACATCTGCATTTAGCTGAAAACAAATAGCAGGCTTTGCATAAAGACCTAAGGAGGAGGCAACCTGCAGTTTAAACTTTGTTTACATCTAGTCCTGGATTATATTTATTTAGTCATCTATTGTTTTAAAGGTCTTAACATTTTAGCAGCTTTCCTTGTCCCAGGAGGCCTGATTGAAATCTTTTAGTCATGATTCTGAGCTTTATTCTCCAGAAAGGCTCAAATTAGCCAATAAGATTGACTGCATTGGGCTTTTCTGCTGACTGAAAAGATACTTCAGGGAAAGGTTCACTTCCAGGCTTGCTAAGAAATGTCTCTTTAAATTGACAGAGCAGCCCACAGAAAAGCACAGCCTGGGCACCGGGGCCATGCATCTTGTCTCTGTGAACCAGTTAACCCCATGTTCCTCTCCTACGGATTAGGTTGTGCAGTATGGTTTACAAGATAATGTTGCATAAACTATCAATTTACATAATAATTACATATATTTCCCCTTATATACCAAGGGTCAAGTCCAGCTAGAAGCGTCAAAGGCACTGGTTTTGATGAAACTCCACTCTGTTTTCATGACACAGGCATTCATAAAACACACACACAGGTGTGCGGCGGCCAGGTGGCAGCATCAGCCTTGGAGGAAGCTGGAGTCTTAATGGGCAGCGATGGCAAGAAAAGAGGTAGGAGAGTGTGTGTAAAGGAGGGGCCCTGTGTGGTCTTGAAAGCTGGTGCGCTGCAGCAGGTACCACGGCCTCCAAAAACTACTAGAAACACGCGGGCCCCAAGAGAGGCAGCAACAGAGCAGAGCGCCACTTCTGGAAAGGAACTCAGGACCGAGATTGCGCACACAACTCTGGGGCAGAAGTACTGTACGGCCTTGCAGCTGTCTGTCTGAACCAGACCCGTGGATCGAAAAGAAAAGCTCAGGGCTTCGCTGCCACCACCACAACGCACACCATTCGATTCACAAGACCCAGAGCACAGTACCAAACAAAAGCATGCCGGGGAACGGGCCAACGCATTTGTTTTCAACTGTTTTTTTTATTCCTGAATGTTCCCAGCTTTGTTAGATGCTCCCTGCTTGGCCAGGAGGTCACTACTGACCCATCCTGCCAGAGCCTGGGCTGCACTACACCGTGTGCGGCATCGCCGTCCTGACAGTTTACAGAGCTTAAAACAAAAAGCTTCTGAATTTATGGTGGCTATTACCCCTCCCCACCCCCCCCAAATCTGGACTCAGCGAGCATGAAAAACAAATATTCTCTAAATAATACGTTTAAAAAATAAATATTAGATGAATACTTGGATTAGGGCTTTACCCTTTCACTGCCGTAAACAGGACTTCAGATTCTAGCTCCGGTGAAATGTTTACCAGTCTTAAACCTATTGCCAACCAGCTATCTGTCCTTGCAAAATAAAAAAATAAAAATCCTCCACCAGCTTAAGGGAAAGTTTAGATAATCCTGGTTTGTCTCTACAGGACAGAAATAGATGGAGTGGCGAGCAAACCCTCTGATAATAAAGGCACTGCAGATTAGGATAGGAGGATATGCTGTTAAGCAGATGATTCTGTGAAGACAGATATGGATTTTACATTTAATTACTCGCTTTTCCAAGCCTAAAGTCAAGGTAAGTAACAATCAGGTACACTAGGGCTTACAATCAGGCCGATACAGTAAAGTCCGCGGGAGAGCCCGGCGCGTGCGATTCAGTATTTAAATTAGGCCTGGCGGTAAAAATGGGCAAAAGGAGTGCAGGCTGTCAGCGGGTTTGACAGCCGACGCTCAATTTTGCCGGCGTCTGTTCTCGAGTCCGCTGACAGCCACGGGCTCGGAAACCAGACGCCGGCAAAATTGAGCATCCGGTTTTTGACCCAACAGCCGTGGGCTGAATTCAAAATTTTTTTTTTTTTTTACTTTTCGAAACTTTCGGGACCTCCGACTTAATATCGCCATGATATTAAGTTGGAGGGTGCACAGGAAAGCAGTTTTTACTGTATCGGCCTGAATGTTAGGGGATTATTTACAGGGAAAACACAACATTATTCTATCAATTGCAGTTCTTGGCACTACAGTTTACTGAATCCCATGGTATTCTTCCCAGCTTTCGTGCCCCCAGCAGTGATCATTTGATAATGCCCCTTAGCCTGAGGCTACAATCTTTTAAAGAGCCCTATCAACCTAAACGTGAACCCCCCCCCCCCCTCTCCTTCTGATCTCAATAAAATCTCTGGGGGTCTCAAGAAACCCCTATCCCATCTTTTCTTCCACTGCCCTATGGGTAGCCCCAGTAGCCAAAAGATAAAAAATAAATACTGTAAATGTCTTATTTATTTATTTAAAATCTTTTCTATACCGTCGTTAAGTTATATACCAGCACAACGGTTTACACATAGGCACTTATAGTAATGTTAAAATTGTACTGGGTAATACTTTCTATCAAAGTGCCAATAAGGTTCCGGTGACATAGTTTCAAAAATAAAGATTATTTGATGAATATCATAAATCTTGTCCATTTATACGTGTAATAGATTTACTTTACATGTATAATACTTCTGTACTGTATATTTTATCTAAAGTTAGCGATGAGATAATAAAATAACAAAATATGCACATATTTAACTACGTGCTATGAGCTGATGTTCTGCTGCCTGCTTTATTTATTTTTCCTATTCTCCGTTCTCTTTGTAAAACCCTCCCGTATCTCACCCCCACTTAGCAAAAAAAAAAAAAAGTCTACCTCACCTTTCCTGACCTCTTGTACTCCGCCCCTCCCCCCCGGCCAGTACCTGTGGATCCATGGTGGTCTGCTGTAGGCCAGAGTGCATCCTATCACTCTGGCTTGCATCCACCATATGTAAAATGGCTCCAGTCAGCTACATGGAGTTGCATTTGTCCCTAACAGTAGATGCGAGCCTGAAGCAGTAGGACATGCTCCACCACACCACCATGAAACCACAGGTAAGGGCCCAAACGGGTAACATGTCTTGCTAAAAAGGAATGGGATGTGGGAGGGAGGGGGAGAAGCTAGGGATGGGACATGTGCAGAATTTTTAAACTGCTATTTTGACTACTAGGGTTGCCTGAAGGGGTGGTTGGGGGGGTGGGACAGAGGACCTCTTGAGACCCCAAGGGATTTTACTGAGAATGGGTAAGGGGGTCACTGTTTGGATTGATCAGGTCTTTTAAGCATCGGTCAATCTGATGCTCCCAAGGAAAGTTAGCTACAGCTTTGGAGTCGTAACCAACTTGTCTAAAAGTAACACAATTTATGAATTTTCAGGCAAAGCTGCGTTACTTTATTTACATGAGATCAATTAATAACGAGCATGCATGCAAACCAACTCATTGCCATACTGCTTTGCTTGGGGGAGGGAACAATGGGTGGCATTTGAAATACAGTGTGCTATCGCTGCATTAATGCGTTTACCATATGGCAAACTCCTAATACAGCTTAATAAATGAGGCCCCTAAGTTTGTATCCGAGACCATAGAGGGTTAAATGACTTGCCTAAGATCACAAAAAGCATGCGTGGGAGAAGGTTGGCTTTCCGGGTTTTCAATCTGCTGCTGTAACCACTGGGCTGCTCCTGCTGTGCACTACCATAACATAGATCGAAGATCTAAACCGCTACGGCTGTTACTGCTACTTATTTCCACAACAGTACAAGGTGTACACAGCTCTGTACAGATACATGAGAGAAAGGCCGTTCTTCAAGGAATTTACAATCTTGACAAGATAAGACACACAGACAAAACAAATAAGAGGCTTTGTTTATAGAAAAAAAATGGTTAAAATCAACAAGGCCATGACTGGGGTAGGGGGTGGGGGTAAGATTTAAAAGCAGCCTCACAAAGGCAGGACTTGCACATGGGCAGCAAGGGGACATGGTGCAAACTCTCAGGAAGGTTGTATCAGGTGTACGGTGCGGCAAGATGGAAGGTGCAAAGTCACTAATTTGGAGGAGAAGGGCAAAGTTAAGAGCAATTTGCTCAGTCAACTGAGTTTGAGAGGAGAAGCATGGGGAAGATAAGAGGGGGAATGAGTAGCTGCAGCGTCTGCCTCTCAGGTTGGCCAGGGATGGGGAAGCTGGAAAGGCAGCGCTTAGAACCCCTTAAAAGAAAGGTGACCCAGTCATTGCTTAAGCCCAATATAAGAAACAGGCAGAATGGACACTGGACAGAGCTCTAGTTTGTGAACCATGCTTGAGGACTGACACTGAAATGTCTAGGCTAAGACAGGTGAAGGGGTTCTAAAGGGAGAAGAAAGCATGTAGCTGGTGCCCTAGTCCCCAAAAGCTCAGAAGGGGTCAAAAATAATCTAACAGTGCACCGGCAGAGCGGTGTGAGGATCTGCGCTGCAGGACAGGATTGCTTTACAGTACCGCCGAAGAAGGGGGTGTTGCACAGTAGATCTAAAGTACATCAACAAACTCTAAAGAGCCAGACTTGAAAAGCAGGGTCTCAGCAACTCTGTATTAAACATTTCGTAGGACATGTGCCCATAATACGCCTCGCTCCAGCTGATGCTGTTAGTTCATGCATCACTAAATTACACTTCATTTAACAAATAACTATTATTCTCTGCATGCCTGTTCTCTGCTCTGAGGAGACATCGTTCCAGGAGCAAAGCATTAAAGAAATGGAAAGGATATTAAACTCGCAAAACCTGAGCCAAAGGTAACAAAATGTCCAGACTTGAAAGGGGGTCACCATCTCAGCGGCAGAGCGTGGAAAGTTGTGAGCAGCAGCAGATGTAGGGAAATGAAATCCCTGCAGCCAATTAACCTTTCAGAACAGCCCCGCTTTCATCGGTCAGCAGCAAGCGCTGGCCAGCATCCTGAACCTGAATGACGGGAAGCCCATTAAAGGCAGAAATCAACCGCAAAAAGAAAGAGAGAAAGAAAACCTCTCTCATTAATCAAAACCAGACCACACAAATTGCTCACATTAAGAAGTGAGCTTAAGATCTCTCTGATTTCCAACTTGCTCTAGGCATCACTTGAAGAATGGAGATCTGGTCAAAGTCAAACCCCTTTTGAGGGAAAAATCCAGGAGGAGGAAGGCAGGATGATGGGATCATCTATAAGGAGGAAAGAAGGTGATAGAGTAAGCCTGTAAAGAGGGCCAGCAAGTCTGTAGGAGAGAGACTGAGCCTGTGAGAGTAAGACAGTGAGCCAGGTCAGTGGAGTGTAAGAGAGAGAGGGCCTGTGAAAGCAAGTCTGCACGAGCGGCAAGGCCAATGGACAGAACCTGTATTTCTGCAAGCAAGAAACAGTACGACAGGAGTCAGTCTGGGTAAGATAACAAGGAACACTGGGCAAGAGGACAGAGAAGGCCCATCTGCCACAAGAGGCATGGGCTATGTAACATGAGCTGTCATCTAGGAGCACAAGTGAAGCTGGGGGAAAGGGGGTATGCAATAGGGAGAATAACATCCAGTGAGACAAGTAGGGACCCATCCCAGAGAGAGCAGCAAGGGGTCCCCAGGGACATAGAAACAGGAAAGGCAGGAAAGAGGTGTGTGGCACTAATCCGGCACTGAGCATTCCACCACACCCAACAGGAAGGAGATTGGTAGGGTGGGTATATGGCCATTTTCATCCACTGAATAAAAATCAATATGTGCAAATGGAATAGGATGGTATTGGCTTATGAGGGAAAGGTACGATGGAGAGGGTACAGCATATCCAGGGTGTGTGTGCAAGAGGGCAGCTAAATAGGAGGCTAGGTGTATGAGTGAGAATGCATGTTTGTATGTAGCCTCAGTATACCAGCAGGATAAGCAAACCCCAGGCAGTGGTATAAAAATGCCATCCTTATATTGAGTATGGTCCTGTACTACTTCCGTAACAACTCATTTATTTATTTGGTTTTTATTCCACTTTTCTGTATTACATTCATGTACTGTAGATATTTATATATTTATAGTCTGATTAGATATAATACAGCATACCTCAAAGAGAAAGAATTTCCCTTCTCCAGCAGCACCATTTCTCTAGGGCCACATACTAAAGCTTGGAATCAGAGCAGAGGGCTCCTGTATTGAGCATGATCCCTAGCTATCTCTCATTATTTGGGAAGAAGCTATATGGTTCTGTGTTGAGAACGGTGAAACAAACTTGCCTGTTAATTGCTTTTCCTTTAGTCTTTACAGATCAGTCCCGACAAGTGGGTTATGTCCTCCTGCCAGCAGATGTAGACAGAGAAAATAAAAGCTCAAAGATGACTTCACTCCCCCTATAAGAGCTGCCTTCAGTATCCTATATCAAAACTAAGACAACTGAAGGTCATTGTTTCTTTTGGTTTCAAAAATCACCACCACCATCAAAACCTGATGCAGCCTAGAAGCTTCACTCAGTGGTCATTAACCCAGAAATTAGATCTTCTCTACACCAAGATCATGATTAGGCCAAATACGTTTAGATTGGGCCACAACATACTCATTGCTATTTTTCTGAACCTGTCAGACTGTCAGCCCTTGTTCATGGCTTTGCTGGGTGGAACCTGGATTGGCCTGGCAGGACTAAAGGAAAGGAAATTAACAGGTAAATTTAGATTTCACTTCCTTATTGATAATGCCAGACTAATCCAGACAAGTGGGATGTACCAAAACTCACCTAGACTGAGTAGGAGGAAGCCAGCAGTCTTGCATCCAAGGTGAAGCCTCTCCCAGCCTGTACCCTCATGCTGCATGTGCATACAGCAGGGAGGCAGTGCAGACAGATGCACTGCCCTGCTATTATCCTCTGGAAAGACCATTTCTGATTCTGCCTATGAGGAATCAGTTTGCCGGACTTTAGGGACCTGCAAACGTTTGCTGGAGCATAGAAACATAGAAACATAGAAATGACGGCAGAAGAAGACCAGTCGGTCCATCCAGTCTGCCCAGCAAGCTTCACACTTATTTTTTCTCATACTTATCTGTTTCTCTTGGCTCTTAGTAACCTTATGTTCTAATTCCCTTTCACCCCCACTATTAATGTAGAGAGCCGTGATGGAGCTGCTTCCAAGTGAAATATTAAGTTTGATTAGTTGGGTAAGCGGCAGCATAGCTCTCTGCCATGAAGCAGAGGGCAATGCTGGATATGTGTGAAGTATTAGTTTTTCTTCTCCCCTGTCGTTGAAGCAGGGAGCTATGCTGGATATGCATTGAAAGTGAAGTATGCCTTGAAAGTCACATTAACTATCATCAAATATTGAAAAGCCTAATAATTGGTAATACCAATAGCCCATGAACCCATCCCTGTTTTTTTCTTTCTTTTCTTTTTTAATTGGGAGATGGCTGCCCTTCATCCTTCCGCTCCGTGAAGGTGGACACCTACCACTGGCCACTGGCATCCCGCTCCGTGAATGCGGGATGCCAGTGGCCAGGTCAAAACACCCATCTCCTTGCTTCCTCCGGAAGTCAATGCCTTAGAACCATTGTGCTTTAATAGACCTATCCAAGAAGAAACTGTTCACCTACAAACATTTCAAAGGAGACCTACAATGGATTTGAGAATAGCCATCCCTGTCCTGGCCTACATCATTGACTTCCTCACTGTTACAAGTGAGAAAATCCCAATTCCAACAGAAGTGAAACACTACCTTCCAAAGAGGGAGGATAGTGGGCCCAGAGATAATTACCAAAGGCTATCAAGAAGAATAACTTCAACAGCACAACAACGAGATGCTATCTGACAAGGCTTGAGGAGAAGGGAGGCCAGAGCCCCTTGAAACTAAGCTCAGGTTCCAAGCCAATGAGCCCTCCCCGTAGCGGAAGTCTTGCTTTCTTGACTCCATGGATGAAAGTATCTCATCTGAGAAAGAGGCAAAAGAGGTCTCATGACTGTGACCCTTGCAGCAAACCCAAGCTGGTCTCTGCCCTATGTGAACTTTGCGGGTTCTCTTTCATCCTAATCCACTCTGGCAGAAGAACAAGACTGAATAGATCCCTCAGTGGGAAATATTATCTCTTCCATAAACTGACCTTGCAAAGGTTACAAACTGTAAGTCAAGTCGACTATGTGTTCCCCTTTTGTGCCATCAAGGACTGTAAACCCCAACACTAGATATTCTTAACTATGTAGCCTGGCTCTTTCAACAGTCAAGATTGTAAAAGAGTAGAAGGGATCATCCAGGGAATAATTCTCACATCAGGGGAAAGTTGAAGGAGCACCCCTGTTTGTACTTTCAGACCTCGGACCAGAGAACATCCAAGACTCTTGGCAGAACACATGTGGTCATGGTTCTACCAGGATATCCAAAACCCCAGGTTCCTGCTTTCCTTTTTCAACCAAAGAACTTGTTTGTCTTGGAGCTTCACCAAGCTGATCTGAATCTACTCCTGGCCCTTGCCCTACACCTGGACCTGTTGTTCTCCTCGTAGAGAGATTCAACATCTCCTCTCTCAGCACACTGTTACCTGTGGGGAAAGTCACCATGGCCTCCTCCAAGGAATACTTGACCCAACACAGGAATACTTGTCACAAAGCCATTGCAGATGGCTTGGGAGAGAGACTATAGAAAAAAGAAAGATTGTTTAAGTAGAGACTCAAACGTTCTATCTTGGGGGTCCTTGAATGCTGTGGTCCTTAAGAACATAAGAATTGCCATACTGAGTCAGATCAAAGGTCCTTTAAGTCCAGTATCCTGTTTCAAACAGTGGCCAACCCAGATCACAAGTACCTGGAAGGATCCCACACAATAGATACAGTACATACTGCCAAGGCTCAGGGATAAGTAGTGACTTCCTCCAGGTTTACCTAGTTCATGAAAGTTAATGGACTTCTCCTCCAAGAACTTATTCAAGCCTTTTTTTAAACCCAGCTACGCTAACTGCCCTTACCACATTTTCCAGCAATGAACTGTGCATTGAGTTAAAAATAATTTTCACCAATTTGTATTAAATGTGCTTTGGGAATGGCCCATGGCTTGGGAATTTGCCAGAAGACAGAGTGACTGGTCTCGGGCTCTCTCTTCACATAACTTTTGTTTTTTACACAAAGAAAACAAGAAAAAATAGGCCTGCTTACCTCAGAAGTCTGGTAAAGAAAACTCAAAGCAAATGTTATATTAATGTAGTCTTAGCATATTACTACTACGTAACATTTCTATAGCACTACTTGACATATGCAATGCTATACTACTTAACATTTAATTGTGAAGGGTGATGTGGGTATAAGCCCTTTATGCTGCGGCAAAGCTAACGCAGCCTTGTAGGCAAACCTACGATGCCTACACCTGCAGCTGGCGAATGCACCCTGTAGTGAGACAGACTGGAACTTCACCTATATCAGCCGCCTCCCCTGCAGGTTGATCCCTTGGGTTCTGGTAGGTCTTAGGCGGGCCTCTAGGGCGATGGCTAGAGCAAGAGTCCAATGGCATGCCAGGGTCAGGGCAGGCAGCAAACTAACTGCTAAGGTCAGGACAGATGGCTAAGAAGAATGGTCCGGTCCAGGCAAGAGGTCAAGATCCCGAGAGTTAGGCCACAGGTGGACGAAGACACGTAGATGAGCAGGATGAGGCAAGGCTGGACAAGGAAGGCTGGACACAGGAACCAGGAACTTGAAGCAACACACACTGCAAAGGCAGGAAACCCTTTGCTGAGGTGTCTTATGCTCCTCAGGAGGAGCTTTAAGTAGCCAGGGCCTGGCGATGTCATCAGAGGGCGCTGCAGCTAAGTTCCTGCCACAGGCCCTTTAAGAATGGGACTGTCGGGTGCATGCACGCCTAGAGGAAGTCAGGAGGAGAAACGGCTGGCGGCATCCCTTGCCGTGCGGAGTGATGTTCGAAGTCCAAGGTGGTATCCTGAGAGGGTGAGGCCTGACTGCTGGCAGCGTCCCAGCCATGGAGCTCTGTTGCTGGCATCAAGGGTGAGTGGAGCTGTCCTGTGAGTTGCTAAATGTAAACATTAGTATAGATTACTTTTCCCCATATGCATCACTTTGCACTTGTCCACATTAAACATCATCTGCCATTTGGATGCCCAGTCTCCCAGTGTCCTCCTGCAAATTCTTACAATCTGCTTGTGATTTAACAATTCGGAATAATTTTGTGTCGTCTGCAAATTTGATTACTTCACTTGTACACTTTTCCAGATCATTTATAAACATATTAAAAAGCACTGGTCCCAGTACAGATCCCTGAAGCACTACACTCTATTCCTTTCTCCACTGAGAAAACTGACCACTTAGTCCTACCTCTCTGCTTACTATCTTTTAACCAGTTTGCAATATACAATAGAACATTGCCTCCTATTCCATTACTCTATTTTTCTCAGGAGTGTCTCATGGGGGGACTCTGTCAAATGCCTTATGTAAATCCAAATATACTATGGCCACTGGCTCACTATTATCCATGTTTATTAACCCCTTTAAAAAATGTAACAGATAGGTGGCGCAAGACTTCCCTTGTGTAAATCCATGCTAGCTGTATTCCATTAAAACAAGTCTTTCTATATGTTCTGTGATTTTTGTTCTTTGCAATAGTTTCGATGATTTTTCCTGACACTGAATTCAGGCTCACTGGTCCATAGTTTCTCAGATCACCCATGGAGATCTTTTAACAGATTGGCATCACATTGGTCATCCTCCAATCTTTAGGTATAATAGACTATTTAATTGATAGGTTACAAATTACTAGTAATAGATCTTCAATTTCATTTTTGAGTTCTTTTAACTCTGGGGTATAAACCATCTGGGTCCAGGCAATCTACTACTCTTTAGTTTGCTAATCTGCCCTATTACATCACTCAGGTTCACTGTGATGTGTTTCAGTTCTTCTGAATCACTACCATTAAACAACTTTCCGAAACAGGTATCTTTCCAACATCCTCTTCAGTAAACATTGAAGCACAGAATTAATTTAGTCTTTGTGCTGTGGCCTTGCCTTCCCTAAGTGCCCCATTAACCCTGGATCATCTAATGGTCCAACTGACTCCCTCACAGGCTTCCTGCTTCAGATATATTTTAAAAAGCTTTTATTATGAGTTTTTGCCTCTATGGTCAGTTTCTTTTCAAGTTCTCTTTTTGCCTGCCTTATCAAGTTAGTTTACATCCTAACTTGCCAATGCTTATGATTTTTCTTATTTTATTCAGTTGTATCCTGTTTCCAAGGTTTGAAAGAAGCTCTTTTGACTAAAATAGCCTCTTTCAGCTCATGCTAGCAGTTGTTTGGCCTTCTTTCTACTTCCCTATACCTCCCTATACCAATGGGGTGAGAAGGGCTCCCTCTGCCGAGGTTCCTGAGACTGCTACTACCAGACTGCCTCACTACTGCCCCCTTTGGTGGTACTCTTCAAGTTGTATAATAAAGAACTAACTGTGTTTGTGCGTCCTGAGTCTAGCCCAGTACTGTGGCTCTTCACAGGGCTCCTCCCTGTGAGCGTGGTCATCTGCCAC
Organism: Rhinatrema bivittatum; assembly: GCF_901001135.1. NCBI lineage: Eukaryota > Metazoa > Chordata > Amphibia > Gymnophiona > Rhinatrematidae > Rhinatrema > Rhinatrema bivittatum. The sequence continues at coordinate 117,442,566 of NC_042621.1, forward strand.
AGTACCCAAGGATCCACCCAAACACCGCTTAACCATAAAAACAACAGTGGCATACATTTGTTCATAAAGGACCCCCCCCCCCACGCATATTAGAAAACGAAGGCCCCCAATCCCAGGTGCTGTCTTTTGATTTTCCCCTTACTCAGTCTTCCAAACCATCTCCTCCTCTACCACTGCTCTATTTTCTCTGCCATCTTTCCTACCTTTCCATCTTTCTCTTTGTGCCCTCCTCAGTCACTCTTCTCCTTTCCATGTAACTTATACTCCCCCCCCTCCCGAAAAATTGTTACCTGGAAATACGAAGTATAGAAAAAGCTCAGCAGAGTAAGCATGTGTCGCATGTCAGTAATTACACACAATTTGAATAATTTAAATAAACAATGTACATACAGCATACAAACATTCAAAAGACAAAATCCAATAAACAATGTTTTTAAAATAACTTTCCCTGCATTTCCTCATTCTGCTTTTCCCTATTTCTTCTCTTGCCTTCTGATTCCTTTTCTTTGTTTTTCTTTCCATTTCACCTTACATATATCACCATCATTCTCCTTTCATGTTTATTGCTTTCTCTTTCAGGTTACTTCTCTATGACCACCTTTCACCTCTTTTCTCCAGCCTTCCCCACTTCTCATGTCTCTAACTCTTGTATAGTCTTCTCTCCATTTCCCCAGAAATCTCCTTTTCCTCCATTTCTCCCTTCCCAACTGCTTCTTCCATCTTTCAACCACATTACCCTGTCTAACCCTTTTTTTCCCTCGCATCCCTTTCCAGCTCACTCTGCTTACCTTAGTCAGTCCCTTCCTATTAACCTCCTATTCCGCTGCTCTTTATCCCTCCAGTCTCCCCTGTTCTCACTTACATACCCATCCCCAAGTCTTCAGGGGCTGGGAACAGTTTTCCTTCTGCAAGAGGCATGTCAGTCACTTCCCTCCTCTACTTCTCTCTCTCTCTTCACCCCAGTTTCCCTTTCTCCTCCATCTGCTTCCCCCATTGGTAATTGCTTGCTCTGTATCCTCTGCCCTGATTGTACCTGTGATGGCTGAGGTAGAGATGAAGCATGTGTTGGGAGTGGAGAGAACTGGCAGCAGCCTCAGGGACCTGAAGCCAGAGTTCACTCGCCCTGTGTCTCTGTGGTGCTGCTCTCTGAACAACAAAAAGAGCCACAGACACAAGGATCTAGCTCCATCTCTGGCTGAGAGGCTGCTTTCTCTTCCGTGCCCAGATTGATTGAGATTAACACCCCCCCAAGGGTCAAGTTATCAAGCAGGAAATTCCAATCATTGTGACCTGGCACTCAGGACTTCAAGCAGCCCTACACTAACATCTATGCAATTTATTTTTTTTTTACAATTTTTTAAAAATAAGTTTAGTCCTCCCTTTTGGCCAGGATCCAAATGGTTACATGCCCCCAGTGGCTACCAGGTGGCAGAATATTAGCTTCCTACATTGTATAGTCTCAGTCAAAGGGCTAAAAAGGGATTATCCTCAGCATATGGCTCAGACCTTACATTGGATCTTAGCCAAAACGAGAAAGAACTTGGGTTACAGGTTCCAAACACAAAAATCTCTCTCTGTAAAGAGTATACCTGAATTATGCTGATGTTCTTATGAACACAACTTGCTTGTTAATCCACTCCATTGATGTTATAAATCAATTACACCTTCCAAATTACTTACCACTGCATAGCATGCAGTGATTGGTGCTAAAACTCAAAGGGCATCTTTGACAGTTTCGGGAGAAACTGTACTTAAAAAAATGATGATTAAGATGAGTCACTGTAAACAGATAATGCTAATGAAACAAGGCCTTCAGTGCAGTACAGGAGCTCTGATTGCTAAAACAGTTCCTTAATTTTTGCATTTCAAGCATCATTTCTCCTGAGGAAGTTAGTTACATTGACATTTAAGTGCCAAGAAGATACTGTCCTCTGAAAAGCAAATTGTGTGACTTTTGAGCTCTTCTGCAGGACTCTAAAACTGATGAGTATCACTATATGTTGGAAGAGCAATACACTACATTTCTAGCAAAACTGCTGTGGCTGAAGATCTTTGCCAAGCTATACTTTAAGAACATTCTGTTGGCTGACCACCAGTATTTAAAGAAATGTTCACTACTGTGTAGGTTCAAACAGTTGAATCAGCCTTTCAGCAGATAAAATCAGAATCAATTATTAAGCAATTATAATTGCCTATTAATTAGAAATGAGGACGAATCAGATGTCCTCTCACCACACACACTTCTGTTACGTGCCCATCTTCCCCTGCCTTATAGTACTCCTGATATTTTGCAGGTGGGGTTGTTGAGTATGGACACACAGTTATGCGACGGCTTTGTATTGCAAACCAGTGTATATAGAGTACTGCATTTAATCACCTGCAAACTCATTTCACTTCGCGCATAAGCTGAGACTGGAACCCATGTCAACAGAGATGGAAGTCACGCCTCACTAACTAGACAATTTTATAGGGCTAGTAATACAACTCTGAGCAGGAGCAGGGTAAAGATTCTTGTGCAAAGCAGTCATAATATTTCTGGTTTTTGGCACACTTCTCTGACAGGATTTGTCTGCTTTCTGCACTACTAAACTCCAACGAGGGGCCAGAGAATGAGAACCAAGTTCTAACAAACTGCTGACTGGAAACCTGGAAATGTATGTGTCTAGACAGCTGGCCGTGAGCAGGACATATGGGCCATAGAGCTTAGATGACTAACCATATAGTCCCAGCAGCCCACAGAGGCCCCTTCTGGTGGGCAAGAACTTCTTATTGAGATCTCATAGTACCATTAATGAATTTAACAATCAGTCCAAAGAAGCTATTTAAGATTCTAGCCCAGACTACACAATCTACATTTATATAAATTAGTGATGCTTTTAAAGGTGAGAAGTCTTCCTTACAGTAAATTTAGATAACCTGTTCTATACACTTGAAAAAAATGTTGATTTGGAAAACAGAACAGTAGCAACAAAATTCTGTTGACTAGCTCAAGATATAATTTATTTTGACCAAATAAAATTGAATGCACAGTCAAATTATGATGTTGCTTGCTATACAATAACCAAATGGTTCCCAATCTAGTCTTCAAGATAAACCTAACAGATCTGATCATCATGATATCCACAATGAATATGTGTAGTTTATTCCTAATGAACCCTCTTCCTTATTACTACTTCCTATTTCTTATCTATTTGCTTGCAATCTATATCACATATCTGTATGTATCCATTACTTATGTACTCAATGCCTTGTTACTTGATGTAATCCACCTTGGCTGTGTGTAGAGGTGTCTCAGTACTGCGATTGCTGGAGGTACTACAGTTCAGGAATGAGGTGCATTGAAGGGGCTGTGTGTGGAGGTCTCTCAGTACTGGGATAGCAGAAGGTATCATAGGGCAGGAATCAGGTGTGTTGACATAGATGTATATGGATGTCTCAATACTGGGATAATAGGAAGCACCACATATCAGCAGTAAGGTACATTGGCAGAACTGTTGAAGGCGGTCACTACTGTAACTAGCAGAGATGCTGCAGGACAGGACTACAAATGGTAGCATGAAAGTTTGCTCAGCTTCTGTAGCACACATCATTCCCAACAGTCAAATCAATCTTATTTTTTCTGTTTAAAGAGCAATTTCAAAGACAAAAAAATAAACCATTTAAATAGCAATTTTATTGTAACAGACATCCATATCTTTTAAAATAAGACAGGTCTTAAAGCAAACAAACAATGAAAAGAGGAATACAAAAAGCAGTTAATTTATTTTTATTTATTTATTTACACCATTTATAGCTCACAGAATCCACAGTTCTTGGTGGGTAACAAAATACACTCAATCAATTTACAATCATGACAAACATATCACATAATTGATTCTCCCAATCTCCGCTAAAGTGAGACCAAACAATATATATGTGTGTATCCCAATACACACATATATATTGGGACTTATAAGACTTATCTCGGGGAGATAAGTCTTATATTTTCAATATTTCAATTATTATGGCGTCTATCATGGATATTGAGCAGGTCCTTCAGCTGGGTGCATCCATGGTTTGGATGTTTGCTGCTGGATCGTTGCTGTTCAGACCGTGTGCTCCAGTCTCTCCGGGATGGGACGTCACCAGAGCTAAACAAGCAGCACCCTAACTCTGTACAACTGAGCACACTGGCAGCAGGGAAGGCCTCCTACCCAGAGAGCCCAGGGCACACTTTCTCACAGCCAAAAACCCAATTACCCAGAAGCCACCTTCCCAGCCTCAGCTCCTCCCCGCACTGACTGCAGTGCCTGGGAGGCCCCAAAGAAACTTCCCCTCTCCCACACCACCACTCCTGGAGGCAAAACAACAAAACTGGCGCCAGACACAGAAAGAACCAATCAGCGCCGGCCAGGTAAATACATGGTCTTTCCTGCTATTCTTATTCCAAACGCTAGAGTTTAACTAAAAAGCTCCCACTCATAAGAACATGCCATTCTGGGTCAGACCAAGGGTCCATCAAGCCCAGCATCCTGTTTCCAACAGTGGCCAATCCAGGCCATAAGAACCTGGCAAGTACCCAAAAACTAAGTCTATTCCATGTTACCGTTGCTAGTAATAGCAGTGGCTATTCTCTAAGTCAACCATTTGTCCCTCTTCTTGATTCTACATCGCAGTTGTGATGACATCATTGGGTATTACATAGAAATAACACACACACCACACACTGCAGCAAAACAGCTGGGAAAAGACGAGAACTCTCTGATATTTTGCCAAAGGAGCATAAGGATTCATGAAAGGCTTGTGAAAGAGAAAACTATATATTCAGGTGTAATTATATGCTTCTCTGGGATAAAGTCTGCATTTATTTAACCAATGACCAATAAGCACTTTGTTCCCATACGGCTGTCTGAAGCAACTCAAGTTTAGATGATGTTCAGCTACAGTAAGAAACCAGAAGTAATGCTGCGGGCAGGGTACTGGTCATTGCTACCTTAGTCAAAGAAAATACACTGTCTGGGCCAATTCAACTGCTGTCCCCTTCTTTACAAGTACTGCAAGGGCAATGTACGAAACTACTAATTTTTTTCACAGAGCTTCGTTGGGGTTTTCACATTTTAGTGTCCAAAGGCACAGTTTACAAAACAGTCTGCAGATTTTGGGTGTTGTAGTAAAATTTCACATATAGTCCTTGACACACAAATTTGCATTTAAATTCAAAGCAGCTCATTAAGTCTGAATTTTGTAAAAAAAAAAACCCAGCACCTGAAAAAAACTTGTACACCTCAATGAGGTGTAGATATCCTTTTTGCTCATCCCCATAGCAAACTTTAACACGAACAAGGCACTATCCTGCAGGAACTCCCATGGGTTAGTGTATCAGCCTCATTGATTGTCAACTTGTAGACATTAACTGATGAACTTTAAAAGCCCTGCGTGCGCCAAAAGCGGGAGACATGCGCACGCCATGCTGATTTTAAAAGCCGCCTGAGTATGTGCGTATCTCCCGCTGCAGACACAAATAAAAAGTTTCAAAGAAAGGGGCGGAGCATGGGCGTTCCTGGATTTCACAATGAAACCAGCGCGTTGAGTACTTTCGTGCACAAGTACGTGCTGGGGTCCCCTGCCGCGTAAATTAACTTCTGCTAAGGATGCTGGGTAAATAATAAAATTTAAAAAAATCGAGGCAGGTCAGCGAGGCTAACAGGGGACAAGGGAGGCTATTAAATTAAGGGGGTTTAGAAGCCCTCTCTCTTGCCTGGGAAAACTGGAACAAACTGGTGAAACTGGCAGTGGCGTGGACACGCACCCCTTTTAAAATCCCCCCGCTTACAGGGTGGAAGTGGGATTTGCATAAATGTGCACGCACCCGCTTAAAATTGTGTGCACATAAGCACGCGCTCAGCCGTTTTTTTTTTTTTTGTTTGTTTGTTTTTAAATAACATGCATGCACATATGTGCTTGTGTATAAAACAGCTGCGTCCCTGGGGGTGACCCGCTAGACGCGCCCGCGCACCTGTGTAAAACTAACCATCTTAAGTGTAAAATCATATTAAACAAAAAACAGAGACAGAGATCAGCAAGAAAGCCCAAAATGTGCCTCTCATGACCCCTCATTTTGTAAAGCTATTTATAGAGGGATTGTGGGAGAACATAGGGGGAAAAAAAAAAAAGAGAGAGTATGCGTAGGAAGGCTGGCAATAATGTACAGAGACAAGGTAAATGGAATAAAGCAAAAAAAAAAAAAAGAAAAAGAATGAATTAGATTGCGTGTGAATGCAGATTAAAGGAAGAAAATCTTGCTTGGTCCTTCATCAGAATCTGAGTGCATCATGTGTGACAGGAATTTTCTCTTGGGTAAAAAGCGTCTGGTATGGTTGTGCTGAGAATCTGTAACCATCCCAGGCCTAGACACCATCTGACAGAGACTCATTTGAGTTCAGCACCCAAACAGCTCTAGTGAGCAGTCCTGGGACAGGGATAGTGTAACTTGCTTACAGGAATGTGTCAAGATGACAAATGCATCTTTCTAATGGTTTGCTCTGGGGGGGGGAGAAGTGGAGGGAAGGTAGAATGATAATTCAGGTTATATTTCCCAGTGTGACCTATTTACTTTACTCGCTACAGTTCAACTAATGGGACTAACAGTTATCCCAGACAATCTTCTCAAGACATGGACCACAAACAATACTCTCCATTTTTTTTTCCACATTATCGGATGCAAAAATAGCAATGTCTCAGACAAGAAGACTCTGTGAGAATCATTGTCCTCTGGACTCCTCAGTTTTACTAAAGGTTCTTGCCATCAGAGAGTAAAGGGTATTAAAAGTGACTCAGGGAGGAGGGAACTCAAGAGAAGCAGCGCAGGGGCTGTGCTGGGCCCGGGTTCCAGTGAGGGAGAAGGCAGCAGCTGTTCCCTCTTGCTCCAGGGGCGCGCGCGCCTTTCTCCTGACTGTTAGATGGTTGGAGCCGATTCAGGAGCACTTCTGTCCACCAGACATTGGGATTGGGAGCTCATCCAAGAAGCAGTCTTTGACATGAGAAGAATTTTCTGAATTGGGAGAAGAAGATTCCTTAACTGAGGGTATCTTGGGAAGAAGAATTGTTTAGGAGCCCAGAGAAGTCTGAATTGTCCTAGCTTGATTTCCTCAAGAAGTAGGAGGATTTGATTTTGAAACTGTGGAAGTGCCTAAACTGTGTCTGATTTATCTTGCTACTTACTGACTTAAGATGTGAATCTTACATTTTTCTACATTTCTATCAGCTAGACTTGGTTTTTTTGCTTCTAGAAATCTCCTTTTTTTTGGAACACAAATTTCAGTGTGGACTGTGTATCCTGTTTAGACTGAGAAACCTTCTTGGTGGCCCTGCAGGATTTGTCCTGTTCCCATTCCACAGAACCCTGAATTTCTCCCATCCTGTATGAGTAGTTTAGTATTCTCCTGGTTTGGGAAGGTAACCCACTTCCCAGCCGGGGGGGGGGGGGGGGGGGTGTTTACAGGAGGATATATGTACAGGAGACGTCGGCACCTTCCAATTCTATCTTGGGAGTTCCCCAAAGAAAGACAGTGTCACGAACATGACTGAAGGATCACTCATGATCTCAGTCCATCTGCCAAAGTATTTTAACAGTATGGTAGATGAATGGCTCTTAGGGTTGACCCACATGGCCCAATCCCACAGTCTGACAGCTTTCTGATATGGGAGGGGAGATCCAATCCCTTCCTTCTTGTTGAAATAGAATATGACTACCTGATTGCTGAACTAGGACATTTTGATTAGTTATTTGATTCCTATTTATTTATTTATAATTTTTATATACCGATGTTCCTGTATAGGATACATATCACACCGGTTTACATGAAACTGAACTGTCGCCGAAGGGCGGGTACAATGAAACATGAGTTACAATGAACATGCGGAAACAAAGGACATGTGGAACATTAGGAATACACTGAAGTATAACAATATAATAATACTAAACTTAAAATATTAAAAATAAAGTACTACTGCTACTACTAATAATAATAACAGTAACAATGATAATAAACAATAAACCATAACAATAAAGGGCTGTGCCTGATGGAGCTTCTAAAATCTTTAGGAAAGGTGCCATCGGGACGGGAAAGGAGGGGTGACTGATGGATAACAGGAGAGAACTAACTTAGCAAGTGGGAAGGTTAAGGAAAATGCCAACGGGACAGGAAAGGAGGCGTAACTGATGAACGCGAATTTAGTCTATGGTTGATGTGAACTAGGGGAGCCTTAGTGAGAGGAGTTATCTCTCCAGGAAGGCCTGGCTGAAAAGCCATGTTTTCAATTTCTTTTTGAAGACTAGAGGGCAGGGTTCTTGGTGGAGGTCCGGCGGGAGCGAGTTCCAAAGGGGAGGACCAGCTGTGGAGAGGGCGCGCTTCCTTAAAGTGGTTTTTGCCGGAGGGGTATATAGCGTGTCCTTGTATGCTCTTCTGATGGGTCTGTTTGTGATGTGCAGCCGTAGTTGGAAAGTTAGATTAAGGGGAGAGATATTATGCAGAGCCTTGTGGATCATCATGAGGGCTTTAAAGAGAATCCTGAATTTGATTGGTAACCAGTGAAGGTTCTGCAGGATGGGGGTGATGTGTTCCCTTTTGTTGGCATTTGTGAGAATCCTGGCTGTGGCGTTTTGGACCATCTGTAGTGGTTTAATTGAGTTGGCGGGTAGTCCCAGAAGGAGGGAGTTGCAGTAATCCACTTTCAGTAAGATGATAGATTGTAGCACCAATCGGAAGTCTCGGAGGTGTAGGAGAGGTTTTAGTTTTCTTAGTACCTGCAATTTGAAAAAGCATTCTTTGGTGGTGGTGTTTACGAATTTTTTTAGGAGGTTGAGTTGGTTATCGAGCAGAACACCCAAGTCTCTCACCTGCGGTGCATGATTGATTGATGTTTTGGCTAGTTGGGAAGAACTTGAGGAGTTGAGGAGAGTGCTGTTGTTGTTGTCCTGAGCTATTAGAAGATTTCTAAAAACCCTTATAGCCCATCTTTCAAATCTATCCATGCTACAGCATTTGTGTGCATACGTGGACGTGCAAATATTAATGCTAGCATTTTACAACCTGTGTGGCGGTAGCTGAACAGTTTATAAAACATCACATATTTCTGCTCCAAAAATACGTGTGAACACATTTCCAATGCAAAAAAATGCATACTTTCTCTACCCATTTTATAAACATACAGACGCATATTTTACACACAAAATAATCATGAAACCACGCAAATAAACACCCAGAATTAAACACAGAGGCAGATATTTTTTATAGTATGATCTTATACTGTTTTGAAAATACCAACTTGAGCACATACTTGGAATCACCATTTCACTATCTCCACCAGTTCACTTAAACCTTCTTTCTAGCACTTCATCCTGATTACCCACCAGCTCTCCCAGACCTACCACCAAAAACTGCAGATAACTAGTTCCATTTCACTTACACGAGCCAATTAGCAGGTGTAAAATATTTTTTAATAAATAAGGTAATGTATATGTGTATATCTTTTACAAAATAGCAACGGTGGCATGTAATTCTGAACCCCGCCTTGGCGCATGCTTTCCCCCCTCCCTGGTAAAATGCACGTGCAAAACCAAAAATACGCACAAACTCTCGCTGTTTATAAAATAGCATATACGTGTGTACATGCTACTTATGGGGGTAATTTTCAAAAGGAGTTACGCGCATAAATGTAACTACTATTGTAGCAATTTTCAAACGCTATTTACTCACGTAAAGTGCATTTATGTGAGTAAATCCTATGGACAATTCAATGGCATATATTGTAGCAATTTTCAAAAGCCCACTTACTCGAGTAAAGTGCATTTACATGTGTAAAACCCAGTTTTAAGTGAGTAAATCCTTTTGAAAATGACCCCCTATGCGTATAAATGGTACTTTTACCCATGTAATCTCTTTGAAAACTCACTCCCTAGAGTGTAGCTTACTGCCCTCCCCTTAACTCCAAGATAATGAGGTGGAATCTCTCTTCCTGGAGCAAGCAGGGGGCTCTGGTTGTACATTTCATTTAGGTGAGCTTTCCAGCCCAGGTTGGATGTATCTGTGGTCAAAACAACTTAATGAAGTTGAATTTGAAAGGCCATGCTCTTGGTCAACAGGAATGGGAAAGCCACTAATACAGGAATCTCTGAGCATCTCCAGTACACTGATGCATTCCTGGAATCCTTGCCTGGCTAAATTTCACTGGGAGTTTAGGGGTCCAGAGAGCAAAATTAGCTGGATAAAATCCGGCTAACTTTGCAGGGATATTCAGTTGTGCATACGCACCACTGAATGTGCCCACTTATCTTAAAGTTAGCTGGGTAAATTTAATCCAGCTAATATTAAGACTGCTCTATGGCATGACCTGAGTTAGCTGGATACTTTACATAGGCAAAACCTAAGATCAATTCAGTGGCATATATTGTATCAATTTTCAAAAGCCCAGTGCATTTAATATGTGTAAAACCCAGTTTTAAGCATGTTAATGCTTTTGAAATTCAGGTTTTTAGTTTGTAAAGGTGGGTCTTAAATTAGTTATGTAACTGAAAAAGGGAGGGGCATTTTTAACATCCGACAGAAGTCTATTCCAAAGGAAGAACAACAAGAAAGCACAGAAATAAGAGAATGCCCAGCAGGATACTTGAAGAATGGTTCAGGCTTGACAATGGAAAAGAAGGTCAGGAAAATAAACAGACATTAGAATGGACAACAAAAGGCATAGTTAGGCTGTGAACTGCCTTATATGTCAAAGTAAGGAGTTTAACCAAGATGCACCACATAATGATTCATACATCCTATTCTCAGTGGGCATGATTTTCAAAAGCATTTACAAGCTTAAAACTGTGTTTTACATGTGTAAATGCACTTTAACCATGTAAGAGGGCTTTTGAAAACTGCTACAATATATGCCATTGAATTAATAGAATATTCATGCGAAAGTGCACTTTACGCGTGTAAATGGCTTTTTAAAATTGCCTCGATAGATTATTACATTTACAAGTGTAACTCTTTAAAATTCACCTGTTACTGATCCTAAAATATAGCCAGTGTATGTTAAAGGTTAAATGCAGTGTTATCCTTCTAACTGCAACTCAAAATAGGTTTCTTGATTTAAAAATACAAAAATATTTTTGATCAGTTTAAACCAATTTCATGTGCAATGAATAGCTCTGCAGATTCAGCAGATCTTTTAAAAGCCCTCTGAAGTACTGCCAGAACATTATATATAAGAAAGCTGACTACTTCTGGAGATACAGAGAGGAAATTACAGTCACAGTTTAAACAAATGTGGATTATAAAGTGATACATACAAAGAAGAATAATTCAAACTATAGGTACACAATAATATGTTGCATTTTAGGCGTCATCAACCAGGAAAAGGTTCTTGGAGTCACTGTGGACAATACTTTGAAATCCTCGGTCCAGTTTACAGCAGCACTCAAAAAAGCAAATGGAATGCTAGGACAAGTATGAAAATACAGCAGAGGTTATCATAATGCCTCTGTATCAATCCATGGTTGAACTGCACTTTGAGTATTGTGTGCAGTTCTGGTCATCCCATCTCAAAAAAAAGATGTAGCAGAACTAGAAAATGTATAGAGAAGGGCAACCAAAACAATAGATTAAGCGATTTCTTTGCTTCGGTGTTTACTGAAGAGGATGTTGTAGAGATACCTTTTCCAGAGAAGGTTTTCATGGTTCAACTGAACCATATCACGGAGAATGTGGAAGATTTGGTAAGCCTGATTGACAAACTGAAGAGTAGTAAATCATCTGGCCCAGATGGTATAAACACCAGGGTTCTGAAAGAACTAAAAAATGAAATTCCAGACTTATTTCAATGAATTTGTAACCTATCACTAAAATCATCCGATGTACCTGAAGACTGGAAGATGGCCAATGTAACTCCTATATTTAAAAAGGGATCCAGCGGTGATCCGGGAAACTATAGACTGGTGAGCCTGACTTCAGTGCCAGGAAAAATTGTGGAAACTGTTATAAAGAATAAAATCACAAAACATTTAGGTAGACATGGTTTTATGGGACACAGCTAAAATGGATTTACCCAAGGGAAGTCCTGCCTCACAAATCTCCTACATTCTTTTGAAGGGTTGAATAAACACGTGGACAAAGCTGAACTGGTAGATGTGGTGTATTTGGATTTTCCGAAGGTGTTTGACAAAGTCCCTCATGAAAGGCTTCTAAGAAAACTAAAAAGTCATGAGATAGGAGGTGATGTCCTTTTGTGGACTATAAGCTGGTTAAAAGACAGGAAACAGAAAGTAGGATTAAATGGTCAGTTTTCACAGTGGAAAAAGGTAAACAGTGGAGTGCCATAGGGATCTGTACTTACACTGGTGCTTTTTAATATATTTATAAATGATCTGGAAAGGGGTACGATGGGTGAGGTGATCAAACTTGCGGATGGCAAAAATTATTCAGAGTAGTTAAATCTCAAGCGGATTGTGATGAATTGCAGGAGGACCTTGCAAGACTGGAAGATTGGGCTTCCAAATGGCAGATGAAATTTAACATGGACAAGTGCAAAGTGATGCATATGGGGAAAAATAACCCTTGCTATGGTTACACAATATTAGGTTACCACCCAGGAAAGAGATCTAGGCATCATAGTGGATAATACATTGAAATCATCGGCTCAGTGTGCTGTAGTGATCAAAAAAGCAAACAGAATGTTAGTAATTATTAGGAAGGGAATAGCAAATAAAATGGAGGATGTCATAATGCCTCTGTATCGCTCCATGGTGAGACCGCACCTTGAATAGTTTGTGCAGTTCTGGTCACCACATCTCAAAAAGGATATAGCTGCATTGGAGAAAGTGCAGAAAAGGGCGACCAAAATGATAAGGGGCATGGAATGGCTGCCCTATGAGGAAAGGCTAAAGAAGTTAGAGCTATTCAGTCTGGAGTAGAGACGACTGAGTGGAGATTGATAGAAGTCTACAAAATAATGAAAGGACTTGAACAAGTTAATATAAATCTGTTATTTACTCTCTCAGATAATAGAAGGACCAGGGGGCACTCCATGAAGTTAGCAAGTAGCTCATTTAAAACAAATCAAAGAATAATTCTTTTCACTCAGCACATAGTTAAGCTCTGGAATTCATTTCTAGAGGATGTGGTTACAGCAGTTAGTGTAACAGAATTTAAAAAAGGGTTGGATACATTCTTAGAGGGAAAAAATCAATAAACTGCTATTATGGTAATTAATAAGCAATCGTAGCTTGTGATTTATTTAATGTTTGGGTACTTGCCAAGTTCTTATGGCCTGGATTGGCCACTGTTGGAAACAGGATACTGGGCTTGATGGGTCCTTGGTCTGACCCAGTATGGCATTTTCTTATGTTCTTATGATAAAGGGGATGGAACAGCTCCACTCTGAGAAAAGGCTAAAGAGGTTAGGGCTCTTTAGTCTGGAAAAGAGATGACTGAGAGGATGAATGAGTAGGGTGAACATAAGAACATAAGAAAATGCCATACTGGGTCAGACCAAGGGTCCATCAAGCCCAGCATCCTGTTTCCAACAGTGGCCAATCCAGGCCATAAGAACCTGGCAAGTACCCAAAAACTAAGTCTATTCCATTTTACCATTGCTAATGGCAGTGGCTATTCTCTAAGGGGTAGATTTTCAGAGCCCTGCTCGCCTAAATCCGCCCAAAACCGGGCGGATTTAGGCGAGCAGGGCCCTGCGCGCCGGGAAGCCTATTTTACATAGGCCTCCCGGCGCGCGCAGAGCCCCGGGACTCGCGTAAGTCCCGGGGTTCTCGGAGGGGGGCGTGTCGGGGGCGTGTCGGGGGGCGGGCCCGGTCGTCGCGGCGTTCCGGGGGCGTGTCGGCAGCGTTTTGGGGGCGGGTACGGGGCGTGGCTACGGCCCGGGGGCGTGGCCGCGCCCTCCGTACCCGCCCCCAGGTCGCGGCCCGGCGCGCAGCAGGCCCGCTGGCGCGCGGGGATTTACGTCTCCCTCCGGGAGGCGTAAATCCCCCGACAAAGGTAAGGGGGGGGTATAGACAGGGCCGGGCGGGTGGGTTAGGTAGGGGAAGGGAGGGGAAGGTGAGGGGAGGGCAAAGGAAAGTTCCCTCCAAGGCCGCTCCGATTTCGGAGCGGCCTTGGAGGGAACGGGGGGGAGGCAGCGCGGCTCGGCGCGCGCAGGCTATACAAAATCGATAGCCTTGCGCGCGCCGATCCAGGATTTTAGTGGATACGCGCGGCTCCGCGCGTATCTACTAAAATCCAGCGTACTTTTGCTTGAGTCTGATGCGCAAGCAAAAGTAGGCTGATCGCGCTTCTTTTAAAATCTACCCCTTAGTGAATTTAATAGCAGGTAATGGACTTCTCCTCCAATAACTTATCCAATCCTTTTTTAAATGGTAATGGGTAATGGTAAATGGTAATGGGTAAATAGTAAATGATGGTTTATCCTGTCCAATATTACTAAGACTAGGGCACTCCATAAAGCTAAGTAGTAGCAATTTTAAAAGAAAGAGGCAAAAGTAGTTTTTTCCACTCAGCATTTGTTGCCAGAGGATGTGGTGAAATCAGTTAGCACAGCTGGATATAAAAAGGGTTTAGACAAGTTCCTGCAGGAAAAGTCCATAAACCAGTATTATTAGCCATGTACATAAGACAAAGCCACTGCTTGTCCCTGGTTATGAGCAAGAAGGACGGGAGATCCTGCCAGGTACTTGTGATCGGGATGGAGACAGGATGCTGGGCTTGATGGACCTTTGGTCACAACCCAGTATGGCAATTTCTTATGCTCTTATATAAAAGGTATTACAACCATAACTGCGGGTACAACTACACTAGCACAATCCTTTTAAACATGGTTTTCCAGGAGGCTGTGCTGGGCACTGCCTTGCAGAGGACTTGGCATTGATTCCCAGGACACATTCTCTGCTCCCTGCAACAGGGCAGCAACCACAGCCCTTTGTGGAAAGGGAGTCACAGGCATAGCATAACAGCATTAACTAGTGGCTTGATTTAGCGCCCATGACTGCAGGGTTCAGGTTTGGTGCCCGGCACCTGGCTGAGGAATGTTGTCGCAAAACCTGGGCTGGATGAGTTTGGGGGGGGGGGGGGGCCTATAAAATTCCTTAGGTAGTTGCGAATGAAGGCTCACTACACCAGATACGACCTCAGTTCTGACTGAGCAGTAAGCGTAAAGCAGCAGACAGAAACTGCTGGTCCCAGCAAAACAAAAAGCAACATTTTCCTACCATGAACATCTCCAGTTTGCATGGCGTCTCCAGATACCACAAATGCTTCAATTCTTCTTAGAATCCTCACAGCTTACTTTTAAACTCTCTCAGTATCCTCATTTTGCTAATAAGTAAAACTATAATCTGTATCCCTAAAGAAGACTTTTTACCAAGTCTTCACACCAAGGTAGTATCACTCTTCTCACACGTAAGACTCTTTGATGCCCTGCCAGCTACAGACTAACTTCCTAACATAATTTGTAGTTGCCCGTTAGGATTACCTGTATTTCCTAGACTCGTATTTAAAATAGAAAAAAAATTCCACTACTCTCCTGTTTTACAAACTAATTGTCAATTGTCTCTTTCCAAAGGGTTATAGTTTTCCATACTGAAATGTGCCGACATTTCTAGGCCCATTCATCCAACTTACTCAAGTCCTTCTGAATTATTTCAGTATCTGATGGGGGAGCTAGCAGACTAATTTTCGTATCTCTAAATACTATTTATTGCCTTTCATCTCTCAATATAAAATGCTTACAAAGGCATCAGAAAGCAGGAGATGGGCCAAACAGTTGGCAGGTGCTATGCCCTTCCGTGCAGCAAGTGCCAGTTCAATTCCCAATGAGGTCTTCCACACTTTGGGCTGGCCAGGGCTGGGGATGCTGCAAATGCAGCACTCACAGCCCCTGCAGAGAGGAAATAGCAGTCGTCAATAAGGGTGACACCTGGTGGCCAGATTCAGACTCCACGACACAGGGCTCTGGAAGATGGTCAGGTGCATGGCTCCTGGCTTAAGAACTACTAATGCAATGACCAGATCAGGAAAATGGCAAAATAGGAGAGAAATCTCCAGGTAGCTGTGAATGAAGGTTCATGACAACAAGACCCCAGCACTGGTTCCAAATGAACTAGAAAACAAAAAAGAGAACGGAGGAATTATCTGGCCAAAAAGCAAAAAAAAAAAAAAAAAAGAGCAGTAGATTTGATCCTTCATAATCACCAGTCAGAGCCAAGCAGTTTCCAAATCATTTCTGCATCTTTGATCTCAATCCATTAGTAAAGTGTTATTACTAACTTCTTGTGTGGTATGCCATTAAATGCCTTTGTAAAGTCCACATATATATATATATAATAGTGGCATTATTCCCTCCTCCTCCCTGTTAACCACCTCAAAGAACTTTGAAAACCCTTTTATGACAAATCACCTTTTTTTTTTTTAATTTTAAGCCTGCATAGGGATGTGCCTGTTATGTAATTAAGTTTTGCTCTATTCTGCTCCCTGATTACAAAGGAATAAAAGAGTAAACAATGATTTAAAGAAAAAGAAAAATGTGGTGGTGGTGGTGTGTGACCCAAGCTGCTATCAATCACATTCTCTTAACTTCCCCCTGTTTTAAGTGGCAGGGTCATATCTGCCTTCCCTCAGTCTTCTGGTATTATTCCAATCTCCAGAGACTCTTTCTGTAAATAACCATTACATACTACCTCCTTTAGCACTTGGGGGCTAAAACATAACTTCCGTGACCTTGGTTATACTCTCTGATATTTTTCTTATGAAATCCAATATTATGTCAACTTCTAGTACTCAGTTTCTCCAAGCCTCAGATTTGACAGTCAAACAATACCCATTATTAACCAAACTCGTAATTTAGGAGTCATACTTGACTCCAACTCGTCTATGTCCAATCAACATAGCCAAAGGTGTCAAAACCTCATCCAATAAACTCAATCTCCTTAAAAGACTAAAACCCCTACTATATCCTGTTGATTTCATAACTGTTCTACAAGCCCTCATACTTTCTGGACTAGACTACTGTAACTCATTACAGTTAATTCAAAATGCTGTAGCCCGTCTTCTCACAATTACCAAAATCAAAGAACACATTACTCCGGTTCTGCTTAACCTCCACTGGCTCCCAATTCGACAACGTATTCACTATAAAATATTGACACTAATCTTCAGTTTAATCAATAATCCTGCAGCCATTTGGCCAAGCACTCCCCTACGCCTATACCAATCTCCGCGCCAGCTAGAGATAGCTGATAAAATCCTCTTTCAGATTCCAACAGTTAAAACAGCCAGGCTTGATTTAACAAGAAAATGAGCTCTCTCAGTGGCAGGTCCATCTCTATGGAACTCTATTCCAGCAACTCTAAGATTACTGACCAACCCTAAAGAATTCAGAAAAAAAACCAAAAACTTACTTATGGTCCATTATGTTCAACACATCACACACCAACTCATTTTTTTTCTGTGTAAGTTGTGTATTTCTTTTTAATGTATTTTATCAAGTTTTATGTTGTAAAGTAACCTCTATTTTTAATTATGCATGTTTATTCTGTAAACCACCTAGATCTTAGTTTGTATATGCAGCATACAAAAGATTTTAAATAAATATATAAAATAAATAAAAATAGATCACTGGGTAGTAAAAATAAAATACAGAGTAAATATTATGGCTTGACAAAAAAAAAAAAAAAAAAAAGACAAGCTAGGAACAGAAGAATAAGGCAAAGATAGAGAGAGAGAAAGTATATGTATACATGAAAACAAAATCACAGCTGAGCCTGCTGGCAACAAAGACAGTACATATTCCCAGGGATATTGACTGTATTCATCCAATAATGTCTTATTCAGAGACTGGCATATAAACTGTTCAGATCTGTTAAAAGGAAAACAGTATTAACATGTAGAGCTTATTCTACAGACAGGCTGAGAGGATGAGGAGCTGGGAATTGCCCAATGCTGTACACCCACACAAGTCTGTCATACAAAGGGAGGAGGGAGTTTGCCAACAGGAAGAATTGTATAACCCAAAGCTCCTCCAGAAGTTCCCTGCACTTTCAAGCTCAAAGCTGGGCTATCTGAGAATGTGCACCATGCACAGAAATGGACCTGTGGCAGGGTACATCCCACGACCAACTGAAACGTCGGAGATGGAATACAATCCACAAAGGCAGCATAGGAAAACTCTCTATACCCTTCTTTTACTAAATCTGTACTCTCAAGCCCTTTGCCTTACACTATTTACTGAGTTTTATTTCTAGGCTCTGCAATTTTCTTTTTAACCAGAGAGCGAGATCCTCCTCGTGATTCTTTCCCCACTGGATTGACACTAGGACTAGCTTCAGGGTTATATTTCAGAGGATGAGGAAGGCACGGTTACAAGCATGATGGATGGAGCAGCCGCATCACAAAGCAAAGCTGGAGGGTTCTCAAGGTCAAATTTCCAAGGAATCCTCAAGGCCGTCTAATATAACTTGTTCTGACAATAAAGAACCGAGGCCGGTTTAAAAGCAGACAGTCCTTCGCCCAAATTTGATGAAGGAGAGTTTGTGAAAGGGCAGTGCCTTTTCTCTGGTACCATCAGATATCCACCATGCTACATCTTAGAGTGGCTCTGAATGCAAAGTACTTGGCTCCTTCCATTACTGCACTAACTATGGCACTTGAATACTACCAGGTGAAGTTTCAAAGGAGTTGCATATGTAAATGTAACATATTACTGTAGCAATTTCCAAAAGCCATTTACCCGCAAGTAAGAGCACTTAATACAGTTAAAACCTAGGAATAATTCAAGGGCATATATTGTAGCAATTTTCAAAAGGCCGCTTACATGAGTAAAGTACATTTACACATGTAAAAACCCACTTTTAAATGTGTAAATGCTTTTGAAAATCGGGCCTTAAATCTTGATTTGATACATGCAGAGAGCCATTGGTCATTCAGAAGTCAGTGACTCCAGACCTCAGCAAATCCTCAAGGAGAACTGAAGTTCCATGTGCTTAGAATAAAGGATTGCAGGGCTCCTGGAGTTGCTTTGCCCTTCTTGGGATGGAGTCTATAACACATAATAGGGTATTCATGACACGATTCTAACGTACACCCAATGCTCTATGTGGCACAAAGGTAAGGAGAGCGTGCTTCCAACATTTGGAAAGTATTAAAATCCTTAAAAGCACAGCCAAAAGTGAATTACTGAACACAAACTATGGCTAAGTGGCAGTGGCAAACTTCGCTAGATAGTCAGATAAGACAGAACATATACAGCTGCCGCCACTTATCCGGATAAGTCAATAATTATCTGCAAAGTGCATTTGACTTTTTAATGTACCAAATATTACTTGGAATTAAAAGTTGTAAGATATAGCGATTCATCAAGTGGAATAAACCATAACCATTCTTTTTTTTGTGTGTGTGTGTTTCTTGATGGGTTTTAAATGCCTGCGCAATAGCGCTGGAAACTCAACTCCATTTCTGACCCTGGAGTTGTTTCGTGCTAAGAAAATTCTGGCTGGGCCAATGTACCTCTCTGCATCAGGAAGTGATGCTTAATGCCCTCATTTGCAAGGGATTTCCAAAGAGGGTGCTAGGTAGGATTCCCATTTCAGAACGCTCATTTTGTGAGCATAAAACTCCTTGCTGCGTCAGCAGTAAACTTTACGCTCACAAAATGAGCATTCAAATGCAGGCAAAGCTATGGGTTGGCCAGAATGCACCTTTCAGTATCAGCCTGTCAAGTGCATAGGTTTGTCCTGGGTGAGTTCTGTGCTACTGCGGAGTGCAGAATTTGCACAGAAATTCTGCACAGAAAATAGCAGAGAAGACCCGGCATGCCACGAATGGAGCATGTGAAGATGAAGGCCCGCATGTGCCGCGGGACGTGCTCCACTCACGGTGAAGATAAAGGCCCCGGTGAGAGAGAATGTGTGTGTGTGTGTGTGTGTGTGTGTGTGTGTGTGTGTGTATGTGAGAGAGAGGTGAGAGGGAGAGGGGTGTGAGAGGGGAGGGGGTGTGAGAGAGGAGAAGGATGTGAGAGTGGGGAGGGTGAGAGCAGGGAGAGGTGTGTGAGAGGAAAGGTGAAAGAGAGCATGGGATGTAAGGGGGGGTGGGGTGATGCTTGAGTGTGGGTTTCAGAGAGAGAGAGGGAGCCTATATGAGGAGATTGTGAAGGAGTGTGTATGTGTGTGAGAGATTGGGAGCTCGTGTGTATGTGAGGGTGCTAGCCTGTGTGAAGGGATTGTGTATGTGTGAGACAGAGCCTGTGTGAAGGGGTGCGTGAGAGAGAGAGAGACACAGGTAGCCTGTGTGAGGATGTATGTGTGAGAGAGAAATGGAGTTTGTGTGGGTGTGTATGCAAGAGAGAGGGCCCTGTATGAGGGGATCTGTGTGTGTGCGCGAGAGAGTGAGGGAGCCTGTATGATGGTGTGTGTATGTGTATTAGAGAAAGGGAGTGTGTGTGTGTGTAAGAGAGGGAGGGACAAAGGGAGCCTGTATGAGGGTGTGTGTATGTGTACTAGAGAGAGGGAGCCTGTGTGAGGGGCAGTACTGAGAATGGGGTCAAACTCTGGGACTGGTGATAGAGTGGAAGGGGTTGAGCCTAGAGGTGGAGGGGAGAGATACTGGCAGGTGGAGGAGTTGGGGCCTGAGAAGGAAAAGTGGCCAGGGGAGTAGGGAGTGGAAGAGACATTCTTACAGTGAATTTCTAGGGAAATTCTGCTCAAAATATTTAAAATTCTGCATCTTTAAGTAATAACTTTTTCTGTATTAATTTAAAATGTAATTACTTAAGGACTGTCATGTAAATTGTTATTTTGACCAATATAAAGTTTGCAGAATTTTGCAGAATTGTAAGTCTTTGTGCGCAGAATTTTAAAATTGTTTTGCGCAGAATTCCCCCAGGAGTAAAAGGTGCATGACCATTGTCAAATCATGGCATTTGATTTTTCTCAACACTGCACAGACCCTATAACACAACTCTCCGAGTGGAAGGTTATGCCGGTATAAGTAGGACACAAACAACACAATTTCATTTTATTTCCAGTCATTTGTTTGGATTTCAAACTCCACATTCCTCCACAGTGGACCTCATTATTATAACAGCAGCAGAAGACAGAACTGAACAATCCTAACCTGTGGGTGCCGACAGCTCATAACAAGGATTTCTTTACTAAAGGGGAGGGAAAGCCAGGTAATTCTGTTCTATGATCTACTTGCCGAGTTAGCAATCTGTTCAGTACTCCGTGAAGAGTTAGCAATCTGTTCTATGCTCTGCTAGGAGTAAGCAATCTGTCAGAAAAGCTGGTATTTAGAATAGTTATGGGTGGATCTTTGGACCAGTGGCAGATGACTACGCCCTTGGGGGAAATCCCGAGAGGGACCACTGGTCAGGCTTAGGGTAGGAGACAGACACACACTAGTTCTTTTATTAGACAATATAGTAGACCACCAGAGGTGGCAGTAGTGAGCTGGAAGCGCCTGGCTGGGCTGTAGTCCCTCAGGTATTGGAACAGCGATCCCAGGGTGGCTGAGCTGTAGAGAAACTAAGAAAGTGAGTAGGCTAAGCATGTGGTGTTCAGAAACAAGTCCTTGATGATAACACTCCCACAATAGTCTCCTAAGACATCCCAGGAGTTGGTATGCATTAGGCCCTCGAGAAGCGAGTACCTGGTTCCAGGGAACGCTCTGAGAGATAGATACAGACTCACAGATGTTAAGCAGCCAAGACGTCTTAGAAGTAATATATTAACCACCAAAGGTGGCAGTAGTGAGCTGGAAGCACCCAGCAGGGCTGTAGTCCGAGCTGTAGAGAAACTAAGAAAGTGAGTAGATAGGATATGCAGAGTTCTGGAACAAGTCCTTGATGGTAACACTCACACCATAGTCTCTTGAGGCAGCCCAGGAGATGTTATGCATTAGGCCCTCGAGGAGCGAGTACCTGGACCCAGGGAAAGCTCTGAGAGATAGATGGAAACTCACTGATGTTGTAAGCAGCGATGACTTCTTAGCAGAAGTGGTATCCAGGAGCAAGTCCGGGATGTAGGCCCTCGAGGAGCGAGTACCGGTTCCGGACTGCGACCTGCAAAGGTAAAGAGAGAGCGAGGCCCCCGAGGAGCGGGAACCTCTAATGAAGTCTGAGGCAGAGTAGCTAGGGTTGCGGAGAGCGAATCCCATCCGCAGTGACCAGGAGGAAGCTAGGTAACGAATCCCCTTGCTAACTCGTCTTGTTAGCGAAAACTGAGACCTTAAATATCTGGAGATGATGACGTCATCTCAGGGGGACGCCCCTGAGGTTCGCGCCAATGCCAGTACATCAGTCGGGCCCAGCGCGCGCGCCCTTAGGCATCTGGTCAATATGGCAGCTTGCAGCGTCGAGCCGGTCCGGGAACGCCAGAGGAGGACAGCCAGGAGACGCCGCAGCAGCTAGCCTTCCATCAACCCCGAAGGGAGTCACCAATGAGGTAAGGTGGGCGGAGCAGAGACGTTGGACAGCGACGGACACAACAAATTCAGAGCAGGGCCAGGAGATACACAGATCTGAGGAGTTCAGAACAGAGCTGGGAAGAGCACAGTCTCCACAGAGCAGAAGTGGGGTGCACAGAAGCTCAGAGGGAGGTCTGTCCACTCTGACACACGGAGATGATACTACCCCCCCCAGCAGGCAGCAGAAGCACACGAAACAGCAGCTCCTCTCCTTCCCCTACCCTCACAGTGGTGAGTGATTCTGGGGGCAGAGCCTGACTGGCCAAGAGTGGAAGGAGATTGACCTTTACTAGAGCTCTGTTGCTCAAAAGTCTGCATTATTGACATCCATTATACTTTGGGGCCTTTTTTTTTTTTAATTTGACTCATCTCTCACTCTGTTACAGGAATTATTAAATATATTATTAAATATATTTAGCATAAGCAGCAAAAACAATTCTCACCAAAATAAATTTGCTGATCAACAGTTGAATGCATTCTTTCAGCCAATTTTTGACCCTTGCTTGGCATGTCAATATTTGCAAAGTGTCACATAATATCACCAAAATAAAACTGCTACAAAATGAAATGTGTTTATACTATCTGGCAATCAGTACATTTTCCTGCCAAAAGACAAGGCCAAGTATCTGTGCGGTTTCTCTTTCCCCCTTGGTCCTGTCCTAGAATGATATCCAATATGACAGTCTCTGTATAATTTTTCTTGTGGAACAGTAGAAACCCACTTGCTCTCATTTTCATACTGACTAGCCACTCATTTTCTTTGGTTTTACCTTCTGACGTGTCAAACTGGAAGTAATAAAACCAGGAGAAAGCAGGTTAGGCTGGGGGTGCAGGGAGCAGTAATAAATGCAATTACAGCACAGCTATTGAAAAGGCCAGTACTGGGAAAACAATGTGGTTCATTTTCATTACCAAAATTAATTAGCATTTCTTGACAGTGTCTGCTGCAGCAATCTGTGCTATGTTTCCATTCATTTTCAACTAAAGTGGATTAGTGCTTGTTGAAAAACACAGGACAAATTGTTCTGCTAATCATCATCAATCAGTCCTCCAAGAGATAATCAGAGACATGCCTAAACACCACATTTTAATCAGAAAACCAAACTGACCATGTTGTCCGTTACCTGATCCTTCTCCTCCCACCAGGACAAAACAGATCCCCTATTTATACTGAAAATAAAAACACATGCTGTGGATTCCAAAGTTAGGCTCAGGATCAAAAATATGAGTGATTACATTTCCAGGCTGAATTTATTTAAAAAAAAAAGGTCCTATGACTGCCTTAGAAACAGAAAACTTTCTTCATGGTTCAGAGCCATCTGTTGAGAAAAGAGCACTAGATGGCGCTGGAAACCGCGTGGCAGTATTGTGGAACCTAGGGAATCCTTCCCTGTGGCCTAAAGAGGATGCAGACCTGAGAGAGTGGCATCACAGCTCTCCCTGCCCTTCCCCACTTTAGCCCTGGTTGAAAGAGAATAAAGAAGGGCTGTGGTAGAGAAAAAGAGGGGATGAAAGGGGACACTGCCACATTCCTGCAGCCACAGCAGCACAGCTATCTAGCTCCTAGGTTTAAAAACATTTCGACTTCCAAATAATACTGTTTGCTTGATGTGTTGAAAGTAGGCCCAAATGGTTAGGAAAGAGTGCATGTTAACATTATTTTTAGCAGCGACCTACCTGGGATCTGAAAATGTGGGTAATATTAAAGTTAACATAGCAACATAGTAATGATGGCAGATAAAGACAAGATGGTCCATGCAGTCTGTAATTTGCTTATGGTCGTAACTGCCACCCTGTGCAGGTTAACCCTAAGTGTTCTGTTAAAAGTAGTAACTGCTGCTCCATGCAGGTTACCCTCATGTAGAAATGTTACAGCATCCCTTTCTTATGCCTTTAGGGATCTGCAGTGTTTGCCCCATACCCTTTTGAATTTATTAACTGTTCCTGTCTTCATCATGTCTTCTGCAAGAACGTTACAGGGATCCACCACCCTCCCGTGAAGAAATATTTCCTGATATTGGTTCTGAGTCCTCCCCCCTGGAGTTTTATATCATGACTCCTAGTTCTACTATTTCCTATCCAGCGGAAAAGGTTTGACGTTTGTGCATCGTTAATACCTATCAAGTATCTGAAGGTCTGCATCATATCTCCCCTGCACCTCCTCTCCTCCAGGGTGTACATATTTAGATCTTCAGCCTCTCCTTGTAGGTCTTCTGAATAGACACCCCCCCCCCCCCCACCATTTTTGTCACCTTCCTCTGGAGTAGAAGAGGACCGGAAGGCTCATCTGCATACTGTTTCCCAGCATCCCCTGGGAGAGAACTTAAAAAGTTTGGAGAAAGGTGAAATAGTGAGATATATATTCTTTAGAGTTTGTGTGTGTCTAAGATAATAAGCAAGCCAGAGGTAGTTAATTCTAGTGTCTGTCTTTCCCACCCACTCAACCCTTGATTTTTAAGTAGGAGACACTTTCTCATTAGAAATCAATCAGGCTCTTATCTAAATCATACTATTGCACCAGCCCTTATTGAAAGTTTAATTATCCCCTTGTAGGACACTAGCTGATTAATTAGTAAATTCACCTGTAAATTTAAAGTACTCTAATTCCAACTCCCTTAGTATCCAAACTTAACTACATGTGCAGGTCCCCAGAGGCAGGCAGAGCTCCGGAGTTTTAATGCGAGGATGAGATGATGGTGCAGGGAAGAGGGATTCAGTTTTGTAAGGAATTGGGAAAACTTTTGGGGAAGGGGGAGACTTCTGTGAAAGAATGGGCTCCACCTTAACCAGAGTAGAACCAAGCTGCTGGCACTAACTTTTAAAAAGGAGATAGAGCGGCTTTTAAACTAGAACAAGGGGGAAAGCCGACTGTCACTCAGCAGTGCATGGTTCAGAGGAATGAATCCTTGAAGGATACTAATAAAACAGGAGAGTTAGGGCATCCCCAAATGTAGTCCATGTGCCTCTATGTAAAAAATCACGTCACAAATTATCCCTCTCAACTGAAAAGCAGGCTGTTAATACAAACAAAAAACACACTTTGAAATGTCTGTATGCCAATGCCAGAAGTCTAAGAAGTAAGATGGGAGAGCTAGAGTATATAGCAGTAAATGATAAGATTCACATAATTGGCATTATAGAGACCTGGTGGAAGGAGGATAACCAATGGGACAGTGCTATATCAGAGTTCAAATTATATCACAATGATAAGGTGGATCAACTTGGTGGGGGTGTGGCACTTTATGTCCGGGAAGGTATAGAGTCCAAAGGATAAAGATCATACAAGAGACTAAATGCTCAGTAGAATCTATATGGGTTGAAATCCCATGTGTGTTAGGTAAGAGTATAATGATAGGAATATACTACCGTCCAACCTAAACAAAACGGTCAGAACAGATGATGAAATGCTAAGAGAAATCAGGGAAGCTAACCAATTTGGCAGTGCAGTAATAATGGGAGATTTCAATTACCCCAATATTGACTGGGTAAATGTAATATCAGGACATGCTAGAGACAAAGTTCCTGGATGTAATAAATGACTGCTTCATAGAGCAATTGTTTCAGGAACCAACGAGAGAAGTTGCTATTTTAGATTAAATTCTTAGTGGAACACAGGATTTGGTGAGAGAAGTAACGGTGGTGAGGCCACTTGGCAATAGTGATCATAACATGATCAAATTTAAACTAATAACTGGAAGGGGACAATAAGTAAATTTACAGCTCTAACACTAAACTTTTCAAAGGGAAACTTGATAAAATGAGGAAAATAGAAAAAAACTGAAAAGGTGCAGCTGCAAAGGTTAAATGTGTTCAACAGGCATGGACATTGTTTAAAATACTATCTTAGAAGCGCAGGCCAATGTATTCCATGCATTAAGGGGGAAGGAAGGCAAAACGATTACCAGCATAGTTAAAAGGTGAGGTGAAAGAGGCTATTTTAGCCAAAAAAAATCCTTCAAAAATTGGAAGGATCCATCTGAAGAAAATAGGAAAAAGCATAAGCATTGTCAAGTGCAAAACATTAATAAGACAGGCGAAGAGAGAATTTGAAATGAAACTGGTCGTAGAGGCAAAAACTCATAATAAAAACCTTTTAAAATATATCCAAAGCAAGAAACTTGTATGGGAGTCGGTTGGACTGTTAGATGACTGAGGAGTTAAAGGAGCTCCTAGGGAAGATAAGGCCATTGAAGAAAGACTAAATGAATTCTTTGCTTCCGTGTTTACTAATGAGGATGTTGGGGAGATACCAGTTCCAGAGATGGTTTTCAAGGGTGATGAGTCAGATGACTGAACCAAATCATTGTGAACCTGGAAGATGTAGTAGGCCAGACTGACAATGTCAGAAGAGAAAAAAGGGAGTCGCAAGTATAATACAAAAAAACCCTCAACATATACTCTATATAATTTTTTGGAAAAATGTTTTTAGATTGGGTTGATTTTATTACATGAAAGTTGTCTTATAGTTACTGTTCTGATCAGACAAATACATATTTTTTAAAGTCATATATAATCATAATCATGGATCCTTGAAACATTTTTCAGAGGATAAAAATGAAAGTGTCATGAATTTTCTAAAAAGGTCTTTACAAAATCAAACAGTGGTAAATCTTTACATGCTCCTAACAATTAACAGTGGACATACATCACCCAAAAAGTCACATTATTAGCCAAGTTTTAAATCATTCTTAATGGATATAAAAGCACTCATTATGTCCCCTACTTCATTACTTTAGAGGTACTAATGTTTTTGTATACTGTGAAAGCACTTCATGCTTAAAGTCACGCAACATTACAAATCTAAGTAAATCAGGGCACTGACGAGTAGGTCCTTATCAGAATCCCATGCAGCCTTCATCTTAACATGTGACAATTCAATAGCATAGCTTTTGAAAATTGCTACAATATATGCTATTGAATTGTCAATAGGTTTTACCCATGGTAAGTGTACATAACACGAGTAAATGGGCCTTTGAAAATTGCCATGATAGTATGTTCCAATTTTTAAAAGGATTTATGCACATAAAAGTAGCATATATCATAGCAATTTTCAAAGCCTGGACTTAATGCAAGTAAAACCCAACCAAATTTTCAAAGGTGCTACCCGTGCAAGAGTAGTAATTTTCAAAACTCCAGTTTTACACAAGTAAATCCTTTTGAAGTTTACCTCCTATATATACTATATCGAATCAGGATAAAAATGTCCTTTGTATCTGCACATAAAGAAATGTATTGCTAACAGTGATTGCAAACAATGATTGATTTGAGCTGAAAAGAACATAAGAATTGCCATGCTGGGTCAGACCAAGATCCATTGAGCCCAGCTAATCCTAATGAATAAACAAACTCTTTGTGGGTAAGGGATCTGGTAACTATAAAGTCAAGGATCACATTTAGTTTTTCTTTTAATCAGTTTCCTGCAAATATAAGAAGTTTTGTTGGTGTGGTTTTTTTTTAATGGGATTACAAATAGTGAAAAAGTCATGTTGACACTTTTAGTAGACAGGCCAAAGACTGCACAGGCAGGACTGAAGCACATTAGTGGGGTTAGGAAAGAAACTGCATTGCTACCACCTGTGCTGCATTTTTCCTTTGAATTAAAAGAGGTCTTCAGGTTCCAGTACTGTCAATCCAGCACCTCTAAGCTCTCAAATTCATTAAAAATGTTGAAGAAATAGAAAAAAAGGGCACAAGTGAGAATGTGTGCACACACAAGAATTTAACATGATTCCCACAATGAGCGTTCCAGGGGACCTGCTTACAGAAGCTCAAAAGTGACTCAGTTTTATGCCTTTTAATAAATGGGAGTTTTTTTCTGGCACGTGGCAAATGAGTCTTTGCAAGCCTCAAAAACATAACATCTAAGCAGGGAAGTCTCCCTGTGATGGACAAAAAAGTACAAACTTTACCAATCTGACAAAGGAATTAGAGCTATGCAGACTGGTTTTACAGCAGGGAAAATAATATTTTGAGAAATAAAATCTCCCTCCTCCCCTGCTTAGTTCCTACTCTGTTCCCCTCTCCTCAATTTAAGAATGCTATGCTTTTCGTCTTTCTAAGCAATCCCCACACCCCTAATTAACTTAGTCTCTCCCCATGATTTCATTTCATTCAATAGACCCTAAGTGTTCACGTACTTCTTTGCAACCATCTGGCAATTTTCAGTACCACCAAGGGATTTTCTACAATGATCTTTTACCCTAGTCAACAGCCTCCCTCTCCCTTTTGCTTCATCCTCAACCTTCCTGAGAGGTCAACTGAACAAAACCAGAAACCTATAATTCATCTCCTCGCTCTCAGAATACCCCAGGGCACAATAACGCTTAGTGTCCCTTGCCATCAAGCTGTGTGTATGCTGCACATTCCTGTTTTCTAAGAAAATTTAAGCTGAAAGAAGTCTCATTCACATTTGCTGTCCCTCTCTCTCACTGTGGACTAGAGGTGTGAATCAGAACCGGAATCGTTTCGGTTCCGGTTCCGATTCAAATCTTTCAATTTTTATAGTCCGGCACGATTGGTTTTTTTGTTCATCGGCTGCACCCGAGCCGATAAACAAAAAACCCACCCCGACCCTTTAAAAATGACCCCTTTGTTTCCCGAACCCTCCCCCAAACCGTTTTAAAATTACCTGGTGGTCCAGTGGGGGTGCGGGGAGCGATCTCCCGCTCTCAGGCCATCGGCTGCGCTAATAAAAATGGCACCGATGGCCCTTTGCCCTTACCATGTGACAGGGTATCCGTGCCATTGGCCGGCCCCTGTCACATGGTAGGAGCACTGGATGGCCGGCGCCATCTTTAAAAATGGCGCCAGCCATTTTTAAAAATGGCAAAGGGCCATCGGAGCCATTTTTATTCTATTTTATCTAGTTTTTATTTACCTGTTACTGCGTTTATAGTTCTAATGTTCTTTGTAAAGGCACTGCCTATATTTACTTTGGTTTGTAAGTTACATGTAAACCGACACGATGTGTGAACGGTTGTCGGTATATAAAACTATCTAAATAAAAATAAATAAATAAAATAAGATCATGCATGTTGCGGAGCGGAGAGAAATTTCAGAACTTTTCTGTGAATGTGCAGGACTTCCTATGTTGCAGCGATTTCACAGCTTCTCTCATTTAGCCAAGACATATAAGGGGAAAAAACAAATCACCAAGGTGAAGAGGGAGGATTTGTGTTACCGATGAACTTCTGTCTTCAAAGAACACCTGCTGTAGGTCAGCAACTTTGCCTACTCTGAAGGCAAGAAAGTTCACCATTTAACACAAGCTGAATTGTTTTCAACTCAAAAAAATTACAAGACCTGCCAATGGGCAGGAATATTTTTTCTTTGGAAGACAATCTTTTGTATATTGTCATTTTTTTTCAACAGGGAAGAGAACCTGAAACCATAACATGGGCCCTAGAAGGAATGAGTTGGGCTTTACCCTTTAAAAATGCCCTGGTAAAGAGACAGCCCAAATTTACTATCCCCTAGCAAGAAGGAGAGAAGGTATGTTTGGACTGCAATGTGATATGAATATGTGCATTGAACTCCACATCACAACCTTGTAAATCTCCTCAAGGGATGTAGAATTTAGAAATAGTAACAAACACTGCCATGGCCCTAACATGGTGGGTCTCCGCATGTCCTGGAAAGGAATACGATGAGTGAGGTTATCAAATTTGCAGATGATACAAAATTATTCAGAGTAGTTAAATCAACAAGCGGATTGTGATACATTTCAGGAGGACCTTGCAAGACTGGAAGATTGGGCATCCAAACAGCAGATGAAATTTAATGTGGACAAGTGCAAGGTGTTGCATATAGGGAAAAGTAACCCTTGCTGTTACACGATGTTAGGTTCCATATTAGGAGCTACCACCCAGGAAAAAGATCTAGGCGTCATAGTGGATAACACATTGAAATAGTCGGCTCAGTGTGCTGCAGCAGTCAAAAAAAGCAAACAGAATGTTAGGAATTATTAGGAAGGTAATGGTGAATAAAACGGAAAATGTCATAATGCCTCTGTATTGCTCCATGGTGAGACCCACCTGGAATACTGTGTGCAATTCTGGTTGCCACATCTAAAAAAGATATAGTTGTGATGGAGAAGGTACAGAGAAAGGCAACCAAAATGATAAAGGGGATGGAACAGCTCCCCTATGAGGAAAGGCTGAAGAGGTTAGGGCTGTTCAGCTTGGAGAAGAGACGGCTAAGGGGGGATATGACAGAGGTCTTTAAGACCATGAGAGATCTTGAACGAGTAGATGTGAATCGGTTATTTACACTTTTGAATAATAGAAGGACTAGGGGGCATTCCATGAAGTTAGCAAGTAACTCATTTAAGACTAATCGGAGAAAATTCTTTTTCACTCAACGCACAATAAAGCTCTGGAATTTGTTGCCAGAGGATGTGGTTAGTGCAGTTAGTGTAGCTGGGTTCAAAAAAGGTTTGGATAAGTTCTTTGAGGAGAAGTCCATTAATGGCTATTAATCAAATTTACTTAGGGAATAGCCACTGCTATTAATTGCATCAGTGGCATGGGATCTTCTTAGTGTTTGGGTAATTGCCAGGTTCTTGTGTCCTGGTTTAGCCTCTGTTGGAAACAGGATGCTGGGCTTGATGGACCCTTGGTCTGACCCAGCATGGCAATTTCTTATGCTCTTCTAAGGTCAGTCCTGCTTGGGCATAACAAAAGAAGATGCAGTCTACAACTCAGTTGTAAATGGGGCTGTCACCTCATTACCAGATCTATTGGGGGGGGTCAAAAGAAAATAAAGCTGGATGGACTTTCTATAGGCTTTAGTCTACTACACTTAGAAGGCATCATCAGTTCTCTAGCAATCCAATGTATGTAGATCTGCTTCACACTTATGGGTATGCAGCCTTGAGAAGAACATTGGCATAATGACTGACTGTTTGAGGTGGAAGTTTGACATTACTTTGGACAGGAACTTGTGATATATGAAGAGCACTACTGTTGTAAAATGGATAATAACTAAGACCTGGAGCTCAGTACTCTGCAAGCTAAAGTGATAGCTACAAAAACAAACAAAAAAAACACTCACAAGAGTTTAAAGGCTCATAATGGACTTTGATCAGCTGACTAACAAACATACTGATGTCCCATGAAATAGCAGGGGACTTAAGAGGAAGATTCAACTGAAGCAAGACTCACAAAAATCTAACTACAGGCTGAACAGAAAGAGGGCTTCCTTCTATGAGCTGGTGCTAAGCACCAGTCGCACTGAGCTGAGCCCTATTAGAGGTAGTTTAAAGGCCGAACTCTGAAAGGTGTAAAAAGTATTCAAGCAGTTTTTATGTGGGCCAGTAATCGAGATCTAGGGCTCTCCCATCACACCAGATAAACTTCCTTCATTGGAAAACCCCAAAAAGGACATGGATTCTTTTTTTTTTTTTTTGAAGGACGACCTTATCCGAAAAAATGAGCGATCAAATTACATCTTCCTCAACATCCAGGCCATAAGGATTGGGACTAAGTGTTGAAGTGAAGAAACAATCCCTGTTTTTGCATCATTAAGGCTGAGGAAGACCCCAATCTGGTTAGTTTCTTGAAAGATAACCACAGAACTGGAAATCAAATCTGTTTCAGTCAAAAAGAAGCTATGAGTATTATAGTTCCCCGGTCTTTTCTGAGTTTTATCAAGGTGTCCACTACTTGGTTATTAGAGGAAATGCTTGCAGATGACCTGTCCCCCAAAGAATGGATAAAGCATCTGAAGCTAGCTTGTCTTCTAGAGCAGAAGACTAGTGGCCTTCCTGTTCAGTACTGTCACAAACAGATCCAACTCTTTGCCATGTCCTGATCCAAGGAACACTCATGAGACTCAAGGTGATTACTTAACCTATCTGCCAGAACATTATCCTTTTCTTCAGGTCCACTCTGTGACAAATGGTCCAGTTCTACACCTTGACTGCTTCCTGACACAGGAGATGAGAGCTTGTTTCTTCCTCTTTGTTCAGGTAGAACATAACTATCTTATTGTCTGCCTGGATTAGGATAATTTTGTTGGCCACATGATTTCTGATACTGCTCATAATTCTAGGAGATTTGGAGATAGAGTTTTAACTAGAGTTACCAGGGTCCCTGAGTGTGAAGCCTTTCTAAGTAGGCTTCCCATCCTAGGCTGAAAGCATCTGTTGTGAGAACAATTTGGTGAGGAAAAATCTGGAAGGGTAATCTATGTGTCAAAATGAAATGGGAAAGCCACCAAGACAAGGGATCATTGAACTTTTTTGTAACACAGATGTCATCTTGAAGAATCTGTGT
The DNA here is from genome assembly GCF_901001135.1 of Rhinatrema bivittatum. Classification (NCBI taxonomy): domain Eukaryota; kingdom Metazoa; phylum Chordata; class Amphibia; order Gymnophiona; family Rhinatrematidae; genus Rhinatrema; species Rhinatrema bivittatum. The sequence continues at coordinate 117,475,327 of NC_042621.1, forward strand.
CTTGATTCTACTAAATACCAAAGTCCACTGGACTTACCTTCCTCATAGAAGTCACATGCACTGTGAAGATCAACATGTCTAGCATTCTTGATATGGATCAAACTGTTATCGGCTGACTCTCCATTATCTCTTCCACTGCAGCCACATTTTTGTTGACTGTGTTTATCGGGAGATAGATCATGGCCTCATTCACATCTTGCACAACCCTAATGTACTGAAATTCAGCTGACTGATTCAGATGAAACATTGGGTAATTGATGATAAACCTTAGCAAGTGTACTACTCAGATGGTGTCTCACTCATTCATTTAAACTGCTGAGATGTGTTCTTAAACAAGCCAATTGTTCAGGTGAGGAATCACATGAACCCCTGTTGTGCATAAATAAGCTGTGACAACAACTATGCATTTTGGTGAAAACCCCAGGAAGCTGATACAAGGCCAAAATGCAGTATGCGATATCAGAGATACAGTGCTTTGTACCAGATACCCCCCTGCCACTTGGGTGTATCTCTAATTGGGTATAAGCCTCCTTGAGGTACACTGAACAAAGCCAGTCCCCTCTGATTAAGAATAATCTTGCACTTTTCTCTTTTCAGGAATTTGTTCAAGGCCTTCAAGTCTTTGATGAATCTGAATACTCCTGTTTGTGGACTAGGAAATACTATATACCTTTCCCTCTTTCCTGCACTGGGGCAGGTTTGATTGCTTTGACCTCTAAGAAGAAGGAGAATTCTAACCTTAGTAGATCCTGGTTTTGGATGAGCTGAGTAGTTTTTAGGCTCATGTTCTGAAGAGATTGTTCATAAATTGTTGCAGAGGTGGACCCTTAGCCCGAGATGGAAGTGACGCTACCCGTGGGGAAGCCCGCACGGGTCCCCATCATCGGGAGATGGAGCAGAATGGAAGCGGAGGCCGACTGGAGCTTCGCCAATACCAGTCCCTCATTCCCCGCAGGTTGAGCCCTTGGGTGCTGGGGCCGGCTGGTCTTAGGTGGGCTTTTGCATGGTTGATCCCGTGGATGATGCTCAAAGCAGGGAGCCAGGAGGCAGCAGAGCCACAGGGTCCAATGGAGCTGAGTTCAAGTCAGGGCCTGGACAGGTTGAAGCAGGCTAGGACATAAGAACATAAGAAAATGCCATACTGGGTCAGACCAAGGGTCCATCAAGCCCAGCATCCTGTTTCCAACAGTGGCCAATCCAGGCCATAAGAACCTGGCAAGTACCCAAAAACTAAGTCTATTCCATGTTACCATTGCTAATGGCAGTGGCTATTCTCTAAGTGAACTTAATAGCAGGTAATGGACTTCTCCTCCAAGAACTTATCCAATCCTTTTTTAAACACAGCTATACTAACTGCACTAACCACGTCCTCTGGCAACAAATTCCAGAGTTTAATTGTGCGTTGAGTAAAAAAGAACTTTCTCCGATTAGTTTTAAATGTGCCCCATGCTAACGTCATGGAGTGCCCCCTAGTCTTTCTACTATCCGAAAGAGTAAATAACCGATTCACATCTACCCGTTCTAGACCTCTCATGATTTTAAACACCTCTATCATACCCCCCCCTCAGTCGTCTCTTCTCCAAGCTGAAAAGTCCTAACCTCTTTAGTCTTTCCTCATAGGGGAGTTGTTCCATTCCCCTTATCATTTTGGTAGCCCTTCTCTGTGCCTTCTCCATCGCAATTATATCTTTTTTGAGATGCAGCGACCAGAATTGTACCCAGTATTCAAGGTGCGGTCTCACCATGGAGCGATACAGAGGCATTATGACATTTTCCGTTTTATTCACCATTCCCTTTCTAATAATTCCCAACTTTCTGTTTGCTTTTTTGACTGTCGCAGCACACTGAACCGACGATTTCAATGTGTTATCCACTATGACACCTAGATCTCTTTCTTGGGTTGTAGCACCTAAAATGGAACCCAACATTGTGTAATTACAGCATGGGTTATTTTTCCCTATATGCATCACCTTGCAAGAACATGTTAAGCCTGGGCTTACAAGTAGGGGAAAGCTTAAGAAAGGCCAAGTCCAGATAGTCAGCTGAAGGTGAAGTCAGGTACAAGCTGGAATCAGGGCAGGCAGCTGGAGACAAGGTCAGGTACAAGCTGGATTCAGGGCAGGCGGCTGGAGACAATGTCAGGTACAAGCTGGATTCAGGGCAGGCGGCTGGAGACAAGGTCAGATACAAGCTGGAGTCAGGGCAGGCGGCTGGAGACAAGGTCAGGTACGAACAAGGGTCAAAGCCAGACAATCCGTCCAAGCATGGTCAGGAACAAGTGAGGGTCAAGCCAGAGAATCCGTCCAAAGCGTAAACTGGAAACAGGAAGCTGGAACTGAAGCACAAGGACTGAAACAGGAACGCAGGACTGGAACTAGGACAGGTACTGGAACAGGAACACGAAGCAACTAAGCACACGACTGGAAGCGTGGAGACCTGGTGCCGAGGCAAAGACCAGATGGCGGGGCCTGCCTTAAATAGCAGGGCCTGAAGACGTCATCATCTGGGGCTGAGGGAAGGTTTCCCGCCGCGGCCCCTTTAAAGTTGGGGAAGGCACGCGCGCCTAAGGCAGACAGACTGAACTACGTGGTGATGGCATCTCCCCTCAACGCACGTGGGGAGACCCAACTGGGACCGGAGGAGGCTGCGGAGCTGCCGGAGGAACCTGGGAGCGTGGCAGGAGCACAAGAGGAAGGGCCAGGTCTGGGACCCGGGCATCGGGCATGAGTAGAGCCAGTCACGGGCCTGCTACGGCCGGGATATGCAACAAAAATATAGCCTGTAACATCCCTTATGAGCTGGAGGATCCATTTGTCAGAGCCTGCAACATGCCAATTGGTAGAAAAAACCTCAGCTTTCATGTACCACATGAAGGTCTTTCAAAACAAAGACTACGCTTCTAGTTATTTCCCTTAAATCCATTCTACAGAAAAATATTTGAAGCAACAAGACTGCTTGTACTTTGAGTCCTTTATATATGGAGTAGCTCCGAATTGTTGGTATGGCGTTAACCCAGAAGCTGACAGGGCTAATAGATGCAACCTTGTATATGTTTTTCCTATGATTTTGAGATTTAGTGAGAAATCAGCAGAGTTTCCTGGGCCTGCATGACTACCTTGAATTTTGGAGCAGCCAATTTAGAGAAATACTTGGGGAATCGAGTATTGTCAGCACCAGAACACATCAGCTGGTGGGTTGCTCAACACATCCATCAGTGTTGAGGGACTCAGAGCTTCAACCTTTACAGCAATAGTGCGTCAAGCAAATATGTGCAAAATTCTCCTTTCCAATTTTGTGTTGAGCAATGTGGATGAAAATAACAGCGCAGACCTTAATAGGGCCAGTGGGCCCTATGAAGGAATTATTCAAAAGGTACTAGGATAGCCTTCTGAAGATTGGAATGGCATGGCATGGAAGGCTGAGTAAACTCCAAGCACATCCACTTTGGATTATAAGGATGCTCAAACACATCCAGGCTCTTAAGAGTCACATATTGAGGAGCTGCAATGAGACAGTGAAGGCAGGAGTCTTTGGAGGCCTCGATCAGACTTAAGCAGAGTGAGGGAGAATTGAGACAAAGTTCAACTCTCAGGCATATCTTCATCATGGGATGCCATAATTCAGCAGCACATTGAAGAAGAAAGCAAAGCTTTCAAAGGGACAAAAAGCCGATTAGGCCACGAGGAAGAATAAACTAATAGAATTAGCTTATTAGAGAAAAAACTAATAACATTTCTGAAAAAAAGCCTTGAGGAAGCGTGCAAACACAACAGGAAAAAACTGTGACACCTGCAGGAATATGTCCCACTGGACTGGTGAACAAGATAAAACAGAGCAACTGAAGGGCCACAATGACATGGGGAATCCTGTAAAATGAGCAGAGACTTAGTTTTCAAAGGGTTTAGGCTCCTAACTTTTGAAATCAGGCTTCTAAATAAGGCTTCTAAATTAGTCCTTTTAAGAATTTAATAGGACTGAGTTGCTAAATGTAGGCTTCTAGATTCATTAGGACCCTAAAAAGTGGGTGGCAACCAATGTTCTCTTTTAAGGGTTAAATTATCCTGTGAGTATTACTTTCTTTCAAGCAAAGAGCCTATCAATGTTATGCTTACAGCAATACAATCCTTAAAGGGAACATTGGCTAAACCCTTCCCTTAAAAGAATCGCCAAATCTACTAACAGCATTTACAATAAAATGTGTATGAAAAAATATTTTCTGCAAGAACATTTAAAACTGCTTTCTGCATGCAAGTGAAATTAATAAAGAGCAAACGTCTGTTTAAAATTGAAATGAGGAAGAGATGACTATAATGCTGTAAAAGCGAGTGTTAAGTACCATCATTTTCACATCAAGAATTAAAGTTACACAAGAAATGAACCTTTAAAATTCAGACAGACCCTCACTAAATACAGACTAGTAAGACCATAAAGTAAAAATAGAAACATGCCAACAAAAACTATACTGGAAACCACAAGCCCGACTGTATTATGCAGTGCTACAACAGAGAAACAGAATCCTAATTCCTTGCAAAACATCAAGTAATAAACATCATTCAAAATATTAAAACCATACTAATAAAAGAACATGTCAAAATAGCCAACATCCAACAATTTTAAAAGCTTGCATAAAGCCCTTCTAATATTTCCCAAACAATAAAATATTTAAAAAAAAATTGATGTCTAAAACATCCAATAATTAAAAAATGTTCTAATATTTCCCTAAAAACAATAACATTTAAAAACAGCAGAAACATCAAATTACACTCACCAATTAAAATTCATAAGGGTTTTAAAAACTCTATGGGGCGGATTTTAAAACGAGCGCGAATAGCCTACTTTTGTTTGCGCTCCAGGCGCAAACAAAAGTACGCTGGATTTTAGTAGATACGCGCAGAGCCGCGCGTATCCGCTAAAATCCTGGATCGGCGCGCGCAAGGCTATCGATTTCGTATAGCCGGCGCGCGCCGAGCCGCGCAGCCTACCCCCGTTCCCTCCAAGGCCGCTCCGAAATCGGAGCGGCCTCGGAGGGAACTTTCCTTTGCCCTCCCCTCACCTTCCCCTCCCTTCCCCTACCTAACCCACCCGCCCGGCCCTGTCTAAACCCCCCCCCTTACCTTTGTCGGGGGATTTACGCCTCCCAGAGGGAGGCGTAAATCCCCGCGCGTCAGCGGGCCTCCTGCGCGCCGGGACGCGACCTGGGGGCGGGTCAGGAGGGCGCGGCCACGCCCCCGGGCCGCCCCGGGCCGTAGCCACGCCCCCGGAATGCTCCCGACACGCCCCGAAAACGCCGCGCGGTTCGGGCCCGCCCCCCCGACACGCCCCCTCCGAAAACCCCGGGACTTACGCGAGTCCTGGGGCTCTGCGCGCGCCGGTAGGCCTATGTAAAATAGGCTTCCCGGCGCGCAGGGCCCTGCTCGCGTAAATCCGCCCGGTTTTGGGCGGATTTACGCGAGCAGGGCTCTGAAAATCCGCCCCTATGTCTGGGATATTTTGTTTTCCAGTCACCCTGAGACTGTCGTGGATTGGGAAAGGTAGAGCCACACACACACAGGCTCTTACAGACAAACACACATACACACAAGCTCTCACACAGGCACACACGAATGCACACAGGCTCTCAAACAGATATATACACAGGCTCACAGGATCTCACATACACACAGGCTGACAGGATCTCACATACACACAGGCTCACACAGACACATACACACATGCTGTTACACACAGACACACAGGCTCGCACACAGACCTCTTCTTCCTTCCAGGCCACAATGAGACACTCCACCACGGCCCCGCTGGCTTCCTCTTCATCTCGGATCACGGTGGGATAAGCTCCAGTGTCTCCGCTGGCCTTCCTGCGGTTGGGGGGGGGGGGGGGGGGGGAGGGGAGGAAGCAGTGTGCGCCTGGGGGAATAGCTGTGTGAGGGCGCACACACACGCAGCTTAGAGGGAACAACTGGTGGTGACAGGGGTAGAGTTAGAATGCGGAGACAAAATTAGGAACTAGGTTCCTAAAATTAAACTAAAAAAAAGCACTTAACTTAGGGAACCGAAATTTAGGAGCTCAGCCTTCTTTCGAATATCGGCCCCTTTGGGTTTTTTGGGGGATTTTTTTTGGAAAGCTCTAGAATTTTGGTTTGTTCAGCATCATATACAAACTAATGGCTGTCTCTAGCAGTACTAGGAGTTTCTCATATAAAGTTAGAGTACTGAAACAGTTTTGTCCAGCCAAGTGGACTTCATCAGGTTGAGCAATGAATATATAATTTTGCACAATAATTTGTCCTTTGCGTTTGAATTATAGATATGATAAGCAAGGAAACAGGACATTACATTACAACTGCTAATGGTGAAATCATTACTGAAGTTTCATTTTTTGAAATTGAGTGCATTTTAATAAATGCCTGCTACATACCATGGATCCATTTAATTAGATTAATGCATCATTTGCAATTCCAATCACAAAACAAGCTGTTTCTTGTATCACAGACTGCTGGCAAGGTATTCCAGTTCAGTAAGGGATAACATTCTCCTCCTCCCCCCCAAAAAGGGTTAAGCTGTGTTTTATTTTTGTAGGACTCCACTTGCTCCCAAATAGGCAGCCGTGGTTTGAGCCTCAATCCAAGCTCCTGCCTCCTGGCAGAGCCAAATATTGCTCTTATGACAACCCAGACAGCAGCATTGGTCTAAGTCCCTGTGACAGATGTGTCCTGCTCATCACCACATGAAGAAGGTAGCAGCATATGGCTCATTTATGGATTAAGGAATATGGCAGAGAAGAAACATGTTTGAGGCAGTGCATAAAAACCCCCTGTTGAAAGCTGGGTATTTAAAACAAGAGAGGCCTGGCATATGGAAGAGAAAACAAGAGAAAGGCACAGACACACAAAACAAGTGAGATTTATAATCTGAATTTCTCCTTCTCTCATGACTGTGCATTCTGTATCTTTAGAAGTCTGAATCTCTCTCTCTTGGCTGAGAAGCGGTACAGTAAAATTTATTGTGGTTGTCAGTGATAAATCTCTCCTGCAAACACTTCCATTGTAATGCTGAACAAGTCAGTTGCTAATTAGTTATTTTGTGTGTGTGTATATATAAATATGTATACAAACACACACACCCATATATATATAAAATCTATTCATATCTGCTCCCTTCTCTTCCCTTCTCCCTTAACAATTCCATAAGATTTTGATCGATGAATTCTTTAGTTCTATAACTAAGAATACAGCAACTTCTAGATGAAAGATTGCAGCAAAAGCAGGAGATAAGCAGTTAAGGTTTCAGTCCCATTACACTTTATATGGCCACTGTCAGGGCTGCTAAAATAGCAAAGGCTAAGCTTTTTTGTATGTATTTGCAGCTGTCATAAGGAAAGCTTAGCCTTTGCTATTTTAGCAGCCCTGACAGTGGCCATATAAAGTGTATTGGGACTGAAACCTTAACTGCTCCACATGAATTGGCTTGGTAAACTGGGCCAGGTCCTATTTGGTACAATCTGTGCATCTTTGCTGCTGCAAAGGCACATTTCATAACGAAGCAAATGCAGCTATTAGCAGCTATGTCTGCCCATCTGTATGCATGTATCAGGAGAGTATCGTGTGAATGTGGCCTGCACAGCCACAGAACCCAACTTTTCAAAATGACTAGGGGCAGGGTAGGTGCTGGCAACTCTGCTGCCCCACCCTTATTCTGTTTTGTTTTTATTCTTAATTTTTTATTTTTTTTCCAATCAGGATCAGTACCAGGGAATTAGGTGACCTAGGCGAACTTTAAAGCTGTGTCTCTTCCCACCACCCTCCATCACCTGGCATGGCCCTCTCTCCAGACACAATTACAAATTATCTGTATAATAACATATTTTATATGAAAAAGGATATTCAAAGTACAATCTTCTGAGATAAAAATTATCATTTAGAGCAACATGTATATTCGTCCTACCAGATCCTCCCACACAGGTATCCTACATACTCCCTCCCTTAAAATTGCTCATCTCACCTCCACGAGAGAAAGGGCCTTTACCATAGCAGGCCCTTCACTCTGGAACACTCTCCCCACCTTTCTCCGCCTTGAACCCTGCCTGGCCACCTTCAAAAAAGGCATAAAAACGTGGCTTTTCAGAAAGGCCTATCCGGAAACCAATCAAACCTAGTCACTCCTACCCTAGTTCCTCACTTACAGCCCCCAGCCTTAATCCCTCACACCCTGCCAGCCCTCCTAAGGCACCTTCTTATCGCCTTTCCTTTGCCCGCCCTCGTTCTGCTATTTTACAAAATTGCTCATTGTATCCGATGTAATTAATCTATTGCTAGTTGTAACTGCTGTAAATAGTCCCTTCTGTAAATAAGTTCCTCCTATTTCTTATTTTTGACGGTTGTTCCTTACTCTCTTTCACGCTACCTATCTTTCTCTCTCTTCTCCTGTCTCCCTTACCCCCCTCCTTTTTTCTGGCCTGCTCCCATCCCCTGCCCCCTGTTCATTGTAATTTCCTCCTTTAATTGAGTTACTTGTAAACCGGCGTGATGTGCCATACGAACGTCGGTATATTAAAAGTTGTTAAATAAATAAATAAATAAATAAATAAATATTATATTTATATGCACTGCTGTGGTACGAACAAGAAAATCCTGCAAAAATAACATTTGTAACCCATATGGTATTAGACCTATTAAACGTTTTGGGTGTGGGCTTAATCCTCAAAAATCCAGGAGTAAGAAGAAATTAGTTCTTACATAATTTCCTTTCCTTGACTCCAGTCAGACCAGTCCAGACGAATGGGTTATGCCCACCAACCAGCAAATGGAGACAGAAATTTTACAGATTAATAGGTTCTCTGACATCCCCCTTTATACACATGCATGCTAACATCAGCCTGCCACTATTACCGATAACAAGCTAACTTTGGGCACTTCAATTCCCTCATTCTACATTAAAAATCCTATATATTTTTTTTTCCAGAGGGCTTTCAAATTCCAAACTGACATTAACCACAAACCAGACAGCAGGAAAAACTATTTGCAGCTTTGTACAGAACCCACCTGCTTGCTCAAATATCACCAAATACACCTTTCCACAATATCACCGTAAAATGGGTATGAGTTTGGCAGCATAGGGAGGCCCTGCACTGAACTGATTGGACTCAAGGAATGGAAATTATCAGTAAGAACTAATTTCTCCTTCCTCTTCATCCAGTCAGACTAGTCCAGATGAATGGGATATCCTGCTACTCCTGAACAGGGCAGGACACTGCCAAACTCACTCTCAATCTCTGCTACAAAGGAAATCTCCTGTCTGACTCCTACATCCAAACAATAATGCTTAACAAAGGTAATGTACAAAAAACTAAGTTGCTGCTTTACAAATCTCCAGCGAAGAAACAAACTGCAGATCTGCCCAGGAAGCTGCCTGGGTTCGGCCCTACCAACACTTAAATATGCTGCTGTAATTACTTCCTTAATCCAAAGTGCTAGTGAAGCCGTATTTGCTGCCTCACCCTTTCAAACTCCACTGTACATAACAAAGATGATCAGACTTCCTGAAGTCATTTGTGACCTTGAGATATCTCAAAAGAACTCTCTTCATGTCCAAACAATGGAGTAACCTGTATTTTGCTTTATCCACATGCTTACTAAACAAAGGCAAACATACATCCTGATTTAAATGAAAAGCGGAAACTTTCGGAAGAAAGGAAGGCACCATAGAAATCTTGACCATATCCTTTGTGTACTTTAGAAGACAATGTCTGCAACTCCAAAGTCCTTCTGACTGAACAAATTTCCTTCAGAAATACTGCCTTTAAAGTAACTGTAGCAAAATTTCTCTAAAAGGCTCAAACTGGGATCCTAATAAAAAGGTCAACATTAAATTGAGATCCAAAATTGAACAGGAATTATTGGAGGCCTAATATGCATCACTCCAATCATGAAACGTGAGACATCTCACGACTAGGGCTTACCCAATGCATGCCCCCTGTAGCATGCAATAGCTGCAACCTGCACCTTCAAAGAATTAAGCACCAATCTGTTAGAAAGTCCTTCCTGTAAAAATTTCAGAACCATTCGTACCAACGCCTTCCTATGGACCAACTGTCTACTGGTGCACCATTCCTCAAAAACTCCAAATTCTCACATACACTAGAAAAGAGAAGACTTCCTGGCCTATAAAAGTATTCACTACCTCTTGGGAATAACTTTTTGCTAGTCGAGACCTCTCAAAGACCAGGATCGGTGGTTGGCACCGGGACCAATGTGGTCCATGGCACACCCCCAACATCGCTGGAGGACTGGCTATCCTCACTGCAGGGTCACTTCAGGGGCATAACAGCATGAGCCAGTACATCCCTGTGCCTGGAACTGTGCATCCATGAGATCCGGTGTCAATGCTTTCTCAGCTTCCCTCGATACTCAGCATGTTCCTTCCCCAATGTTGAGGCTGATGATGAGGAACCAGACGATGTTTGGTCTCCAGTGCCCCTAACAGCCAATGGCACCGATGGAACAGATGGCCTCACTGATGTCAATGGCTCGGTGTCCATTGGTGCAGCTCCATGGTCTCTCAATGCTGATGGCTCAGACTACTTTGACCCAAGAGGCGCTCCATTTTATTGAGTCAAAGCAGACGTCCTTTCGGGGTCATCTGGATGCACTTTCAGCAACCCCGGACATCATGCAATGCCCCCAGGCAGAGGACATATTCATCATGGGGGTCCACGATGGACATGCTCCTCGGGCACTGGGAGCATCACTTAAAACTGGAAGAGGCCATGACAGAACGAACGAAAAGAGATGCTAAATCAAACAATGGCAACGGCTGTCGATGACCAGCGGGCACTGACCGCACTGGGGGATCTACATGAAAAGAAACTTACCAAAAGCATCGAAGACCCAAACAAGGATGTTAAAGGGAGAATGAAGAGGCTGCTGGTTACCGGCATCGATCACTAGTGACCAGCAGCACAAGAGAGCGAGAAAAAACACAAAGAAAAGTTTTCCAAAAATAGCCAAAGCCAAACATGAGGCTTCCTGACTGTGATACTGCAGCTCCACAGAAATGGAGACTGAAGAGGGACCCCACGTGGACATGTGGTATAGGGCATGCTAGGCATGCTCAATGTGGCCAAGTCAAAGTTCTAGAAACTTTGACATAAGTTGTCCGTGTCAGGGCTCCATGTGTGAGGACTACCATCCTGCTTGTCCTCGGAGAAAACAAAACTAAGCCAGATACTCATACAGAATCAAACCTTGAGGGAAGCCCAATGGTTTTCAGTGCAAAAACCCAATGAGGTCTGCATACCAAGGGCACCTCAGTCAGTCTAGAGCCACCAGAATCACCAGACCTGGATGCCCTGAAATCCTCTGAATTCCCTCTCCCTATCAAGGACCAAAAACGTACTGCCTCCATCAGCCAACACTGGAGCAGAACAGTCCAGGCAAACATTTCTCTTTCCTCTGGCTGAAAACATTGCTCACCTTCACATTCTTGATGGCTGCCATCAGATCCATCAGCAGAACTCACCACCTGGCTACTATTTGATCAAACACTGCCTGAGACAAGGCCCATGCCCCTGGATCCACAACATGGTGACTGAGGAGATCTGCCTGTATATTTTCCACCCCTGCTATATGTGAGGCTGAAATTATCTTTAGATTCATTACTGCCCAATGGAGCGGAACTTCCATTTCCTCTGATATCATGTCTGACTTCTTAGCAGTGGGTCAAAGTACAGCAGAGCCAATCAATTAGCCCTGGTTGCCAAATAACCAATGGACCACTTCTGACCACTGACTCTGAGCAACTTGTCCCAGATAATGAGTTATCCAGCCCACTAGCCTGGCATTTGCTGCATTCATCACCGAGGCCTTGGTTCAAGATCCACTCCCAATTTCTAACTTCTGGAATGTAACCACTATGTGTTTTAATTGAAGGGGTGGTGTGTGTGTCTGGTTTTAATGGTTTTATGCTTTGTATATGCTATTAGTTTGTGAACCACTTTGATCTTCTTGTAAAGTTTGGTATGTGTGGTATATAAATATTAAACTAAATGAAAGCTTATCCTGACCTTCTCCAGCACCAACAGCCACATGGAGTAAACTTGAGACTGCAGATCTCATCTGGAAAGCAAGATTTTCTGCAAGGGACTCATCTGCACCCTCACCGAGGCACCAGATCCACAGCCGCCACTATGAAACCAAGAAGCTGCAGATAACTCCACATGGTCAGAGTCCTGACTGACAACGACAAGAGAACCTGCTGATGCAGTTTCCGTATTATTTGCACCATCAAACTAGCACAATCCTTTTCATGTCAAATTCAGTTCCCAGATATCCAGAATCTGAGGAGGATGCAAACTGCTTTTGAAAACGTTGACTATTCAACCCAGCTCCTGCAAAAATTGGACCACTCTCTTGGTGGCCACTGCACTTTCCTGTTCTGACTTCACTCTCATCAGCCAATAGACCAGATAAGGTGCACCAAAATTTCTTCCCTTTCCAGAGCTGTTGCCATGACTACTATCACCTTTGAAAAGGTTCTTGGTGCAATGGCTAACTCAAAGGACAAGGCTTGAAAATGGAAATCCCCCCCACCCCACCCCACCAAGTGAAGGAACTGCTGATGATCCCTCCTTACAGAGATATACAGATAAGCCTCCACATGATTCATACAGGTGAGAAACTCTCCTTGCCTCACTGTCAGAATGACCAATGTTTCTGTTCTGAAATGAGTCACTCACAGGAACTTTTTAACCTGTTTCAGAATCAGGATGGGGCAGAAGATTCTTTGTTGGGGACCACAAACTAAATGGAATAATGTCCTAGCCCTCTTTGGGGCTTTGGAATCAATCAAGAGTCGTTCTTACAGCTTTTCGCTTTCTCGTAGAGTAACAAGCGGAAACTATAAAAGCATCTGAAACCAGACAGGAGAACTCTAAGATGTAAACGTCCTTAAGTAATTTGGGCCCATCTCCAATAAAACTGACAGGCATCCACCTATCTCCAAGACCAGAGATTGGGCCCCCAAATTTTAATTAAGAGACTCAAGAGATACTTACCCCTGAGGATCCAGATTTATCTCCCTTCTTGATCGAACAAAAGGACTGACATCTACTAAAGGAATGGGATCTCTGACTACTCGCAGACCACCCTTGCTTAAATCTTCTAGAGTCACAAAACCTATTCCGGGCAGGAAGAGAATGAAAAGAACCTTTATGTCTAGCTTCCAGTAGCCTCAGTACTTTGGACTCACTCCAGATCTTGGCTACCTTTTCCTCTCCAAATAACAACTGCCCTTTAAAAGGCAGCTTAGTCAAGTTGGTCTTAGAAATGGAATCCACTGACCAGTTCTGCAGCCATAGAAGCCTCCTTGCTGCCAATATGGATACCATACCTGTGGCCGATACTCACACCAAATCAAGAGAGGTACTCATTATATATGCTGTCCTCGGCTCCAACTGAGAGGATTCCTCAATTAAATCCTCTTATATGCATTGCACCAGACACAAGCCAGATCTTACCACTACACAGCTGCAAGCCACTATCAGCAGAGACTAATCTTCCAGTCCTGTGTACTATTAGGAGCAGCACCTCCTTTCACTGGATTAATCCTCTGTCACTGAACAGACTTTTGACTGCTGCAGCACACTGAGCTGTGCTGCAGCAGTTCCTTCAGAACCCTAGGATGCATACCATCCGGTCCAGGTGAGTTGCATATAAGGAAAAATAACCGTTGCTGTAGTTACACGATGTTAGGTTCCATATTAGGAGCTACCACCCAGGAAAAAGATCCCCTCTTACCACTTCTAATTTAGAACTCCATCACCTTCTAACCCTCTCCCTTAGCTTTTACCTATTCCCCTTGAACCCTCATACTCTATAGTATTGTTTTAATTCAGCTCAGTTAAGTTACAACTAAATGATAGTTCTGTTTTGTTTTTTTTTAAAGATTCTACTTGTTTTATGTTCAAATATTTATATACTTGCCTTTTTTAATTGTATAACGCTTATATAACTCTGTTAAATGTAAAACGCTCCGGCGTAAGTTCCTGTTCACTGTACACCGACGTGATATCTTTGATGAGCGGCGGTATATAAAAATTTATAAATAAATAAATAAATAAATATAAATAAATCTAGGCATCATAGTGGATAATACTTTAAAATCGTCAGCTCAGTGTGCTGCAACAGTCAAAAAAGCAAATAGAATGTTAGGAATTATTAGGAGGGGAATGGTTAATAGAACGGAAAATATCATAATGCCTCTATATCGCTCCATGGTGAGACCATACCTTGAATACTGTGTACAATTCTGGTCGCCGCATCTCAAAAAAGATATAGTTGCGATGGAGAAGATACAGAGAAGGGCAACCAAAATGATAAAGGGGATGGAACAGCTTCCCTATGAGGATAGGCTGAAGAGATTAGGGCTGTTCAGCTTGGAGAAGAGACGGCTGAGGGGGGATATGATAGAGGTCTTTAAGATCATGAGAGGTCTTAAACGAGTAGATGTGACTCGGTTATTTTCACTTTCGAATAATAGAAGGACTAGGGGGCATTCCATGAAGTTAGCAAGTAGCACATTTAAGACTAATCGGAGAAAATTCTTTTTCACTCAACGCACAATAAAGCTCTGGAATTTGTTGCCAGAGGATGTGGTTAGTGCAGTTAGTGTAGCTGGGTTCAAAAAAGGTTTGGATATGTTCTTGGAGGAGAAGTCCATTAATGGCTATTAATCAATTTTACTTAGGGAATAGCCACTGCTATTAATTGCATCAGTAGCATGGGATCTTCTTAGTGTTTGGGTAATTGCCAGGTTCTTGTGGCCTGGTTTTGGCCTCTGTTGGAAACAGGATGCTGGGCTTGATGGACCCTTGGTCTGACCCAGCATGGCAATTTCTTATGTTCTTATGTCCTTAAAATTTGTCTCTTGAGACACTCCAGATCAATCAGATCCTTCACTGCCTTATGCAAAAATGGCATATTTCACTAAACTGAAAACCTCTCTTTCTTCTCCTCCACTATACTCAGAGTACTCAAGGACTGACCAGTTAAGGATGGAAGCTTCTCCTTAGGGAAGAAATGTACCATACAAGTACCATCCTCCCCCCTCAAGAGAAAATTCTCTAATTCCTCTTCACTAGAAATGTCAGACATCTTTTTAAAATCACAGAGGGAATCTTCTGAACCTGAAAAATTCTCCTCTACCAATCTCCTTTCCTCCTCCCCACTGGGCCTTTTCCTGCTCAAGCCTCCTGCCTCTGAAGGGGTCGCGAGACCTGGGACTAACCTCTGTATCATACAGAAAGCTTGCTACAAACATTTAAAAAGTTATTTTAAAACTGATGTCCAAGATAAAGAAGCCACCTTTACTGCTAATGGAGAAAAAACTATTTCTTCAAGGGCCACAGTTGAAAGGGAATCCATTGCAGATCCCTCAATCCCCTGACACCTGCCCTTCAAGACTGAGAAGAGACCCATGGTCCAAATGAGGCCGCCGTTCCTGTCTCTGAAAATGAGCCCTGACGGGGAGGCGCTGCCTAGATCGCGGCACAGCTCAGCCACTCCCCCCTGCTTGCAGCCTGGTCAGAACACAATTTTCTTTCCATGCTCCGCAGCCGCCACTACTACTGTCCTGTTCCTTGCACAAATAATGGCACAGCTGCGACCGGGAAGAAGGGAAAAACTCCAGCGATTCGCCCAAGCTCTCCTACAGCCTTGATGTAAACACTTCTGATGCTAAAGTCCTCCTGGGTTGCCTCTGCTTCTCAGCTTAGTGATCTCTTTTTTTCTTTTTTCTTTTTTTTTTTTTTTACTTTATGCAGAGCCTTAAGGAGAAACAACAGGACAGAAATCAAACACAGAAGGAGAGCAGGAGGAAGAAGAGGACAGGGGGAAGCAGGGGGCCCACACAGCCCAGATCCCAACCAGAATAATACTGAAACCCCCCCTGGCCCAGACCCTGCTCAGATTGAGGGAGGGAGTTCAAGGCTTTCACTTCAGGAGCTACCTCTTTTTTTTTTTTTTGTATGAATCTTTCTATCAGGGCCAGTGGAAGTACTAGCCAAACTAGGCAGCCACTTACAGCACTACAGTACTGGGGGGGCAGCGACATATCCTCCTTCCTGCTGGCAAGGGGCCACATGAGAGTACTTCATTTTCCAGCCTGTGCCGGCGAGGAGGAGATGCTGATGCTGCCAATGCCGCAAGGAGGAACAAAATAGGCCGCAGAATCAATGCACGGGACCCAGAAGCAACAGGAGGCGTGTCGGCATCCAGGGCTCAGAAGCAGCGGTAACAGGAAGAAGGAGAGCATCAGTGTGAAGGCTTGGAAACACCAGTAGCAGAAGGCAGAGGGGCATCAGTGTGGTGAGCCTGGATGCTGCAACAGCAAGTGGAGGAGGAGGGAGTATTAGCCCACAATCAAGGCTCAGAAACGGCAGAAAGTATTAATGTGCCGGCCTGCAAGGAGGAACAGGAGCGTCGCCCTCGTGGTGGTGTGTTGAAAAATGGCCAAGAGGTAGAGGAACATGTTCAGAGACAGCAGCAGCAGCATAGGCCCAGTGGTCCTAAGAAAGAGAAGCAGACCAGTGGGCCATGGGAGCTGAAGGAAAAGGCTGCTTTCAGAGGGGTTGGGGAGAAGCGTGAGTGAATGAATGTGTGTGTATGAATGAGCATATTTGAGAATGTGAGTGAGGTGTATGTGTGAGAATGAGGGAGGGTGTGAATAAGGCTATATGAGAATGTGTGTGCGTATATGAGAAAGTGCATGTGTACATGTGCGAGTATCTGTGAGCGTGTGGGTGTGAGTGCATGTATGTCTTGAGCAAGCTTGTCTGTGAGCATGTGTGAGAATGAAGGACGATGTGAATGAGCATGTAGGTTTAGACAGCGAGTGAGAATGTATATGTATGTGTGTGTGTGTGTGTGTGTGCGCGTTATGAGAATACTACATTGCCAATTTTGTCAGAGGTGCGTAGTTTGGGGGTAATCTTAGATTTGGTCCTGACTATGAAACCTCATATTCATCATGCTGCTAGGATTGCATTTTATAAATTGAAAATGCTGAAGCCATTATATTCTGGTTGCCTGCCAATGTTTTGTACAGTGCTACAAGCTTTAGTTTTGAGAGACATAGAATATTGTGGTACCTTATGTATTGGACTTCCTCAAAAGTTGCTTTGAGTGGTGCAAATAGTGCAACACGCAGCTGCACGTTTATTATTGGGCCTGTCTGTATGCAATCATATTAGTTCAGCTTTGCAACATCCACCACTACCAATTCAGCGAAGAGCTAAATTCCATTTACTGGCCCTAGTGCTTAAGCTAATAAATTCAGATAGCCAATGTTTAATTGAGAAAAGAATTTGAGTGGTATGTTCCCTCATGATCACTGCGGTCTGAGAGAGCTGGGCTTTAGCAGGTTCCCTCTGTACATGTATATAAACTACAGAGACTCGGGCAAGAGCATTTTCTGTGATGGCTCCTACAATGTGGAATACTTTGTGCAACTGAGAAAGGAGAGTAATCTAAAGGTTGTTCAGGAAACATTTAAAAACTGCAATTTTTAAAGAGGCTTATGGGTGAGGGTTTTAACCATATTTTAGTTTTTATATATAGTTTATGTTTTTTACTTATTATAATCCACTTTGGACAGAACCTTCTTGGAGGATGCGAAATATAAGCTCTTTAAATAAATAGAGAACATTTGTATGCAACACTTCTTCCCTCTCCTGCAAATTTACATCTGAAAATCAATAGTTTGAAGGTATCAAGTGTAGGGGATGTTTTTATCCTTATTAGTTTTTATTATTGTGTGTTATTCCACATGTCTGATCTTTTGAAATATTTTATTAGTCTGGAAATTTTAAAAAATGTTTCTATGAGTTTTTCTTAATTATTGTATATTAT
This sequence comes from Rhinatrema bivittatum, assembly GCF_901001135.1. Lineage (NCBI taxonomy): Eukaryota > Metazoa > Chordata > Amphibia > Gymnophiona > Rhinatrematidae > Rhinatrema > Rhinatrema bivittatum. The sequence goes on from NC_042621.1 coordinate 117,493,227, forward strand.
GAAATATGTATTCTTTTTATTAGCATGGTATTACTATTACTATTGATTTTATTATTTGATTTTTATTGTTATGGTTTGTTGCGTTTTAAAGTTTAGTTTATGTCTGTATGTTTCCATTTATACTTTATGATCTCTTTATTCTGTATTTGATGAGGCTCTGTATGTGTTCTGCATGTGTGAATGAGATGAGGTATTCTGATACTGTGTAGTTTCTGTATAGGGCTTTATTGCAGCTTGGCCTCTCTCTCTCTCTCCTTAGTTTCTTCAGCAACAAGTCTCATCGATTGTAATGTTTGGCTGTTTCCTGCCTTCTTCCATCGCTCCTCTACCTGTGAACAGGGATACAGCTGTACCCAGCACTTCACCAGGTCCTGATTGAGCATACCTGGGAGCTGCTCAAAAGCAGGTTTTGCTCTATAGATGACACCAGAGGCTTCCTAACCCTCGCACCAGTGAAAATCAACAAGGTATTTGTTGCGTGCTGCAATTAAACATTATTACTATCTTCCTTGACTGGAGGAGGAAATTGCTACCACTACTTCTCTATTGCCTCAAGAAATCTGCAGGTTGTCTTTTAAAATTGTTAAATGGATATGCCTTACACTTGGCTAGAGTTAGAAGGGGCTGTGAACCTGCCCCATTCTCCTCTATTCCTTTTCTCTGCATACTATCTGGAGCAGGAATCAGATGGGTGTTCTTTGCATAATGAAATTCAGAGTAGCTGGGAGGCAATAAATCTTCAGCTAGCCTATCTCAACAGGGACAGGCATACTGCACCTATTGGGAAAATCCAGACCTGTGTGAGAATGCAGGCAATTTTTCCATTGAATTCCATGGAGCCAGGGTGAATAAGTGTTTCAGAGAATTTGCAAATGTGGATGTGGTACTAGAAGTATGGGTAAATGTTATTGGCTTCTTGCATTGATTATGCTTAATGCTGTTTCCCTGCCTTTATGACATCAGAGTGACTTGCATGTCTGAAAACAAAGGAGGCTCATGTATGAAGCACCTAATGCATCCTATGGTTTAGAAGAGAACATGCCCACAATGCTTCATTAGATAACCATTTGTTGTCCAGTTCTCCCCTACATAGCCTTTCACGTAGACTCTGCTCCAACTTTGAATAGTGATTACTTTTATTCACTAACCTGGTAGTCTTCTTTCTGATCGCAAAATGGGTAAACGGATCCCTTTATGAGCCAACTCTTTGGAATGATGCCTAGAACCCAAATATCTGCAAATGATTATTTCTAGATTGGAAAGAAACTCTGTAGCCTATTCTGTACTAGTTGATGTTGGCTGTTTTGAGAGTCAGGCCTTGCCCCTCTACTTTAAATGGCCTCCCTTTTCTTGCAGATTGCATCCTAACAAGGGCTTATGCTAGCTGAATATAAAATAGCCTGGCTACAGAGAGTTGTGTTGCTGGCTGACAACAAATTTCATGGGTATGTGTGATTAGATAACATCTAAAAGCCCAATACCAATGTTATTCTAAACAGCAAAAACTTTCATAAATGACTGGGGGAAAAAAAAAAAAAAGGTTGTAACAATAATTAGGCACCTGGGAATGTATGCCGGTGATGAAAGCTATGCTTTGTGCCATGGTCTTCTGGACTGAGTGTATTTCAATGACAGTTCACCTCGTATAATTGCATAGATACTTGGGGGGGGGGGACAGATGGTAATGAAGCTACAAACAACCTGAGAAATTAGAGTGCTCAGCATCCACTTCTAAAGTGTATGTCATTTCAAAACCATCCACACCCCTCATGCCCAGCTGCTTAACTAGCTTGCAGAGTAGCGAGACTGCGCTGGACCACATCCAGCTACCAGTGAGGAATAAAAGCCGATGGTGAGATTAGGCCCCCCAGCTAACTTTTATGATGCCGCAGTTACTGTTGTTGAATCAGCGCACAAGCAGCTGGTTTTAATTACACTGACCAGGCAAAAAAAAAAAAAAAGACTTCTGCAGGCACATTTACAAGCTGTTGCATGAATGTGCCATAAACCAGTCATTTGAAAAAAAAAAAACAAAAAAACATTAATTCAACCCACAGCACAATCAAATGTTTTCTTGTAAACCATACAGTCGCCTCCTTTTCTCCCCTTCCAATAAAAAAAAAAAAAAAACCACATAAAAAAGAAGTTCCTTAGGTTTGATTTTCACAACCCTCGGATGACCTCTAAGAGAAGTTCATCTGCTGGATTTCTGTTTAGAACCTGCCCATTTGGACTGGAAAAAAAATGTTTATGTACAATGGATGATGCAAGGAAGCAAGGAACTTGACTACTGGCAAATTGTCCATCTAGTGCAGTCAGTGGGAAATGTGCTCAGCCGGTGAAAGGAGTCCATGTCAGAAGACTATTTCCTCCTAAGCTGCAAGTCTGACTCCATCACTAACTCCATGTGTGACCTTAGACATTTTAATTCCCTGTACTATTAGCTGATTCACCAATCTTCACACAATAATTATATTTCACATATTTGGGACATGCTTTTGGGCAAGAACTATGCTCTGCAATTTCCTTTTCATCACATGGCGCTCTATCACTCATATGAAACATGAATTATTAGATCATCACAAAGGAACACAGTGTTCCAAAGCAAATGATATGGTCACTTGTTTTTGTCCAATAAATGCAATTCGTTCTAGAATAGTTACTTTTCCAGGAAAGCAGACACGGGGGGGTACTAAATTATTTTCAAAATGAAAGTATTTTATACTTCTTTCATGGAGTGCCAGGAAAAATAGTGGAAATTATTCTAAAAATCAAAAATCACAGGGCATATAAGAAAGACATGGTTTAATGGAACACAGTCAACATGGATTTACCCAAGGGAAGTCTTGCCTCACAAATCTGCTTTATTTTTTGAAGGGGTTAATAAACATGTGGATAAAGGTGAACCGGTAGATGTTGTGTATTTGGATTTTCAGAAGGCATTTGACAAAGTGCCTCATGAGAGGCTTCTAAGAAAATTAAAAAGTCATGGGATAGGAGGTGATGTCCTTTCATGGATTACAAATTGGTTAAAAGAAAGGAAACAGAGGTCAATTTTCTCAGTGGAAAAGGGTAAACAGTGGAGTGCCTCAGGGATCTGTACTTGGACTGGTGCTTTTCAATATATTTATAAATGATCTGGAAATGAATACGATGAGTGAAAATATCAAATTTGCAGATAATACAAAATTATTCAGAGTAGTTAAATCACAAGCAGATTGTGATACATTGCAGGAGGACCTTGCAAAACTGGAAGATTGGGCATCTAAATGGCAGATGAAATTTAATGTGAACAAAGGCAATGTGTTGCGTATAGGGAAAAATAACCCTTGCTACAGTTACACGATATTAGGTTCCATATTAGGAGCTACCACCCAGGAAAAAGATCTAGGCATCATAGTTTGAAATTGTCGGCTCAGTGTGCTGTAGCAGTCAAAAAAGCAAATAGAATGTTGGGAATTATTAAGAAGGGAATGGTTAACAAAACAGAAAAGGTCATAATGCCTCTGTATCGCTCCATGGCGAGACCGCACCTTGAATAGTGTGTACAATTCTGGTCGCTGCATCTCAAAAAAGATAGTATCCAAACACTAAGAAGATCCCATGCTACTGATGCAATTAATAGCAGTGGCCATTCCCTAAGTTAGCTTGATTAATAGCCGTTAATGGACTTCTCCTCCAAGAACTTATCCAATCCTTTTTTAAACCCAGCTACACTAACTGCACTAACCACATCCCCTGGCAACAAATTACAGAGCTTAATTGTGCGTTGAGTGAAAAAGAATTTTCTCCGGTTAGTCTTAAATGTGCTACTTGCTAACTTCATGGAATGCCCCCTAGTCCTTCTATTATCCGAAAGTGTAAATAACTGAGTCACATCTACTCATTCAAGACCTCTCATTATTTTAAAGACCTCTATCATATCCCCCCTCAGCCGTCTCTTCTCCAAACTGAAAAGTCCTAACCTCTTCAGCCTTTCCTCATAGGAGAGCTGTTCCATCCCCTTTATCATTTTGGTTGTCCTTCTCTATTGCAACTATTGCCAGGTTCTTGTGAACTGGTTTGGCTTCTGCTGGAAACAGGATGCTAGGCTGGATGGACATTTGGTCTGACCCAGCATGGCAATTTCTTATGTTCATGATTGTATAGGGAAAACAGATTGGGGCAAAAATGTTTCACATTTCTTTTTTTTTTTTTTTTTTTAATTTTATTTTTATTGAAATTTCACATTTTTAAACAGATATATGATAACATATTCATTATACCAGGTATATTGTTACAAGTACAATTTCCTTTTTATCACTTTAAAAGAAATCAACAGGTAATAAAGTCATGAGAACAAAGGGATTTCAAACACAAAATCAGGAGCATATTTAAGAAAAAAAAACTTAAAAAGAATATACTTGATGTTATTTATCCCACCATATATCTCTTTTCCCCTATTACACAGCTTCCTTAGGGTGTGTGTGCAAATATGTTTGCAGTTGTTCAGGTTTTGTGAAAATGAATCTGTTATTCAAATGCTTTATTAAACACCTACAGGGATACCTTAATTGGAATTGTGCCCCCCTTGATAATACTTCAGATCTCATTTCTATAAACCTTTTCCGTCTTAATTGGGTGGAGCGTGCAATATCCGGGAATATCCTTATAGCTTGCCCATAAAAAATGGATTTCTGATGTTTAAAATGCAATTTTAACACTGCATCTCTATCTGTTTGTGACACAAATTGAACTACCAATATGGCCGTAGTACTAATTTTAGACTCAAAGGATTTTTCCAGGAATTCAGTTAAATTTAATTTCTCTAGGATTTCTCCATTATTTGCATTACCCCCTCCCTCTGTTTGTGGTAAATAGTACAATTTACTTAACTTAGGAAAGTTTACCTCTGAGTATTTCAAGATGTTTTTCAAGTAGCTATGGAATAAATCCAAAGGTGTAATCAAATGACTTTTTGGGAAGTTCAATAATCTGAGATTATATTTTTTCAACTGATTTTCTAACATCTCAATTTTATTTTCATGATCTTCTTCTGATTTAATTAGATTTACCTGAATCTTTTGAATTTCCCCCATATTTTTATCCATTGTATTAACACATTTCTCCAGTTGGTCTACTTTATCTTGTACTTGATTGTTTTGTTTCAAGGCGTCCTGTACTGTGTTTGCTAGTTTGTTAATAGATATTTGCATTTTAATCATCATGGACCCTAATTCCTCCATCGAGAACTTTTTTGGAACAATAAGGGAAACCTTTTCACTACTATCAGGACACATTTGGACATCGCTTTCCCCAATCTGTTGTAATAGCCCTCCTTTTCCTTCTGCATTACCCAACGAAGTGTTCTTAATTTCTATTGAGTTATGATCAATCATAACCCTCGAGTTCTCAATTATCTTCACAGGTCCTTCCTGAAAAGAGGAATCCTGATAAGAAACATTTAAGTCCACTTCGATTTCTGCAGTAGGAGGGACCGATTTTTTCTCTGGGCCACCCGGGGTTAAAGATGTCTCAAATGCCACGTTGTCCAACTCCTGCTCCTGAGTTGGGCTACTAGCGGCCCTTCCGGGTGCATGGGTGGAATTACTCTGGAAGCAGTCTGTAATTGTAGACTGAAACATATTACCAGATGTTGTTACCGAAGACGTCTCTCTCATTCTCGCCTTCCTCTTGGTATGAGGCATGGCTGTATGAGAGATTGGTATTCTAAATTACAGAGAGTCTTATTACTGTTTCCAAGTTAACATCAAATTACTCACTGTTTGTTCTCTTAGCTCTCAATCTGGCCGCGTCACAAACAAAATTTATGGCTCCAAACCGCTCCAAACCGGGCTAAGCCAGGCAAAGTCGCGCGCGGCTTAGACGTTGCGCCGGCGTAGGCTTGATTTTATTAGCCTACCCGGCTCCTCCTCCACGTCGCGGCGTCCTCAGTACTGCCCCAGGATTGGTAAGCAAGATTAGAGCAATATTTCGATATCAGCTGGGCTCTCACCCGAACCAGGAAATGCTGCGGCAGTGTCCCGCTGGCGTAGGCTTGATTTTATCAGCCTACCCGGCTCCTCCTCCACGTCGCGGCGTCCTCAGTACTGCCCCAGGATTGGTAAGCAAGATTAGAGCAATATTTCGATATCAGCTGGGCTCTCACCCGAACCAGGAAATACTGCGGCAGTGTCCCGCCGGCGTAGGCTTGATTTTATTAGCCTACCCGGCTCCTCCTCCACGTCGCGGCGTCCTCAGTACTGCCCCGGGATTGGTAAGCAAGATTAGAACAATATTTCGATATCAGCTGGGCTCTCACCCGAACCAGGAAATGCTGCGGCAGTATCCCGCCGGCGTAGGCTTGATTTTATTAGCCTACCCGGCTTCTCCTCCACGTCGTGGCGTCCTCAGTACTGCCCCAGGATTGGTAAGCAAGATTAGAGCAATATTTCAATATCAGCTGGGCTCTCACCCGAACCAGGAAATGCTGCGGCCATGTTTCACATTTCTATTCCAAGGCGTAGCCATGAGTGGTTCTAGTGAGCCAGTGCTTCCTCACTTTTGGCAAAGGCCCCCCCCCCATCCCTAGCAGCAGGTTCATGTCCCATCTGAGCCAGCCCTGAAAGGTGCAGGAGTTAGAGGGTCTGCAGGCATTGGTATCACTGCCGGTCCATGATCCCCTGCACCTTTAAAGAGGCTAACTTGAATGGTAAACACTGCTGCCCTTGGGCTAGACTTGAAAATGTTTGAGGCCCTCAAAGTCTTTGTTTACTTTTTGCAGGTAATTATTCATACCCCCTCTTCTCAGCCCCTTCGGAGTTCAAGAATGCCTGAGCTGGGTAGTAGCAAGCTTACATAACTGCTCTTTAGAGACTGACACTTGTACACAGTAGTTGCCTTGACCATAGAGGGAGAATGAGAAATAAAGAAAGACCAGGGAAACAGTGAAGAGTCAGGTGATAGAGTACTGTCGGAAACTAGAAGGGTTTTGTACTAGTCACTTCTGTGAAATCCCACCTAGGATGGGGGGCGGGGACGAGCAACTGTGACCACCCATGTTAAACCTGGGCCCCCTCAAAAATTCAGTTCTGCCTGGCTCTAGAGCTGACAATCTGGATGGATTCCTTCATGCATTCTTAAAACAGCAGAAAATGATATGGAGCATTAAAAGGTGTTACCATACAATATACTATCAAAATAACATGTTCAGTCTTTTAAATTAACGATTTTTTTAATCCTTATCACCACTTTGTTAACAGGAATGGATCAAGCACGTTTCCTTACCGTAAAAGGTGTTCTCCATAGACAGCAGGATAAATTAGCCATGACAGGTTATGACAGTTGTTTTTTGATATTATATCTGCTACTGCCAGCTGTTGTTTACTACAGATGAAGCAGCATTGTGTCTGAATAAAGTCTTTTCCTTTTTTACATTATGGATGTTATTTTTAATGTACCCTGCCCCAAATTTTGAAAGACATGGGGAAACATACATTTAAATAAACAAACGTGTGGGTGAATCATCCAGTGGCATCGAATGGACCTTTCTAAGTTGAAACCGCTTTTGCTCTACTGAGCATGTGCAAGAATTCCCAGGTGGGCATTGCCTCATGAGTCCTCTCAGTCTTTTTTTGACCGAGCATCAACATGGACATGTACACTCTCTGTAAAATTTTTCCTTCCACCTGCTTGAATTCCCCCCCCCCTCCAAATAAAAACCCTCATGCATTTGCTGCTGCCTCCGCTTCCCCTCCCTATGTTCTGTGTGGAGTAGGGACTGGGGGGGAGACAGACTACTATCTTGGCAGGGACACAGGGGAGAGAAGAGACGCTTGGCTGCTGTGTAAAGAGAGGGAGGGGGGAGGATTCAGCCTGCCTGCTGGGAGGAGAGAGATGAGAAAGAGAGGACCCTTGGTGGGGGGAGAGAATGGGGGCAGGATGTGTTATATTTGCCCGTCATTATTCTTTTGTGTGTGTGGTGGGGGCGGAGGGAGGGCAGTCTTATGTTGGGGCCACTGAGCATCCATAATTGTCCAGTTGTGTGTGTGTGTGGGGGGGGGGGGGGGGCGGGGAGGTCTTATATTGGAACTGCTTAGCCCCTGCTTCTTTTGTGAGAGGGGGGTGTTTTGCCAGGGTCTAAACTTGCATGGACTGGCAGTTACTACCCTTAACAGAAGGCATGGGGGTAACCCTGTAAGGAGCAGCAGTTACTACCCTAATAAATAAATAAAGTTTTGCTGGGTAGATTGAATGGACCACTTGGATTTTTTCCGAGATATTTACTATACAAAATATCCAGACAATGAAGGTAGGAAAAAAGCCTTTTCCTAAATTGGTATGTAATTTGAATATGCCAGTTTTGGTAATGTGAAATTGCAGCACCTCTAATATTGCTATATTTTGCACAGTACAAGATGAAGTGCATTTCTGTTTCTGTTTCTCCAGTGGTGCATTGCATGCAGGGTCTGGCTTCTTGGGGTTTCCAGTTCCATTTTTGTCTGCATATTTCCATTTATAATTTATGGTCACTTATTTTGTATTTGGAGAGTTTCTCCATGTTGTATTTGTGTGACTGAGGTGAGTTATTTTCATAGGCATCTAAAGCAGCTCAGCTTGGTCTGTTTTCCCAACAGAAGATAAGAACATGCCATACTGAGTCAGACCAGGGGTCCATCAAGCACAGCATCCTGTTTCCAACAGTGACCAATCCAGGCTATAAGAATCTGCCAAGTACCCAAAAACTAAGTCTATCCCATGCTACTGATGCTAGTAATAGCAGTGGCTATTTTCTAAGTCATCTTGATTAATAGCAGGTAATGGTCTTTTCCTCCAAAAACTTATCCAAACCCTTTTTAAACCAAGTTACACTAACTGCACTTAACACATCCCCTGGCAACAAATTCCAATTAAACTCCAGAGTTTAATTGTGCATTGAGTGAATAAGGATTTTCTCTGATTAGTTTTAAATATGCTACATGCTAACTTCATGGAGTGCCCCCTAGTCCTTCTATTATCCGAAAGAGTAAATAACCGATTCACATTTACTCATTCTAGACCTCTCATGATTTTAAACACCTCTATCACATCCCCCCTCAGCCGACTCTTCTCCAAGCTGAACGAACAGTCCTAACCTTTTCATATATTATATTTATTGAAATTTTCAAATTTTTTCAAGCACATAACTTGTGGAAATAATACAAGAGACTGGAATACCAATACATATATCATTAGAGGAAATAGAAAAAGAAAATAAACAATAAGAATCCAAAATGTTGATATACCAGAATCTAACATAATATATTAAGCAAACGGGAGATTCTGGATAGGAGTGAATTACATAAGTAGGAGAAAATTATCCCTCAGAAAAAGGCCAAACATGAGAGAGACATTTCACTAAACAAAATATACTTCATGCCATCGCCATTATCTAATGCTAAACAGAAGAAGCAGAGGTATGGGAATCAAGATACAGATGTAGCTGAGCTGGATCTAGGTAAACATATCTAACTCCATGATGCAAAATAAGACATTTACATGAAAATCGTAATATAAACTTCACACCAAGTGCAACAACTTGAGGACGCATCGCTAGGAAACTTTTACGCCTTTCCTGCATTGTGCGAGTTACATCTGGATATGCCCAGATACGCCGACCATAAAAAAAGAGAAAACCTATATCGAAAAAACTGTCTCAAAACAAGATTTCTATCCTGGGAAAAAACAAAGGAAATAAAAAGAGTTCCATGCTAAGAAATAATCGCTTCCAAGTAAGATTCCAACATTTGAGTTAAATTGGAATCTGATTCTTGAACATTTTCCACTTGTCCCGAGTCCAAAGATTTTATCATGTAAGCTTTAGCAAGAGGAGGAGTGGCTTCAATAGGAATCTTCTCAATAGGAGGTTCTCAGATAGATATTTTTTGAACATATCTAATGCTGGAATAAAATTAGACTTAGGGATATTCTCGTAGAAATTATAATTTTCAATATTTTCCATCCTCCTCAATTGAGCTGTGTCAGATTTAATCAACGTGTCTTGGACGTGTTGTAAAGTGGTAACTTGTTGACTTAGATCCTCCAGTCTATGAGAATGAGAATCAATTATTGTTTCCATCACTTGAATGCGATTGGAAAAAACAGAAATAGAAGAAGAAATAGACTTTTCAAGAGTAATTAACGCTGACCAAATAGAGTCCAAAGTTATAACAAAAGGTTTAGGCAAAACAGGACAAACAAGATGTAAATCCTCTAAACCTTTACCCCTTTGAATAGCCGTTGCCTCTGAAGGATTACTCACATTTCCCCATGGGGTTGAAGTAATTGAGCAAATTTTAACTGCAGGATTATCTTCGCTTTCAGAGTCACCACTTGCTCCAAGAACAACAGAAAATTCTCTGAAGTATTGGCCGATGTTATCACGGCTCCTTTGGGGAAGCCCTCCCCAACAATTGTTGATCTAGGGCTAACAAGCCCACTCAGCAGTAAGGAATCACCAGAAATGGCCACCGAAAGAGATAGAGGGGGGTCGATGGAGCACGGGCTCAGAGTGACATCATGGTCCGGTATTGGAGCCGATCGCTCCACAGTTCCAAACACCAAGGACACCTCCGGAGCAGATTCAGATTTCGGAGTCAAGAAGCCCTCAATAGAAAGTTGGAAAGGATCAGATTGGGAAATAACTGGAGGCTTCCTTTATCCGAGCCTTACATTTGGTATGAGGCATATTGCAGGTAAAGTTGAAAAGAAATGAAGAGCTTCAATAACTGTGCCTCTCTTCAAGAAGCCATCTTGAATCTCATCTCCAGTCCTAACCTCTTTAGTCATTCCTCATAGGGGAACTGTTCCATCCCCTTTATCATTTTAGTCCCCCTTCTCTCTACCTTCTCCATTCACAACTATATCTTTTTTTGAGATGCGGCAACCAGAATTGTACACAGTATTCAAGGTACGGTCTCACCATGGAGTGATACAGAGGTATTATGACATTTTCCGTTTTATTCACCATTCCTTTCCTAATAATTCCTAGCATTCTGTTTGCTTTTTTGATTGCCACAGCACACTGAACTGACGATTTCAATGTATTATCCACTATGATGCCTAGATCTCTTTCCTGGGTGGTAGCTCCTAATATGGAACCTAACATTGTGTAACTATAGCATGGGTTATTTTTCCCTATATGCATCACCTTGCACTTATCCACATTAAATTTCATCTGCCATTTGGATGCCAAATTTTCCAGTCTCACAAGGTCCTCCAGCAATTTATCAGTGTTCCAAAGTCAGGTGTAATATTTACAATGCTGCCATTTTACAGGTTCTTCAGCCAGCTGTAGGGGGCACGGCCCAGGGTGATTGCTCCTTCTTATCCCACCCCACCCCCAAGGAGGGTGCTGCATGGAGTACCGGTGCTTTTTTCCCCAGACAAAAAAAAAGCACTGCTCAAAATGAGTTCAAGAAAATCTTTTTCACTCAGATGGTGGTAGACACCTGAAAGACTTCCAGGATAGGTTACTGGAGCCAAAACAATGCCAGAATTCAAGTATTCACGGGTTAGACACAAAAGGATCTACATGAAGGAGGAGATGGTGGTGGTGGTGCCTGTAATTAGGGAGGAGAGGTGTCTGAGAAGATCGCAGATCATGTAAGACCTGCAACAACAATGCAGACAGGTACAAATAGGTAAAGACTGCATGGACCAAGTGGTCCTTTTCTGCCCACACATCTATGTTTCTATCTTCTGACACTTTCCCCCACCTGCCCCCAGCAACAAGAGCTCTGTGTATGTCACTACCGTCTGCCTTCCCAGCCACATCTTCTCATTTTCTTCTAAAAAAAAAAAAAAAAAAAATCACTCTTTACCCTCTCTGCTCCTAATAGATTGTGAAGCTGATGCTGGATGCTGCCTGCTCATGACCTCATCAAGATGCTTTGAACAGGGATAATAACCTGAACCTCAGCAATCTATTTTTGTGTGCAGTAACTATTAAGGGAGGACAAAAAAAAAAAAAAGAAAGCAAACTGAGCAGATATGCCCAGACTCATATAGCAGCCACAAATGTGAAACCAGAGCATCTCATTGTCAAACAGTTACTGATAGCAGCCCAGAGATACTTTTAGAACCTTCAAAATTTAGAGTGCACATGGAAAAGTTAGAATTATATATTCACTTTACCTTGTCGTGATATCATCAGATCAAATGTTTTATAACCCTAGACAGGCTTGTGTTAAAGCAGAAATGAATGCAATGGAATGAATGACCTTTTAATTTGCACTGACAGTAAAAAAAAATATTATTTTTTTTAACCCTCCAAATGCAGAATTGTTGGCAAACCACTGTCACTGCTTTTATCCAAACATTGCGTAATTTTATGGCATATATTCTTTCAAAATAAGCTTGCCAGAAAATTTCCTCATTTTGAGGCTAAATTTTATAGTTTTCTGGGGTTGCAAGAGATTCTCCTGAACTCCCCCATAACCTTTTTTACTGAACAGTTAAGTTTTGTACTTTTTTGTTTGACAGTACTGCTTTGATCTGCAGCAATGATAAACCTTTCTTATTTTCGGTTAATTATATCTATCAAGGTTTTGATTCAGGATCATATCTATTAATCTTACTTGATCTGACATCAGCATTTGATGCCATAAACCATGACATTCTTTCCTAGGGACTACCGGCCCTGTAATTGCTTGGTTCAAATCATACCTCAATAACAGATTCCAACAAGTCCTATATCTCCACCAGTACTACTTCTTGGTCTCCCATTGTAACCGTAGTCCCACAGGGATCCACGTTATCCTCCACACTATTCAATATATACAGTGCCCCTCCTCTGTTCCCTTCTTGCCACACTGGGTAACTCCTACCGTCTCTACGGAGACAACATCCGGTTTTTCTTTCCACCAAAAGCTACTTGGTCAGCCACCTACCGCTTCATGTCACTATGCTTATCTTCCATAAAATCCTGGCTCTCGTACAACAGATTTTCGTTAAACTTCAATAAAATGGAAATCATCATACTAGGTTGTGCATTTCAGTATGAAATCTCAAGAACTATAAATATAGTTCTATATATAAGTTTCTCAAAGTGTACGCAATTTAGGTGTAATACTTGATCCAAGTCTATCACTAAAGCCTAAGATTAAATCAGTAAATAGAACATATGCAAAAATCAGATTACTATGACATATCAAACCCCTTTTAGATCCAATGACTTCAGAACAGCATTGTACATTTTAGTTCTAATAGAAACTGATTACTGTAACTTCTTATACATTCGTCTTCCCCAGAATTCACTAAGAGCCTTGCAAGTGGCCCAAAATTCTGCTGCCAGATTGCTTATAAAGAGGTCTCCATGATCATATCACACCTGTCCTCGAATCCCTCCATCAGCTCCCTGTCACATGGCAAATAACATAAAAAATCCTAACAATAGTTCATCATAACCTGTTACATAATGTCACCAGCCCATGGACAAGTGTAATCTTACACTTTTCATACACCAACTAGAAATCAAGCAGGCTCTCATTTACACATAAAAGTGCCTTCTCTATTGTAGGACCAACCATTTGGAACTCTATACCAGTAGAATCACGCTCCATGGCAGATCCTAAGGAATTTAAGAGAGCATTAAAAATGTATCTATTCCCTCCGGCTTTCACACATAAGTGCCATGCCTAAACTGTCAGTCCCACAGCCAGTTCCTAACATTTTTTAGCAGCTTTTGTTTAATGTTGATATGTATATTTTATCTATTGTGTATATTATCGATGTAACCCACCCTGAGCTTTGGAGGCCACGGAAAAAAAGTGATTTTAAATAAATAAATAAATACATACATACATACATACATACATAGAGCGATGTGATGCCAAATCTGGAACTTTTCTGGGTATAAAACAGCAAAACTTTGCTCAAATTGCATCCCAGAGAATCTAAAACTCAAGAGCTTCTAGGGAATACAGGTGGCCTTCAGACTTCTGCCTTTTACAGACCGCTACAAAAAAAAAAAATTTTGGAGTCATGCCTGAGCATGGCACACACAAAGGCTTGGTATGAAGGGGGAAGCAGCCAGAAAGATGTTTTTGGGGGGGGGGGGGGGTTTGGTTCATTTAGGGGTTTTTTCCCCATTTGTTTTGTGCTTTGTTTACTTTTCATTTCTATTCAATGCACACTAATTAGAAAGAAAAATTAAAGAAAAACAAAGAAACAACAAAACAAATGGAGGAAAAACCCTAATCCACTCTATGGTATGTTTTTAAAACAGAGCAATGACGTGAGCACAATTCAGGAATTTTAAAGGCAGGATACTGTTACTCACTGTCAGGGTCTCCCTGAGTGAACCCTGTAAAAATTCAGGATTCATAATGGTTGACTGCCGAGCCCCTTCTCCTCAAAGCAGGATACACATTTGAAATGCTATGGTAGAACCACGCACAACAGCCCCTCTTAAGCCTACCACCATACTGACATAAAAAAATCTATGAAATACCTCGTGTGTTTTACACACTCTCCTTGTGCACTTAATATCGATAACTGAAAAAACATGCCCATTAAGGCATTAAATATTTATTGAAATGGGAAGATGAACTGCAGGACACAAGGCAGGCCAACTGCTGCCCATTACCAGAATACGACACCGGTGAAAGGTATATGGTTCTATATTTTATGGTTTCTGGACCCCCTTATTTTTCAGAGGAGACATCCTTATTAAAGCACTTTCTTGAATTCAGTTTGTTTCAGCCGCAGTCCCCTGACATGACAGAAAAGGAAGTGCTGGAGACTACAGGGGTGTTTGAACAACCAGCTCTCATCTTTGCTTCCCAAACAGATGCCTCAGTCCTCCTCCATCACTTACAGGAAATGTTAAGTCTGCTATCATTTCTTTCTGCAGGTATGGGAGGGCCACAAAAAAAAAAACGAGGGTGGCAAATTCTATGAGCAAAAACTTGCATGCAGGATCACTCTTATACAATAAAATTCCCTATACTGCATGCAGCTGAATGATACGCCAGCTGTTTTAGTCCATTCAGTAACACTAGCGTGGAAGAAATATTTAAAAGCATCTGAGATTACCAAGAGTGCCATGACCTCCCCGCTTTATAATGAATCACTATTTTTTTTTTGTTAGACACAAATAACCAGTTGTCCACAGAGCCTAAAATAATACCCTAGAACTGCGATTCTCAACCAGTGTGTCGCGGCTTCCCGGTGTCCCACTGCCCCAGTTGCGCTTTCCTCCCTCTCCTTCATCGCAGCGAGATGCACATATTATTCTACTAACACTGCTGCAGTTCCGTCCAGGCAGGAATGGCAGCAGCGTTAGTGGAAGCTGGCAACATCAGCGACATGGCCCTTTCTTCTTCCCACCCCCATGGCTCAAAACAGGAAGTGATGTTCAGTGGGGAGCATGGAAAGAAGAGAAGACCATGCTGCATAAAGTACCAGCAGCAGTGCGGACCCAGACCACAATGAAGTGCATCCAGCGATCAGAGATGGCAGAAAGTACGGAGTTAGCCCCCACAGCTGATGAGATTCTTCATTCTCAGGCCACTGGGACTGGAGGAGGAGCCTACTGCAGCTTCCATTTGTGCTGGGGAGGAGGGGGGGTCACGAGTGAGAGTGAGCCAGAGGGAGAGAGAGCATGTGTGTGTGATTGAAAGTTTGTATGTAAGAGAGCATGTTTGTACAAGTGTATTTGACAGTATGTGTCTGAGAAAGCATGTGTACAATTGAGAGCATGTGTGAGATTGAGAGAGAGAGTGCATGTGTGTGACTGAGAGCATGTGTGTAAGTAAGAGAGAGCATGTGTGTGATTAAGACAGACTGGTCAGGGAAGTGACTGGTGTGGGTGTGTGAGGGAGACAGGCTGGTCAGGGAGGTGACTGGTGTGCGTGAGGAAG
Organism: Rhinatrema bivittatum; assembly: GCF_901001135.1. Lineage (NCBI taxonomy): Eukaryota > Metazoa > Chordata > Amphibia > Gymnophiona > Rhinatrematidae > Rhinatrema > Rhinatrema bivittatum. Next base: position 117,509,108 of record NC_042621.1, read on the forward strand.
AGAGAAAGATTAGTCAGGAAAGCAAATGGTGTGTATATGAGAGAGAAAGACTGGCCAGGGAAGTGACTGGTTGCTGAGTGAGTGTGAGGGAGTGTGAGGGAGACAGACTGGTCAGGGAGGTGACTGAGGTGTGTTTGTATGAGGAGACTGGTCAGGGAGGTGACTGAGGTGCATTTGTTAGGGAGACTGGTCAGGGAGGTAACTGAGGTGTGTTTGTGTTCGTGAGACTGGTCAGGGAGGTGACTGGTGTGTGTGAGAGAGAAAGATTGGCCAGGAAGGCAACTGGTGTATGTGAGAGAGAAAGAGACTGGTCAGGGAGGTGATTGGTGTGAGAGAGAGAGAAACAAGAGACTGATCATGGGATCTAATTAGTGTGTGTGTGTATGGGACTGGTCGTGGGCCCTAAGAAAAGAGAACCATGAGGACAGAGCTTCAGCAGCCACTGCTATTTCTGGTATGTGTTTTTGGCCTGTAAGGGAAAGCAGTAGGAGAGTTGCTGGAGAGAGTAAGTAAAGCTGGCTTTTAAATTTATATTTTTTTGATTGACTGTCTTCTTAATTATTGGGTATTATGTGATGTGTTTTGAAATATTCTATTGGTATTTATACAATTTTTAATAATCTTATGAGTTTTTAATTGTTGGATGTTATTCTGTTCAGCTGTTTTATAACATTTATTAGTTAGTTTTACAATTATTTCTGTGTGGGGATTTATAGCAGCTTGGCTTGTTCTGTTTTCCTAATAAGAGGTGCATTAGTGTTTAGGGCCCGATTTAATATTTGTAGTGTTGCCTTTTCATAGATATGGTTGTTACTGTTTGAGTGTGTTCCATAATGCAGGTGTAACTTTGTGTGGCTTAGTTTCTGTGCATATTGCAAATCCTGGGACTATGTTAGGTGCTAAATTTTCTTTTTCCATTTCTCTAGGCTTGCCCTGCATGCAGAGTGGCTTTTTTGGGTTTCCATTCCAGTTTCTGTCTCCATATTTATAATTTGTGGTCTTTCTGTACTTGGTGAAGGTTGGTTTTGCGTGTGTGACCGAGGTGAGGTTATTTACTAGCATGTAGGCATTTGTATCAATCTTATTTGTTGTGTTTTCTCAATAGGATATGCATTAGTGGTAAATTACTGTCTTTTCATAAGGAAGGCTATTGTGCCTGGTAGTAGATGGAGTTTATTTTGCTTTTACTGAGATGACACCAGAACATCTTTTTTGTATGGTGAGTTGTATGGGTAATGCTCTAGTTCTGCTGTGCACCCATTGTTGGAGGTCGAGGGGGTTCCTGATGCAGACTGTATGTTTACATTTAGCCCGGTGACGGTCACATATTCAGTGAGTCACACATGTAAGAATCATCTGTCAGGTGTGTCCTTGAGAACCACTGCCCTAGACTGCAGCAGGAGCTGAAAAGTAAGGTACTTTTCTCACTTCTGTTTGGCCTGAGGGGGGAAAGGGAGAACAGCTGCAGCCTGGCAAAGCTTAGACATCTCCCAAAGAGAACCTGCTTTTCTTGGAAAGCAAGTACAAGGTGGCAGAGAGGAACCTGAGAGGGGGAAATGGTGCTGGTGGTGTCGGGGGGGGGAATAGAAATCTGAAAGGAAGTGAAGTGGTGAGGAGTACTGTGGAGAGAAATCTGAAAAGGGGAGATGGTTGGTGGTAGTGGGGAAGAGAGAAACTGGAAAAGGAGGCATATTGGAAAAAATGCTGGGAGGCGAAAGAGAGGGTCAGAGGATTTCTCCGTGTGGTCCTTACATTTTCAATAATATTTGTGCAAGGCTGATTACTCCCCACTATTCTCTCAAATGTGGAATCTTCCAGGGATGTCTATTAAAGTGATAGGCAGGCTCCATCCCCAGCAGGGTGGGTCATTGGTCCACATCCCTAAAGGTGACTGAGTCACTGGGAGGAATTCATTGACGAAGGGTGCAAGGGAGAGGCAGTAAAAGCTGTGGCTCTCCTTGACTCCAGGAGGGGAAAAATAAGGGCTGCCTCGCCTTTCCACTGGTAAAGGCGCTTATTCTAGAAGCAGCCGGCATCGTCTACATTGCTCTGGAAGGCATTTGTCTCAAGGCAGGACTGCATGTTTGGAAGGCTGAAGGCATCAATTGAGAATTAAGAACAAGCTCCTAAAGGAGCACTGTAAACTGCACAAAATTCCTACATCAATCCAATATGGTATCATAGAAGAGTGCATCCAGTCAGCGATCTGAACTCACCAAAATATAAAGCAGCAGAGCTCATATTTTAATTATATATCAAATAATATACCAAATCAAATCTTTCTGTGTGTCAGATTTTGGTTTTACGATTTAAAACATACCAAGTCAATCACTGAAAGTATGAGGGACACTACCTCAAAATACAAGGAGTGAAACCTCAACAAATGTAAACAAACTCTTATTGCTCCAGAAGAAATTTGTAGATTTCATCTCACAGCTTCAAATCTCACAGCAAAGCCCCCCAACACTGGCAGTGTTTCAACACATCTCATGCCTTCATCCAAAGAGACACGCTTGGAAAGCTATAAAAGGATATAAAAAAAAATATTCACACTAATATCTATGTAAAAATTATCAAGGAATATGCAGTAACTGGCAGGAACTTTCATTATACCTACTGCCCACGGTCTCAAACCTTACTCATGCAAACTAATAGGAAGATTTATCATTTTATAGAAAAAGGAGGTCAAGCGCCATGACCAATCACAAAATTCCAGTATCTCAACTACAAAATCAGTCAATCAAATTGCATTTATAATGCTGATTACAAATGGTGGGCTTTTTGTAGCCATCCTGCACATCACCTAGGAAGAATCAACACAAAAATAGTATGTCCCAAAATTTAAATGACAAATTAACATGTATAAAACAGAAACCAATCCATTTTTTATTGACTCCAGCTGGAGATAGTGAGTTCAATCGATGGAACCGTTGTTGCTTATATCGCAGCCGGCTTAAATCATAATCACTCCTCCCAGGGGCTCATTGGTGGTTTTTCAAGCCCTGAAAACATCAGATCATCCTTTGTAATTTGGTACACAGTCCAATGTTTCACTAGAGGGGCTTCCAAGTACTCACAGAATGTATAACTAAGATGTTCCAAAACTCAAAGCCTCAAGGCTCGTTTGTCTTTCCCAATCTTTGGGGCTCATTTACTAAAGCCGTTGAATTTTTCCCAGAAGGTCGCAAAAAATAAGTTTGATTTGGTATATGATTAAATAGGAGCATTATACTGCTTTACATTTTGGTGAGTTCAGATCACTGACTGGATGCACTCTTCTCTGATATAATATTGAATTGGTCTAGAAATTCTGTGCAGTTTACAGTGCTGCATGACATTACTACATCTAAAACACTCCTTTAGTAGCTTGATCTTAATATCTGATTGCTGCCTTCAGCTTACCAAACATGCAGTCCTTCCCTGAGACAAATGCCTTCCACAGCAATCCAGACAATTCCCAAAGGAGTCGCAAAGCTGCGGAAATTGGCCCCCTCAGTATTTTTCCCCACAATAAATTAACATGAGGTAAAATACTGCAGTGTTAAATGGCCCAAATAAATGCACAATGGTGGCCTCAAGACTATGGGGCTGCCATAGCTTAAAGGGACCACTTGGCCCTGAATCACTACCACCCACCCCCAAAGTGGCAAAAACCCCAGAGGTCTACATTGACTCCATGTTCCTCCTCACACCCACCCCACCCCCTCCCCCCAGAGGCAGCTGTAGTGATAGAAATAAAAGAAAAATATGATAGTTAATGCTCTGGCCTAGGCCCTATCCCCAACCTCCTCCCCTTTCTGTAAAAATTAAGGACACTGGACACCTGACTCCCCCCACTCCTTACCATAGCCCACCCTCTGGACTCCTAAAGTATTTACAAATTATGCCCTGGCGGTTTAGTGTGGGCCCAAAGCACCCCTTCCTCGCAGCTTCTGGGCCCAGTGGTAGCCATTTTTCAAACTGGCACTTGCCGGCCCCTATTAAGTAAAGGTATAAAGGGCCAGAGGGTTCCATTTTGAAAAAAATGGCCACTGCTGGATCTGGAAGCTAAGGGATGCTCCGGGCCCACACTACAGCACCTGGGAGTAATTTGTAAGTACTATGGGAGTTCGGAGAGATGGAGTGGGGGGATGGGGCGTCAGGCCTTGGGAACTGTGATTTTTACTGAAAGAGTAGGAGTTGGGGAATTGGGGTGGAGCCTGGGCCGAGCACTAATATAATCATTTTTTTTTTAAATTTCTTTCACTACAGCTGCTTCTAGGGCTGGTGGTGAGGAAACAGGGAGGTCTATGCAGACCTCTGGGGTTTTTCTTTGCTACTTTGGGGGGGGGGGGTTGGTGGTGAATTGTGACTGAGAGGCCCCTATAAACCATGGATTACCATCCCAATGCTCCCAGAGAAAATTAGCTAAAACTCTTGAGTTGTAGCCAACTTCCATTCAAATAACGTGGCTTGTGATTTTTCAGGCAAGCTGAGTTATTTGATAATGGGTATGGGATACTGATATGGTAATCATGCTAATCAGCTCATTTTAATACGTGCAGTGCCAGGAGCTAAATAACGCGAGGTATTTGAAATACTGTGTTATCTCTGTGTTAGGCCATTTACCATGTCTTTGTGAATGTCCCCCTTAGATTGTAAGCCCTCTGGGAACAGGGAAAATACTTGCTGTACCTGAATGTAACACTGAAAAGGCATGAGCTAAATCTAAATAAATAAATAATAAAAATAGATCAGAAGACAAGGAAATCAAACCACATAGACAACTCTGATGGTGTTGCAAGGCACAGTCAAAGACAACTTCAAGGAATGATGAGTACTGATCTGACTATTAAGAGAGAGAGCATACAGTACACTAACCACAAGGAAAGTGATAAAAAGCTGTGTATTCTCTCTCCTTTAATGGTCAGGTGGCACCTTTTCCCAAACATCATCCTTTGAGGTGGTCTTTGACTATGTCCTGTAACATAGTCCTTACCTTTTAATCTATGTGGGAAAGACCAAATAAGCCTTGCTGGTTCAAATTTTGGAACATCTTAGTAGTATTTACCATGAGTGCTTGGAAGGCCCTCAAGTGCGACATTGGACCACGCACCAATATATACATATATTTATTTAACATTCTTATAAACCGAATATTATAAAATACTTGATCTAAGCACTGTACACATTTACATATAACAGATGATCTGATGTTTGCAGTGCTCGAAATACCACCAATGAGCCCCTGGGAGGAGTGATGATGATTTAAGCCGGCTGCGATGTGAGCACCAATGGTTCCATCAATGGAACTTGGTATCTTTTGCTGGAGTCAATAAGGAAACAGATTAACACGTATGAAACAGAGATTTTTGGGATACACTATGTTTGTATTGATCCTTTATAGCTGCCATGCTTTCAAAAAGCCCACTTGTTGTGATCAGCATTGCAGATTCAATTTGATAGAATCCATAACCAACTAATTTTGTAGTTGAGTGATGGAGTTTTGCGACTGGTCATGGTGCCTCTTTTCTGTTTCTATAAAATGATGGGTCTCCCTATTAGCTTGCACCAGTAAGATTTAAGACTGCAGTCCATTGGGTCTGCATACTCTTTTGTTCTTTTTTGCACAGATATACTTGTGAATATTTTTAAATGTTTTCATAGCTTTCTGAATGTTTGCCCCATAATGAAAGCAGGAGATGTGCCAAAACACTGCCATTATCAAAGTTACGCTGAGGGATTTGAAGCTCTGCGATGACCTCTACAAACTTTCTCCAGCACAACACGTTTATGAGCGCTGGGATTTTCTGAGTTAAGTACTTCATTCCTTGCATTTTGAGATGATGTTCTTCGTACCTTCAGTGATTGATTTAGGATGTTTTAAATTGCAAAAGAAGAAATTTGACAAAAAAAAAATATAAAGGATTTGACTTTGTACAGGATTAAAAAATGAGCACTGAATGTCACAACCGTCGTCTGCTTAGTATTTTGGCGTGTTGTTGAGTTTATTGACTAGATCACTGGTTCCCAAACCTGTCCTGGAGGACCCACAGCCAGTTAGGCTTTCACCATATCCACACAATGAAAACACGTGAGATAAAATTTGCATGCACTCTTCCATGACACCACATTTATCTGGTGTAGAAATTTAGCAGACCCTGCGTACTTTCCAGTGCTGCCGGATGATACATCTATCACACTTCACTTGTTCTGTAGCTTGTTCCTAATAACAATGAGGGTCTTTTTTCCGCTTCCAGCGTTTGTTCATGTGATCACCCAGGTATTGCCATACAAGTGGGAGAGGAGAACCTTCCAGTTTCTCAGGGTTGTGACATGAGAACCTTCCCTGCTGGGAGCTAGAAGAGTTTCTTACTAATTCAATCTAGAAGCTTGAGAAACTGTATTGTTGGACTAGAGACTGTACATTTCTGAAGTTTGGACATTTACTTATTTTTAAAATGCTGAAACTGTTTTGTTTTTTCTTAGTAAAATATATTTGTTTTGAAACAATATCCAGTTGTGGGCATTACATGTTTGAGAGACTGTATATACATGATCGGCTTGGGTCTTACAGCTTTGCTGTCCCCATAGAAGAATCCTGATCCAGAGCTGCAGACGGATGTCCCTCATCCCCTGTATCTGAAGGTGCTCCCTTCTCTATTTCTAACAGCGCCTGGAATAAGGGGGATTACATTTGCATGCCAGTGCTTTTTTTTTTTTTTGTTCCCGGTTTTGGTCAGTCTGGAAACAACACTGTAAAACACACATATTTCAGAGGAAACTATACTCATTAGATACCAGCCAATATTTAAAAAATACTCGTCAAGTATTTTCACAAACCCTGTTTTAAAATATTATTGCTACAAAGCTGTTTTATAAATTCTCTCTTACAATTCCCTCTACTCCCATGAGGGGCAGCAAAATGGCTTTTAAAAAGTGGGCCCCAGATGATATCATGCACTTTGATCTGATTGGTCCTCAACGGCTCTGAAGTTACCTGTGACATCACATACTGCAAACCCGAATCAGGTGTCAGAGTATAAATTAATCTGTGAGTCACTCCCAAACACTGCTAAAATGCTCCCAGAATACAATGGTGGTAAGAAAGCATCTTAGAGGTGAGCTGTCTTTTATTCATTCAATAATTGTGGATGCAGTTTAAGGCAATAATTTAACTGTAGAATACTGGCAGTTTAACCATCCACACATTAGTCTGAAAAACCTATTTAGTAAAGCATACAGAAAAAACACAGTTTCTGTCCCCAAAATGGAGCCTTCACTCCCTGAAGACGGCTCAGTTTTATTGGGGGGGGGGGGGGGGGGGCTGAAACATCTGTTTTTCCTCTATGCTTTGAAAACAAGATTTTTTTTTATTTCCTATATTCTACTGGGCCAAGGTGGTTTCCTTCTGGCTTATGTCTTGCTTTCAGCCATCTCCAGTTTAGTACTTCCTTCAAAGTCTGAAATCCCTGGGGTTTTTAAAAATAGCTGTCAACTACAGTTTTATAAAAGGGTTCGCTGTAACTCCATGTCTGACTGTGGTCCGGGTTGGGTGGAGTGAGTACTAATAAAAAGCGGATTTGCCTGCACAGTCCCTCACCTCTCCATCCTCATTAGGTGGGAAGCCAGAAGCGCAGGCTTTTCTGTGGACTCTAATGTTGTATACCAAGAGGCATTAATAAAGTCAACAAAAAAAAAATATTACATGCTTGCCTATAAAAGGGACTCTTGTGGAGGGGGAGCTCCTCTAATCCGCACACGGAATGAGAATTTACGCTGGTCTAACTCTGCAATCACATCACAATCATTTGCTATTTTCAAAACAGCAAATTACTTATTTTTACCAATCTCCGCACCCACAACTCGAGAGCCATTCTGTTTATTAGCAGCATCACTGATGAGATCCGCTGCGTCTCACTTAGATATAAGCCCATAGAAAATGTAAAAGTTTTATATATTTTTTTAAAATTCTTGCTCACATTGTTGCCTTTCATGTGTAAATCCACAGATATGAAAGAAAGTTAAAAAAAAAAAAAGACATAAAACACTGTTATTCCCTAAAATAACACAGACTCAGAAAAAAATATTTATACCATTACAAATAATTTCAAATGTAAGGTATTAAGAAGAATTTTCACTGAAAAAAAGAGATAAATGTTGGCCGTCTGTATTTTTTAAAATATTGCATGCTAAGATGGTAACTTTCAAAGGGGTGTGCAGGCCCAGGGACACAACAATTTTATAACATAGGCACACACATATGTATGTTATAAAACAGCCTGCACCCTATTTTGCAACTGGGTGCGCACATCCAGGTATGAGCTGCGCAAGTGGGGGGAATTTTATATCCGGCGTGCATCCACGCCATGAACAGTTTCACCAGTTCATCAACCAGTCTGCCCAGTATTGAGCTAGGTTCTCCAACTCCCCCCCCAAATTTACCCCAGATCCTCAGGGATGGTGGGTTTTTTGTTTTAAACTTACACCTCCTCCACAGCAGAAGTATCATTACGTGGCACTGGACATCGGTGCACGCCCAGGCGCATAAGTATTTGGTGCACACATCTCTTGGCCTTGCCCCGGAACACACCCCTTTTTGAATGAGAGTAAGATAATCGCATCTCAGGAGATGCACGCGCATGTAAGGTGGCTTAAAATTTGCTGGGTGCGCTCATGACTTACATTGCCTGCACATCTCCCAATTTGGGCACGCGCCAGGCTTTTAAAATGTTACTGTAATTGCAGTTCTTTTAAAATCACACAAAAAAAAAAATGAAGCCAATGGTTAAGATTTAGAAAGAACACTTCAACAAGTACGGATACAAAAAAAACTGTACGTCGGAACTATACCAAGAAACCTATGATCTCAAATCTTGCCCAGAATTCAGGCATTACTCATCCAGCATGATTAAGTGGGCCATAGGACAATAAAATGAGGAGATAAATAAGCAAGTCTCAGACTGGTCCTAGAAGCCAATTTTGCAAATCGCTTGTAAATGCACCCTACTTCCCTGCAGTGTCTACGTGTCTTCACTGGCCAGCACTGTAAGTTCAGCACAAAAGAATCCTGCTATAATGATCGATCTCAGATATTATTTAATAATTCACATCTGAACAATTACTAACTTTCATCCCTACATCAGGACTCCACAGTATTGACCCATCTTCCCCATGGTGCAAAGAAAAACATGAATTACAGAAGCTGAGGTGACATTAATTAGGCCTGTACATAATACAATAAAAAGGACTAAATGGGAGAGGGGAAGGAATAGTACTAATCTGAGATTATAAATAGGACTCCCAGTTTAATTGATCTTATTTTTCTATTCTTTTCGTCTATGCTAAATAAAGTGTCCATTAAAAATGACAGTAATTTAGAGTACAGGGCAGTTAACAGTATATCACATGTGCGGATTGTGTTTGTGTGTGTGTGTTTGTGTAGTTCTATGTGAGGAAGAGAGGTGTGTGTGTGAGTGTGTGTGTGTGAGAGATTGATTGAGTGAGATACAGAAGTTGTTGGTATGTTTGTGTAAGGGTCCATCTGCAGTGCTGTCGTCCTGCCTCCAGAGGCCCTCAGTGGGCCATGGTCCCTGCTGCTCAGTCCTTCAAGCTTGGAGATCCTGCAGGGGGCCATGTTTTCAGCACTGCCCCTCCCTAAGTTCGTTGTCTCAGCTTGGATCCTTCATGCCTTGGTCCTTGGCTTTCTAGGTCCAGTTCTTATTTGGCATTCTGGTTAGTAATTGGCTGTTTGTTGCTTGGCCCCAGTTTAGTGGCCTTCTTGTCTGGTCTGTGTTTGTCCTGTTTGTTTGCCTGTCTTTCTTGTTTGACCCCAGTTTGTGTGGCCTTCCTAGTCTTGGATTTGTTCTTGCTCTAGCCTTGTCTGTGTTGGCCCTTGTTCTAGCCTTATTCTGTCTGTTTGTTCCCGTCTTGTGATATACTCCCTTGTTCTTGTTTTGTTTTGTTGTGTGTGCACCCTTTTAATCCTGTTTTCTGCTCTAATGGTTTCCTTTCATCCTTATCCATGAGAGTGCCTCCTGTTAAGTCTCGCCAGCCACCAGAACCTGAAAGCTCAATTCGAGGGGGAGGAGACATGTCAAGCAGAAGATCCTGGTACCAGACCAGTCCTGTTCTACCATGCTGTTCCTGAGTACAGTTTGCTACTGCTCTCGGGGTTATCCTTACCAGCACCTGTGCTGTGGCAACTTGTACATGTGAGTGAGCTATATAAGTTGTTAGTGTCTATAAGTGTGTGAGTGAGGGAAAGAAGCTGTGTGTGTTTTCTGAGTGAAAAAAAGACTGTGTGAGATACAGAGCTTATTAGTGTTTGCGTGTGAGTTGATGTGAGGGAGAAAGGCTTTGTGTATGTGGTGTGTGTGTGTCAGTTGATGTGAGGGAAAAGATGTGTGTGTTTTCTGAGTGAGAAAAAGACTGAGATACAGAGGTTATTAGTGTGTGCATGTGAGTTGATATGAGGGAGAAAGGCTGTATGTGTGTGGTGTGTGTACATGTCAGTTGATGTGAGGGAGAAAGGCTGTGCATGTCAGTTGATGTGAGAGAGAGAGAGATTATTGTCATGTGTGTATGTGAGAGAGAGATACAGAGGTTATGTGGTTAGGGTTTACTTATATGCCACCCCTATCTAGGGCAGCTCACAACCGTACATACATAATAACACATTATAAATACAGCATACTAAAGACACACAAATAAATTCAGCATGCTAAAACCATGTAAAAGGCATAACAAGCCTCACAATAATAAAAACAATATGATAAAATCACATCAAATCGAAAGCAGTTCAGGGAAAGTACAATTGAAATACAGAGGGGAATAGATTAAAAATATATATAATTAAGTTTAAAAGGAAGATAATAAAACACCTGCTCAAAGAGAAAACATTTTAAAAGTTTGTTAAAAGCTTTCAGTCAGATTATTGATTTCACTCTGTCCAGTAGGGTATTCCAAGAATCTGTGTGTGTGAGAGAGATACAGAGGTTATTTGTGTGTCTGAGGCAAGGAGGCTGTGTTTCAGTGAGAAAAGACTGGGTGGGTTAGGAACAGAGGTTGTTAGTGTATCAGTTTGTGTGAGTGAGGGAAGGAAATATGTCTGTGAGAGGGAAACTGTATGTTTGAGTGACAAAGGGAAACTCTGTGTGCGTGTGTGTGTGTGTATATGTGTGTGTGTGTGTGTGTGTATATGTGTGTGTGTATATGTGTGTGTGTATGTGTGCGTGTGCGTGTATGTGTGTGTGTATGTGTGCGTGTGTGTGTGTGTGTATGTGTGCGTGTGCGTGTATGTGTGTGTGTATGTGCAAATGAGACAGAGGTTATGAATATATGTATGAGTGAGCTACATATGTTGTTAGTGTGCATGTTTATGCAAGTGATATGTGTTTGTGTGTGAAGCCCCTTAGCTGCCTAGTATCACTGCAAGCTCTCTATGTGTGTGGCAGAAAACAGCCAATTGTAGCCATGGTGCACTTACATATAAAAAGTGGTGCTGCACACCACCTTTGCTTCATAGTTTTAGCCCGACACCAGCACTGGCATCACAAAGCACCAGCATAAGCAGAGTCCAGCACCCACATGCTGCCCCTCCCCCAAGGCCTAATCCAGCAAAGTCTCCAGAATCTGACAAAATGAAACCTGTGTGTGAACTCCAGGGTAGCGTGTCCTCACTATGGCCACAAGGGCCGACTTGAGGCCCCAGCTCCTAGTGTGACAGACACAAGTATCTTGTGCGAGTACTGCAGCATTGTGCATCCAGGGGAATGTTCCAGCGCATTCGTGGAAGGAGACCTGATTTTCTATCACATTTTTGGCGGTGCCATTTTCTGGTGGTGGGCCACTAGAGATGGTGTTAGGTGGGGAGTCCTATTCTGTGCCGTCATCACCTCTGTATCTCAATCACAGCTAAGACTGCCATTGTTTAACAATTCAGGACATGGCAGGGGGTGGAGCTATCATAACATCTGTCCAGGAACGCTGAAACCAGTAGGAAGCCTTCAAAACAGCTGACCAATAAGACACATTAAAGGATTACAAACACTGGCTTTTCTAGTATAGAATTTTGCTGCATTTATTTTTAAAGATAAATTTCTGTATTTTTGCATAATTTTTATTCTTTTTTTTATTATTATTTATTTATTTTACGGAAAATGCTCTGAATTGGGGCCGGTCCCCTTCAGCTAGAAAGTGGTGGCATGGGAGACTGCAGTTTAAAATCTCCTGTGCTGTCGGCAGGGCTCGGGTGCACCACAGAGGAGACCCGTGCAAGCCCAGCGAGGGTAGGAAGGCGCGTGTAACCGCCGTGGCAGCACCCTGTTGGCCAAAAGGGGCTTTGCAAAGGGTTAAGTCTCTGAGAAGATTTTCTTCAGCTCCTCAGGCTGGTGAGAACGCCTGGGTCCCAAAGGCACAGGAAGACCAAGTGACTGGTTGGTTACCCAGTCAGTAGTTTACAGAGTCGTCCCCCAGGGCTTCTCCTGCATCACCCAGTCCGGTGCTCTGATCACAAGACCATCTCTCCTCTTTCCTTCTTTAGTAAAGCATCACACGACACGGTGGATTGCTCCATGCTTTGACTGCTTCCAAACAAAGAGCAATTTGAACTTGCAAAAAAAAAAAAAAACCCACCCTCCTAGCTACTGTATAACCACTGAGAAGGGGAACATAAGAAGGAGTTCTGTATTTACAAGGTGAACCATACATAATTACATACAAGGTTTTTGTGAACCTACTGTTTTGTCTCATGGTTCCTCAGTGTTGTTTACTGCTCCCTCGTCAGTGCCCTTTTTTGTGTGCCTTATTTCTTTGTGACCTTTTTTTTTTCCCCACCCCCTTTATAATTTGCGCTGCCAATTTTCCCTGCCCCGTTTGCCCTTCTGTATCCGTGCAACGTCCTCCCTTTTACCCAGCAGGTCCTCCCTCGCCCTGCTGCTTTACTCTAGCCTGTCATATTTTTCGTCATTTTTCTTTTTGTCTCTTCTCCTATGTCTCCAGTTCCTTGTATTGTTTGTTTGTTTTTTTTTTTTTTTAAATGTTTCTCTCATCTCTCTACATTCATCTATTCTGCAATTCCCACACAAATGGCAGCATTGTTGTGCCCCGGGGTAAGAGTGTCTCTCTATCCACCTTAGCCACTGTCTTCGTCTCCTCACTCAAACTCTTCAGCTCCCTGGTTTTAATATTTATCGCCTTTCCCATGCCGTTTCAGGATCTTCCCTTTGCTACCTTTTCATTACCCAGTCCCATCGATCTCTCTTTTCCCATCTTCCCTTCCCAGTAATCCCCTCCTGTCTTTTACTGCCAAGTTTCTTTTCTCACTCTGAGATAACTTTTTTCATCTGGTTCACTCTCTCTTTTCCCTTTGTCGCTTACCCACTGGAGCCTTCCATGCCTCCCTTTCAGTCCCTTTTCCACACCAATGCCTGCTGCTTCTCTCGGGTCAAGAATTAATCTCCATGATTCAGCCAAGTGGCATACCAAGGTAACAAAGACTCGACAAAGATTGGCTTGAAGCACTTCAGGCATCCATGCAGAGCAAGTTACAACTGTCCAAAAAACAAACAAAATTGGTTTTATTTTCCATAACTGAATTTCTATATCTACCGTTCCAAATGGCAAAGAATTTGAAATAACTGCACACACACAGGAAGCTCAGATGAGGATAACCGATATCCTACACATCAATCAAACCTATGACATCAGAAGTCCGTCAGTATTCTGCCACTTGAAACAAGTGCAATGTGACGCCACGACTGGGGTCAGACATGCTGGGGGGCTAAGGGCAGAAGCAACACTTGCCCTCCTTCCCAACCACTCAAACTCAGTTCCTCTCTTTCCCCATCTTCCCACAATCCCAGGTCTTCTCTCCCCTCCTCCACTTACCTCTCCCCTTCCAACCCAAGCATCTCCTTCACCCTTTCCCTCCTCCCATTAGCTTTCTCCCTCATCCCATGATCCTTGGTGGGGGGATGGCGCAGGCCAGAATAAATAAAAAAAAAATATATATATATATATATATATATAAATTTCCCTAGACACACCAAATATTCTTCCTCCCCATCCAAATCAACTTCCAGCTAATACTCTTCCACAATGATCTAATTTTATTTTTCCCCTCTTCTCCGTGCCCCAAGATCACTCAATGTCAGTATTCGGTCTGTGAGGCAGCAAACGCTCCACTGGCTCTGCAGTAACCTTGTCCTTCGCAGGCTTTCTCAACTAAGGAATTCCATGAGGGGCTGCCACAGGATCTGTAACCGGGTGCCAGATTACAAACCTCAAACTGTCTGAATGTCTGACTGTTGATTCCTACCACAACATGTCTGCCTCAGACAAGGATCCCTTAATCCAGACCTGAAGAGGACAAGGCCTCCATCTCCAAGCTGACAGTTCTATAGAGGTACTTAGTGGCATTGGGGCCCTGGGTATCTCCTCAGAAGGATAGTCTTGTCACAGTTTTCTCTCTCTGTGACTACGATACAGCCCCCTAACTGTTATCTGAAGAATGGGACAACTTCCTGGTTCCAGCCTGTATTACCCATTTCAATTCAATTGTGTTTTGTGTCTATCTACTGTCAAAGCACCAAGACCTGTTTTTTATGCTATTTGCAGATCATGATCAGATTTGAAGAGCATGATAAGAAAGCTTTCCTGACAGATGATAAAAGACAAACAGTGCTGGCTTTTCTAAATGTCAAATACATACAAATAAATTTGTTATATTTACATGATTGCTTGTCACCAATTCAAACTTCATCAACAGCAGAAACACTATCTATAGATCTCAGACCACATGAGAGCTTTCAGATAAAGACAAACTGTTATACCCAATCGGGCGTTAACAGCAACATAATGAACAAGAACGTTAGCACACTCAGAAGACCATGATATAAGCACTAAAAGCGCATGATTTCTGAGCATGACCCAACAGCAGCATGGGGGTTCTGCTGTGCAGAAGACACAGATTTAATTCCTGGACCCTGCTCCTGCTCCTGGGGCAGGCACTGCTTAGGGAGGCTATGAAGGCTGAATTCACAGCTCCCGGGGAGGGAGGGAAGGAGTTTGAGCCATTGTATCCATTACTCATGTACTCAACACCTTCATATAATCTGCCTTGGACCTATCATTTGGAAAAGGCAGACTATCAAATGCTTGTAAATAAACTGCTCGATTGCATTGCCTACCAGCTGGTTTAAGAGTGCCCTTGTACAGGTACTGGATATGCTTCGCAGTGGGAGAACTTTCACGCTGGGCTTACATGTGCGGAGGGGAGGGGTTGGAGGATGGATTAAAAATGGAGAGAACTGCTCCCGAATGACCTGGATAAATCCGGAGTCTGGCAAAGTAACAAATCTGTTTCGCTCCATGAATTGCATGTTGTCCTTTGTTGTTTATTTCTTACAGTGTCCATGCAATAAAGCATATATTGGACTTACAAAGTGCAATATTAAGACCCAGCTCACAGAACACAAGAGCTGTGTCAATACTGGTAACGTTCAGGCTCCCACAGTTGCTCACTGCTTGGAACATGGCCATCAATTCAGTGATCTCAGGTGGGGAAATCTTCAATAAATGACCCCACCACCAAGATGAGGAAATTTTAATGAGAGGTTGAATTTAAAGGAATAATTTTGGATTTTCACTCTCAAAGCAAGGGCCCCTCGAAGACTGAACTTGGAAGTAAAATGGTACTCTGTCATTTAAACTTACCACTCAAAACCTTCCACAGATGCTATAAAGAGAGTCAGCTGATGACTCTTTCCAGCTTACGGTTTACACTATGGCGCCAAAAGTAATGGTGAGAGAGAGTAAGCGGTCCATGAGTGGTGCTTTATATATCTTTTTGGCTAAAAATGGTTTTAAAAGGTTTTGCTAAGAACTATATAGACATTACCTGTGCATGTATTGCTTGCTTTTTCAATTACTAACTGTCAATTGTTAAACACAATATTGTACGGGCATTTCCAGCATCATATCTTTTACATGATCATTTGTGCTTCACTTTTTCAGTAAATAATCAGGGAACACAGTGAAAAAGTAAGTGACATATTTGCAAAACAAAAACAAAAATCTAAAAATTGTATACCTATCTATGATTAAATAAAAGGCAATCGAAGGTATACATACCAGTAGTGTCCATTATGATGGCCACATTAGATGGTTGTGAATATTATGGGAAGGGATTTTTCTGAGGTACGAAAATTGCAGGCAGCCACGGCACCATAGCCCAAATTGGGTTTTATTCCAGTTTGGAAGCTCAAGTAGAAAGGCAGCTGAAGGGCAAGAAAATCACCCCCCCCCCCCCAAAAAAAAAACCCACCAGTGCATTCTTTGAAAAATAACCACCTTGTTTCTGTGTGTCATCGGAACTGCACCCATTGGACCTTTCATGAACACCCCTGCTTGTCTGCACACACACACTACTGGAAGCAAACCAGGCTTGATCAAGGCCAAAATTTAGCAAGCACAGAGTAAAGATTTAGGTTATTTGGTATATGAGAATCAAAGGTTTCATGAGGAAATCAAATAAAACGCCAAGGCTGCTTTTATGGATAAGAAGTGCTCCTCAGAATGGAGATATTTTAAACTTTTTCCTCAGAGGGCACTGAACCAGGGTCTTGATTCAGAGTTTATTTGAAATCCCTGCAAGAGAAGCTATAAGAGCCATTCATGTGCAAAGTGTGCACTTACCTTTGGAGTTTCCATTTCAAAGCACAGATTCTGGTAACTTACTTAGGCACGGATGCCCTCCTGCACTGGCACCCCGATATGTTTCAAATGAACAAAAAAAAAAACCCAACTGGGCGAGAGAGCTGCTTGTCCAGTTATGGGAAAAAATTTGCAGTCAGTAAGCCTCATCCTGCCTCCTCAACCTTCCCCACTCACCGAGGAAGATTAGGACAATGAAGTCCAACCACGTTAGAAAGAGACTTGCTGAAATTCCCCAAGCCCATGCACTCTGGCAAAGGAATTTTACCCAGAAAGCTCCTCCATGAAGCCCACCCACTACCATAGATGAAATTAACCCGTTAATTAAAAGTATTGATGTGCTCCATGGCTCTTGATGGAATATAAACGAATACTGCCGACAGTCTAACTCCCTGATTATTCTGCTTAAATAACCCCACAAGAAAGGAGGAAGGGAAGGGCTCAGACACACATATATCACTGTTTTATTCCCTTTATGAACCTGCCATGCATATAAAGGAAGCCAGAGGAGCCAGAGGAGAAGACTGAGGGGGAGGTACACAGGCCAATTACTAAACTGATTTAGAACAATCAAATTCCCGGCCCCTCCATCACCACCACAAGACTTGGATGGATAACAGCTTTACTATACTATCCAAGAATTTAGAAAAGGGAGAGAAGAGGGAAGCAAATGCAAAAATGAATTTACAACTAATAAATCCAGGAACCTTATAGATACATTAAAAACAGCATCTTTTAACTTCTTACTGAACCGAAGTAACACACTGGAAATCCCAAGGTCTTAATTCAGAGCTGTCAGTAAAGAAAGTCAGCCAGCTGAAATCACTTACAGAATGCAAACCATCCCCAGAGTGAATGAACAAACCAAAATCATTAGTAGAGTAAATATGGCCACTAGTACTTGGTGGATAAAAGAGCTGTTGCATTTTCTGTTATGCCTTACTGCCTTTATTCCCCTCCCCTCCAATCTAGAGCTCACCACATTTCTATATAATCTCATGATAAAAGGTAATGCGTTATATTATATAAGCGATGGAAAACAAATAAAGCAGATAGTTGCAGCTGGAAAGATACTTTGTTGAGGCCCATTAATTATCGACTTGATACAAATAAGAGGAGTAAAGGGGAGGAAGGAAAGCAGGCTTGGACCTAACATTTCAGTATAGAAACCTGGATTCATTATGTAAGGTCATCAAAGTGTCCCTTACTATATACATCAGAGTCATCAAGGATGCTGTATGTGGGGGGTAGGAGAGAGATTAGGAGTATATAGTTTCCTCGACATTCCTCAAGAAACACAACACCCGTGAGCCCATTTTGGCTCTGGCTCTTCTCCTGGGAAGATGGCTGAAGCTCAAGATTAGAGCCCTCAAGCCTTCAAGAAGAGGAAATAAAAGTTTGGAGTCCAAAAGGATCCTGAGTAGGAGAGAAGCCAGAGGTGATCAGCACTAAACTCTATACCTGCAGTGGATATTATTTTCTCCCTCTTACTGTCTGGAGCAAAGGATGACTATCGGGTTTGTGAGTAATTTATTTTATTTATTTATATTCCACTTTTCACAGCGCTTCAAAGTGGATCACATTCAGGCACTGTAGGTATTTCCCTATCCCCAGAGGGCTTACAATCTAAGTTTGTACCTGAGGCAATGGAGGGTAAAGTGACTTGCCCAAGGTCACAAGGAACGACAGCAGGACTCAAACCCTGGTCTCCTGGTTCATAGCCCACTGCTCTAACCACTAGGCTGCTACTCCACTCCATCAGAAGCTTGTCTTTTGAAAGTCTAGGAGGATTCTCTCCATAGAGAAACCAAGTCTAGTTCCTACTGGAAAGAGTGCATCAGCAGCTTTACACAGGTATTAATATAGGGAAGGTCTGAATGGGACTCTGCTGGGGGTATAGGAGAGAAGCAGCCCCTAATCATTGCTTAGAAGGAACCGTAAATTACAGACTAACCGCTAGATTCATCAAAATGTGTTATTAACGTATTGATATTGCCCGCATTAAGAAAAAGGGGCGTTTAGGGAAATTTTAGAAGTTAGTATTGCATGGTGCGGTAAACAGCACACACTGCGATAATCCCTATTTTTCACATCTTGCACTGAGAGAGAGAGAGACTATCCACAAGGCCCTCATAGTAGTGAAATATTTATATTTCTATAGGAAGGCCATTTAATAGGTCGAGGTGAGGTCTTGGTTTAGGGTTTAAGGGCCAGTTTCTCATGTAGAGTGAGACAATAGAACAGCACAGTATATCTTGGCGAAGATTTGATGTCATTTAGAGTGAGGAAAGTCTCACAAAGATTAAATTTCTACTATGTTCTCTCATACTAGCTTGATGGACTAACAGGGTACTATCAAGCTAGGGTGAGAGAACATAGTACAACATTTCATCTTTGTGAGACTTTCCTCACTCCAAATGATGTCAAATCTTTGCCAAGGTGTACTATGCTGTTCTATTGTCTCACTCTACATGAGAAACTGGCCCCTAAACCATCACCACCACCTCACCTCAACCTATTAGATGGCCCTCCTATAGAGATATAAATAGTTGTACACTGTGAGGCCCTCCCCAGAGGCTCGCTCTCCCCTCCCCTCCTTCCCTCCCCCTTCCTAAGCCCAGAAATGGCCAAAATGCAATTCTAAAAATTTATCACGAGTTGTGTTATGGCCATTTTGGGCATATCGCACAGCCTAATGCCAGGAAAAAAGGTGTAGTTATTTCCGGCATTAAAATCGTACGATAGCATGAGTTATGCTATACAGTGCGATATTGCCCCTCGTTTTCCTAAATCCCGCCCAAACTCCTCCCTGACCCCACCGCTCCCAAAAACTGCATTTACATTGGAGTTTTGTTTTGTTTGTGATTATCACTGGAAGAAACACACACGCTGTCTATTTTTTTTTAATCTGCAGAAATACTTCAGTAACCTTATTTTGTGGAGCAACGCATCTCGATGTGGAGAGCAGATTTTGTTCTTTTACTGAATGGTGCATGTGTCCTAGCCTTGTACTTTTCCCAACTTAAGAACCTCTTGTTCCCCCTCGCAAACTTGATCCCCAGACTGGCCATCTCTCCTTCTTTCACCTCGTATTATTTGCCTATGGGTGACAATTTTAGCATGTACTATTAGTGCAGTGATGGATCTTATTGAAATTTGCTGTACGTTGCTGGTATTTTTCATGTGACTGGCAAGGTATTTTGAGATAAAACTGGTATAAAAGGCACATAGAACTGTACGGTATTGTGTATTCTGTCTGAATGGCCTTTATTCTGACTCTTCCTTTCTGTTGCGACCGTCGCTGTTCAATGTCCTCACTCCGCCCTCTTTACCTCTGTGGTGACTCCCTCCGGGTATGATGGACAGCTGGCTGCCGCGGTGTCTCCATGCCGTCTCCCTCCTGCATCCCCGGACCGGCTCGACATTGCAGATCCGCCATGCTGCCTGAAGACCTAGGGCGCGCGCTCTGATTGAAGTACCAGCAAGAGCGCGAACCTCAGGGGCTTCCCCCTGAGATGACATCATCCACTTCCAATATTTAAAGGTCTCTATTTCACTCTCTAACTGAGTTAGCAAGGGGTTGGGTTTGGGAACGTGTCTCGTTACCTACGGACTACTCCCCCCAAGCTACTCTGCCTCCTCGGACTTACCAGAGGTACCCGCTCCTCGGGGGCCTCGCTCTTTTTCTTTACTTTCAGATTACAGATAGGAACCGGTACTCGCTCCTCGAGGGCCCATGTTCCTGGACACTCTGAAGATTCTCTACTGACTGGAAGCTATCGCTGCTACAAACATTTGTGAGTTACCATCGCTCTCTCAGAGCTTTCTCTGGAACCAGGTACTCGCTCCTTGAGGGCCTAAATCTTTCCAGCTCCTGAGCTTTCTTGAGACCTTATATGAGTTTTGTCATCTAGTTCTGTTCATGAACTCTGCCTACTCACTTTCTACAGTTTCTCAACAGCTCAGCCATCCTGGATCGCTGTTCCAGTACCTGAGGGACTACAGCACTGCCGGGCATATCAGCTCACTACTGCCACCTCTGGTGGTTTCTAATAACCTGTTTAATAAAAGAACTAATGCGTGTCTGTCTCCATACTCAAGCCTAGCCGGTGGTCCCTCTCGGGATATCCTCCCAGGGGCGTGGTCATCTGCCACCGGCCCAGGGATCCACCCACAACTATATCAGATTCATTACAGATTGCTATTCCTTAGCAAGACGATATCTGAGACACTATAAGATTGCCGACTCCTCCTTCTTTAGGAGCCAATAATAACAGATTGCCAACTCTGCAGTCTAACTAACAGCAGATTTACATCACTTTCCACCAGATTCCTCTAACTTCTTAGTTACTGCTGATTCTGTCCCATGAGTTTAAAACTTTGAGGCCCACTGCTCTGCCACAAAGCAAATCTTAATTCTAAGTTCACTATGCAGTGAAGGCCCAATTTTAAAAAGCATTTACACGCATAAAACAGGGTTTTACGCAAGTAAATGCACGTTACTCGAGGAAGTGAGCTTTTGAAAATTGCTTCAATATATTCCATTGAATTGCCCTTAGGATTTACCTGCATAAATGCACTTTACTCAAGTAAATGCTTTTGAAAATTGCTAGGATAATATGTTACATTTACACACGTAATTCCTTTGAAAATTACCTTCTGAGTGAGGATTTTCTTGTTCTTTAAACTATTCAGCTAATGAAATACATGTATTACATTTTAGTCTCAATTCTATAAAATTCCTGAGTAACACTGTTTGACTTTCTGAAAATCTTGGGCACACAAATTTTTATCACACTGCAAAAAAATAAAAGTAAATACATACATACATAATCTGGCCAGCTCAAGGGATATTCAATATTCTCCTATGGATCCTGTGCATTATTAATTTTTTTTTTTTTTTTTTTTTTAATAAGGATAGCTTTTGTTACAAGAAGCTTCTGATCCCTCTCTCTCATACACCAAAATTTGTTTGCTTCATAGACACTGCTGAATAAAGCTAGCGAAAGACAGGACTAAGCTGCATTCTTGAGACAGACGACTGCCGGGGGTGTGACCCCCGAGGCTGGAGTTGCTGGTACACTGTCAAGACGAGTCAGACAGGTTCCAACTGGAACAGCATCAGAGTGTCTTCTGCCTGCAGTAGCCACCTTCCACTCAAGTTCAGCCCTCAGGTGCTGGTGGTCGGGAGGGCTTAGGGAGTAGGCCCCAAATCAGGTCTAAGCAGAATGCAATGAGAAGCACAAGAGAGGTGAATAAAGGAAGACCAAATGAGATGAACCAGCAGATCCGGAGAAGTGAGCAATATGCTGGAGTCAACTTAGAAAGATGAATTCTGGAAGCAGGAGAATTCTGGAAGCAGGAGGGGGTCCTGGAGAATGATAAACTCTGGCCACATGCTGACTGGAAGAATGGAAATTATATATGTCCAGGCAGGAAATAAGATAGCTGCCGGCAGGAAGTGCAGGCCAAGTTGCTGGAAGGACTGACCAGTTGGTCCCTGAAACCCACCGAATCCTCTGCTGGCAGGAGAAGAGAACTGCCTATCAGAACTTCATAATTACTACCTATCAGGACCTTTACTTGACCATTAAAATTTTTGTTCCTTTGTACAAAGTTTGTTTTTGAACTCCCTTGATTACTGTAACTCTTATATCTCTGTCTTACTTTACAAATAGTGCAGAACTCTGCGGCTAGGAATTTAACTGGAGCGTCCCTTGTGACCATATTACACCTGTATTATATGCTCTCTGTTGGCTCCCCATTCTGTACCACACTCAACATAAGGTGCTGTCTCTCATATACAATCTTATTAACAACGATTTATCTCTATGGATGAGCACAACTCTATGACTTTACAAACCCTACAGGCAACTGTGCTCCATAACTAGGAATTTTTTTGGAAGTACACTGTCAAATTGACCAGGCTCAATCTCCCAAGAAACTGTGCTATATCTGTCGCTGGACCTCTTCTATGGAATTCTATCCCTAAATTATTGCGCAATGCTCCCACTTTGTAAACATTCAAAAAGCTTCTGAAAACTTACCTCTTTTCGCTAGTCTTTAAAGATGCGTTGGACTGAATGCAGTGATTTTTGCCTCTTTTTGAGGCCCGTATTGTTTCCCTGTCATATTTCTAATTGTTTTATGTATGTATTACTGTGAGCCACCATGAACGTATATGAAATGTGCAGAATATGAATTTTTTAAAAATGCATTTCCCTTTCCTTCATATTTATTTATTTATTTCCTGAAGTCCTTAGTGTTAGTGGAGTTCCAATGGAGCAAGCCCATTCTGGGGTCACTGCAAGCAGAGGAGAAGAAGTTTTTATTCTAAAATTCTCCCTACAGAGAATAAATACTTTATTTCCCTCAACTAAGATGGTTATACAATAGCCAAAACATTAGAAACTTGATATATATATATACTGAGCAAAGCTGGCAGGAACAGATACAAGGAACATTTATCAAGTGCCTCATTTCTGGAAGGTGACAGATAGCTGCTTTAAGTTGTGCAAGGTAGGGATGAGAAGTATACCACAGGAGACTCAAATGAATAAACAGCAGGTTCAAATTTGCAGCTTTTCTTCCCCAAGATTTGTATGCTGTCTTAGATTTCATTCTTCTCCTCTATTCTCCCACTCCATCCTAGGGTGCTTTCCCTATAAAATGTTTCTACTCATTTAAGAGCTCGCAGGCCATGAATAATGTAGGCTCTGCTTGGCTCTGTGGGCCATCAGAGTCTGAAAACATTTGATGGCTCGCTCCACCCCTAGCTTGCTGTATCACCAATTTCCTTCAAATGTTTTGAAGCCAGCAGTAAATCAAACTCTTCCCCCACCTCCCCCTTAATAGCCATCTCATCCATAATGTAACAGACACACTACATGGATGTGTACTAGAAGGATCAGGGGGTCATTTGAAATTTTTTTTGTATACACAGCACTAGTTACTAATCAGGATTTTAAGCAATTTGATTTTGATTAGGAATTAAGCCATTGTAATTTATCTGTGTTACATGAATATATTCATCATTTCATTATTTTTTTTTTTACATTCATAGGCCAAAATATGTTTAGCAATATAAACTAAATATTTGTATGACTGAGAATATTGGAAGAGAAGTAACAGAAGTAGCACTTAAGAGCATATTGCAAGCTGGTGCGTGAGACTGCAAAATCCCTGTAGGGCAATTTGGGGCCGATGCAATACAGTGCGCTCAGCCGAGCACACTGTATAACCCGCAGTTGGATGCGGGCTGTATAGGCACTAATTAATCCCCTTATGCAATAAGGGGATTAAGCGCCTCTACAATGCACGTCCAACGCGGAGTGAGTCTAATAGCACTAATCACATGCAAATGCATGTGAATGAGGCTATTAGCTATTCACTCCCTATGCAAAAAAAAAAAAAATGTGCGTCTAGGATGCACATTTAGCGATCAGAAATTAACGCCTGCCTGGAGCAGACGTTATTTGCTGAGCGCTCCTTAAACCAGTACAGAAAAGCAGAAAAAACTGCTTTTCTGTACTGCCTCCTACTTAATATCGTTGCAGTATTAAGTAGGAGGAAAAAGTCATTACATTAAAAAAAAAAAAAGAAAAAAGTTAAAAAAAACAAAACGCCAGCAGTTGGGTGCAGGAAACGGATGCTCAATTGAGAAGCGCACGTTTCCTGAACCCCCTGGCTGTGCAGTGTTTAGCAAAACCGACACCGATAAACTTGGCGTTGGTTTTCCTAACTGGCGGCAGGCCGACGCACTCGGGCTCTCCTTAGCAAGGAGGCGCTAGGGGCACGCAAGCAACCCTAGCGCCTCCTTGCTAACGCGACCCCTGGGGGCGCGTTAAGAAAGCGGGCACTGACTGTTAAGCACCCGCTTTCTGCGCCAAAGTATTGCATCGACCACGTTGTGGGCACCGTGGCACAAACTGAAGGATTTTTCTTGGTGGCCCAAGAAAAGGTGACCTTAGCCTGATGCCAGAAAGTACAGGGGGAGTCCTGCCATGCTTTGTTTTAAATTTACTGCCATACATGGTTTTAAATTTATTACACGGGCAATTAATGTGCAACACAACTACAAAGTAACAATCTGCCACATTCCTAAGAAAATCTGTGCCAGATCTCTTGTGGACCCAATATAAAGACACAAAATTAAGAAAATGCTAGTGGTTTACCTTGTGCTATTGACATATTTTAAACATTTTATTGCGCTTCCATTTCTACAATTATGATGAGACCTGGACAAGCCATAAAAACATTTTTTTTTTTAAACTTACTCCAAGCAAAAAGCAACTTTTCCATTTTACGGCAACAGCATCATTTAAATAGTCTGAAGGTGTAACAATAGGCTGCTGTCAGCATCAAAGTCAGCAGCCTGTTATTTTACAGAGGTCTTTTGCGCTTCTGAGGTCTCTAACCCCTTGCAGAAAGGGCAACCAAGCTAATTAAAATATGTAAGAGGCTGACTGTAACAAGGGGAAATTGCATGGCTGTTCTCTGCCACTTAGCGTCCTTTAATCCCTCTGCTCAAACAAAACAAACATTTACAGAAAAAATTAGAACCCTGCAAATTGCGGCACTGCAATTTTGCATGTGCCAAGCCTAATGCTAGCCCTTACCAAAAGAGCATATACAATTGAGGCACAGAGCTAAAATCAATTGAAAACAGAATCAATAATAGTAATTTGAATTTATATAATGCTTTTCATTCAAAGAGAACCCCCCACATATTTTGCAATGACAGCTTTCCAGAAATATACATGCAGCAACTTTGAGGATGAATGGCAGAGCAGTATAAATCTAGCACGTGGATTACATGACAGCTTCTGAGCCGGAAAAGGAATAAATGACTTCATCACCCAATTAGAGCCAGACAAACTGAGTTACAAGGAATAAAGTATCTCAACCAAGGTCATAATGCTTGCAGAATAAGTATTCAAAATCCAGGGATTGTAACCACCAGCCCACACTCCTCCTTCCAGGAGGAAATAACACTGGGAGTGTTGTGAATTAGGACCAATACACCCTGCTGTAATCAAGTGTGATCAGTTTCTCACTTTTGTGGGAAATTAAAATACCACACTTCACTCCCCCTGGAAATACAACAAAAACACCACATATTTCATATTCCAAACTGGCTTAGTTCACTGGATCAGGATGGAGTTCAACTCTTCAAGCTACCCCCTGCCTTGAACAGCTGTCTGCACATCAAGCCATGGTTGAACTGGTTAAGCAAATGTGGGTGTCAGACCAAGAAAGATTATGTGACTGGAAACAGAGCTTGAAGCAAGCCAAGTGGCAGACGTGTGTTAGGAGCAATGATCTGGGGGTCAGGTTTTATCCCGTATATTTGTGCAGACGATTTGCAAATAGTTGCTCCATTAGGAAAAGATCGGGAGAAATGTTACAATAACCTAGCCCAATGTATCATCTCTGTTGAGTCTTGGTTATAAATGAGCAAATTGGTGTTAAACTCCTTCAAAACTGAGGTACTATATTTGGGGAATCATGAGTTTGATAAGCCACTGAAAAGGAAGAATGTTGAAGTGATCCCAAAAAGAAGAGAAGATCACGAGGAGTAGTGCTTAATTCAACAGTAAGCACAGAAAAACATATTTTGCAGGTAACGAAAAATACCTATTATAGAGTGAAAATGTTGAGATTCATCAGACCCTATTTAGACTTGATGGCCTTAAAATCTGTGCTGTATGTGTTGGTTCTTTTGTAAATTTACTACTGTAATACGATGTCTTTAGGACTTTCAGCAAAATGAATGCAGAAACTACATGTGATTCAAAATATGACAGCAAAGCTAGTGACGGGAAGACCCAGAAGGCAGGCCTGTTACTGCCTTCTGGGACACTAAACCTCCACTGACTTCCGTCAGTGAAAGAGGTAAATTTAAAATTTTGACAAAGGCATTTAAAGTCATGTGGGGTGTTGGTGCAAAGCAACTGGAAAATAGTTTGCAGTTGTATGAAACCAGTATATAAGAACATAAGAAATTGCCATACTGGGTCAGACCAAGGGTCCATCAAGCCTAGCATCCTATTTCCAACAGAGGCCAAATCAGGCCATAAGAACCTAGCAAGCACCCAAGCACTAAGCAGATCCCTTGCTACTGATGCTAGTAACAGCAGTGGCTATTTTCTAAGTCAACTAGATTAATAACAGGTAATGGACTTCTCCTCCAAGAACTTATCCAAATCTTTTTTAAACTCAGCTACACTAATTGCACTAACCACATCCTCTGGCAACAAATTCCAGAGTTTAATTGTGCACTGAGTGAAAAAGAACTTATTCTGATTAGTTTTAAACGTGCTACTTGCTAACTTCATGGAGTGCCCCCTGGTCCTCCTATTATTCGAAAGAGTAAATAACAGATTCACATTTATCCATTCTAGACCTCTCATGATTTTAAAAACCTCTATCATATCCCCCCTCAGCTGTCTCTTCTCCAAGCAGAACAGCCCTTACCTCTTCAGCCTTTCCTCACAGGCGAGCTGTTCCATCCCCTTTATAATTTTGGTCGCCCTTCTCTGTACCTTCTCCATCGCAACTATATCTTTTTTGAGATACGGCAACAGAACTGTGCACAGTACTCAAGGTGCAGTCTCACCATTGAGAGATAAAGAGGCATTATGACATTTTCCATTTTATCCACCATTCCCTTCCTAATAATTTCAATGTATTATCCACTATGACTAGATCTTTTTCCTGGGTGGTAGCTCCTAATATGGAACCTAACATTGTGTAACTACAGCATGGATTATTTTTCCTTATATGCATCACCTTGACTTGTCCACATTAAATTTCATCTACCATTTGGATGCCCAATCTTCCAGTCTCACAAGGTCCTCCTACAATTTATCACAATCCACTTGTGATTTAATTACTCTACATAATTTTGTATCATCTGCAAATCTGATTACGTCACTCATCATTTTACTTTCCAGATCATTCATAAATATACTGAAAAGCACTGGTCCAAGTACAGATCCCTGAAGCACTCCACTGTTTACCCTTTTCCACTGCGAAAATTGACCATTTATTCCTTCTGTTTCCTGTCTTTCACCCAGTTTATAATTCACGAAAGGATAACGCCTCCTATCCCATGACTTTTTAGTTTCCTTAGAAGTCTCTCATGAGGGACTTTGTTAAATGCTTTCTGAAAATCCAAATACCCTACATCTACCGGTTCATCTTTATCCATATGTTTATTAATCCCTTCAAAAAAATGAAGCAAATTTGTGAGGCAAGACTTCCCCTGGGTAAATCCATGCTGACTATGTTCCATTAAACCATGTCGTTCTATTTGCTCTGTGATTTTGATCTTTAGAATAAATTTCCACCTTTTTTCCCGGCACTGAAGTCAGGCTCACCGATCTATTATTTCCCGGATCGCTCCTGGAGCCCTTTTTAAATATTGAGGTTACAATGGGCACCCTCTAGTCTTCAGGTATAATGGATGATTTTAATGATAGATTACAAATGTTAATAGATCTGCAATTTCATTTTTTAGTTCCTTCAGAACCCTGGAATGCATGCCATCTTGTCCAGGTGATTTTCTACTCTTTAGTTTGTCAATCTGGTCTACTACATCTTCCAGGTTTCACAGTGATTTGATTCAATTCATCTGGCTCATCACCCTTGAAAAACATCTCTGGAACTGGTATCTCTCCAATATCCTCATTAGTAAATCACAGAAGCAAAGAATTCATTTAGTATTTCTGCAATGGCCTTTAACCCCTTGGTCATCTAACAGTCCAACCAACTCTCTCACAGGTTTCTTGCTATGGATATATTTTTTTAAAGTTTTTATTATGAATTTTTTCCTCTACAGCCAACTTCATTTAAAATTCTCTTTTAGCCTGCCTTATTAATGTTTTACACTTAACTTGACAATGCTTATGCTTTTTCCTATTTTCTTCAGATGAATCCTTTTTCAATTTTTTGGCTAAAATAGCCTCTTTCACCTCATCTTTTAACCATGCCGGTAAACAGTCAGCAAATAAACATTTCCTGCATATTCCAGCAGTTAAGACCTTTCACCATGTATGTTTAGGGAGTAGATCTTTCACTCTGTTTGTCTCAAAGTTATGGAATGAACTCCCTTTAAATCTAAGGGCAGAAAAAGATGATCTTAGATTTTGGAAATTGCTAAAAACCTGGTTAATGGGAAATGTTTTCCAATGAATAGTCTAATTTTCATTGTATTAATTTAAGGAGAGTATCTGTTAGGAAACTTGATTATGTAACTAAAGAGGATTTGTGTAGATACTGATTTGTAATATGTTGAACATCGCTTAGAAAGATTATTAGTTAGGCAATTAATAAAATATTTTAAATAAATAAAATTCCTAAAACTGGAAAAAAAATTGCCACAGGAATTGAAATCAATCTTCCCCAAATTCTCCACTCAGGTTCAGCAAGAAGTGTAGTGAAGAGGTTGTCAGGTGGAAGCACTCCAAAGCAGTGGAAGAAGCCAAACTTTTAGATATAATTATGATGCAAATTAATCCCAGAGTATCATTCCAGCTTCCCAGATTAATATTTGCACAGTAGTTAGTGACATCTCACTTGCCTCCTCGTCAAGCAAAATTGAATTGTTTCTCTGCCTGACTTTATCCTATAAATTCCCATGATAGGGAAACAAAGATAAAGGCAGACACCAAACAGGACTTACAGAATTGCAGCAGAGAAACCGAGCATAAAAGATGGGCCTAGCAATTATATGCCTATCATCATATTCTATATTCAGTTTATGTACAAATAAGTAAAGCAATATGCCCGACATGTAAGTCCACTTTCACATATGAAGGTGAAGTGATCCTTTTTTATTGAACTAACCTAATACATTTATGACTACTTTTGAGAGATATTCTTCCTTCATCAGATGGACAGAAATATAAAAATATGCTAGCAGTGTTGCTGCCTGAACACACACCACTAAATTGTTGGCTGGATTAAAACAATGTTTCAAAAGTGGAACAAATGTAATGAAAGGATGGAGAGGAGGAGGAAGGAGACAAACATAGAAATGTTACAGCAAAAAAAAAATAAAAATGACTTTGCTAGATCTCATGTTTTTCACACCTTTCTGGGTGTTTTACCCTGTTGCAGATTTTGGTATCATCTGCAAAACAGACAAGCCATTCTCGACAATCCTTCCACAACACTGCTTACAAAAATGTTGTTTCTTTTCAATCTCTGCAATACACCACTAGTAACACCCACCTCTTAGGAGAAAACGCCATTTACCACTATCCTTCGTCAACTCCCACTCAGCCAGTTTCTAACCCAGTCAGTCACTTTAGGGCTCATGCCAAGGGCACTCGATTTATGTCAGCTTTATGAAACAGAGTCAAACGCCTTACTGAAATCCAAGTACACTACATCTAATGCTCTCCGTGATCAAACCCAATTAAAGAAACTAATTAGATACGTCTTATAAGACCTACCCCTCTGGTAAAAACAATGCTGCCTTGGATTTTGTAATCCATTCGATTCCAGAAACTACACCATCATCTTATTAGCAGAAATTACATTAATTTACTCATCACAGAGCTCAAAGGTCAGTATAGTTTCCAGCCTATTCCTTACTTTCACTTTTGTGAAGAAGAATCACATTTGCCCGACTCCGGTGCTTCAGTACTACTCCAGAGTCTAAAGAAGCATTGACAAGGTTAGCCAGCGGAGCTGCCAGAACGTCTCTACGTTCCCTTTATACCCTCGGATATATTCCAACTGACCCCGTCGTTTTATCTACTTTTACTTTAGCTAGCTTCTCCAAAATGGTTTTCTGAAAGTTGTCTGAGGTTAACATCACTTCCAATCCTATTTGTGCCCATTTTCTGTAGTCCTGTTCCTGGCCCTTACTCAGTGAACACAGAACAAAAATATTTATTAAGCAATTCCACTTTCTCCTTGTCAGCCTCTACATACTCCTCTCATTCGCCTCCGAGTCGTGAATTAGATGTGCTTGGATATCCTTCCAATCATTATATTTGTTTTCTATAATGTGTGAGATATTGTAAGAGAAGTGAGATGGCTAGAGACGGAGGCGAAAAAATAATACTTACAGTTAACCAGAAAATTGTGCCTGGTAATTTTATTTATTTCTAAACATTTGATATTCTGCTTTTATCCAGATCGAACTCAAGGCAGCTTACAATAAATTAGAGTAGTTTAACAAGTCAGTATCTGAGCAGTCGCTCACACATAACCAACAGTACAAAATTATTTTAATTTAGCGTAGTACAAAGTGTTGGTCAAATTATGACAGACAATGCCAGAACTAATATAAATTAACTAAAATAACTTAACCAATATAACTTAATAGAGATAGACCAAAGAATAATAGCACTATTGACTTTCTGCCAAGTGCTGAATAGTAACACAGACTGATTGCAGTGTCTACGAGTGGCCCAGAAATACTGTTCTATATCAGCGACTCAGAGCTTTAGTTGTCCTCATGGAAGTTCATTGGTGGCAGGATTAGGTCATTTCTCAAGAGAAGGCCTGGTCAAATAGCCATGCCTTCACTTTTTTTCTTAAAATTGGTAGTATGGTTCAAGTCGGATGGGAAGTAGAACCATATTCCAGAGTTTGGGGGCAGAACAGCTAAAGGCCTTCTTTCTCATACAGATTAGTTTTGCAGATGTCACAGAAAGGGCTCTCTTGCTGGTATGTAGGGCGTAAGGAAAGGCGAGAGATACTCTGGTGTCTGTTTGTACATGCATTTGTCGATGAAACAGAGGATTCTGATTTTAATCCTGGCTTCTATAGGAAGACAATGAAGGTTGTGGAGAATGGGGATGATGTGGTCAGAGGATTTGGAACCCACCAAGAGCCTACCTGCTGTACTTTGTACAAGTTGCAATCATTTCAAGTTTGTTTTGGAGATCCCATTTAGTAGAGAGTTGCAATAGTCTAAGCAACTAGTGATCAGACTATGAATTACAGAGGCCATGTTATGCTGGTCAAAGTAACTGCATAGCTGCCGGAAATGGCGGACATGCATAAAGCAAGCTCTTACTATGCTGATAATGTGAGGGATCATCAACAGATTAGCATCCAGTTGCACCCCTAGGCTTCAGACTGTTTGGGATGGAGAGGAATTTCTGGAATGGAAGGTAAAACACAAAGGTAAAAAACCAGAGGAGTTCAGGGTTAAGTTTAAACTTATGAATAGACAGTCATTGTGCTACCACCAAGAGTCAGCTGTTAAGATTGGAGATGAGAGTAGTTTAGTTGGATCCTATGTTGATGATAAATTGGATCACTGAACAAGTGGCATTTGACATTGAAGCTCTGAATCAGGTCACAGATTGGACAAGCATAGATATTAAAAAGAATTAGGGAAAGAACAGAGCACTGTGGCACACCACAAGTGAAATTCCTGGGGGCAGAAGATTTGTAGGCCCACAAAACAGTTTGAGTTCTATTTGAGAGCAAAGTTTCAAATCATCTAAGGGCAATGCCTGTAATGCCAATGTTTCCCAGGCGCTGGATCAGAAGATTATGATCAACTGTATCAACGGTTATGGATAGATCAAGTAAGATAAGGATTGAGTTGCCTCCTTGGTCTGCATTAAGGTGAATTTCATTTATGATGTCTAAGAGAACAAGTGTGGTTCTGCGACCTGTCCTGAAGTCAGATTGGTAGGAATGTAGCAAGTTCCTCTCTTCAAGGAAATCTAGCAGCTGGTGATAGATCACTTTTTCCACAAGTTTTGATATGAAGGGGAGGCTAGAACCAGAGCTATCTATGGCAAAATTCTGATGGTCTTTATGTATTTATAACTATTTATTATAGTAAATTTATGATGTTTGAAATTTGTGAGTGATTATATTTGATATAACATGTTATCTACACTTCACTTAACATTTGCCTCCTTTTCAACACTAGTCAAAAGATGTGCAACAGGAAGAGCTGGGCTAACTCTTATGTCGATGGCAATCAGCAGGATGAAGTGCGCCATTCTAGAAAAACCGTCAACTAACACCCAAATGATGATGGGATACTGGACAGTCGGTCACAAAGTCCACGACTATTTGTGCCCAGGAGTCATCTAGAACCAGTAGGGGCTGTAGCAGACCCAAAGGACGGGCTTTATTTATTTATTTATTTATTTATTAGTTTTTATATACCGCCGCTCATCAAAGATATCACGTCGGTGTACATAGAACAAAAATACGCAATTGCGTGTACATATAACAGAATAAAAGTAGCTGAAATCCAAATTACATTAAAACAGTATAATACAGTATCAAGAACAACTTATTTAAA
Organism: Rhinatrema bivittatum; assembly: GCF_901001135.1. Classification (NCBI taxonomy): domain Eukaryota; kingdom Metazoa; phylum Chordata; class Amphibia; order Gymnophiona; family Rhinatrematidae; genus Rhinatrema; species Rhinatrema bivittatum. The sequence goes on from NC_042621.1 coordinate 117,542,094, forward strand.
CTAATAATATATAATAAAATATAGTAAAAAATAACTGTAATAGCATAACTTAATCTAATATCAAGGCAAAAAATGGAGGGAAGAGAGGGGTGGGGAGCAATTTGGAACGGGAAGGAAAAGAAAGGGTCAGGAGGGAAAGGGTTAAATACATATATACAGAAGGCAAAATAAGAGGTTATAAGAATGGTAACAGAAGTAGAAGGAATGAGCAGAAAAGGGCATGGATGAAGTAAAAGTTAAGGGTAACAGAATAGGGAAAAGACAGAGCGATAGATTAGGTAAAGATGGAGTAATAGATTAAGGAAAAGATAAGTTAAAGATGGGGTAATAGATAAGGGAGAAGATGGAAAAGTTGACAGACTAAAAAAGGGAGTGATAAGAGTTAAGAGTTAAGAAAGATCGTGTGGGTTAGTATAATGTTGGGATAAGAACGTGTGGGTTAGTATAATGTTAGTGTGGGTTAGTATAATGTTAGTATAATGTTGGGCATGTGATGATTTATGTGCTACACAGTTGGGACAGAATAGTACATAGTTCCGCACATCAAGCCTCGGTTGCGGCCACCAGTAGTGGCACAACATCAATTCTAAGGTTCTTCGAACCCTCTGATGACCTGCCAGGTGAGAGTCGTGCCCCCACTGGAATACTTTCTCCCGGAAGCATTTAGGAATGGTGATCTTTCCTGGAGGTCCTGGAAAGATTGCCATGATGAAGATCTTAGCTGGATCTATGATGTGTCAAGGTGGGTCTGGTGTATCCTTGGCTTTTAAGGAATGTGAGTGTGTCTCTGTGCATTCCTTTCTGCAGGTCGATATTTGATCTCAAAGAGGAAGCAGCGAGCCTGGCAAGCATTCAGACATTGAGCCTGTGGTAGGTACTGTAATTTTTGTGGTCTGTGTAAATGGTTACTGGGTGTGTTGCTCCCTCGAGCAGGTGGTGCCATTCTTCCAATGCCAGTTTTCTTGCTAGGAACTCTCCATCACCAATGGTATAATGCTTTTGTGGTGGTGAGAAATTACTTGAACAGAAGAAGTAAGGCATCAAGGTACCCTTGTTGTTATGCTGAGAGAGAACAGTCTTCAACCTGGAGGCAGTGGCATCTACTTCAATGACAAAAGTTTTGGTGGTGTCAGGGTGCTGGAGCCATGAGGCTGTAAGGAAAGCCTCTTTTAACCTGAGGAAAGCTTATACAACTTCTTCGGGCTAGCTCCTGGTATCTTCCCCCTTCTTTGTGAAGGATGTGAGTGGTACCATCAAGGAGTAGCTCTGAATGAACTGACAGTAATAGTTGCAGAAGACCAAGAAGTGCTGTAAGGTCTTAAGCCCACCAGTTGTGGCCATTTCTGGATTGGTTCCAACTTCTAAGGATCCATATGTAGACCATTATATGACACTATATAAACAGAGGAAGAGTAACTCAGACTGCTCAAATGCTCTCGAGCTGGGCATACAGTTGGTTCTCTCGAAATCTCAAGAGAACTTACTTGACATGTTCTCGATGTTGATGGAGAGACAGAGAAAAGATTATGATGTCATCTAGATATACAAGCACAGATGATGGAAGGAGGTCCCAAAAAATGTCATTTACATGTGTTGGAACAGCACAGGTGTGTAGTAGAGACCAAAAGGCATTACAAGATATTCATAGTGCCCATCATGCGTGTTAAAAGCTGCTTTCCACTTGTCTCCCTTCCTTATGCATACTAGGTTGTAAGGGCCACTGAGGTCTAGTTTAGTGAATATGCGGGTTCCCTGCAGCCTATCAAACAATTTGAAAATCAGGGGTAATGGGTAGTGATTCTTCCTAGTGATGATATTAAGGCCCCTTTAATTGATGCAGGGCCTGAGGGTGCTGTCCTTCTTGCCCATGAGGAAAAACCCTGCAATGGCCGGAGATGTGGAGGATCGAATGAACTCTAGCTCCAAATTTTCTTTTACATACTCTGACATAACCTTTGTTTCAGGTACTGATAGCGGGTACACCCTGCCTCATGGAGGTATCTGGCCTGGAAGAAGGTCTATGGGGCAATCAAAAAACCTATGCAGGGGAAATGTGTCTGCCTATTTTTTGCTAAACGTATCCACGAAGTCCATGTCCTGGACAGGAAGCCCAGAAAGCACAGGGACGGAAACTTGGACCACTTGGACAGAGGGTCTGATGAGGTCCTTATTGCCAGAAAGCAGTGTTGCTGGCAATAAGGACCCAAGAGCCAATCAATGTGTTGCATCAATGAAGTAAACCCAGGATGACAGGATTTATGGCCCTGGACAACACAAAAATCTCAAGTCTCTCCAGGTGTAGTACCCCCACTCAAATTGTGAGTGGGGCTGTTTTTCAAAATATATGACCAGGCAATGGTTCCCCGTATACAGAGGAGATAGCAACTGTAGTCTCCAGGGTGACTACTGGTAAATATTGCTGTGCTAGGAACTTGTCAATAAAATTACCCCCAGAACTAGAGTCCGTAAAGGCTTCCGTTGGGAACTCTGTAGTACCATTGATAAGGATCTCGGGAAACAGCATCTGTGGAGAGAGAAAAGTATGACCTAGAGTTGTCTTCCCAAACAACCCTAGGTACAGCAGTTTCCCACTTGCTCGGTACAGTGGATCGCATAGTCCCCAGGATTCCCACAGTACAGGCATAAGTTATGGGCTCTTCTCTGTTTTTCCTCCGGCATTAATCAAACCCTCTCGAGCTGCATGGGTTCTTTTAGTGGTAAAGGCACGGCCAGTTGCTTGGGGGATGGCATCATGGGTTGATGGAACTTTGGGGCCAACCTGTCAGTGAAAGGCTTCCTTCTCTCTAGTCCGCTCCTGGAACTGCAGATCGATTTTGATATTTAATGATACGAGGTCCCCGGGCCGGCAGGAATACCACACCCCATGAGTTCAGCCTTAATTCGCTCAGCCAAGCCTTGCCAGAATATGGCTACAAGATTCATTGTTCCAATTTAATTCTGAGGCCAAGGTTCACAATCAGATGGCATAATCCCCTGTGGTCCACAGATCCTTGCTTCAGGCACAGGAGTTCAGCTGCTGCCAAGGAGGAGCATCCCAGCTCATCAAAGATTCGTCTGAAGTGGCTAAGAAAGTCCTCCAAGTTCCTCATCAAGGGGTCATTGCATTCCCAGAGTGGAGAGGCCCAGGCTAAAGTGGAACCAGACAACAAAGATAGGATGAAGGTGACATAGAAACATAGAAATGACGGCAGAAGAAGACCAATTGATCCATCCAGTCTGCCCAGCAAGCTTCACACTTCTTTTTTCTCATACTTATCTGTTTCTCTTGGCTCTTAGTAACCTTAGGTTCTATTTCCCTTTCACCCACACCATTAATGTAGAGAGCAGTGATGGAGCTGCTTCCAAGTGAAATATTAAGTTTGATTAGTTGGGTAAGCGGCAGCATAGCTCTCTGCCGTTGAAGCAGAGAACAATGCTGGATATGCGTGAAGTATTAGTTTTTCTTCTCCCCTGCCGTTGAAGCAGGGAGCTATGCTGGATATGCATTGAAAGTGAAGTATGCCTTGAAAGTCACATTAACTATCATCAAATATTGAAAAGCCTAATAATTGGTAATTGAATAAGCCTAATAATTGGTAATACCTATAGCCCATGAACCCATCCCTGTTTTTTGGTTTTTTTTCTTTTTTTAATTTGGAGATGGCAGCCCTCCATCCTTCCGCTCCGTGAAGGTGGAACACCAACCACTGGCCACTGGCATCCTGCTCCGTGAATGCCTCTGTGGCTACTGCCGCTCCGTGCAGTGTTTTGCTGCCTCCTCTTTATACGCGTCCTCTAGACCTGATGGATCCACAGTGTTTATCCCATGCCCCTTTGAAGTCCTTCACAGTTTTGGACTTCACCACTTCCTCCGGAAGGGCATTTCAATCGGAGAGGAAGCTAGAGGCCTGCAGCTCAAAATGCATAAGGCATTGATTCAGAAACTCCCAGCATGCTTTTCGGTCTCTGTCGAATCTCAGTAGTGGAACCAGATGTGGGATAGGCCCAAAGCCTGGACAGGGACTAGTGGAGGCAGGGCAGGAGGTGTTGATGCTGGAAAACGAGCCTGGAGAGTTTCCACATGACCTGCCATTTCTTGGAGGAGACACGTAACCTGTTGCAGTTGCTCCTGCTATTGCTGGACTTGGAGGGTCAAACTTGTTATGGCCTGATTGCAGGTGAATCAACTGGGTTCATAGCCTTAGCAATTTGTCACAGTGTATGAACCCTTGGCCAAGGCTGCCTGGCAGAAGACCCACTAGGCCCACACCAATAGTAAGTAGACACACTTAATAGGGACAAAGACTGGGCTTGACCTGTACCAGCCCTGTTCCCCACAAGTTGAGCCCTTGGGTTCCAGGGCCAGCAGAATTTAGGTAAGGGTCCTATAGGGAGTGGTCTGGAAGAATCAAGAAGCAAGCCAAGGTCAGAGTAGGCAGCGAGCAAGTGAAAGTCAAGTCCAGGATAAGGACAGGGCAGGTGATAAACAGGCAATGTCAAGGCGGGTGGCAAGGTCCAGGCTGAGGTCAGGGTAGGCGGCAATCAAGAAGTGAAGTCAGATCCAAGGCAGAGGTCAGAACCAGAAGTCAGGCAGAAGACGAACAGGACAAAACAGGCAGGCAGGACTGGGAGAAGGCGGGAGAAGACAGGACAAGGTCATGGAGCTGACTAGGCAGGAACAGGAACACACAGACCAGGAGCAGAAACCAACAAGACAAGAACTAGAGCAACATGCACTACAGGCAGGAGCATGGCAGGGAAACCTGCTGCTAAGGCGCTGGCTGGGAGTGACTGTTAGATTGAAATACCCAGCCAGTGCAGACGACATCAGGCAGCGCTCAACCCTCTTTCCACAGTAGGCTCAATAAGATTAATGTGCTAGCCCACACATGCACCTAGAGGAAGAGGGCCCAGCAGGAGTAGCATGGCGGCATCCTGGGGCAAGTTGGCCGATCATGGAGTATTCCCGCGGTCAGCCTATCATTACAGCAAATTTCTTCAAGTAACTCATAGAAGCAATTAAGTGTAAAGAAATGAAATGAAGACAAGAATTGTCTCCCACTTGAGGTGGTGAAAGCCAAAACAGTAAGAGACTTCAAGAAAGTATGCGACAAACACAGAGGATCCTTAGATACAAGGGTAAATGTCAATATGAGGTAAACTCTGTGGTGATGTATCAGGAATGGGTCACTACATGGGTCCTATGATCTTAATCTGCCATTATAGTATTTTTATCTCTGTTTCAAAAAATGCACATTGACAAGTCAAACAAATACAGACTTGGGGACACTGGTTTCTTTACATGACTAGATTGTTTTCCTGTAATTACAGATTGATTGTTCCCTTTGCTGGCTTCTTTCACTATTCCTCAAAGCAAACAAATTAATGATAACAAGTGCAGTGTTTGAAAGGGCATCCAAGCACAGCCAGCCCATGTCCTGTCCTTCTCCCTTTGATTCTTTCATCAAATCTACTTATGGCTTTTAAAACAAACACAGATTCTGTAATTCAAGCCAATAATTTACTCCTCTATTTGAACAACATAATCCTTAGCTCATTTCACACACTGACTTGAGAGAAGGTGTACTCTTAATAGAGAATCAAAAATGTCTTAAGGTAGTCCAATAAAAAGCAAGCTACCGACAACTTGTTTGGTGATCTTTATTTCTGTGAGTGCGAATGAGTGGGGCAATAATGTTCTTTCTGTCCTCCACTGTGAAGTCTCCTTAACTTCATCTTCCAGGCCCCATGCTATATGACACAGAATGAACCGTAAGTATTAAGCATTTTCCCTAAAGACACAAAATGGGAGAAATCCTTTAGTATGTCTGGCCCAATGTAACATGTGCTTATAAAGTGCTTTGTAATCTCTTAAGCACAGCACAAAATTGTTCACTGGTTAGCATCTGAGCACTTCCCCCTGCATCTGATGAAGTGGACTCTGTCCTCGAAAGCTCGTGCCTCAATAAATTGGTTAAGTCTATAAGGTGCCACCCACCTTGCATCATTTTTGCTACGTCATACTAACACAGCTATCCCTCTGAAGATCTTCCTCCTCTTACGTATCCCTGAGAAGAGTCAGTCAGGGGAACTGTGGGTATGTAAGTAGAAAGTATTTAGTCCAACAGTGGGGAATTCTCTCTGCCGGTCTGCATGTATGTACATTGTCCCACATCTTTATTTAAAAAAAAATGAAGAATCATGGTCTATATATCATCTTTATTTTTTCCTTTGAGAAAATTATTTAAGTCTGAAGTAGCTGTCAATTTCTGTTTACACAGCTCTTTTATAACAGCAATTGAGCTAGGAGTCAAAAAGCTGTTAGATTATAGAGGATCTGTTACAGAAGAAAACTGATATACATTCTGTGCAAAGGTTACTTAGGAGACTTCAGCTTCTTAAAATCAAGAATGGCTAAACAAGGGGGTTGTTATACAGAGGGACAACTGTAATTATCAATCTGTGAACTGCATTAGAAAAATGACCCTGTGCTGTCCCCATCTGGAAGTTTATTCCAGAAGTCTGCAGTACAGTATAGGGGACACAATTATTCTAAGCACAAACCAAAAGCAGATTTGGGGGGATTATCGTACCAGATGATCTCAAGGTGGATATGGCAAGGGCAAAAGCCAGAAAAATGCTTGGAATGGACAGCAGAGAAAAAAAAAAAAAGAGGCGATATTACTTGTATAAGTCTTTGGTGAGACCTCATTTGGAATACTCTGTACATTTCTGGAGATCGCACCTTCAAAAAAAGATATAAATTAAAAGGAGTTGTTCCAGACAGCAGCTACTAAAAGGACAGTGGGGAGAGAAACTTAAAGATCTATACATGAATACCATGGAAGGAAGGCGACATGGGGAGATATGATAGAGACATTTAAATATCTCCAAGGTATCAATGCACAGGAGGTAGGCCTCTTTCAATGGGAAAAAAGGGTCTGCAACATGGGATGAGGGTAAGAAGTAATTTAACGAAATATTTCTTTACAGAAATGTTAGCAGGATGCACGGACATCCTCCCAGTGGAGGTGGCAGAGGCAACGATGGTATCCGAATTCAAGAAAGCATGGGGAAAGTGCAGGGGAATTGTAAATCTGAGCAGTTGATATGGATGGGAAGACTGGAAAGCTATATGGTCTTTATCTGCCATCATGTTTCAATGAAACAACGGAGGCAGAGACGACAACCGTCCAAACCATTTGGGTCATATTTCACATAAACTCCCAATGCCTGGGTCTAACTGGTTACTGGAGTGCAATATCTGCAGTCAGCACACACTGCAGGAATCAGTAAGCATACAAATCACACTTCATACACGAGGAAATTGATGCTCAGTAAGGCTGGAAAGCATTTAAAACATCTAAAACATCAAAAGCCATAATGTTCAGAGCTGGCTGCTACGAATGCCACAGTCTCCTGCTGGCGAATTAATAAATCATCAGATCTAGTCTGTACTGATCAGCCGCAAGACATCCGTGATCTACAGGGGTGGAGATACTGCCTCCCAACTAAATCTCACCATGACTAATCAAATTACAGGAGAACTTCAGACAGAAAATTAAAAAAAAACAGTTCAAAACCCTTTTAAAAGTTATCTGAGAAGGTATCCAACCCCCCTCTCCCAAACCCCCCAGAAATGGTTACCATGGTTGCCATTGACATTACACATCTGAGGTGCTAACATCCCAACCCTTTTCATTCATTCAGGTGTCACTTCTGAACTCAGCAATCAGAGGACCCACCACTAAATTAAAAGGACTTCAACAGTCAAGCAAAATGTGTTGGGGGTTCACAGATTAAATGCTTCAAGTGTGATGCTGTGTGTTTAAAATAATTTGCAAAATGTTGTCCTGATTTACTGCTTCACACTTTCAATTTTCTTGTTTGAGTGAACCCAAAAGGCCTAGTTCACTATTCACCTTCAAATCCGTTAGCAGGCAGCAGCAGATTCAGACCCACAAACTGGGAAAGCTTCAGAAACTTCACAGGGTTAAGCAGTAAACTTGGAACATTTCAAGAAATTCACAAGATCTTGTCCCTTGTTTTTCCCATTCATTTTGCATGACCTTGAGCGAGTTCCTTTACTGCTGTTGTGTTTCAGTTCATTCAGCTGTAAGTAGGGAAGCAAAACACTTTTGCTAGCATTATTTCTTGTCTTTTCGCTAGTTTAGAAAATGTCATATAGATCAGATGCTACAAATGTGCTGCCTAGTAATTCATTGCATGTAGGTTTCTGAAATTCTAAAATTGTAAAGAGCATGGCATCAACTCTAGATGAAAGGCCCTAATTAAACACAGAAAGCAAGGGATAAGCACAGAAGATCTTTAGTTGCAAAGAAGTGAATTAAAAGCCAGACAGAGAAAAACTGTACTATGTGACACAGTAACAGGAAGTAAATTGGGCAGACTAGATGGGCCATATGGTCCCTTATCTGAAGTTACATACTCTGCTTCTATTATAAGAACATAAACGCTAGACTGGGTCAGACCAAAGAAACATCAAGCCCAGAATCCTAGCCCTAACAGCAGCCAATCCAGGTCACAAATGCCTCCCAGGATGCCAAAGAAAATGTCTGATCCTCCTTGCTCATAAAGATAAGCAGTGGCTTTCCCAAGTCTAGCAAACTGCAATAAATTCTTATTGTTTTTCCAAACCACGATTACAAGTTTATACTCTGTCTTTCCTCCTAGGACTCAAGACATTATCAGAATTAGATACAAGTCTGATTATAACTGGGATTACTCTTCCTTGCTATCAGAATCCAAAAAAAAAAATCTTTGATTGCTAATACAAATTATTCCTTTTTGTCCCCTTTATCCAATCTCTGCCAACTCCTTAAAAATTATTAAGGAAAGATTTAGCTCCATGTATTACAAATATCATAAATGTATCATTAAAGGAAGGAATAGTACCTGAATCATTAAAAATGGCTTCAATTTGGCCATTACATAAGCAACCTTCATTAGATGTCTTAAAATTTGAAAGCTTTCAACCTATCTCATCTTTACCCTCTCTCGCAAACATTTTAGAAAAACAGTTAATAAGCAGTTAACAAATTATCTTGAAATAAATCATTTTATGAATCCCATTTATTGTGGGTTCAGAAAAAAAAGCACTCAACTGAAACATTACTTCTCTCAATATCGGATATATTGTGGCGTGGTTTTGACAAGGGACAAAACTACCTGTTGGTTCTGTTGGTTTTATCAATCGTGTTTAACCCTGTAGACCATGATATCCTCGTCACACGATTAGAAGAGTTTGGAATAACAGGGTGTGTGGTGAGTTGGTTCCATTCTTTCATATCTGATTGCTCAGTCGATGTCAGGATAGGAAATAATTCTTCAGATTGAGAAATATTGAAGACAGGGTTCCCTCAAGGATCTTCATTAACAGCATCACTGTTTAACATATACAAGGCCCCATTATGTAAACTTTTGGGAGGACTAGGATTACATTTTGAATTATTTTCTGACAATACTCAATTTTTTATTCCTATTGAGATCGCGATAGAGATTTCATTTAAATTCTTCGAGATTTATCTACCAGCGATAAAGAAATGGTCATTTGGCAATAAGCTGTCATTAAATGTTTCCAAATCTGAGATCATTGTGTTAACTAGGTGTGCAGCTAGAGAGGAGTACCCACTGTTCTACTTTGAGGGACAGATGATTCTAGTCTCTGTCTCTGGGTGTTATATTTAACAGAAGCCTTGCCATGAAAATGCATCTCTCTGCTATAGTCATATCAGGAACATTAAAGATACTAAAACCTGAGGATTTTAGAACGATTCTTCAAATGATTATTTTCTCAGGGCTCGATTACTGTAATTCACTCTTTCTGGAATTTACCAGCAAATGCTCTAAGGGTCCTGCAATTTTTGCCAAACTCCACAGCAAGAGACTTAACAGAACATCTAGATATGATCACATAACACCAATTCTATCATCTCTCCATTGCCTTCTGATTAAATTTTGAATTGATTATAAGATCTTAACATCTTACTGCAACTCAATCTTACTGCAACTCAATCTTACTGGGCCTCCCCTCCAACAGCATCAAACCCCTACAGATGGTACAAAACGCCGCAGCCAGAATCCTAACTAACACTAATAGAAGAGACCATATTACCCCCATCTTGAGCAACCTCCACTGGCTACCCATCAAACAGAGAATCATATATAAAACCTTAACCATTATCCATAAAGCAATTCATAACGTCGCACCTATATCTCTACAAACTCAACTTCGCCTACACTCATCGGCCAGACCCATCAGAAGCGCCTACAAAGGCACATTAGTCGGAGCTCCCGCCAAATCAACGCTAAGAAAAAGAGCACTATCCACTGCGGGACCACATCAATGGAATGCGCTCCCACCAGACATAAGACTCGAACCCAATCTACCAGAGTTCAAAAAAAGGTTAAAAACCTGGCTCTTCAGGCAAGCGTTCCAATTCCCAGAGTGTAACTAGGCACCTCCTCCTGTCTTTCAGATCCAACCATTGCAAGGTGTCACTAACACATTGACACTTAATTTCATACACGGACTTGGTTATTCGCAATAGCTATTTAACAGTCATCCTTTTCATATTATATTATTTAACAGATTACTTGCAGACTATATACGCTACTAAAGTTCCTTGTAAAATGTGAACACACACACTCAGCTCAAAACACGAATAATGTTATAATAATAATATTTGTTTGTTAAATACTATTGTTACTTTCACTGTTCCTTGTAATAATGTTCAATGGTTGATTGTTATTGTTCAATGTTCTATGTAAAAAACCCCAGTCTAACCTCCCAGACCAGGGCAACCTTTTCGTTACTTGTAAACCGGATTGATTTGTATTGCATACAGGAATTCCGGTATATAAAAATTAAAAATAAATAAATAAATAAACATTGATTCACAAAATTCTTAATAGTAAAGACAATATATGGCTAGGTGCAACAATGCATGTTTATATCCCCCACAACGCTCTTTAAGATCAGCTAACAAGGGGCTGTTGGTAGTTCTAAGTATTTTACAAGCGAATTTAGAAGTAAGAAACTGCTAATATCAGTTACAGGCCCAATACTTTCTAACATGATGCCTGAGCAATTACACATTTTAACAGATGCAAAAATCTTTTAAAAAGCATTAAAGACATGGCTCTTTACTTTGGTATAATGCCCCTTACCTCCACACTGCTGGCATAATTTCCTGCACTATACTGCATCCTTGGGACTAGTTGAAACCACCTGCACTTCCTGTAGCTCTTTTATAGAGCACGCAACCAGCATTTCTTGTGGGTGCTGACTGATTATGTCATCCCAGCTCTGGTATACAGGGAAGCTCAGCTCTACAACCCTGCACCTCAGCAACAGGTCCTCCTGCCTTGTCTGCAGTGTGCGGTGCTTCTCTTCATTGTGCCTGCCTGTTTCCTGTCCTGCTCTTTGTCCTCCTGCTGTGGTTCCCGTCCAGCTCCTCTTCCGCCTGCCTCGGCTCTTGCCCTGCCCCCTTGTTCTTCCTGTCCTGTTCTATGCCTTGCTCCTCTCCTTAATTGTCCAGACCGGCCCCCGTCTATCTGTTCCATCCTGGCATGTTTTTACCTGTCACAGGTGTGACATCTATATAATATAGGTATACAAAAACACGTGCGTATTCGAATGCAATGTTGTGTCAAAATTTCAAAGCAATCTGTGAAGAACTTTCGGAGATTTAAGATTTTGAACAAACGAACATTTACATTTTTATTTATATAGAGTAAAGTATTTTGTCTGAGCTTTTTTGATTAGTGACAGTTTGATTTAATTATTTTACCATGTTTTTATTGTGATGCTATGTTAACAACAAATTATGAACGTTTAATTGTAAACTGCTATGACCAGTGCTGCATACTGGGCCAATGATTTCAAAGTATTGCCCACAATGGTTCCAAGATTCTTTTCCTGATTGGACCCGGCACCAAGTACCCATAGTTGGATTCTTTCCTATATGCATCACTTTGCACTTATTCACATTAAATTTCATCTGCTATTTAGACTCTCAATCCTCCAGTCTTGCAAGATCCTCTTGCAATTCCTCACACCCAGCTCATGATCTAACAAATTTAACAATTTTGTGTCATCTGTGAATTTGATCAACTCACTCATCACTCCCTTTTCCAGATCGTTTATAAATATATTAAAAAGCATTGGTTTCAGTACAGATCCCTGTGGCACTCCACTGTTTGCCTTTCTCCATTGACAGAACTATTCATTCAGTCCTACTCTCTGTTTCCTATCCCTTAGCCAGTTACCAATCCACAACAGGACATTCCCTCCTATCCTACGACTTGTTAATTTCCTGGTGAATCTCATGAGGGACTTTGTCAAATGCCTTCTGAAAATCCAGATATGCTGTATCAACAGACTCACCCTTGTCCACTTGCTTAACCCCTTCAAAAAAGAAAAAGTCTTACACATTTGTAAGGCATGACTTGGCTCTGTCTCATTAGTCTCTGCCTGTCCAGAGGGCCAGTAATTTTGTTCTACAGAATAGCTTCTACTATTTTACCCGGAACAGACGTCAAAGCTCACCAATTTTTAGCTTTCCGGATCATTCCTGGAATCCTTTTCAAAAGCAGGCATTATCTTGCCATCCTCCAATCCTCAGGCACCTTAGCTACTTTGAATAAGAAGTTAGAGATTACTAAGTATGCAATTTCATTTTTGAGTTCTTTCAGTACTCTGGAGCGTATACTATCCGATCCCAGTGATCTGTTACTCTTTGCTTTGTTGATTTGCTCTAGTACATGTTCCTGGTTCACTGTGATTTAATTCAGATCACTAGGATTTCATCAGCTTAGGTATCTCCCTATCACCCTCCTCAGTAAAGACCACAGCAGAGAATTAATTTTGTTTTTCTGCTTTGGCCTTGTCTTCCCTGAGTGCCCCTTTTAATCCTCAGTCATCAAGTCATCCAACCAACTCCCTTCACTGTTTGTAAAAAGAAGTATTTGAGAAAGGGTAGAAAAATCTTCAGAACTTGCAGGAATCCCGAGCCCAGGAGAACCAATGCAGCTGGCCCGGCTGCTCCCTTCTGCTGGGTTATACAGGAGAGGATACACAGCGAGAAGCAGAAGGAAAGGACAAAGAGAGGCAGAAACAGGAAAGCGGAGAAAGACTGGGAGAAAAGGAGAGAGAGGAAGGGGAAACAAGCAAAAATAAAGCCAAGAAAACCAAAACACTGACAAGGTAAAATGTAAAAAAATAAAAGTTAAGGAAAAACATTTTTCCCCCAGCTCTTACAAATTTTGGCTGCTGCCCAAGTTTTTTTTTTGTTTTTAAGATTTTTCCATCCCTGTATTTAAATGCATCAAATTGCTATGTATAAACAATGTTTGGAAAATAAGGAGCTACCAAAGGAGGAAGAAAAGCTATTTCCAATTACATTGCCATCTTTCACACAAAAAGCATTTTGAGCATTGCAGCTCTCGGGGCTCTATTACATCACTTCAACTATATCTTATGGATCCATTACCAGTAACTATGGTGACAGTCATAATTATTTTTATTTATCTCTTTTACTGAAAGACAGTGGCCCGCTATTTTTAGCTGTCGTGTTCCCCTACCTAAAGATAATGAAAGATTTCTTATTATTATTACTGTAGCAGAGTCAATCCTGCTGAAGCACACGTGCTCAGGTGGCTTCAGCAGGATTGACTCTGCTACAGTCACTAGTGAATTTGATCACTATAGACTGTTCAGGTTAACGAGATAAATCCTTGATTTTCTTCCTTACGCGAGTCTGCAATTCCTTGCCGATTTCATGCCAAACAGAAAAAAAAAATGTACAAATGTAGGCACCGTCTTTCCCAGTAAAATTGTTGAATAAGGATAGCCGTTGCATAAGCCCTACATGTTTCTTTACAGAGGAAGAGCCTGGCAAGTACGGATTATGGGACCTGGTCTAGCTCTCATTCGAAGAACACAGGAGCAACCAGAGCACAGTGTGACCAAAGGTAGGGGCTTCTCTGGCACATTCTCTTTTGTTATTTATTGTATCATCCATCTACAGCTACAGTTTCTCTCAGAGCCAGGCAACTGATAATTCCGCACCCGCCTCCAACCAATCAGGACATGAGCCTCACTGAAACTCGTAACACTATTAAAGCACTATTAACGAGAACACATTTTTACATAACTGAAGTGGCAGTTGAACATCCTTAAGAGACCTTTTTAGCATTTTCAAATCTCATTTCTAACTAAACATGTTTCTCACATGATTAATATTTATATTCTACTTTTCAAGATGCTTTGAAGCTGATTACATTCAGGTACTGTAGGTATTTCCCTGTTCCCAGAGGTGACCTACCCAAGGTCACAAGGAGCAGCAGTGGGATTTGAACCTTGGTTTCCTTGGTTCATAGCCCACTGCTCTAACTAAAAAAAAAAAAAAAAAAAAAAGGCGCTTACACAAAATGCAATTAGTAAAAGAGAAAAAAGATAATATCAAATATTTTCAGTTTTCAAACTACCCAATAGAAAAAACTGCATGATTTGTAGGGGTGTACACAGACATATTTGTTTCATTATGCTTTATTTTTCTATTTTTATTTATTAAAAACAAAAAAAAAAATGAAACAAAAACAATTTAAAAAAAAAAAGAAAAATAAAGAAAACCTTCCTGGACCCTCTCCTCAAACCACCCCCCCCCCCAGCACAGTTTTATTTCTTCAAAAGGGATGAGCAATTCCTGGTCGCTCCTGCCCAAAGGTGCTGCTTCTGAGCACACTGCCAGCGGGACACCACCAGGCTTTCAGGGGGTGGAGAGAGGCGAGAGGGCTCCAGGAGAGCTGGCTTTCTTTTTTTGGTCAGCAGCAGTCGAGATGTTTTTGAAAAAAGTACAAAACTGTCTCTCTTTCATTTCATTTTAAAACGGAATGGAAACGAAATGAGAAATTATACAGGGTGGCCCATGGAAAAAGTAGCCTGCCTCAAATGCACTGGTATTGGAGGTGGGCTGCTTTTCCATGGGCCACCCTGTATTAAAGTTTTCCATTTCGCTTCAAATAAATGCACATTCCAAGTGATCTGTTCCCTGCTCATCTCCGGCAAGGGCATTCTGGAACAATTCTCCAAAAGCCTCACGCTATTCCACGACTCAGGACCCTTTTAGCACGTTGTAAACAATCTATAAAGGGCACAGGGATACCTCAGGTAGTAGAAAAAGTTTCAAAAGCACTTGTGGGAGTACTTCCTGTGCCCGCTCTGCTTTTTCTTTTAAAAGCAAGTGACCCCTTTTTCTGAAACGAGTGCCTTTTTTGGGTCTGGTAGCTGGTTGCTGCTCTCCTGGGCAATAACTAAGCCTGCTTTTCCTAAGGGGCTGTGAACAGTGCCTCCACGGCATCGCCAGCAGAGGGAGCAGTGGCAGAGCCTGAGAACTGAATCCAGGTCCTCTGTGTGGCAGTGCACAACAGCTGTCGTAGAGCCACCGAGCTGGTCCCTAAGAAACATGCTTTAAAGTATTTGAAAGTGCTTCCACATTCATCACACCCACTATGATGAAGCTAAGCAAAGAGAGTTTTCTTGATGCATATTATCAACATGCAAACAAAGGTTTACCCATTTGTACACTGAAACCAGTGAAATAATGTTAACAGAAAACATATGAATGAAGACCAAACTGAATATTCAACCAGCAAGGAACTTGAGCAGACTTGGAAGAGATAAGGATAAATGTAAGCCATATCAAAAGATATCAGGGCCAGAAGGAAAGGGGTGGAACATGCATGACATCTGCTTCCAACTGTCATGCAGCACCCTTTCCGGAAAGAATAACTTATTTGAGTGTCATCAGTTTAACGGATTATTCTGATGGTCCTCACAGATTGCAGGATATGTAAAACTGACCATCTGATGTAAAACATAAAACTGCAGAGAAATAAGGAGGAAAAAACTGAAGTTTGTGCCAATTTGACCAAAAAATGTGACTTACTGTGTGTGTGTAGATAAAAATTGAAATGCAAAAGATCTCACAAGGTTCATGATAGTCTGTGGTCAGACAAAGGAGAAAGGCTACATCAAAGTGTCATACATCCAGGCAAGCAATGAAACAGAAAATAAGGATCATAAGGTCCAGGTAGTCTACCTCCTCATATGAGTGATGTAAATATCCTTTTCAAATTTAACCTTTTAAATGACTAGAATTGTAAAAATTAAACATTTAAATGATAAAAGGAAGGTGAGGTGCAGCAGTAACTTTTTTCTTTAAGGAGACAACCTGTGTAGAAAGACAGTGGGATGTTAGTGGTGTCCAGACTGAGGCTTGTAATGCAGATTTTAAAGTGCCAAAGTCAACACTGGCTGAAGCCTGACTCACTTCCACTTATCCTTGCAGCTGAGATTATACAAGAGGATTAAAAGGAGACTAAATGGTAAGATTTTACTTACAGTTCAATTACTTAAACCTTTAATATTTTACATCCCTATCACAGACCCCAATTACTTCCTGGATTTCCCTTTATTTTGTTGCCTTCTCTGTGCTTATTCTATGATTTCCTCAATTCTGATACTGTTTTTGCATGCACAACCTCCACTGGTTCTATGCATCCACCACCCTTTCTGTGAAGAAATATTTCTCATGTTATTCCCGAGTCTACCCCATTGAAGCCTTATCATTCTGGAACTTTCTTTCCATTGAAATATTTGAATGTCTCTATCATATCCCCCCCTGTCTTTCCTCTCATCTACAGCATACTTACTTGGATCCTTGAGAGTCATTTCATGGAATTTTTGAAGCAGACTCTGTACCATTTTAGTAGCCTCTCTTTGGATTGCCTCTATTTTTTGGGCCTCCAGAACTGGACATGATACTGGAGGTGAGGTCAACTAATGACTTATACAGAAGCATTATTACTCTTTTTTCCTACCTGTTATACATCTCCCTATGCACCCTAGCATGATTCCTGTTATGGTCACTGCCTTGTAGCACTGGTTGCAACCCTTAGGTCAGATATCTTTCTTTTGCTTGGCGCCCATCAATACATAATCCCTCATCATATACTGTATAGTTCCCTTAGATTTCTGCAACCCAAATACGTGACCACACTTTTTTTGTACTCAATTTAGTGGTCAATCACACTTGACTATTTCTCAAGAATTTGTTAGTTCTCTCATTTTGTTTACTCTATCAAGCATGTCCACTCTATTGTGGTTTCTTAGCATCATCTGCAAAACATGCAATTCTCCTTTTAACCTCCAAACAATATGACTTGTGAAAATATTCTCTTTCAAACAGATCACACACCAGGTTCCAATGTACCTTCAATGTAAAAATGTAACAATAGTGTACTAAGTACACTATTGTTTCACACTGAGAAACAACGGAGGAGCATTCATTGACATAAAAGCAATAATAACATTGCGGGTGGTGTGAGAAACACAGAAGCAGTTGTGCACATATATAAAAAAAAATTTTCAAGAAAATATTTATAGGAAATGAAACAAATGTTATTGCCGGTAGTTGCATTACAAAATTACAAGAATAGATTAAAGATGAATTTTATAATTAAACATAGGATGGAGGTGGTGAGTTAATGATTAAAAAATGGATTGTTAGCGACCCCATGGGTGGGGACGCAGTGTATTAGTATGAAACCATCACCCCTTCCTATATAAAAATTTATCATTGGTTTAAAATCCCCTGTTTTGTGGGATATTATAACTGGCAAATATGGTAATAACATTTGTGATATAGGTAATTTTCACTAGGTTAAATTTTTACATTGAAGGTAATATGAAAATATTCAACAGAAGTGGCCCCAGGACTGAAACCTAAGGCACAACACTGATAATCTTTATTTCACTCAACCAGTTTCTAACCCAGTTAACCTTCTTGAAGTCCCCAAATTGCCTCATTCTTAGCATTTCTACACGACAGTATTTTTTTGTGTGAAATATACTACTCTCTTACCAAACAAAACGGATTTTCACTTCATAATACAGAGAGAAAAAGTGATTTGAAGCAAAAAAACTACACATACAATCAAACTTATAACTGTGTAGACATTCGCAGTAAACAATACTTCTACTTAACAAAGCACAATAAACAAAGCCCATTGAGAGTAGCAATAGCGTGAAAGCACCCAAGACTGCAATAAGTGGAACATGAGGGAAAAGAAATCACTTCAGGTAGGGCACTTACTTTATTTCAAAGAATAAGAATGATTGCATCCCACAGCTAAATCGAGAACAGTTCACACGAGAGATATCTTTCTATTCTCTTTAAATCTCTACAGCCAACATGTTTGTTGATTTTTTTCTCTCACTTTTCCTTTGCATGCTCTTGCATTGCGTTGAAGATGCTTTCACCTTTTCGACTGCTCCAAACTGAGAGAAAAGGCTTTATATTTTGGTTAAAAAGATGACATCTTACTGTCCATTCTCTAGTAATTGTGACATCAATTTGGATAATGAGTAGCTTGTGATTCAAAAGAACATGCCATACTGGGTCAGACCAAGGGTCCATCAAGCCCAGTATCCTGTTTCCAACAGTGGCCAATCCAGGCTACAGGTACCTGGCAAATACCCAAACATTAAGTATATCCCATGCTACTGATGCTGGTAACAGCATTGGCGATTTTCTAAGTCAACTTGATTAATAGCAGGTAATGGACTTCTCCTCCAAAAAATCCTTTTTTAAACACAGCTATACTAACTGCACTAACCACATTCTCTGGCAACAAATTCCAGAGTTTAATTGTGCATTGAGTGAAAAAGAACTTTCTCCGATTAGTTTTAAATGTGCCACATGCTAACTTCATGGAGTGCCCCCTAGGCCTTCTATTATCAGAAACACGAAATAACCGATTCACATTTACCCATTCTAGACTTCTCATGATTTTAAACACCTCTATCATATCCCCCCTCAGCCGTCTCTTCTCCAAGCTGAACAGTCCTAACCTCTTCAGCCTTTCCTCATAGGGGAGCTGTTCCATCCCCTTTATCATTTTGATCGCCTTCTCTGTACCTTCTCCATCGCATTTATATCTTTTTTGAGATGCGGGGGACCAGAATTGTACACAGTATTCAAATTGCAGTCTCACCATGGAGCGATACAGAGGCATTATGACATTTTCCATTTTCTCTTTGATTAATGATTCCTAAAGTATTACAGAAGATCTGTTCTCAGTTAGTAGAGAGGCTTCCAGTAATGCATCACTGGCCATGGAAACTCTCTGGTTCCTTGAAATAGAACATTCTTAAATCTTTGCCTCTAATAGGAGATATTCTCTGCTGTTGCATCAAAATCCAGCTAATACGAAAAAGGCCAAGAACTAATAAGAAGGATCCTTTATGTATACATTCTAATCCTCTCTCCCATTTTTTTGGAATATATAATTGAATCCGCTACGCTAACCTGCTTATTTGTTCTTGGCTCCTGCAGTATGAATAGCTGAAATAATACAAGCTCTGCTCAGGAGATGTTACGGCCGCAGGCCGTGCCCCGGGACCTCCACTTACTTTAAGGCCGGTCTGGGCCACTGGAATGCCGACAAGGCCCGTCCTGGCCTCGGCCACGGCGCTCCCTCCTCAAGGGAGACGCCGGCGATCTGCCACAGCTGGCCCCACCCCCTAGGCGCGCGCATGTTTGCGCACGCAGGGGCTCAGAATTTAAAGGGGCCAGCGCGGGAAACCACAGGACTGCCTCCAGATGACGTCAGACGCTGCAGGGATACTTAAACCCTGCAGCTAGGCTCTTACCTTGCCTTGCAACAAGGTTCACTCTGGTTAGAGTTGCTAGTTGCTGCTTTGGATCCCTGATCTTGTCTTCGGCTTCTGACCTCTGGTTTTTGACTCCGGCTTCCATTCCTGGACTTCTGATTCTGCTTCCGTCCTTGGCTTTGTCTTCGGCTTCTGACTCCTGGCTTCCGACATTGGCTTGTCCACTGACTTATGGCTTCAGCTTCTGTCCCTGGCTGGATTCCGGCTTCTGGTTTCTCTTCATCCACAGGTATCCGGTTCTTCACCCACCAGGGGGCCTCGCCTAAGTCCCAGCGGCTCGGGTCCTCACGGGCTCCTCCCAGGGGGACCGCAGGCTTTCAAGGGTGAAGTCTTCATCGACTTCCTGATGCCGGCTGCTTCCCTGGCCTATCTCCTCTGGTCCTCAGTCGCAGAGGATCTCGCCTAAGTCCCAGCGGCTTGGGTCCTCATGGGCTCCTCCCGGGGGGACCGCGGGCTTCCAAGGGTGAAGCCTTCCAGGGCCATCTCCTCAGCGCCGCCTCCTGGCTGCGACGTCCACTGTGGGTTCCCACAGTGCATCACCATCCGTCTCAGCTGACTCAAGGGTCCATGTTCCTAACAGGAGAACTTTATTGGTTCCTTTCATCATTGATATCCTTTTTTGTAACACTGCCTAATACATTCTTGGCATGCTGAAATGTCAAGATAATTTTTGAAGACTTCTTAATGCACTGAAAACTGCTCTTGCATCTGTTACACGCCCCATCTGCACCCGTCCCGCGCACGGGCCTGCTCACCTTCATGGTTCCACGGCAGGTCCTGGGTCGGCCTCCTAGCGGCAGCTGCTAGCACTTCCAGGTCCTGGCGTCCCGCGGCAGTGGTCGCTTGGCCTTCTACTGTGCACCAGGCCTCACGGCGGAGCTCGGCATCTTCGGCGCTGTTGGCCACGCCCCTACGTAAGCGCGGACTGCCCGGCCTCTTGTAGGGCCAAGGGCGGGTCTTAGCTCTGTGGCACACCCTGATTAATTCTCTGTGATAAGGAAGTCCCTGCCTGCACTTCCTTGCCTTGGCAATCAGGTCGGCTTATGCTAGATTGCCTCCGCACTTGTACCTGTTCCTGTCTTGTTCTAAGTCTCGTTCCAGGATCCTTCTGTTCCAGTTCTGTTCCTGCTTCCTAGTTCCAGCATCCTCCTGTTCATCTCTCCAGGTAGTACGTGCGGACTGTCTCTCTGGTACTGACCTTGGTTTGCTTCTCGATCTGCCTGTCTGCTGCCTGCCTCCTGATCTCAGCCTGCCTGTGACCTCGTCTGACCTCCGGTACCTGACCTCAGCTTTGTTGACCATTCATCAGACTGACTCCTGGAATCTGACCTCTGCCTGCTTGACCTCATCTCCAGATTTTGGCTCTGTTCCTAGCCTTGTCATCACCTACGCTATTCTGGTCCTCCTTGTTCCACCTGACCTCCACAGTCTCGAACCTGACCGCGCTCCCCTTCTGTCTGTGGGCACGCCGGACTTCCACTCTCCTAGGAGACCCTGCGAGGCCCACCTAAGTCCAAGCGGCCCGGGTCCCTACGGGCTCCTCCCAGGGGGACCTCGGGCTTCCAGTGGTGAAGCCCTTCCTAGCCTCTGTCTCCATTCATGCTCCGTCCCCTGGGGGCAGTTGCTTCCTGGTCCCTACCAGGAGGCACATCTCCACTGCCACAGGACAAGGGTCCACACCCGAGCACAACAGCATCTAAACGTTCATGTGAAGTGAACATTCTTGACTGAACCTCAGACCATGAACAAACTTGTTAATTACGTTACTCCCCCTTCTTTATGGCCTATGCTGGTGGCAATGTACACCTGAGGGGAAAAAAATACCTCCTCTTTTCTAATTGTTTTCTACAGCTGAGATACTACTTTACTTTTGAAGTCAATTTTAGTAAAATGAAAGCTCTTTTTGTGCTACTGGCAATACTCTGAGGAGTTAAACCTGCAGTACTCTAAAAGTAAGCTTTCCCTATAAGAAACCATGTTTGATACCAATACCATAAAACCTATGATTTATTTATTTTATTTATTTAACATTTTTATATACCGACATCCGTTTGCACATCGTATCGGTTTACATAAAACATGAACAGTGTCACCGTGACGACAGGCATAGCCTTTACAGGGAACCAAAAACTGGAGCAAGAGTCTGAAAACAGGTTAACTCGGTACAATATTATTGCAGTACAGATTAAATGTTTATAAAGGGATATCTCGGGAAAGAGATTAAGAGGGTTAAGGGGAAGTTCAGTTATTAAGTTAACAACAAGCTAGAAAACAAGGCTAGTAAAAAACTGGTATAAAGGTAAATATTTACATTAAAATTCAAAAGTATCTTGTATCATTATAGTATAGGACAACACACAGAGTGTTTCAATGTTCTCTGAGGACTTAATAATGAACCTTTGGTATATTCCATCAGGATACACATCATTTCTCCTGAAATTTTGAGTACTTCTTTATATAAAGTCTGGTTTCTAGATGGGTAAGATATTGAGAAAACTTTATGGGCTTCTTTACCACTTTATAATCCAACTGTGCGTTTCTAAGGTGGAACTATAGCCTGAATTTTAAGAGTGGAATTCACTGGTCTCTTCATTTTGGGAGACGGTAAGAATGTTTGGTGACCAGCTCTGGTGCCAGAACCAGGTGGTGGTTCAGCACACTTCAGAATCTGACTAGGACTGTTTCAGCAGCAGACCGGATTGTGAAGACTCTCTGAACTATCCAAATAATGCAGACCACTGCTTCAGGAGATAGAGTGTTATTTGGAAGTGTAAATTTGACAGCTTAAAAGAGCAGATCAGGGGCATAAATTCCAACCCAGCGGCCTCCCGAGATGCATGGGGATCCAAGGAATAAGGGACCCACTTTCAGTTGCTCCCAGATCCTCTGAGGTGGACCCCCTAACCCCTTGCTTTGAGGGCTAAAATTATTTGGGGCCCATGATTTGAATTTGTGCCACTGGAATAGATGCTTCATTGCTCCCTCTGCATGGCATCATGTCCCCCTCTTCCAATTATGAGTCCGCTGGAGAAGGTGTTAGATTCATTTTGGGGAGGGCCTATCCTTCAGGTGTTAAAGAAGTGATTTACTGAATCCACAAGTAAAACTGGAAAGTAGTATTATTTTTATTTCATTTTTTTATACCGCCTTTCTAATTAAAATAAAAAAGGTTAACAATTAAAATACCTTACAAACATAATACATGCAATCAATTAAAATACATTGCAAACATAAGTACATAAAAACATAGAACAAAAGAAGAAAACCTAAAATATAGAGAAAGCCTAACTTCTCTTAGTCTCATACTCCTACAGGTAAATAGTTTGAAAACATTGGAGTCACTTAAGATCCTTGATATTTCGATGTGCTTTGTCAGTCATCATCTCTGCCTGCTTTTAGTCCTATCCAGATAATTCTGCTATAACTTCAAAAGCTGATAGATAGTTCATGACTCCAAAAAAGTGGAATAAAAGAACATTTGTTTAAAACCAATGCTGTTTAAGAACTGAAACCAGGAAAATATACCTTTTAAACTTGCGTATAGGTACATGTATGTAAAAAGTTCATAGAGGATGGACTCATTTGCAAATTTATGGTTAACACAAATCCCAAATATTAGTCGTCTCATACACAGCTTAATGTTCTCAGACTGCTACTTACTAAATAAGATATAAATATATTCTACATCAGCCTTATCTCACCCCACTCTGAACCATAAGCAAGTATTCTGCTGCTGCTCATCCTCATGGTACAAACCAACAGTGTCTCCTCTAAGATGTTTGTTCTGTGAAGGCTACATCGTGATGTCAATAGTAAAGGGTGACGTTTAAAAAAGCAAATAGAATGAAAGGAAAGGAATGGAGAATATCATAATGCCTCTGTATTGATCTATGGTGCCATCACACCTTGAGTATCTTGTGCAGCTCTGGTCACACCCATCTTAAAAAGAGATAGAGCAGAGCTAGAAAAGGTACAGAGAAAGGAGACCAAAATGATACATGGAATAGCTCCTTTATGAGATGAAGATACACAGGTTAGGGCTCTTCAGCTTGGAGAAAGGACAGGAGATATGATAGAGGTTTTTAAAATCACGGGTGGGGTTGAATGGATAAAAAGGGAATGGTTATTTCTATTCTGAGACTAGGAGACATTCCACGAAGCTAATAGGTGGCACGTGTAAAACAAATCAGAGAAAATATTTTTTCACTGAGCACACAATTGAACTGTGGGATTTGTTGCCAGAGGATGTGATGACAACAGTTAGTGTAACTGAGTTCAAAAAGGGTTTTGCCAAATTCCTGAAGGAAAGCTCCATTATTAGTCATATAGACTTGGGAAAGTCACTGCTTAACTCTGGTTAGGAGCAAAAAGGAGTGGATATATTCTTTGGGATCTTGCTGGGTACTTGTGACCTGGATTGGCCATCTTCAGAGACAGGGTGCTGGGCTTGATGGACCTTTGGTCTGACCAAACATAACATTTCTTATTTTCTTTTATTTAAACTGTTTGCATCTTGTTCTTTATTGGCCTTAGTCAGGAGTAGACAACTCCAGCACTGAGGAGCCACAAATAGGCCTGGTTTTCATGATATCCACAATGATTTTCAGAAGATGTTTGACAAAGACCATCATGAGAGACTCCGGAGAAAATTAAAAAGTCATGGGATAAGAGGCAAAGTCCTGCTATCAAAGGAGACATTTGTTTTACTTCTTGTTTGTAATAAACCAGCTACATGCTAATCTCAAGCGTTCAAAAGTCTCAGATGTTTCTGACATGAAAGATGTAGCAAAAAAGGAGGGGAGGGAAAAGAAGACATCAGAAAACAGAAACCTGGAGATTCATTTTCAGTTAAGAAAGGAAAAGGTGGGCGCCTCAGGAATATGACAAACAGATGAAAAAAAAACAAAAAACTACTGCAACAAATCTGAATCCTGGAAAATTATTCTGCAAGCATTTACAACCTAGCAAAAACATTATAGGATGCTAGACTTTTTCCACACGGATCAATCCCAAATATTTCAGCCTTGTAAAGAAAACAAAAACCGCATATTTTTAATTGTTTTTTCTCTTGGGGCTCCAGGCAACAGAGAAAGATTATACAGAGGCAGCAAGTGGCATTAACCTGTGCTAAATGCCTGTATTAGTGCTTAATATGCATTAACATATTTGTATTACAGTAACACAGATGGGGTTCTTTCTGTAATAGCACAGATTTTTGTGGTACAATTGAAACAAGTTCATTAAAATACAAAATCTGTTCATTTAAATTTAACACGGACCACATTGCCAAACAAATGCACATTAGTGTCAGTTAACACAAAACCAATTACATATCTAGAGATGTAATGAAAGGATTTTGTGTTACAAACACATGGTAACATAAGAATTTAATGCATGTTATTGAGGTGCTTTAATGTGCTATTTATGAAAAGGTATAAAGTCTTTAGCAAATAGCACATTACACATGTGACAAGAGCACATCTATTAAAAGAGTTTAATGCATTTTGGTAAATAGTAAAGTTTCAGAACCATAGCCCACCGCATTGAAAGAAACAACAGAATATGTCATGGGGAGGGGTAGAATAAAGATGAACTGGCAACAAGACCGAAAATACAGACTAATTAAAATTCATTCTTGAATGTCAACAAGACATCTACAAGTACAGTATGAACCCAGTGTACTACATAGTTTATAGGCCAATGAAACTTAAGACCATCATTCCATTATTTTAAAATAAGAACTACAAAGCAATGGAAATGAAATCTTCCCATTCACTAAAATAAAGGAATTGTGCATAACCTCTTTGGGATAACCAAGCATCAATATCTAGCTAAAACAGAAAATTTTACTTTTTGTTGAGTACATACAGACTCTGTCGATGCCATTATCCTACACTTGAAATCTTCTCTCACAAACAATGTAGAAAATGATGAGCACTTGATTGGTTTATGGCCCTCATTATCATTTAGAATGAGACCTCTAGAAGTAGCAAATTGCCTGAACCAGATGGTTTACACCCCAGGGTACTGAAAGAACTAAAAAATGAAACTAGTAATTTGAAATCTATCATTAAAATAGTCTATTGTACCAGAAGATTGGAAGGTGGCCAACGTAATGACGATCTTTAAAAAGGGCTCCAGAGATAATCCGGGAAACTATAAACCAGTGAGTCTGATTTCAATGTCAGGAAAAATCATAGAAACTATTTTAAAAAACAAAATCACAGAACATAAAGTCATGGTGTAATGGGACCCAGCCAGCCTGAGTTTATACAAGGGAAATCTATTCTCACTAAACCGCTACTTTTTTTGTTTTTAAAGGGATTAAGTAAACATGTGGATAAATGGTGAGCCAGTGAAACAGTGTATTTGAATTTACATAAAGCTTTTGGCAATGTCTTCCATGAGAGATTCCTAAGAAACTTAAAAAGACAAGGGACAGGAGGCAATGTCCAATCATGGATTGCAAACTGGTTAAATGAAAGTAAACAGACAGCAAGATTAAATGGTCAGTTTTCTCAGTGGAAAAAGATAAACAATGGAATGCTTCAGGGATCTGTACTGGGACTGGTGATTTTTAATATCTGTATAAATATGGTCTGGAAAAAGGAATAAGTGAGGCAATCATATTTGCAAATGACTCAAAATTATTCCAAGCTGTTAAATCACAAGCAGATTGTGAGAAATCGCTGGAAGATCTTGCAAAACTAGGAGACTGGGCATCCAAAAGGCAGATGAAACTTAATGTGGACAAGTGCAAAATGATGCGCATAGAGAAATGTAGTTATATAATGGTAGGCTCCATATTTGGAGTTACCAGTCAGGAAAAGGATCTGGGTATCACTGTGGACAATACTTTGAAATCTTCAGCTCAATATTCAGTGGCAGTCAAAAAAGCAAATAGAATGTTAGGAATTAGGAAAGGAATGAAGAATAAAATGGAAAATGTCATGATGCCTCTGTATCATTCCATGGTGAGAATGAACCTTGAATACTGTGTGCAATTCTGGATACTTCATCTCAAAAATGATACTGTTGTACTGGAAAAGGTATAGAGAAGGGCAACCAAAATGAAAGGGAATGGAACGGTTCCCCTATGAGGAACGGCTAAGGAATTTAGGGCTGTTCAGCTTGGAGAAGAGAAGGCTGAGGGGGGATATGATAGAGGTCTAAAAATCATGAGTAGAATAGAATGGGTTTATTTAATCCATATTATATTCCGCTATTTCCTTATATTCAACACAAATTACATCTTTACATGCTGTACATATATTATAAACATAAAATATCACAGTATATAAAAGAAAGCAAAATTAAAATCACAATAAAAATATCTAAAAAACAAACTGCACAATTATAGCTACAGCCATTTGAAAAATGTTATGCCAGAGTCTCCATATATGCCTGGGTAAAAAGAAAAGCTTTTACTTTCTTTCTAAAACTTAAATAATTATTTTCCTGACACACACTTGAATGTAATGTGAATAGGTTATTTACTCTTTCAAAAAATACAAAGACTAGGGGTCACTCCATGAGATTAGTAAGTAGCACATTTAAAAATAAATCAGAGAAAATTCTAGTTCACTGAACGTAAAATTGAGCTCTGGAATTCATTGCAGAAGGATGTGGTAAAGGAAGTTAGCATAGCTGGGTTTAAAAAAGGCTTGGACAAATTCCTAGGGAAGTCCGTAAACTTATTAACCAGATAGACTTGGGGAAAGCCACTACTTGCTCCTGGGCTTTAGCAGCATGTGATCTATCTACTGTTTGGGATCTTGTGACCTGGATTGGCCACTGCTGGGAACAGGATACTGGACTTGATGGATCCCTCAGTCTGATTCAGTATGGCAATTCTTATGTTCTTATGAGACTGGCTCATTTATTATTTAGGAAAGGTTGATCAAGACAAAACTCTTCTAGGATATACAGTTGTCAATACCCAGTAAGTCAGCGAACGGCAAATTTATCCAAGGAAAGTTACATGTGTAACTTTTCACAGATCTTCAGTAGGACTTATGCACACAAGTTTCCCATCAAATATACTTGGATAAAGTTGCATGCTAGGGGTACAGTTAGGGCTGCTATTTCTCTGGCCACACTTATGAACGGAACTTTAGCCAGAAAGCGCTCAATATATGCATTCACCAGTAAGTTTAACCTGGCCTCTGAAATGATTCCACTAATGCCTCTTTTTGCCTGGATAATTCTTGTGCGTACAAAATTTATGAGATTGGCGATAAATTTTCAAAACTGCTTTGATTACCACTCACAGTCTTCAAGGATTCCACAAACTGGGTTGGGCCTCACTTGAAGAAACAGTAATGACAGTAAGTCATCATATGAATAGTCTACATACTCAGTTATTCTTCCAAAAAAATAAAATAAAATAAACCCAGTGGTTACTAATGGAGGTGGAATTTCTTCATTATAAGGTACATGCTAGAACTGACGCATGGAAATAAGGATAAATTGTCCTTAGTGAAGCATCATTAGGTGAAATAATCCCACGCAAACTCTGGATTCAAACTCCATTTTAGGAGACTTCCTTTGAAGATAAAATCAAAAAAGAAGACAGACGCTGGGGATCCAAGATGGCATTTACTAAGGTGATGGCATGAGCTGTGTCCAGTTTTGCCCCTAACTTTCTTTCTTTTTGATGAGGCATACCAGGCGAAAACGGCAAGCCAAGGAGAGGAATGGCCCTGCTTCCCTTCCTTGAAAAATCTGTCTTCAGTCCAATGGACAGCCACATCCTCAGGGGTAGTTTTGTCAGGTGAGTGGCCTATGGATTGAGAGGCTGGAGAAGATGTGCGTGCCTCCCCTCTGAGCATGTCTGTCTCGCTATCCCCGATTGCAAGGACGCCACCCACGAACCCAGCTGATGCTAGGGACCCGGATGTGCTGTCAGGAGGGGCAAGTGCTGATGATGCCGGAGCCCCACGACCTGTAGCAGGGTCAACGTTTTTTGGAAAAGCAGCAGCATTAGCAACATTTGCGGGCAAAGAACCGAAAGGAGTGCCAGCAGATACACCGACGGAGGGTTTATTCCAACCACAAACAGAAGGGGTTTCTCCTCACTGACTGTGGACTTGCCTAAACTTAATTTTGAGTTGGTAAGACCAATCTTATTACCTTGGGTACCATAAGAGAAGCTGTAGAGACCTTAGGAGTCTCGGTTACTGCTCAATTGAAAACATTTCTGGATAAAGAACAGGACTCTGAGAGACGGTTATCTTCTTTAGACATTTCTATCACTTGATTACAAAATCAGTGGATGCCGTTAAAGCTAATGTTAAGGGTTTAAAAAATAATCAAGAAGTATTACTAAAAGAAAATCAGAGCTTACAATTTAAGATGGAAAATATTATCCGTGGTAAGAACTTAAGATTCATTAATTTTCCAAAACTCCCACAACACACTGCCAAGGACACGTTTACAAGATATTTAATGGAAATACTAAAAGTTCCTGAACAAGCAATGTCCCCTGTTTCAAAAGCTTATTGCTTACCTTCGATGAAGAAAGGACAAGAAGTTGCTGTGGGCTCACAGACTATGGATCCTCTGATACCCTTTCCCAATTATTGGAAACATCAGATTCAGACTTAACTGAACCTGCCACTAAGCTTGTTACATTTGTCTTGGAACATGACAGAGACTGGGAACTTCGCTTGCTCTTTAAACATTTTTTTTTACATCTCAATGCTCGAGTATTTCCTGATGTCTCCAAGCAAACTCCAAAGAAAAGAAAACAATTTCTTCTTATCAGACCCAGAGTTCTACAGATAGGAGCCTTATTTTTTTCCAAAATTTCCTTGTAAATCTTTAATTACATTTAAAGGCCTCTCTGTCCGTCTCAGTTACCCTTGTTTCCTTGTGACAAAGGGACTCTGCAGTCAATGATTGGAGGCCCCTCTCTCTGATTTACCTCCTTAGTCGTCTGAATATCTTACCATAAAGTATTCCTCTGATACACCATAGTATATTTCTTTTGCTATTTTTTGCCTTGAGTTGTGTAATTATATCCCCCCCTTTTTTTTTTTTTTTTTTTTGAGAACTACTGGATTTGAAAGATTTTCTTTTTATATTTCTTCTATGAATTCTGAAGTTGTGTTTCTTCTTTTCCTTTTCTGATACAAGTATATGCTTGTTTGTATTTTTGAAAACAGCATAAATAAAAAAAAAAAAAAAAAAGAAGACACGCTACAAAAGGCTGTCTGAAAAGCTGCAAATAAAAAGAAAAAATGTGTATCACTTTCTACTAATGAGCAACGTGACAAGGTATCAGTGAATGAACAAGGAATTTAGAAACCTGAGAAACAAGATTGACATCAGCTCAATAGCAGAATCCAAACATTTTATATTCTTCATTGGAAACTATGCTGTTACCCCTATGCATGGGTTTCAATTACTCTGTGCAGAATTTTTCTCCCATGCAGAATTTTAGATTTGCCCCACTGAACCTGGCAATCATGGCGTCAGCCCATGCAGGGTAGGAGGAGGAAGTGGTAGCGGCAGCAGGGGTATCCTGCACAGAAAGATGGAGGACGAAGTAGTGGGGGTGGAGACTGGGGCAACAGAGAGCGCCAGACAGTGAACAAGCTGGATGGGGAGGGAGAGAGCTGGGATTTGAGCTCAGGATCAAGCTAGAAGGAAAGGGAGACAGAGCTGAGATCTTGCTGTGGGGATCCAAGCAATGGGGGGAGCGGGGGGGGGGGGGGGAGAGGGAGGAAGAGAAAGAAAGCAAGGCCAGGCCTTGTGTCTGGTAGAGGTGGGTGACAAAGAGAAAGCTGAGGGGGGGGGGGGGGACATCGAGCCTGAGAGGAGCGGGAGACAGCGAGATGGGGAGGGGGCAGCAGAGAAAGGTGGGGTAGGGGGAGACAAGGAAGTTTAGCCTGGGGGTGGGGTAGAGAGGCAGCAAGCTGGGCCAATCAAGCCTGAGGAGGGAGGGAGGGAGGAAGGAAGAGAAAGTTGGGGCAGGGGATAGACCTTATGATGGGGGAATTCTGCGCGCACACAAAAAGTCTGCATCTTTGAGCACCAACTTTTTCTGTATTGCGACTGAATATCAATCTCTTATTTGGCTAATTATGGTAGGCAGAGTTTTAAAATACTATGTGCAGAATTTCTAATTTTATTTGCACAAAATTCCCCCAGGAATAGTCTCAATGTATGCAGAGATAGGTTTAATGCAAAACTCAGTAACCCTTATGCTCAGGCAGAGGAAGGAAATTGCCTCCTTCCAATTTACTGAGACTGAAAATTAGTTCAATACATCAAACTGTGGTTGCACAAGTGGTTTTTGGAGTTCCACTAATGCTATGAAAAGAAAAATAACTAAATATGATGTGATAAGGGGTTGTGTTTTTGGAAACACTATGTTATCTACGGATCATTGAGCCATGGTTTGGATGTCATGGGAACATTTTATGCTCTTCATGACTGTTGTTCACCGGCTGAAGCTCCTGCGTGTGCTATTTTGCTGTACTATTTTTGCTTGCTTTATCTGTTTTGTGTAGTTTGGTTTAATAAAAAGTTTAAAAAAAAATAATAGGAAAAGAGTAGCTTTAAGGCAGGCCTGGTGGCTTTCTGGTCAGACAGAAGATCTTGGTTTATTCCTGGATTAGGCGCTCTGCTTCCCTGGTCGGGCTGGGAGCTAAGGATGTTCAGGACACGCAGTCATCACGCAATGGCAACAACTTGATTTTTGCAGATGGGCAAACTAGACGGGCTTGTTTGTTCTTTTTTCTGCCATCATGTTTCTATGTTCTCCGGGGTTATGATCGCAGGGTTCGGAGCCCTGGTGCCTGGCCCCCCAGCTAAAGCCTGTGGGGGGAGGGGGGGATATAAAATCAGGGAAAATACCTGGGTAATTGCAAATTGCAGCTCATTTGCCACATTTGAACAAACACAGTACTAAAAGAGCCTGTGGGCTGCTGTATTTTGTTACCTTGTCAATTAACTGCTGCAAGCGCAGAATGAGAACCCACCGGGGTTTGACAGAATTGCTCCCAGCCCCTTACCTGCTGCAGATTCTTTCAGCAGATTGATTCCTTTATTCTTGTTGCTAGCGTTCATATTATTTATACTTTTTTTAATGGCCTCCTGCAGACTGAAGCTCCCGGCTCCCTCCATTATTCTGAGTGACAAGTGATGCAGTTCAGTCATCTGGTTAATTTCTGCCCACTAATGCCCCCCCCCCCTGCCCGTTGCTTTCAAATGACGACTTTCTTTTGTGTGACACATGAAGGGGGAAGTTTACGCATACTCACTCTCTCCAAGTTTCTGCAGCATCTCAACTAAATTGCACCTGACATCAAGAAACAATGCTGGGGAGCACAGATAGAAACAGAGACACAGCCCAAAGAAGCAGATTTCTAGATGCGCTAGAGAGCATTCCTAGGTCATACCAGAGAAAGAAAAGAAAGTGAGGTATTGTCATCTTTTTTTTTTTTTTTTTTGGAGGCCAGGACGGTAGCAGAACCTTACGTGAAGGTTTGCTACGGAGTTCACTTGCTTAACTTTCATACACAAGCCAGGCTATGATCCAAACATGTGAGAGCATAGGCTTCTTTGTGTGAACCAGATACAAACGAGGCCATTTGTGAATGATTACTTCTTCCCTTGGCCTTTTAGTATGTATTTCTTCCTTACTATGGTCTCTTCGTGGGGGAGGACCGCATCAGGCAGCTATATTAGCACTATTAGTGTATCAGGGGGCTGTTCACTATACGTTTGTGGATTATTTCATTTATTTATTTATTTTTTAGTTGCTACATTGGCCCTTGCAGTGACGTTATACTGTATCTCTCCTAATCTTTTTACAGCTGCTTTTGTATATTTACGTTTTCCTCGGTTGCTTTTCTCAGATTTCCACTGTTTTTGGTTGTGTACACCTTGGTCATATTCAGGAACCCATAAGGTTTCAGTTTTTATTTATTTATTTATTTTTTAATTTAGGGCAGGACCATAATTAAGGCTAGGCAAGAAGGGCAGATGCCTAGGGCAAAAATGTCTTTGGGTGGCAGAAAAATGACCAAAATGCAAGTACAGACCAGCAGCAGATGAACCATCTCTGCTCCTAGCATCCATGTGGTAGAGAAGGAGAAGAAAGAAAGAGGATTGTGGTCAATGCAGTGGATGGAGGGAAAAGGAGTGGGGATCAGGGTGGGGGGGCAGGACAATACAATTATGCTTGCCTACCCAGGGTGATAGACTGCTTCATTATGGCTGTGATTTAGGGATTGGGGTGTAAAGGTTTAGTATTTGTTGCAACAGTTGCCCTGTTGATGGCTCTGGCTGAAACCAAAATGTGGCCTTTATGGGAATGTAAATAAATATCTTCAAGTTTTAAAGCTACTGAAAGGCTACTGCTTCTCTATGATGCTCTTTTAAGCCTTTTGACATTTGAAGACGAGGTCTGTGAGGTCTAAAGCACATATACTTCAATCTCTTATTTGCTGGTCCTTTAAAACGTATCATGTTAAGACCACTTCAAGGGCCCTGGTTGACTTCTGTGGATGGACCCTTTGATTTTTTGCCATAATATCTGCCACCTTCCCTTCCCTCCCAGCTGTACCACTCTCATCCTTCCCCTCCCTCCCATTAATCTGATGCAGTCAGTGCACTGCTGCAGCTTTCTTTCTCTGCATTAGCTGATAAGAAGGCAACGCATGCTGCTTCTGGCCTGTACAATACAACACACACACACACACACACCTCTACCCTTTTGTAGCCTCTACAGGCTGAAGGTAGCACGTCTAACTTCTCCTAGCCTGTGTGGGCCCAAGTAAATATGGCATGAGACATCTTTCTCCTCTTTGCCGATATGGGCTGGCTTAAGAACAGTGTTAAGGACCTCGCACTATGGACAGGGCCAGTGTAAGGGTGTTAGGCATCGGTGGATCCCAAACCTGTCGTAGGAGACCTTCAGCCACTCAGATTTCCAGAATATACATAATGAATGTGCATGAGATAGATATGCATGTACTGCTTCCATTGCATGCCCATTTATTTCATGCATATTCATGGCAGATATCCCGAAAACCTGACTGGCTATGAGGTCCATATAACAGGTTTGGGAAACACTGCCCTAGGTGAATCTTTAGCTTTCTCTCTCCCAATTAAACTTACAGGGCCACGGGCCCAAACTGAGATTTTGATAATCGAACTGAACAATCATTATGACCCCACATCCAGTTGACGGATATTCAGAAGGCATTTGACAAAGTCCCTCATGGGAGGTCATGGGACTGGAGGCAATGTCCTATTATGGATTAGCAACTGGATAGGAAACAGAAAGTAAGACTAAATGGAGAAAATTCATTAGTGGAGTGCCCCAGGCATCTGTATTGGGACCTGGGCTATTTAGCATATTCATAAATGATCAGAAGAAAGGAACAAGTGAAGTGACCAAATTCGAAGATGACACAAAATTGTTCTGAGTCGTTACAACAGCAGCAGATTGTGAGGAAATTTAATGTGGATAAGAGCAAGGTGATGCATAAGGGGAAAAATAACCCATGCTCTAGTTACACAATGTTGGGTTCCATATTAGGAGCTACCACCCAAGAAAGAGATCTAGGTGTCATAGTGGATAATACATTAAAATCATCAGCTCAGTGTGCTGCGGCAGTCAAAAAAGCAAACAGAATTTTTAAAATTATTAGGAAGGGAATGGTGAATAAAACGGAAAAGTCACAATGCCTCTGTATCGCTCCATGGTGAGACCGCACCTTGAATACTGTGTACAATTCTGGTCGCCGCATCTCAAAAAAGATATAGTTGCGATGGAGAAGGTACAGAGAAGGGCAACCAAAATGATAAAGGGGATGAACAGCTCCCTATGAGGAAAGACTAAAGAGGTTAGGACTGTTCAGCTTGGAGAAGAGCCAGCTGAGGGGGGGATATGATAGAGGTGTTTAAAATCATGAAAGGTCTAGAAAGGGTAGATGTGAATCGGTTATTTACTCTTTCGGATAATAGAAAGACTAGGGGGCACTCCATGAAGTTAGCATGTAGCACATTTAAAACTAATCGGAGAAAGTTTTTTTTCACTCAATGCACAATTAAACTCTGGAATTTGTTGCCAGAGGATGTGGTTAGTGCAGTTAGTATAGCTGGGTTTAAAAAAGGATTGGATAAGTTCTTGGAGGAGAAGTCCATTACCTGCTATTAATTAAGTTGACTTAGAAAATAGCCACTGCTATTACTAGCAACAGTAGCATGGGATAGACTTAATTTTTGGGTACTTGTCAGGTTCTTATGGCCTGGATTGGCCTCTGTTGGAAACAGGATGCTGGGCTTGATGGACCCTTGCTGTGACCCAGTGTAGCATGTTCTTATGCAGAGGGACCTTGTGAGACTGGGCCCCTAAACAGAGGCAACCGAATGTGGACAAGTGCAAACTAATGTGCGTAGGATAAAATAATCCCAACTACAGGTACACGACACTGGACCCCATGTTAGAAATTACCGCCCAGGAAAAGGACCTTGTTGCCCTTATGGACAATACCTTGAAATCTTTGGCTCAGTGTTCAGCGCTGGTCAAAAAGGCAAATAGAATGTTAGGAATTATTTGGAAGGGAATAGAAAACAAAATTGAGAATTTCCAAATGCCTTTGTATAGATCCATGATGTGACTGCACGCAGTTCTGGTCACCTCATCTCAAAAAAGACATAGCAGACATAGAAAAGGTACAGAGAAGGGCAACCAAAATGAGGGATGAAAACGCTCCCTTGTGGAGAAAGGCTAAACAGATCAGTGCTTTTTAACTTGGAAAAGAGATGGCCGAGTGGGGGATATGATTGAGATGTATAAAAGCATGAGTAGGGTGGAACAGGTAAATAGGAAAGGGTGATTTACCCTTTCAAACAACACTAGGACTAAGAGACACTCTACTGGCAGAATTAAAACAAATCGTAGGAAGTATTTTTTCACGCAATACACAATCAAGCTATCGAATCTGTTGCTGGAAAACGTGGTCATGGCAACTAACACAGTGGGGTTCAAAAGAGAATTGGACAAGCTCATGAAGGGAAAGTGCATAAACCATTCTTAGCCAGGTAGACTTCGGAAAGCCAGCGCTTAGCCCTGGGAGTGAGATACAAGGAGTAGATCAACTAGTGGGGATCTGAGAGGAACCCATGACCCGAACTAGAAACTGTTGGAGACAGAATGCAGGGTTCAATGGACCTTGGTCTGACCCAGCGAGGCACTTATCTTCTTATGTCTGCCAGAATCTTCTTGTAAAAAAAACATAATTAAGGCTGTGCATTCATTTTTAAACAAAATGAAAAACGCAGCAAAAGCACTTGCATTTTTTGTTTTTAAAAACAAAACCCGCTACCAAAATTTGTTCTTTTTGTTGACTTTTGTTTGAGAAAGTCCATGGAGAAAAATCTACTAAAGACCAAAAAAAAATCCCTTCCTCCCCTCTCCCTGCCGTTCCCCATTCTACTGGGGTTTCCGATGGCGACACGGGCCAAAGCAATGCCAAGTTGCTCCTACCCCGCCAACTCCTCATTCAAAAACGCAGCCAGCTGCCCCTGAAGTCAGTACTATTTTGTTGGATAGCCAAATGCCATACGGCCAAAATACTAAATAGCGCTGGCCTCAGAGCTGGCTGGCATCATTTGTCAACTAGGGGCTGATAGGACAGGAGCAAGTGGGAATTATTCCTGTCCATTTCTACATTAGAGACCCTGCAGAAGGGGTGTGCCTGGTCTATGGAGGATGGGGAAAACACTTTTTTTTTTAATTTTTTTTTTTTTTTTTTTTTTTAACTTCAATGTTTATTTATTAACTTCAATATTTATTTTAGTTCAGAACACAAAACAAACTCAAATAAACATGAAATAAACCGAAACCTGAATAACCCCTATAAATAATGACTATTAACATTATTTCATTTCTTGATTATTTCAATTGTTCATGACTTAACTTTATATAATGTGAACATTGAATCACACCCTATATTGATCTGTTTTGTATTTTTGTATGTTTGGATGCAGGAGTCAGTCAAAACATGGCCATGCCAGGCTCCTTTTAATAAGCTGTTTGTATTTTAATATTTATAACATGGGTCTTTTCTATTATGGTTTGCCTTTTAATGTTTGTAATTACATGCAATAAAGATCTTTTGGACATGTTAAGCCTGTATATATATTTATAGAGGTCCATATTCAGTCATTTTGTGGCTCAGCTAGTTAGCAGGATAAACCTTTCCAGCTTAGCCTAAATATTCAGTGGTGCAGCCACGTTGCTGAATATATCCGGCTACCTTATAGTTAAATTTTTTTAATTTTATTTAGCAGTTTTTATATACCGAGGTACAGCAAAAATCGCCTTCACTCCGGTTTACATTTACAACAACCTGTTACATCTAAAGCGTTTAACAGTAACTGAAACTGGTTCCGAACAACAACTTAATCCAAAACAATATCTACAATATAACGAGGTATATATCCGTGCTCAAATCATGTAAGGGGACAACTGATAATGAGTGAAAAATCGATAAGGTTTCAGTGAGTCAGTGAGATAGTCATTGGAAAGATATTGCAAGCCCGAAGTGGGACATGCAAAGGGTGTAAAATGGATACGTTTATCCAGCTAACTTTAGGACAGGTCTATGGGATGATTCAGAATTAACTCTGATTATCGAAATTAGCCAGATAAACTTATCCAGCCAACTCAACTCTTCCCCATTATGCCCAGTCTCCTCTCACCACATATCCAGCCAAGTGGCGGCCACTGACCATGGCAGAACATTTAAACCATGCCCTTAGCCGGATAAGTCGAAACTTAGCCAGATAAGTGGCACTGAGTGAGCACGCCTTATAGTTTCATTTTTCTTTGCTATGGAATAGTGTAATTGTACACTTTTTGTTTGCTTTGTATAGCTTTATTTGTTGTGGTTTATTTGCAGCATTTTTTTTTTTTGCCTCTCTTTGTTCCCTGACTGGATTGAAGACATGTTCCAGGAAGTAAACAGCAAAGAGCTAGTGAGTCATCCAGCAGTAAGCAACCTGATCATCAGCAAAACAGACACATCTTTCATTCCTGAGTCCTATCACCTTCAAAAAAAAAAAAAATCTTACGGAATTACACAGCAGCACAGAAACCCAAAGATACAGGAAAATCATAAACTGCACCTGAACATTTGTTTCCTTGCCAATGATGATTACGCACCGCAGAGGAGCAATTTGAAGAGATGTGTAAGAGGCGCAGGCAGGAGCAATTTACCATAATGTCAGAATTTCAAACTTTCGCCCTTCCTAGGAGTTTGAAAATCATTTCTCAATCTCCTGTTCTAACATCGGGTGCCAGAACTGCAGAGAAATCACAGTAGTTTCATTAAATCTTCATTCCAGGGACAACTTTAGGGGAACAGTGAATCAGGATGTGGGTCCTGGGGCCCCACACCACGGCAGAACCGTCACTTC
Source organism: Rhinatrema bivittatum (assembly GCF_901001135.1). Taxonomy (NCBI): domain Eukaryota; kingdom Metazoa; phylum Chordata; class Amphibia; order Gymnophiona; family Rhinatrematidae; genus Rhinatrema; species Rhinatrema bivittatum. The sequence continues at coordinate 117,580,294 of NC_042621.1, forward strand.
CTGTTGCTGCCTGGTGCGTTTACTTCTTGCTGCTTTGCCGGCAAGCCATGAATTGCATTGGCGGCGATGGAAACCTCAGCGGCGCAGCCAGATATCCAAGGAGAGGCCCCCGAGTGCACCAACACTCTTCAGTCTTTAGAAAAGATCCCGCCCCCTTCAATTTCAGTCTTCAGAAGGAGGGGGTGCTCCTTCTTGCTTATTCATTCCAAACCTCCTTCATATTAACAGAATAGAAAATGGCAAATCTGGACCCAGTCTGCCCAGTTTTCTTAGTTCTCTATCACTTTGGGCAAATGAACATATACATTTCCCTACTTAAACCAACATAAACGCCCCCATATCTTTACCCTAGCTCTCAACCCTGTTCAGACCACAGCTCTCTCTACCTGTCCCAAGCATGTTTAAATCCTGTCATCCACCGCCTCTGCCAAGAGGCCATTCCAGGCAATCTTCCTCTTCGGTACTTACAAGGCCCTTACTCAATCCAGCCCCCAGGCCCCCCTCCCATATTTTACCACCAGACTTTGTAATAATCCAAGCAGCCATCAAAAGTAGTGATGTTGTCTGAAACATCTTGGCACGCTGCACTCCATGCAGGTCACCCCCAGCCTTCTCGGAAACCTGAGGCAGCTGTACTGCCACACTCTACCCAGTTGCTCGAATTCTCCCCTCTCTGGCCCCCTAAAGTTGTATGACTGAGCAAACACTCAAGTACCCCTCTCTTCCATCTGTTACCCTCCACCTGCCCTTCCACTGCATTTTGTGTTTCCCCCAAACATGTTTATATTCTGTCACAGTTTTTGGTTGCGACTACCACTGTTGGTAGGTTATTCCAGGCATCTACCAGACTCGAAACAAAATATTTTCTCAGGTCTACTCTGAGCCGTTCTCCCTGCAACTTCACATCTTGATCTCGTCCTTGAATTCCCTTTTCTACTGAAAAATTTCACATCCCATTCCTTATAGAGGTTTGTCAATTTTTTTGATTATTATCTTCCCTTTCCCTTCTATCATCCAGCAAGTACAATTTGAGGATCTTAAGGCTCTCTGTGTAGGGTCTGTGTTGGAAGCCCTGTATCATTTTAGTAACCCTTCCCTAAATGGTTTCTATTCTCTCAATGTCCTTCTAAAGGTTCAGCCTCCAGAACATACTACTCAAGGTGCGGATCTTACTAGTAATCTGTATGCGCACGGGTAATATTACCTCATTTTTCCTGCTGATACCATCTGTAGGAATGCAACTGGGCATGCAATTAACATTTCCAGTTGTTTTATTTACCCCTGGAGGAATTCTGCACCAAAAAATGATAAAATCCTGCATACCACATTGCAAAATTCTGCCTTTGTCAAAAATAATACAATATAGCAAAAAAACCCAAAAAAACATTTGTACTCTGAACAGAATTTTTAATTTTCTTTTTGGTACAGAATACCCCTAGGAGCACCCTAATAGTCGTCCCCATCACTCTTCCTCCACCCCACCAGCCTCTGGTCTCCCACTCATCCCCAGCCTCACTAGCCTCTCTTCAATCCCAGTGTCCCTACATCACCATAATTTATTTTAAAGGTTTTAAATCCTGCTTAAGCCGATACATAGAGTTCTAAGCAGGTTACATCATTAAAACACATAACAATGACATAGAATAAAAACTACACAAACAGAACAGACTGAAAGTTAATCAGGATGCACTTTTCTGCTTCTCTCCCCCAACTGGCCTTTCCCACACCATGTCCACCAGCTTTATGCCCCTCTCCATTAGGCTTTTCTACTATCACCCTTGTCCCCTGCTCTCCCCTCTCTCACTAGTTTCGCTCTTACCTCTCCCCAAATCATCTCTCTCTTCTACCTTCTCATTATCTCAAACTGACCCCCACTCTCTTACCTGTCCATCCAGTCTCTCTCTCTTTTACCTCTGCACCACCAGTCTCTCATCCTTCCATAGTTTGTGACTGTAGATGCTGCTGCCGCCAATGGATTGTGACCCAGCCCTATGAGCCAAAATTGTCTCCACTGCTGCTGCTTGTAACTCAGCGGCTGCTGCTTCAATTATGGCCCCAGTAAGCCAGTTTTGCTGCTGCCACTACCTTCTGCCCAACACAAGCCACTGATCCAGCTATTTTGCCCTTCCGGCTGATGTGGGCAGACGCTGTGGCCACCGACCCAGTTCTCCCACCAGCCAGAAGGCCAGGGCCCGCATCAGCCACACAGCGAAATTCAGCACACAACACTAGAAACTCTGCAGGGTGCGGTAATTGTGCACCAGTTCCGCACTGTGCAGTGGCATAAAATTCCCTCATAAGTATTTCTTACTTTGGCTCTCTACTCTGAGGTCATCCGAGAGGACTGGATCTCTTTCTTGCTTAATGGTTTCCAGTTCTTGCCCTTCCAATTGATATGTGCCTAATGGATTTCTGCATACCGTTTTGCACTTTTTAGCACTGAAGCTCATTTTCTATCCCCTTGACAATTTTTCCCGGTTTTTCTTTTCCTCTCATTTCTCATCCCTTTCAGTAGGGTCTATCCTGTTACAGGCTGTTACATAATCTGCAAAAACAAAAAAACACAAAGCAGATATTTTTTTTCCCTGCAGCTCCTCAGCAATGTCACTAATACAGATATTGAAAAGAACCGGTCCTAGCACTGCCAAGAAGCAACCTCATTCAATGCCACGTTCTGCAAACCCAGAGAGGGTGTGGGGGAAGTGGAGCATCCCCGATATGGTCCTACAGCAGTTTTTACTCAACTCAAGGATAAACAGCCAACTCCAGTCAGACTCTAACTCTACAGGGATTTCAGAGTAATACAAAACAAAATACAACTGTTAGTACTTAAGATGCACTTAACTGGTAAAAAACAGTTTAATGTTATATTGTTTTAGACTGTCACAAGCCCATTTCCTTATTAAAGTGGCTCACTGAGTGAATAAATTGTGCACCAGAGGTTTAAGGGTCACTTCCTGGCCCTAAGCTGAAGACCTCCATTGATCCATGTGCTTTTGATCTTAGGTAATGTATCAACAAAAAGCACCAACTGCTAATGCATTGACTTCCAGTTACTTTGCAGACTATTCTTGAGTATCATTTTCATCTAAAAAAAAATAAATATATATATCAAGTCAAATGTAATAAAGCAATACTTCAGTAGTTGTGCCAGGCTGAAATTTTCTCCCTGGGCATACTGGTCTAAAAAACATAGAATTGAACACTGTTTTCCAAGAGAAAATAACTGTATTAAAACATTATGTCCATTGTTTTCTCAGCGAGCTCCAAATGTTGCACTGCCAGATGCCCTCTATCATCCTATCAGGGAGTTGCTCTGGAAGATGGGATGCCTGATGCACTCATCAGGGATTCAGAGTACAGCCAGGGCAGGAATGCAGGATTTCTGGTGAATAAAAAAAAAACTAACCTGTTATACCTATTTTCTTCCACAAAAGAAATATTCTACTGCCGTTCCTCTGTGGTAGAACTGTTACACATTTGATTTCCGTGTTGCTAGGCTGCTTTAAATGCTATGGAGTTTATTTTCATTTTGGTACTTTATGTGTAAGTACGTACAATTTGCTCTAATAGTGACTTGCCAAGAATATGTTTGAAAATGAGATTTTTCCCCTCAATAGCTTCCTTTCCTGGTGGAAGAAATACATTGCACTAACTCGATAAAAAAAAAAAGAAACAGAAATAGAATTTAATGGCAGATAAAGACTGTAAGGTCAATCTAATCTGCACAATTTACTGTGCTACAATGCCAAAGACCTCCGGTGCTCTCTGTTTTTTCTTTTCGCTTTTCTACAAATAAAGAACATCTGAGCTTAGCTTATGGTTTCTGAATTATCTTACTGATTTTGTCTCTACTGCTTCTGGTAAGAGGATGTTATATGCATCCACTATCCATTCTGTGGAAAAAATATGTTCTTATAATATTCCTGAGTCTACACCCTTTGCAATCATATTATCACCTCTTGTTCTAGAACAGTGGGACCCAGTACTAGAGGAGTCATTAACCAGTCTGGCTTTTGGATATCCACCATAAAGATGCATGAAAAAAAAATCGACATAAAATGCAGGCACTGGATGCAACTGTTTTTCACTTACCCTCATTGTGGATATCCTGAAAACTAGACATACTATGGGTTCCTCTGGGACTAGGTTAGGGACCTCTATTCTAGAGCTTCCTTTTCCACCGACAAATGTTCATAAGCCCTCTGGGGGCAGGGAAATACCTATAGCTCCTGAATGTAATCCACTTTGACGTGGCCGATCAGTTATGAAAGGTAGAACATACATGTTTGGTTGTTTTTTTTTTAATGATGTGATAATTCCTCTTTACACATCCACCGGTGTGCCCACATCTGGCATGCTATGTCTAGTTCTGCTAGTTTTGGAGCCCACATCTGCTAAAGTATTTAGGAAGAGTAAAGACAGCCTAGGGAAGGGCTACCAAAATGGTTCGGTGTCTGCACCAAAAGCTGTATAATATAGAAGGGAAAATTTGTCTCTTTGAGGATTATACTAAGATCTGCAACGGAGTGAACTCGCCAGAAGGAGCAAAGAGAATGAGATGTGATTTAAGGAAGCTTGAACGGTGGGCGAAGATATGGCAGCTGGGATTCAATGCCAAGGAGTGCAGAGTCATACATCTGGAGTGCAGTAATCCAAAAGAGCTGTATGTGATGGGGGATGAAAGACTAATATGCACGGAGAAAGAAAGGGACCTTGGGGTGATAGTGTCTAGCCGTATACCTGTGATGTAACTCCAACCCTGCTCTCTGCTTCAACGGCAAGAGATAAAGGGGAATTGGACTCAGACAGAAACCAGCAAGGGCCCTGACTTTAATGGTTTGGGAAAATAAGTATGGGGGCAGATGCCACCCCCCTGATGATACCTTTATGAGGAGACCTGTCTGGCATGGCAGATACTACCATAAGCTTGTTGGGCAGACTGGCTGGACCATTTGGCCCTTTTCTGCCATCATTTCCTTGTTTGTATGTTTCAGAACCTAAATATGTTTAATGTAGAAGAGAGAGGGGATTGTGATAGAAACATTGTTACCTCAAAGTTATAATAATGTACAATAATCTAAGTTTCTATTACACCATTTCCTATGCACCCTAGCATTCCTCTGGCTCTGATCGCTGCCTTGAAGCACTGTTTCATTCCCTTGAAGTTATCAGATATTATCTTCCTTACAGGCCAATACAGTTCAGTGCGCTCCAGTGGCATGCACTGTTAACGCGTGTTTGACGCGCTAGCTTTACCACTTATTCAGTAAGGGGTAATAGTGCGTCGAAAACGCGTGTCCAACCCCCCCCCCCCCCGAACCTAATAGCGCCCGCAACATGCAAATGCATGTTGATGGCCCTATTAGGTATTCCCGCGCGATTCAGAAAGCAAAATGTGCAGCCAAGTCGCACATTTTACTTTCAGAAATTAGCACCTACCCAAAGGTAGGCGTTAATTTCTCCGGGCACCGGGAAAGTGCACAGAAAAGCAGTAAAAACTGCTTTTCTGTGCACCCTCCAACTTAATATCATGGCGATATTAAGTCGGAGGTCCCGAAAGTTAAAAAAAAGTAAAAAAAAATAAATAAATAAATTTGAAATAGGTCCGCAGCTCGCAGGTTGAAAACCGGACGCTCAATTTTGCCGGCGTCCGGTTTCCGAACCCGTGGCTGTCAGCGGGCTCGAGAACAGACGCCAGCAAAATTGAGCATCGGCTGTCAAACCCGCTGACAGCCACCGCTCCTGTCCGAAAAGAGGCGCTAGGGACGCCGGCCCTAATTTAAATAAATTAATTTACTGTATCGCGCGCACAGGAGAGTGTCTCGCACAGGAGAGTGTCCCACGATTTTTACTGTATCGGCCTGTTAGTGTCTATTCCCCATCACATACAGCTTCCTTGGATTTCTGCATCCCAAATGCATGACACTGTACTTGGAACGAGGTCATTCCAGGCATCCACCACGCTCTCTGGGAATAAATCTTACTTACTTTTACTTACACACACACACACATTCCCATTCTCTTACTCACCATACATACACACATAGTCACACACCCCTTCCTCTCTCAATCATATTGGTTCATGTGCGGTCATTCTGGTCCTCACCCTCTTCAGCTGCCTGTGGCTATACGGCCGCTCTGTTCACTGTCTTCCACCACTCGCAGCCCAGTGGCCTTCCTCTTCTTCTGCCGCAAACAGGATGGGCTCCGCTCATGGCTGCCAACCTTCCTCTCAAAGGCACCTCCTGTTGGCTGTCACCCGGAGTGGACCGCACCCTTACCCTTAGTACGCCACTGTCTCTGCCTTTGCTCTTATATTATTCCACACGGTTCGAAGATCACTGGATCTCAGATGATCACCTACTTGAAAATTATAAATTTTTTTTCTAAGTGCCAGGTTCAGTACTGCCCTCTCTTTTGAAGATTTGGTTATTTGTCCGAGGAGAGCCCCTTGAAAGAAGTCCAGGATCTCTCTACTTCAGTGTCCTTGAATCCTTCTATCCAGAGGCACTGCTAGGTAGTTAAAAGATCTGTGACACAGGTCCATAACCCCTCCCCCCACCCCAGATTTTGATAATTAATTCATCACCATCAACACCTTCCGCCCCCTCCTGAACAATCCTGTAAACATTTTTAAATATTACATTTTATATGGCCTCTCTTCTACAATCCCATGCAGCTGTCATCAGGGAGTGATCCTAAATGACCTGTGACAGGGAAACCACCCAGTTAGTTCGATCCCAACAGTGGTCCCATTGCTTTCTCCACACCTGCCTCTTACCAAATTTCATCCATATGGAGACAGGACACCCCTGCTCATAAAGCAGGGGGCACCGCTGCAAACATTTTTATACCACTGTCGCAAAGAGCTGGGCATGTATGTCAGTGTTATCTCTAGACAGAAGAACATTGTATGCATTAACATTATTCAAGAGCATCAATAAATAAAGTCCTCTATGGGAGTGAAGTCTGGGGTCTATGCAGGATAGGACAGAACCCCGATATAAATCCTGCACCCCAAGGTCTACAATACCCTGCGCTCACAGAAACTCCCCCAACAAAGGAGGCAGAGCAGAACAAGAACATTTCTCCTTACCACTCACCATAGAAAATAATATTCAAATTTTGGTGTCATCGAACTGTAACAGTAATACATTAGCACACCTTAGTATCACTGTATAATTCAAAACCCTGCAAAAAATGTATTCAGAACCTACAGCAAACCAGCCATACCATTACACACTAACTGCCTGACTCAAACTATAGCAACGCTACCCATGAAAAGGCAACACTGCAAATATTTCACCAGGCTCTTCAACACCAATACACCTTCTATAAGGAAAATAGAACACATCAGGCTAGATTTCTACACAGAAGCTACACGCTAGCAGTTACACATGCAGAACACATACTGACCCTCGCCAAATACAGAACATAGAGACCATAAACTATAAATAGAAATATGTAGACAAAACTTGAACTGGAAACCGCAACAAGCTAGACTCTGCATGCAGTGAAACAATGGAAGAAGTCACCAATGCTCATTAAACATCAAATACAATCAAGAAATATAAAATATCAACCATACTAATAAAAATGTCAAATCAGCTGCCAAACAGAACATCCAATAATTAAAAACACATAAAAATGTTTTAAAAATTACCATAGATAAAATATTTAAAACAGCAGACATCAAATAATATCCAATAATTACAATTAATAAGACTAACAAAAAAAAAAATGTATTCTCCATACCTGCAAACTTTAGATTTTTAGTCACCTTGAGATTGTCATAGATTGGAGGAGGGCACACACTGACTTTATCATCTCTCTCTCATATATACATAAGCACACACACAGGCACCCTCTCTCTCTTCTGCCACTGGCTTAAGGGAAACCTCTCAAGTCTGCAGGCCCTCTTCCTCAGCCGCCAGCTGTAGGGAAATACCGGCCGACCTGCAGGGCCTCTTTCTCTGCTCTGCCAGTGGCTGAAGATACAGAGACTTGGGCACGGGCCCTGTCTGCCCAGGACTAATGATGCTCCTGCCCCTAACCAGTCAGGTTTTTAGAATCTTTTCCCAGGGAAATTAATAGAACAATCAGTAAGAGCGCAACTGAAAGACTGGCTAGCAAAAAAAATTAAAAAAACTGGCTAGATCCGTATCAATCGAGATTCAGAAAAGGCCTCAGAACAGAGACTGTTCTGGATGCCCTGCTAAATGATCTCCTGAGATATCATGACAGAAGTCATGCAGCAATACTGGTGCTATTAGATTTCTCTGCAGCATTTGACATCACAGATCGCAATATCATGTTATTGCAGCTAGCAGAAGCTGGCCCAAGTGGCAAGGTCCTAACCTGGTTCAATTCTTTTCTGTCAGGCAGGCAACAGTCTGTACATTTTGATGATATTACACCAGCACTCTGGATTTTAACCTGTGGTGTCCCTCGAGGCTTCATACTGTCTCCAATACTCTTCAACATATACCTCAAGCCACTGGCTAAGCTGATCTGAACTTTTAACATAAAACCCTATATCTAAGCTGATGATACTGCGCTACTAACGGACCTAGACCCACCAACAGCTATAAATAAGCTAAGCATGTCTCTTACAGCTATCTAATAATGGACATTGAAAAAGAAACCAAAAGTCTCCATTATGAATTCCAATAAAACAGAGATTCTCTGGGTTAAAAGAATGCATAGATAAGTTCCTGACCTGAAAATCAGAACTTATAAACTCCTGTTAAAAGCATAGGTCTAAAGCCTTGGAGTCCTATTGGACTAGGAATTCACTATGCTCCCACATAGCCAGGCAACAGTAAAGAGCTGCTGTTTTCAGTTATGAAATTGCGAAGAGTGGCCCGCTCATCGAGATCACAAACCTACTTCCAGTGGTTCATGCCACAGTAACCATACAACTGGACTACTGCAGCACACGATACAAGGGTCTAACAGATAAGGCCCTCCACAAACTCCAGATATTACAAAACTCTGCTGCACGACAATACAACACTGACTAGGGGAAACTAGCAGGCATCACCTTGAATGCCTTAAACGTGCTGTTACAGACTAACATTCTATGACAGTGTTGCTTATTTTTCGCCAGTAGTATTTCTGCTGTGTTGGTGGTAGGCAGTGTTTGATCTAGCTAAAATTTCATCTGTTTATATGCTGCCATTCTAATATACTGCAGACAGCTTTCGGTGAATTTCATATTCAAAAAGGCAGGTACTAAATCCAAACAAAATAAATAAATCTGCCTCTGCTTTTAGAGCTTGTAAATCTGGGATTTTATTATCAAGACTATGAGTATTTGAGAACAGTATACTCCCTTTCCTCCTCAGCCCTCCCCAGGGAAAATTTGTAAAAATGAGGATTTTATGCCACACACCTGAGAGTTAATTTGAAAATTAGAATCCCGATAAGATATTGACCGTCTTTGCTTGGCCCGAGTGCAGCTGAAAGACGATCACAATGAAATGTGAGCCTTAGAAGAGGTACACTGGAGCCACATGGCGATTAGAGGCTCTGCTGTGATCTAGGAAGAAGGCGGCACTCTGACTACCCTGGAAAAGAGGTAATCCACAGTGCTGGGAACTGATTTGAGCCAGGGCCCATACATAATCAGGAAGTGCACCAAGCACACACTGATAAGACAGTATTCCAGGGAGCTCCCAAGGCAAAGCAGCACACTGAACACTTAAAGCCGGATTTTAAAAGGGCCATGTGCGCAAATACCGGCAGTTACGTGCATGCGCCATGCACAGTTTCAAAGAGGCCCAGCCATGCGTGAAACTGCCGAAACGCGCACAAGTGCTGGGCCTTGAAAAAGAGGCTGGCTAGGGGCGGGGGTGGAGGCCGGCTGGGGCAGCGGCCATTAGCTGCTGTTCCGGGAAACGCGCGCCGGCAGCCGGCCGTTGCGTGCAAGTTGCTTCTGCTCCAATGGAGCAGTAAGTAAAAAAAAAACTTTTTAAATTCTTATAGTTAGGTAGGGATTGGGGTCAGGGTGGAGAGGGGAAGGGAAGGAAGGTTAGGCAGGGGACAGGGAACTGGGGGAGTCCCGACTGCATCGCCAGCCCAGGTCAACAAAACTTGCCCTAAAACAATTTGGGTACTTGCATTGAGAGGGAAGATAGAGTGAAAGTTTTCTTCTGCTGTCTTGCATGTTATGCAATTACCACGTGCTTTCTCAAGAATTTCATTTTCTCTTAGAAATTAAAACCTGTGGGGGATGGGGGTGGGTGGGGCCAGGGTGGACCCTTGGTGAAAGCTGGCACCAAAAGTGTAGATGAAAATATGATGCAGTCCATACTGTCAGACCCTGCTTCAGAAGAGGAAAGCAGTGCTGCTTCTTCTAATGAAACTATGTTGGAAAAAGGCCTTAAAAGGAGATCACTGAAAAATCCGCTAGTTGGAATGGCAGCAGATATCAAAGAAATAAAAAAAATTAAATCTTTGAGGTTAAAAAAGAAATTCAAACAATAACAGAGTAGATGGGCTGGATGAGCAGATTAAGGCCATAGAATAGATAAACACTGCAAGAGCATCCAGAAGAGAGCAAATGAAGTAAGCCATCACCACTCTCATGGAACAAGTCATAGATCTGAACTCCAAATCCCAAAGGAACATCATCAGGATTGTGCCAGAGAGCAATGATAGAAAGGGGTCTGTCAATGACTTCCTACAAGAGACCTTATACTTTTTGTTTGAAGTTGAAAGAGCTCACTGGACCTTGAGCCCTAAACCCATAGCTGATCAAAGGCCATGCCACATCATCATCCAATTACTACAGTCAGAGGCGAGAGAAGATGTTTCAGAGTTAGATCATGACAACAGTCAATTTTGGAATGAAAAGTAGATTTTTTTCTTCTTCCAAGAATTGGCAAGAGATATTCTGCAGCGTGGGAAAGAATTCTGGGAGGCTAAATCCTTACCGATAGAGAAAAGAATCAAATATGCTCGGAACTTTAATCCAGTTGCGATTTGTTTTAACATCAACAGACAGAAGCATTTGTGCAAAACTCCAGGGGAGATTGGCAAGATTCTGGGAGAAACCGTGAAAATATCTGCTCCAAAACCACAGAGAATGACCTCTAACACCCATTAATGATGGAAAAATCATATTTTATGAACAATCACCGTACAAAATGTTTGAAATTTAAGTGTTAATCTGTAAATGAAATGGTAGCTGAAAATGAAAGTGTGAATATTTAGATCGGATACAACATACATAACTGAATGGTTCAGCGTTGCACCTTGGGAGGGGGTGGTGAATGGGAATATGTATATATTGAGGTTTGCCGATTTGTGAATTGACTTAGGGGAAGCAGATCTTAGTTATGAAAAACATCATGAATATGGGTCATGATAATCTCCAGGAGTTGTACGACTCCTGTTGGGGTTGGGAAGGAGAGATGGAGGTTTCCTTCATTCCAGGGATCTAATGGAAAGTTTGGGAACAGGGGGGTAAATAAGAATGTATGTAAAAAGTTTCAGAGAATGAATGGATTACAAAGGGTTGGCTGGGAGAACCAATCTAGAGAAAGGGAAGTTTAAACTTAATACCAAGTTGGGATTTTACCTCACCTTTTTCTTACGTCAAAATATTAAGTTCCTGAAAACAGTACTAGATGACAAAATCCTATTTTATATATATATATATATATATATATATATATATATATATATATAAAACAAGTGTGTAAAGGTACAGAATTTTCTCCTGAAATGTGACTGGTATTAAGAGTCCTATGAAGTAAAAAAAACCTGACATTTAAATTCTTTGGTGGCACATAGTTTTGCTCCAAAAATGCATTTAATATTGTTAGAACATAAACTGAGGTGCCATTTGGTGGCACGGTACATAGCAGCTCCTTCTCGGGAAACAAAAGAGGTGTCATGATATTAATTACATATAGCAGGATTTTTCGATCTTGGCAAGTATTTATAGATCCAGAAGGGAGGTGGGAAGCCATTTTGGGACATTTGTTTGGGAGAATTATATATTCTTGTTTCCTACTAGGGTCCCAACTTCTGAGAAACATTTTTAAGATGCTGAAAAATATTAACAGCAAGAACATTATCAGAAGGGATTTTAACCTAGTGTTAGACCATTTGTTCACTAATCTGGTCAGGTTATAGTAACATCACATTTCAAGAAAGGTATTACAAAAAGAAATAATCATGTTAAGTTTGAATGATATATGGAGGCTGCAGTACCCAGCAGAAAGAATATACCTTTTTTCTCAGGGAGGCATAAATCTTTTTCAAGAACTGATACGCTTATGGAATCTGATTCCATTCTGAGGAGTGTAGAGGGAATTAAAATTGAAGCAGGGGGAATATCAGATCATGCTGCGGTTTCTATGTATTGGTGTTCATATCTTCCACTCCCTATTACTAGAAAATGAAGCCTTAATACCAGTCTATTAAAAATATAAAGTGTGTGTAGTGCAGTAACTCATGCTCTGGGTAATTATTTTAAACAAAAAATGACACAAAAGACTTTAGTATACAGACCATTAGAGAAGCAGCTAAGGCAGTCATTCGTGGAGTATTAATATCTCTAGCTTCAAATATATTGTAGAAGGATAAAGGGATGTTTTAAACATAACAAGGGGAATAAAGGAAAGTGAACAAATCCATCATAGATTCCCATCACAAACCCACTTGACTAAGCTGATTCCAGCTGAAATATGAACTGAATAGAATTTCTACAAAGAAACTGCAGCAACATGCAGATCTCCACACAAAATGTAAATACTGTACTTTCAGAAATAAGAGTGGTAAAACGCTTGCCTATCTGGTTAAATCACTGAAGAAGCATAGGATTATTACAGTGTTCAATGATAATTTGAAACAAAAGAAAACTGATCTTGAGCAGATTAGTGAGAATAACAGCAGTCGTCTTTGGGTTGCCCCAGGAACAATCAACCTAATCTCCCAAGAGGCAAATCTAGGCCAATGACAGTAAAAGCAGGAAAGCTGGGCGTCTTCTGCCTATTTGTCCTCCTTCCCCTTGGGTTGAGTCCTCAGTTACTGGTGGCCAGAGCAGCACGAGAAATGGAGGTAGCCCTTGATATCAGAAAGAGTACAAAGCTTGCCATTAAATCAAGAACATAAGAACTTGCCATGCTGGGTCAGACCAAGGGTCCATCAAGCCCAGCATCCTGTTTCCAACAGAGGCCAATCCAAGCTGCAAGAACCCAAGCACAAAGCAGATCCCATGCTACTGATGCCAGTAATAGCAGTGGCTATTCTCTAAGACAACTTGATTAACAGCAATTAATGGACTTCTCCCTCCATGAATTTATCCAAACCTTTTTTAAACCCAGCCTCACTAACTGCATTAAACACATCCTCTGGCAACAAATTCCAGAGCTTAACTGTGCACACAGTAAAAAAGACTTTTCTCTGATTAGTTTTTAAATGTGCTACTTGCTAACTTCATGGAGTGCCCTCTAGTCCTTCTATTATCCAAAAGAGTAAATATTGTTGTATTTTATTCTCTCATCTATATCTTATATTTAATTGATTTGAAGATACTTGTTATTTGTAACTTTTTCCCAATTTTGGTTCGATGTAAACCGGCGTGATAAGATTCTTAGTCTTGAACATCAGTATAGTAAAAAGATATAAATAAATAAATAACCGATTCACATTTATCCGTTCTAAATCTCTCATGATTTTAAAGACCGCTATCATATCCCCCCTCAGCTGTCGCTTCTCCAAGCTGAACAGCTCTAACCTCTTTAGTCTTTCCTCATAAGGGAGTTGTTCCATCCCCTTTATCATTTTGGTCACCCTTCTCTGTATCTTCTCCATCGCAACTATATCTTTTTTGAGATGTGTCGACCAGAATTGTACACAGTACTCAAGGTGCAGTCTCACCATGGAGAGATAAAGAGAATTATGACATTTTCCATTTTATTCACCATACCTTTCCTAATAATTCCTAACATTCTGTTTGCTTTTTTGACTGCTGCAGCACTCTGAGCTGACAATTTCAATGTATTATCCACTATGATGCCCAGATCTTTTTCCTGGGTGGTTGCTCCTAATATGGAACCTAATATCGTGTAACTACAGCAAGGGTTATTTTTCCCTATATGCATCACCTTGCACTTGTCCACATTAAATTTCATCTGCCATTCAGATGCCCAATCTTCCAATCTCGCAAGGTCCTTCTGCAATTTATCACAATCCGCTTGTGATTTAACTACTCTGAATAATTTTGTGTCATGTGCAAATTTGATTACCTCACTTGTCGTATTACTTTCCAGATCATTCATAAATATACTGAAAAGCACGATCCAAGTACAGATCCCTGAGGCACTCCGATGTTTACCCTTTTCCACTAAGAAAATTGACCATTTAATCCTACTCTCTGTTTCCTGTCTTTCACCCAGTTTGTAATTCACGAAAGGACAATGCCTGCTATCCTATAACTTTTTAATTTCCTTAGAAGCCTCTCATGATGGACTTTGTCAAACTCCTTCTGAAAATCCAAATACCCTACAACTACTAGCTCACCCTTATCCACATGTTTATTAACCCCTTTAAAAAAATGAAGCAGATTTGAGAGGCAAGACTTGCCTTCGGTAAATCCATGCTGTGCTCCATTAAACCATGTCTTTCTATATGCTCTGTGATTTTGATCTTTAAAATAGTTTCCACTATTTTCCTGACACTGGAGTCATGCTCATTGGTCTATAGTTTCCCGGATCGCCCCTGGAGTCCTTTTTAAATATTGGGGTTACATTGACCACCCTCTAGTCTTCAGGTACAATGGATGATTTTAATGATAGGTTACAAATTTTAACTAATAGATCTGAAATTTCATTTTTGAGTTCCTTCAGAATCCTGGGGTGCATACCATCCTGTCCAGGTGATTTGCTACTCTTTAGCTTGTCAATCTGGCCTAGTACATCTTCCAGGTTCATGGTGATTTGGTTCAGTTCATTTGAATAATCACCCTTGAAAACCATCTCTGGAACCGGTATCTCCCCAATATCCTCTTTAATAAACATAGAAGCAAAGAATTAATTTAGTTTTTCTGCAATGGCCTTATCTTCCCCTAAGAGCCCCTTTAACTCCTGGGTCATCTAATGGTCCAGCCAACTCCCTCACAGGTTTCTTGCTTTGGATATATTTTAAAAGGTTTTTCTTATGAGTTTTTACCTCTACTGCCAACTTCATTTCAAATTCTCTCTTTGCCTGCATTTCCGGAAGCCAGTTGAGACGGTGTTTGTCCAAAATGAAGGTTTGGCAGTGCTCACGAGTTTAAGTTAAGTAACTAGGAACAAGCTATATAATTACACATATTTAAAGAACATGTATGTATGTTTTACTATAGGTTGTTTCCGGGCAATAATGAGAAGCAACAATTCTGAAAAATGAGACCGCTGCTAAAATGTTGAGCGGAACAAGGTTGGGTAGGCTCCCGATGAAATAAATTCGACGGGAGACACCATACTTGGACAAGCAAGATTTTTTATAAGCTCCTTGTATAGAATTTCAACGGGAGACATTGGAAGTAAATAATGTCACGCTCCTGATGAAGCAGTAGCGAAACATCGGCCGGGTGTCGAGGTTATTTAACAAATATTCTTGTCCTTTGTTCATTGAAAATTACATTCTTT
Source organism: Rhinatrema bivittatum (assembly GCF_901001135.1). Classification (NCBI taxonomy): domain Eukaryota; kingdom Metazoa; phylum Chordata; class Amphibia; order Gymnophiona; family Rhinatrematidae; genus Rhinatrema; species Rhinatrema bivittatum. The sequence continues at coordinate 117,595,941 of NC_042621.1, forward strand.
GGCTTTGAAAATAATAATTTCTCTGGACTGAGTCAAGTGAAACAATGAAATAATTGTGTCTTTGAATTGAGATAACTGGATACAATTGCTCTGGACTTAAAAAATATTTTTTAAACAACATTTATATAAAAAATTATTTAAAACAAAAATTATTGAAAAAATTGAAAAAAATCTAATTGAAAAAGGCCGACTGTACATGACGAGAAGTCCGGACAACCCCTGTTAAATTATTCAAGGGGTGTCGTCAGGCTTGCTGATACAGTCAGTCTTATTCCATAAAAATTTTTTGAGCACAATTTTGTGATAAAAATTTTTTATCTTTTTCCTTGGTTTTTTGTTGATTATTTATTTATTTACCATTTTTATATACCGGGATTCATGTAGAAATTACATATCATCTCGGTTTACATTGTAACGGTAGCAAGCATATAAGAATGCAATTACATTGAAACAGGGTGTAGAAACTTGAGACAAATAAATGGGGGATGACGAGAGAAAAAACTATATACAGAACAATGAATAAGAACTGTTTTTTGAGCTAAGACTAGCCTAGCTGTAAAATTGGAGTGAATAGACTGAATGGATAGACTGGATAGAATGGATAGATAAGAATAGACTGTCTTATCAATGTTTTACACTTAACTTGACAATGCTTATACTTTTTCCTATTTTCTTCTGATGATCCTTCTTTCAATTTTTGAAGGATGTCTTTTTGGCTAAAATAGCCACTTTCACGTCACCTTTTAAGGATGACAAGTAATAGTTTTGTCGTCCTCCCACATTTCTTAATACATGGAATACATCGGGACTGTGCGTCTAAGATTGTATTTTTAAACAATGTTCATGCCTGTTGTACACTTAACATTTGTAGCTGCACCTTTCAGTTTTTTCTAACTATTTTCCTCATTTTATCAAAGTTTCCCTTTTGAAAATTTAGTTTTACAGCTGTAGATTTACATATTGTCTCCCTTCCAGTCAGTTGAAATTTGATCATGTTATAATTACTAATGCCAAGTGGCCCCACCACCGTTACCTCTCTCACCAAATCCTGTGTTCCACTAAGAATTACATCTAAAATAGCTCCCTTTCTCGTTGGTTCCCAAACCAATTGCTCCATGAAGCAGTCGTTTATTCCATCCAGGAATTTTATGTCTCTAGCATGTTCTGATGTTACATTTACCCAGTCAATACTGGGATAATTGAAATCTCCCACTATTACTGCACTGCCAAATTGGTTAGCTTCCCTGATCTCTCTTAGCATTTCATCATCTGTCTGATCATTTTGGCCAGGTGGATGATTGTATACTCCTATCACTATACTCTTACCCAACACACATGGGATTTCTACCCATATAGATTCAGTCTTTTGTATGATCTTTATCCTGTTGGACTCTATACCCTCCCAGACATAAAGTGCCACACCCCGCCAAGTTGATCCTCCCTATCATTACAGTATAATTTGTACCCTAATATAGCACTGCCCCATCGGTTATCCTCCTTCTACCAGGTCTCTCAGATGCCAATTATGTCAATCTCATCATTCACTGCTATACATTCTAACTCTCCCAGCTTACTTCTTAGACATCTGGCATTGGCATACAGACATTTCAAAATGTGTTTTTTTGTTAGTATGAACAACCTTCTTTTCAGTTGAGAGGGATAATTTGGAATTCTTTAGCTCAGGTGATTCTTTATTATAAGCACATGGGCTACATTTGCTTTTATTGGAACCTCTCTGTTAGGATGCCCTATCTCTCCTGTTTCATTAGTATCCTTCAAAAATACATTCCTCTGAACCATGCACTGCTGAGTGACTGTCGGCTTTCCCCCTTGTTCTAGTTTAAAAGCTGCTCTATCTCCTTTTTGAAAGTTAGTGCCAGCAGCCTAGTTCCATTCTGGTTAAGATGGTCCATCCTTTCGGAAAAGTCTCCCCCTTCCCCAAAAGGAACTGGGATATACTAGAAATCCAGGGAAAAGCAATGAAGATAGAAACTGGAGACAAAAAGGTCTTCTGGATACAGGTAACAGGAACGGTACCAAAGTATGAAGACCATGAAGTAAAACCAAGCTCTGGCAATTGACTCACAAAACTGCCCGAGAAGAAATACAAGTCTGTGCTGGAAACAAGATGCTGCTGTGGGGAAGTGAGGGGTAAAAGGCTGGGAAGACTGGATAGACAGTCCAAACACCTCACACCACCCCATGCATGCTGGAGGTGAATTTGGCAATGAATCTTCACAGTGAGACTTTTGGTCAATATTTACAGACCCTTTAACAGTCAAACATTATGAATTCTGAGGAGGGACTTGAAATATTTTGTGAAAATCTTTATTTTCCAAGCATTTTCTTGAGCAGAGTGCTCACTTTATGGCTCCTTTTGGGAATCTGAGGAATGGAATGTTATTGAAAGCATGCTAAATGGTAAGTCCCTGGGGGGATGGTTTTGTAATTTAGTATTATAAAGAGTTTATAGATATTCTAGCTCCAGAACTAATAAAGTTATTTAATGAATGCTAAGAGAGGCAAAGTATTCCTCAAACAATTATAATGATTATCCCTAAAGAAAGGAAAGAACTCTTAAAATTTCTAGTTATAAACACATTTCTCTTCTTCATATCATTTAAAAATCCTAACAAAACTAACACAGAGACTTCAAAAAGCAATTAGAAACTGAAGTCAGCCATATCAGGTGGGTTTTATTGCAAGCAGGGCATCTGCAGATCATATTCAAATATAGGTGAATTTTCAAAAAAAAGTTACATACTGCCGTAACCTTTCAAAATCCATTTACGTGCATCAAGTATACTGAAGTGGATAAATTCTACAGACATTCAAAGGCATATACTATAGCAATTTTCAAAAGCCCACTTACTTGACTAAAGTGCATTTGCACATGTAAATCCAATTTTAAGCATGTAAATGCTTTTCAAAATCGGGCTCATACAGTCACATTTGATATGGAACACAAGAATGACTCAGAATGATACTGGTCTCCTATCTTTGGATGCCAAGAAAGTTTTTGACAGTAAAATGATCATTCCTATTTAGAAATATGGAAAATATAGGTTCACTAATCATTTTTATTTATTGGATTAAAACAATTTATAGAGTGCCAACAGATATAGATATGGTGAATACAATAGCATCCCAAACTTTTAGGTTAGGAAGCAGAACATACCAGGGCTGACACTTGTCACCACTATTGAACCATTGAATGGCTATTGAACCATTATTGACTGAGAACATAAGAAAATGCCATACTGGGTCAGTCCAAGGGTCCATCAAGCCCAGCATCCTGTTTCCAACAGAGGCCAATCCAGGCCATAAGAACCTGGCAAGTACCCAAAAAAAGTCTATTCCATGTAACCATTGCTAATGGCAGTGGCTATTCTCTAAGTGAACTTAATAGCAGGTAATGGACTTCTCCTCCAAGAACTTATCCAATCCTTTTTTAAACACAGCTATACTAACTGCACTAACCACATCCTCTGGCAACAAATTCCAGAGTTTAATTGTGCATTGAGTAAAAAAGAACTTTCCCCGATTAGTTTTAAATGTGCCCCATGCTAACTTCATGGAGTGCCCCCTAGTCTTTCTACTATCCGAAAGAGTAAAAAACCGATTCACATCTACCCGTTCTAGACCTCTCATGATTTTAAACACCTCTATCATATCCCCCCTCAGGAAAAAAGCACAAATACAGGAATCCAAATTGGAGACAGAGAGCACATACTTCTTCTTTACATGGATAATTTGTTAATGTTGGAGGATTTGTTTCTCCCCCTATATTCAAAAAATAATGCAATCATTTGGAAATATCCCAGAATACACTGCTAACTGGGAAAATCAGAAAGACCTGGGAGGCTCTAGGAGTTTGAGGGGAAACCCCCCACAATATCTCTGGTTAAAGTAGAAATTAAATTATTTGCTGATTTTCCTGACAAAAGGACTGAATAAAATGATTGAGGCCCATGGGATTCCACTGATACAAAAAATTAAAAACAATCTGGGAAAATGGGTGGACTTGGTTAACATGATTAAAACACAGCTCACAGACACAGCTAAATTACGTGTCTTCTCACTTTCCTTTGTATATCCCGCAAACATTCTTTAATTCAATAGAGAGTCTATATTCTAAATTTTTGTGAAGAAACTTCCTCAATTTAGAAACATTGTTTTATGGGCTCCCTGGGAGGAAAGAGGCTTAGTACTGGACATTTCACCTTGCACATTGTGCAAATGTAAACACACAAGGAGAAAACTCCCCAATGGGTGGATCTGGAGAATAAGGTGCTAGAAAGTGTTAGACAGGTGGATGGAGTGAACAAAAATAATTCAGGGCTGTGGGCCATTAAAAAGATTTGGTGGGAAGTACACAGAGTAGCAAATATCTCACATTAATTCTCACTATGGGTATCAAATATGGGAGAATTTAACTCTGAAAATAAATGGAAAACGTTTATTTTGGAACGAGGAGGATCAATTACGAAACTGTTATACTGATCAGCTTTTCCACCAAAAGATCCTGAAATCATTTTGGAGTTGCAAACTGATAGGGTCATCAAAATGTACTATGGCGTTAACATACTTGACAACGCATTAACGCCATAGTGCTTGAGATAATCGTGTTATCGCATGGCATGAATGCAAATTTTTTGAAGGGGCGGGATTGGGGAGGAGTTTGGGTGGGATTAATTAAAATAAGAGGCAATATCATGAGGCGTTGGTGATGGTTTAGGGGCCAGTTTTACATGCAGAGCGAGACGTACGGACAGCACAGTACACCTTGGGTGAAGATCCGACGTCTTTTGGAGTGAGGAAAATCTCACAAAGATGAGATTTCTACTATGCTCTCTTGCCCTAGCTTGATGGTACCCTGAGTCCATCAAGCTAGGGTGAGAGAACATAGTAGAAATCTCATATTTGTAAGACTTTCCTCACTCCAAATGACGTCAAATCTTTACAGAGATGTACTGTGCTGTCCGTACGTCTTACTCTGCCTCTAAAATTGGCCCCTAAACCACCACTAACACCTCGAGCTATTAGCTGACCCTCCTATAGAGATATAGTTGACTACTATGAAGGCCTTGAAAATATAGTCTCTCTCTCTCTCCGTGTCCCCCCCCCCCAAGTAATAGCTACCTGTCTGGGCACTTCAAGAGCTGCGAAATAGAAGTATCGCAGGGCGCGAAAACTTTACCCACCCAGTGATACTACCTATGCGAAGCGCTATGAATCTAGGGGGTATGGCCTACATAAAAACAATTTTTGGAAGTATTTACAACTTAGGACTGTTTGAGACAAAGAGGCTTATTGTCATGGGATATGTGGATGAAAGCTGATTGGAACAGGTTTATATCCTGTGAGATAATGTATTGGACTAATAACATTATAGGCTATGGTATCTTAAAGGGTGCTGCACACAATTTTAATATTTTAAAAGTAAAATGGGAAAAAGATCTTGGGGTTCCCTTTTCAGATGAGGCTTGGAGAAATCTGTATTATGTGGGGGGGAAAAAAAACACAGATTCAGAGAGATTCATTTTTTACAAATTTCTATATAGAATTTATTGGAATCCCGATCAACTTAGTAAAATACACAAAAATAATTCCTGGCTTTGCTGGAGAAATTGTAAACAGAAGGGCTTCTTTTTCTTGTGATTTGGTGCTACCTTCCCGTACAAACGTTTTGGCAAAGGGTTTTAAATTTTATAGATCAGGTGGTAGAATCCTGGTGTTGTGTTTTATTGGATGTTGATTCTTCAGGAAATTCCCCTTCGTCTGGACACTATCAACGGAACAGAATTGTGTGTTTGGCCATAAGAGTCATCTTGAGAAACTGGAAGATTAGCTATAATGATTTGTTTAGGGAACAAATGGATTTGATTTCTTTTATGCCATCTTCTGAAGAGATGGCTGCTAAATTTCAGGAGAAATTCACAAGTTTCCAGAATGTTTGGAGAACATTTTCAAAGTTTAAGAATAGTTAATGTTTTCTTGGTGTTATGGAGACATGAATGAAGGTACATATTTCAAGATGGATTGGTAAATGTTATAATAAAAGGTTTCCCACCCAACTTTTAGGAAGTGAGTGGATGGTGGTGTGTACAGGAGAAGGTAAAAAATGGATAGGAGGAGAACTGTTGTATTTGTTAGAACTCAAAATGTATTCTGTGAAATGTCACTTCAATAAAAAATTCTGAGTACAAAAAAAAAAAAAAGGCTGAGTATTTGTAGCAGCAATTACTTTGGTAACTTTAGTCAGATGAGCTAGGTATATTCAGCAGCAGACTTAAATTACCCAGATAACGTCAAGATAGCGTTTTCCATCCAGACTCACCCAGCTACATTTATCTGGTTAATGCTGAATATGAGTACTAGCCAGATACATTTTAGCCATGTCCCAAATACTTCTTGCCCTGTTTTTTTTATCTGAGTAAATTTCATCCAGATGATGAGAAGGGAAAAAAGTCAGATCTTGGGGTTTGTCCGTATAACTTAACCCTTTTGGATATCAACTTCATAACACTCAGATATTTATTTTTCCCTCGTCTTCTCTTTGTACATCCTCGTACCTATCCTCTTTATCCTCCCTGTTTACTGGTAGGTTTGAGGAATACACACTTTTCTGTGCTTCTCCACTTACATCATTTGTTTGTTGGGGGTGACAGCTTCCAACTGCCATTCATCTAATTCAAACTCTTGTTAATATATGATCTGAACTGTTCACCCTAGGATCTTAGTTCCCCAATCAGACAGATTTAGTCTTTTAGCCTCCAAGTAAAGCCCCCAGGCATCAAGAATTACAAAACAATCTTCTTTACACCATCTCTTAAGCTGTGACATGGCCTATCTTCTCCCTTATTATAAAAGGGTAATACCTCAAAGTGCCAGTGAGCTTGACAGCTGCTAAAAACCATTCCCTAATTCTTTGAATTCCTCTTGTACTATTCTGAGTTGGTTTGAAGCCTGTTCATTTGTCTCAAATGGTCTAGGACATCAATATCACCTTCTCTTTTTTTCTATTCCAGCAACATTGAAAATATGCATTTTGTTCCAGCAAGCCAAGGATCTGACTTTCAATTTGACACCCAAATCTATTCCTTTGATGACCACTTGTAAACCGCCTAGACGGATATATATTTATCCATTGTGCGGTATATAAAAACTTTCAAATAAATAAATAAATAAATAAGTGCCCCACTAGAAAGAGATTCCTCCACTCCTGGGATTCCCCATCACTTGAGTTCCCTTTTCTGATGTCCCTTTACTTTCATTCTCCTTACATCTCTGGGACTTTCATTTATTGGGAATACATTCTGTAAAGGAATTCTTTGGAGGATGTATATCTGACTCCCAGCTATTATAACAGCCCACCATATTTTATCTACTCCTTTTTTTATCTGACGCTTTGCGGAAGTGGCGTAGGCGGGAGGTAGCAGATTTAGGGGAATCTGGATATGGAAGAATGCACCTTTAATTCTGGTCAGGAACCAGACCATCTCATTCTCAGTCCAGAGAGTTGGATAGAAATAGAGTAACACTGAGGCCTCCAGAAAGTCTTGCTAAAGCTTGCTGGCTCCACAGTTATGTCACTTACTACATCTACAATAACTACTACTTTTAATTATGTTTAAAAAAAAGAACACACGTAATGCTTTCCAAATCTTTCTTTCCTAATTGCCCCGTGTAACTTCAAACTTTATCTAAATGAGAAGTTTGCAAATAAGTGGTCTCCCTGTCCACAATTCTGATATTTAAAAGACTATTTCTTATCACTTACAAGGGTAAATAGGAAATAAAAGTTTAGAAAAGTGTATTTAAATTTTGGCTTGCTTTTTTTTTTTTTTTTTTAATTGAATAGAAAGTGGAAATGTTGGTTATGGTGCAGTGTAACTAAGGGCAACAGGGATACAAAAAAGAAAAAACAGAAGCGAGTAGATAGAGGAGAGAATGAAAGAAGGAGAGATGTGAGGGTTGGACAGAAGAAGAAAGCAAAGAGGATAAGGACAGCAAACAGATTCAGTAAATTGGTGGTCACCTGGAAATAGCTATTTGCACATAAGGCCAGATCTTACAAGATACGCACGGGCGTAGATTTGTTCGCGCAACCCGGCGTGGACAAATCTATGCCCGATTTTATAACATGCACGCGCTGCTGCCGCCACGCCACCAGCCACGTCCCCGGACTGCCCATTTTGGAAAGCCCCGGGACATACGCGCATCCCGGGGCTTGCTCGGCACGCAAAGGGGCAGCCTTTCGGGGGTTTTCGCGCGTAACCCTTTGAAAATCTGCCCCATAGTACCGTATTTTTCGCTCCATAAGATGCACTTTTTTTCCCCCAAAAGTGGGGGGAAAATGTATGTGCGTCTTATGGAGCGAATATAAAAAAAAACAAACTAAAAATCTAACACCCCCCCTCCTGACTCCCCCAAGACCTGCCGACTTAATTTACTACAACCCCCCCCCCCCCCCCAAGACCTGCCAAACGTCCCTGGTGGTCCAGCGGGGGTCCGGGAGCGATCTCCTGGGCTTGGGCCGTCGGCTGCCAGTAATCAAAATGGCACCAACGGTCCTTTGCCCTCACTATGTCACTGGGACTGACCAATGGCAGCGGTAGTCCCTGTGTCATAGTAAGGGCAAAGGGCCGTCGGCTGCCAGTAATCAAAATGGCACCGACGGCCCTTTGCCTTCACTATGTCACTGGGACCGACCACTGCTATTGGTCGGTCTCAGTGACATAGAGAGGGCAAAGGGCCATCGGCACCATTTTGTTTACTGGCAGCCGACGGCCGAAGCCGAGGAGATCGCTCCCGGACCCCCGCTGGACCACCAGGGACGTTTGGCAGGTCTTGGGGGGTCAGGAGGGTGGGGGGTTGTAGTAAATTAAGTCGGCAGGTTTTGGGGGAGTCAGGAGGGTGGGGAGTTGTAGTAAATTAAGTCGGCAGGTCTTGGAGGTGGGTCAGGAGGGTGGGGGTTGTTAATTAATTTAAAGGGTTGGGATAGGGGGGTTTTTTTGGGGGGGAGGGGTTCCCAGAGAAAGAAAAGTTTTCTGATCTGGGGAGTGGACCGAAATGGCCCTCCCCAGACCCGAAAACAAAATGGGGAGAAAAAAAAGAAGCTATGCACTCCCCTAATTTGCTCCATAAGACGCCCAGACACAGAGCCGGTTTAGCACAATTTTTTTTTTTTTTTAATTTTCCCCCTCTGAATCCTAGGTGCGTCTTATGGTCAGGTGCGGCTTATGGAGCAAAAAATACGGTACTTTACCTGTGAAAAGAGAGTTAGCTGAAGTGCAAGATACCCTGGAATGAGCCCTTCAAAGGAAACTAGGAGAAGAGAGGGTGAACAGACTCAGGAAACCCACTGAAACCTAAATGGGATGCTGAGAAAATATGAGAATGATCATGGTGTTTGGCAGCACAAGACCAGCAAGCACACTCTAAAAAAATATCCCCACGCCTGCAGAATTTCAAAATACTTCAGTGAACTCTGGAATAATGGAAACAGTACAATTTAATCATAGTGTAGATTAACTTTATTTGATATGCTGTATGCTCTTATCTTCTCAGTGCCATGCAAAGTGATGTGATCGCATGTTCCATAGCAGTTGCTATATAATGAAGCAGTTAAATTAATTCATCTAAACAGAAATCACTGGTTTGCTGCATGCTGTATCATATCTACTAGAATATTTAGAATCTTTTTTTTTTTTTTTTTTTTTTTTTAAGAGACCAACAGTTTCCTCTTGCTTTTTGGCTTCCAGATTAAGTGAAAATGGCCTCCATTGGGCTATGTTGCCATGAGCCTTTATTCCCCTATTTTTATACCCACCTCCCAACTCAGCCCAAGCACTGCTCTGATGGTCCTTGGCCAGCAGCCATTAGTCACAGCTCCCTTACATACTAACTTCATGGAGTGTCCCCTAATCTTTGTATTTTTTTAAATAAATAACCGATTCACACTCAGGATTTCACTCAGGATTTTATAGACCTCTATCACTTCAGCTGTCTCTTCTCCAAGCTTCTCCCTTCCTAATTACGGTATTCCTATTACGAATTATTAGGAAGGGAATGGTTAATAAAGCGGGAAATGTCATAATGCCTCTATTTCGCTCCATGGTGAGACCGCACCTTGAATACTGTGTACAATTCTGGTCGCCACATATCACAAAAAAGATATAGTTGCGATGGAGAAGGTACAGAGAAGGGCAACCAAAATGATAAAGGGGATGGAACAGCTCCCCTATGAGGAAAGGCTTGGAGAAGAGACAGCTGAGAGGGGATATGACAGATGTCTACAAAATCATGAATGGACTTGAAAGGGGAAAAGTGAATCAATTATTTATTCTTTCAGATGATAGAAAAACTAGGTCATTCCATGAAATTAGCAAGTAGCAGATTTAAACCAAATTGTAGAAAATTCTTTCACTCAATACACAATTAAGCTCTTTAATTCATTGCCAGAGGATGTGGTTAACGCATTTGGAAAAGCTGAGTTTAAAATAGGTTTGGATAAGTTCCTAGGGGGAGGGGGGGGGGGAAGTCTATAAACCTCTATTAATCAAAGAATAGCCACTGCTTGTACCAGCATTAGTACCTTGGGATCTATTTTATGTTTGGGTACTTGTGACTTGGATTGGCCACTGTTGGATTCAGTATGTTAAGCTTGGTAGACCCTTGGTCTGACCCAATATGGCAATTATGTTATATTCTAACAACAGAATGTGTGGAAGACCAAGAAGCTGTAAACACAATTCAGATAATTGAATGTCATGTTACATTTAGGAAAAAGGTTGAAGCACTTTACTTTAAACAAGCTTTTAACATTAAGATGTTTTAATTATTACTGTTTCATTCCCTTTATTGACTTGTCATGTCAATGTGTTTTTGTTTTGGTCTGATTTTTAATAATGTAGATTTTTAATTCTTAGTCGGTTAACATTAAGGTTTTATAATATTTTTAGTTTTAGTTGTATGCAATGATTATGAATGTAATAAATGTTATCCACCAAGGGCACTTGGATTGAGCGGGCTATAAATTATTCAAATATAGAATCAGCAGTAAAGGATACATATAAGATAATGGAAGCCCATCATGAAGAAATAACTACAAAACTGAGTCATGATAGGATGAAAGCAAAGCCAATCAGCAGGTGAAATGGAAAGACAGTAAAGGGAGAAGGATCTTGCTCTGTTATTCTGAAAATGAGCAGAATCCAGAGATATTTCACCTTTGATGGAATGCTCACATCAAGACATTAAGAGAAGCGGAAGATAGTCAAGAGGGTTGGCATGAGGATAGAGAATGAGGGTGGAGGAGTAACTTGGCACTCTCCACATTATATTCCTACACGCATGCAGCTGCAGACCCCAATGAACATGATAAACCAGCAGCGCTAGCAAAATATTTATTCATATGGTAATTAAGGAATTGAAAAGTGTCTACTAGAGGCAGTGCACAGCGGTGTGTTCCTTCTGGGCACCTCTCCTGCCCACCTCCCTCCAAAGTTCACAGCAGAGAGCGGTGGCGGCACCAACTGCGCCTCCAGCTCTCCCACTCAGACTATGGCGGGAACTAACAGTGGCGGCGAAAGAAACTGGCACTGCACCTCCTACACTACTTCAGGATGCTAGACTGTGTGCGCAGCCACTTGTCTAGGGAGCTGCGGCCATGCATGCACATCTGCATCTGAACGTGTGCATATGGACGGACAGATGGACAAAGAGGCGCTCTTGCTTGTTGGAAAATGTGCCTACAAGCCAACAAATCATTCCAATTTCTCTTTAGTCCAATTTGCATTTTGTTCCTGAGGAGATTCGTGTTTAAAGAGTTTTCGTTTTTGAGAACTCCCCGTTATCATTATGAAGCGAGCACACTGTTACAAAGACAACATGGATATATGCATGACTCAGTAGTGGATTTTAGGGGCAGAGATTTGAAAATAAAATTATTTTTTATAGAACCCACTCAGATCTGGCGATACAGCATGCTAGAGATATTTTAAATAAATAAATAAATGACATATAATTTCAAAGAGGTGGCATGACCATAACAAATGTACACCTTTATTTACAGAAAAAGAAATAAGAAAGGTGACAAAAAAAAAAAAAAAAAAAAAAAAGAGGCAAGCAATATAGAACTGCTGTTTTTAATGTGTCTAGAAGTATAATTGGGTACCTTTGTAAGTTTCCCATAAGAATTACACCACACCCAATGGTACATTAGTCGGGAGAGGGGAGGGGGGGGGCGCGGGAAGAAGGGGGCGAACAGCATTCCCACACAGAAACCTAGGACAATGGAACAAGAGATACGAGTGAAGGTAGGAATTCTGAAAGCTGCAAATTACTTTCATATTATAAAAGCGAGGGGTATAAAATCCAGTGCTGCCCCCAAACATGCAAAGCCCTGACTTGTGTGGGGGTGAAAATATTTCTGATGGGCGGTGCAGGGCCACGTGAGGCGTGGTTCAATTCCTGTTCCTGTGGACAGCTGCAGCTGAGAAAAGGGAGTTCTGACCATCACATAAGGTTGACACTTAAGTCACTAGACTCAGGGGGCGATGCAATACGGTGCGCTCAGCTGAGCGCACTGTTAAGCAGCAGTCAGACGTGGGTAGAATAGGCGCTAATCAATCCCCTAACGCAATAAGGGGATTGGCGCATCTTCAACGAGCATCCAACACGGATGCAAATGCAAATGCATGTGAATGAGGCTATTAGGAATTCACTCCTGGTGCAAAAAAAAAAAGTGAGTCTCGGACGCACATTTAACTGTCATCTATTAACACCAGCCTGGAGCAGGCGTTAATAGCGGTGCGCATCAAAAAAATGTACAGAAAAGCAGAAAAAAATGCTTTTCTGTACTACCTCCCACTTAATATCATTGTGATATTAAGTAGGGTGAAAAAGAAAAGAAAAAAAAGAAAAATAAATTGACACAAGTCACGAAAACCGATGCAGATAAACCCAGCGTCAATTTTCGTAACTGCCGTCCACCAGTAAGGAAAACAGACGCCGACAAACTCAGGATTGGTTTTCATGATTGGCATACGGCACTCACAAAAACCGACTGGGTTCGCTAACGCGACCCCCTAATTTAAATATTTAAATATTGCATGGCGCCACCCCCCCTTGGGGGCGTGTTAAAAGAGCGGGCGCTGACTGTTCAGCGCCCGCTTTCTACGCAACTTTATTGCATTGGCCCCTCAGGGTGCACAAATGCCAAGTCGGAAAAGGACAGCTGCTGTGATGGCAGGACTGGACGACAGGAGGATTAAAAATGGAGGAAAACTCCAAATAGTTATGAGTGACGGTTCACGGTGCTGCAGCCACAGTCAAGGCTAGCTCCGATTGGGGAGAAGCTCAAATGGAGCAGGAAGAAACTGCTGGGCATCTGCTTTCCCAGGAATCAAAGGCAGCATTTTACAGAAAAAAAAATAAAGTCCCAGCTACCGCCAAACCCTTGCTGATTGCAGTAAGTCCAGTGCCCTTCAACAAACCCACCAGTTTGCCAGCGACCTTGAATTCCCCAGTCTGCACACCAGCAGATTAGAAAATTGTCCTAACGTTTAGGGAATGGAACAGTTGAAAATGAAAAATTTTTTAAAAAGTTAATCTGGGAACAGATTTAATATTTTCAAAGTTTGTCAAATTTCCATTTTACCATCTGACATTTATTTCCAACCACAGTATACCAGCAAAGAGTGTATGTTAAAGCATGCTGAGCCAGTTCTCGCACAGCCACTGCTGAGTCTCTGTGCTTTCAACCTGTGTTAAGTTTGTTGCTAAAGCAGAGTGGTAAAAGATTGTCACCCACTGCAGTGTAACACTCTATCGGGTCGATTTTAAGACCTACGCACTCACGCACATGGACGCACCGATTTTATAACATGCGCATGTGCGGGCGGCCCGCAACTCACGTGTGCGGGGGGGGAGGGAGGAGAATTTTAGCAAAATACGCGCGGCGACGCAATCGGGCCTCCCCCAATTCCCTCCCACTCCGCTCCAATCCCTAATTTTTTATTTTTTTATTTTAATACTTACTGCTCCTCGGGATCAGAAATAATCTCCATGTATCTCCATGTATTTACCTCACCTAAATAATCTCCATGTATTTACCTCACCCCCCTCTCCGACCTTAAACTCAAATTCTACCTCTATGCTGATGATGTTCAGATCATCATTCCCATTCACAACTCTATATCCGACGCCCTGGAGCACTGGGAAAAGTGCCTTGCAGCTTTCTCACCAACCTCCAGCTTGCACTCAACACGAACAAAACAGAACTCCTCCACATCTCCTCACATCCCCCTGACCTCCTGCCTAATGACCCTAAACTTAACCTCCTCACAGCGCTACCTTCCGTCAGGGACCTCGGTATCCTCCTTGATCCCAATCTTAGTATGAAACCTCACATCAATTCTATCCTCAAATCTGGCTTCTTCAAGCTTAATGTTCTAAAGAAACTCAGACCCCTGCTCTACATCCATGACCTCCGCACAGTGATCCAAGCCACCCTCACCTCCAAACTAGATTACTGTAATGCCCTTCTCTTAGGGCTCCCAATGTCTTCTATAAAACCCCTCCAACTTCTGCAAAATGCTACTGCAAGACTCATTACTAACACACGCAAACATGACCATATTACCCCCATTCTCAAGGACCTACATTGGCTCCCCATCCTGTCCCGTATACACTACAAAACTTTGACCATAATTCACAAGTCCATCCACACCCACAACTCCAACTGGCTCGACCTCCCCTTCACAGCCCCTCTGTCCACCCGAGCCACCAGATCTACCAACAATGGCACCCTACATGTCCAATCCCTGAAAATGGCTCATCTCTCCGCCACCCGCGACCGTGCCATATCTATTGCCAGTCCGGCTCTCTGGAATTCCCTACCTGTCCACATGCGCCTTGAACCTTGTGCAATTAAATTCAAAAAGACGACTGCGGAGGGGAAGTGCAAGAATAGTTCTTGCACTTCCCCTCCGCAGTCGTCCCCCCCCAATTCAGGTGACCGCCCTCTCCTTATTCTAAGGAGACATTCATTGTAAATTTGTAAATTGTTTTCTCTAGTTATGACCTTCTTGTTTTCTCTATCCTTCCTACTGCCTTTTGGTTTACCCCCACCCAGTTTCCTTCTCCTTGTTGAAATGTATTTTCCAAGCTTTCAGTTATTATGTGAACCGGTATGATGTCCCCACTAATACCGGTATATAAAAGTTTCTAAATAAATAAATAAAATAAATGTGCCAGAAGCTGGCCGGCGTGTGCTTTCCCCGGGACAGCGGCTAATGGCACTGTTCCGGCCCACCCCCTGCCCAGACCATGTTCCCGGCCCGCCCCTTTTGCAGGGCCTGGCACTTCGGCCCGTACAGGGGTTACACGTGTGGCTGGGCCTGTTCTAAAATGCGCGCAGGGCGCAAGGTCTGGCCACACGTGTGTAGCCCCCGCTTTTTACGCGCATGGCCCTTCTAAAATTGGGCCATAAGATACTAGAGAGGGTAATTTCAAAGGCATTTCTGCAGATTAAAAATGGTTCTCTTCCTGTAGGAATGGCCTGGCCTAGAACTACCTGCCCACTACGTGGGTAAACCTCTGCGCGTGTGTCCTGTATGCACGCACGTTTACCCAGATTGAGCGGAGGCATTCCCGGGGACAGGATTTGCACTTGCAGACATACTTTTACATTTTCAAAAGCATGCACATAAATTTGCCCCCCCCCCCCAAATAAGTCTGCACACAAATTAGCAGGTGTAATTGTGTGCGGGCAGTTTTGGTGAGATCATTTTCAAAGGGAAAGCATATGTGAACTTTGTCTTTGGAAACTGACATCTTTTATTCGCGTTCACAATCACTACAAAACCCTTCTTTATTAAAAGTCATTAACTGCTTAATGAAAAGTTCATACTGGATGAAGGTCAGTATATTGCCTCTTAACCCAGCCAAAACCAAGGTTTCGTGGGTTAGCAAACACAGTATTTTTCCTTCTGAGTTATCCCTTTAGTTAGATGGGACATTACCGGTACTTACTAGCAAAGGGTTTGCGTCATCCTTGATTCAACCCTTAGCCTTGAGAAGCATGTTCTTAGTGTAGCCAAAAGATTCACCCTCCACATGGTCAGCCATCTTAAGCCTTTCCTGACTGCAGTTCCCTTTTATTGGGGCTTCCTACTAAAAGTACCTACACCTTTTTCAGTTGGTACAGAATGTTGCACTTGTTTGGCATCTGTCCATGATGACATTTCTCCGATTCACTGGCTCCCAGTTATTTTTTTTAGAGCTTAGTTTAAGGCCCTCTTTTTGACCTGTAACGCCTTACATGGTATGGGCCCGAGTTATCTTGCCAATAAGTTGAATCTTTATATTCCTGCCTGCTCATTATGATCATATAGTTATTTCCATCCCCTTACCTACAGAGTACAGATGAACCCAAACACGCAGAAATTGTTGCATGCGATCCTTTTCTTACACCCTCCCAAGGGAATTAAGCCTTGAAGTTCAGGAAATAACCAAAACCATATACTCAGGCTTTTTAGGGTCATACTTGAATCGCATGTTTTAAAATTATTACGGACATGCAGGCCAAAAAATGTCATTTTTATGTTATGTTGTGTCATTTGGGGGTCGATTTTCATTACTGTTTTCCCCTTTTTTTGTGTGTGTTTTGGAAAGAGTGCACATTAAAAATGATAGAAGAAAAAACAAGTTTTGTGTATTTTGCTATCATTTCATTTTGAAAATGACAAGAAATGACAGTGTCATTGACATTGTTCATGTCATTGACAAACGAATGCACCCTAATAATTTTATGACAGTTTTATTTTGATTTATAATGTTATAGAAGTTGGATAATTTTATATTTAGGCTTTTATTTTACTTATTGTTTGTATTTAACTATTTATGGTGTTTATTCAAATGTATTGCGGTTTTATGATGTTTTGTAGTTTGATTTGCTAAATATTTAGTCTGTACATCATCTTGAGCTACAGGTAGGTAATCAATCAAGTTCAAATAAATACATTTATTTAGAATTTATGTCTATTACAAAACTACCCCCATAATATTCACATTTTACTAAAACATTCAAGAGGAAGGCATAACTAAAGAGGCAGAATGACGTTTATGTTAAAAGATTTTCAAATTGCTATTTTACCAATTCTTATAGACTATTTAATTAAGGATTTGGTTGTGGCTTTTAAAAGTCACAGGGATTAATATGTCACCTCTATATTATTTCCTTCCCTGTCTCACTGAGAAAGTAATTTGATACAGCAATACCTGCATGCAACAACAGTGGTAAGATGAGAAAAGCATGAAGGGGGCCTCTATCTGTCAAATATAAATTAGAAGTTTTCACATCTGCAATACAACAGTACAAACGAAAAAAGCTTTCTGTTTCAGAAATTTAATAATAATCTGTTTGCTTCTCATATTTAGATACCCAACAAAGGCTAAGGGGTAGATTTTCAAAGGGATACACGCGTACCCCCCGAAAACCTACCCCAAACCCCCCCCCCCCCCTGCGTGCGCCGAGCCTATTTTGCATAGGCTCAGCAGCGTGCACAAGCCCCGGGGCTTGCATGGAGAGGCGTGCCGGGGGGCGTGGCGCGGGTGACGCGACGTTTCGGGGGCGGCGCTGCGGGCGTGGTTTCGGCCCGGGGGCGTGGCTGCGCCCTCCAGAACATCCCCCGGGTCGGGTGATGGTGCGCCAGCACCCCGCTGGCACGCACAGATTTACGTCTGCCTCCGGCAGGCATAAATCTGGCGATAAAGGTAGGGGGGGGGGTTAGATAGGGCCGGGGGGGGGGGGGGTTAGGTAGGGGAAGGGAGGGGAAGGTGAGGGGAGGGCGAAAGAAAGTTCCCTCCGAGGCCGCTCCGATTTTGGAGCAGCCTCGGAGGGAACGGAGGCAGGCTGCGCGGCTCGGCGCGTGCAGGCTGCCCAAAATCGGCAGCCTTGCGCACGCCGATCCCGGATTTTAATGGATACGCACCTGGTGCGCGAACAAAAGTACGCGCTCGCACAAAATTATAAAATCTACCCCTAAGTGCATAAATGGACTTTTGAAAATTCCTACTTTTATGAGCATAACTTATTTGAAAATTCACTCTACAATGTAAATGCACTTTTGAAAATTGTTACAATTAGGCTTTACCTGCTAATTTTATTTCCTCAAATATTGACAGCCCAGTCCATAAGAGTGGGGATTTATCCCTCCTACCAGCAGATGGAGACAGAATGCGATACCATCTCTCATGTTCCTTCCTATATAGGCTTGCACAGCAGAGAAGGAGTCAGTAGTCTGTTGCGCAAGCTCCTCTGAGTTTTGTGTAGCTTGTCCTCTTCTCCCTTTATTTTTGTTGTTGTTTCTTAAGTAATTCTTCAAACTGATACAAACAAACTGATAACCTGATCACCCTTTGTCTAACTTAAGAGCAGCCTCCTGCTCAAATCTGGGTTTACTCTTTCCTTCCCCAGGATGATTTCTCTCACAGAATACTTCCCCCTCTTTTTGCGCCCCCCCCCCCCCCCCCCCCCCACACACACACACTTTATGCCTACCAGCGAACATCCCCAATAGCAAAACCCTAAAGCAAAACAAAAACTTTCCTTATCATCTTTGGGTTCTGGATTGGGCTGTCAGGATTCCAGGAAAGAAATTAGCAGGTAAGGCCTAACTGTACCTTCCTTTTCATCCTGCCAGCCCAGTCCCATACCAGTGGGATGTACCAAAGCTGTACTGTGGGAGATACCCAGAGCTGCTTCCAGGACTTCCGTAGCGAAACTAGTTTCGCTTCTTTTGTGGATGTTTAATCTAGAATGCTTTGTGAATGTGTGCACTGACACTCATGTGGCTGCCCTACAAATGTCAACCGGGGCTACTGCTCTATACTCTGCCTGAGCCCTTGTAGAATGCGCTCTCAGATCCTCTGGCACAGTCTTATTTTGCAAGCATATGCTGATGCTATGGCTTCCTTCATCTATCTAGCAATTGACACTTTTGATGCCACTTCTTTCTTTTCGTCTGGGAATAAAACAAACAGCCTGACTTTTGGAAGTCATTTGTTACCTTCAAGTATCTCAAACGTGCCTGCGGACACGCACAAAACTAAATTCCCTTCTTCTCCCTACACACTCTGACTTCCTAATCCCTGGAAGTGTCATCTCCTGACTGAGGTGGAATATTGACACTACTTTTGGCAGGAATGAGTGAACTGGCCTAATAGTCATCTTTTCCCCCAAGAACGGCAGATATGGGTCCCCTGCATGGGAAGACTTGTAGCTCTGACAGTCTACTAGCTGACCAGATTGCCCCCACAGGGCCGTGTTCAACGTCAGGTCTTTCACTGAAATTTTTTTGAGGGGTTTGAATGGGGCTCCAACTGGCACTTTCAGTACTAGGTTTAAGTCCCATGGTGGTACTACTGGTTTGAGTGGTGACCATATATGCTTTGCCCCTTTTAAACATCGGACCACATCTGGAGGTGCTGCCATGGACCTGCTTCTTAGTAGGCCTCTGTAGCAGGCAATAGCCGACACTTGCACCCTTAGTGAATTCACTGCTAGGCCCTTCTCCAGCCCCTCTTGCAGAAACTTCCATCCTTCATGGTGCTAGCTTTCGCTGTCCCTTGAATACCTTCCAGATTCTGTCGTACATTCAAGAAGTAAACCTCTTTCTGGCTCTTAGCAGAACTGTGAGCCCTTGAACTGAGTATCCTTGCATTCTGTATCTGCTCTTCTCAATAGCCAGACCATAAGAGAATCTCTTAGGATCTTCCATGAATATTGGTCCCTGCTTCAATTGATCCTTTAGCCCTTTGAGACTGATGGGACTCGTCACTTTCAGTTGAATTAGATCCACATACCACTGTTGCCAGTCTGGGGCAATTAGTTTCAATGGACTGGGATGATGAGCTATTTTTCTGAGGTCTTGTGCTGTCAAGTGAATTCTCTTATCAAAGTTTTGGCTTTGCAGAAACCATCTGAATAGCAGAGCCCATTTTAATGGCCCATGGCACCAGTTCGATTGACGCCATCGACCCTAATACCTATAGGTATGACCATGCCTATGGGGGATGGGGTACTCATCAGTGCCCTTATTTGCTGATGCAGCTTGTTTCTTCTGTCCTCGATTAGATACAGTTTCCCTGTCCAGGTACTGAACTGTGCTCTTAAGAACACTATCGTCTGGGACGGGAGAGCCTCACTCTTGGCTCTGTTTACTCCCCAGCCCAAACACCTCCTGGGATGAATTGGCCCTTATTAGCCAATCATCCAGATATGGGTACACCCTAATACCCTCCTTGTGCAGAAACTGCAACCACCATAGTTACGTTCGGTAAATGTCATGGGTGCTGTAGCCAGCCTTAGGGCAGGGCCTTGAACCGAGAATGCTGCCTGCATATTGCAAAGCATAGAAAGCGCTGAAACTCTTCCTTGACTGGGATGCGGAGATATACCCCTGCAAGGTCTGTGGAGGACAGAATTCATGTCTGCTTACTGCTGAACTGACTCCATGCAAAACTTCAGAGCCTGGTTCACCCTTCTCAAATCTAGCACTGGGCAATAGGTTCCTTCCTTCTTTGGCACTATGAAATAAATTGAATATGTCCCTGTTCCTCTTTCGTCCCATGGTACTGGTGTAGTTGCTTGCAACTGGATCAGACTAATGTCTCTTGGTCTGCATTCCTCTTATTTAGTTTGCAGGGAGACGCAAGGAAGCATGCTCTTACTGGGAATTTCAAGAACAGAGAATAGCCCTTTCGTATGTTGTCAAGAACCTATTGATCCCCTATAATGTTGGCCCACTCCTCAATATAACCTTGTAATCTGCCTTCTACAGGAGGCAGTGAGGAGTGGGCTTGAGAACCATCATTGTAGGCCCTTGTTCGCGAGTGGACTCCTGGTGTTACCTTCCCTTGGTATTCAACCTGGTCCCCCAAGAGGGCTGTATTCTTTCCAGCAGCCTCACTGTCTTCATGTTCTAGCTTCAGTCTATCCTGAATTGCCTATTGTCCTCTGGATCCTGCGGTAATATTCCCCACTGGGTGAACCTCCTGCTCCTAACCTTTGGCAATCTTTGGGGCTTTGAACCTCTTAGGTCCTTCACTAGCCTTTCTAAATCTTCTCCAAATAGCAGCCTCCCTCTAAATGGGAGCTTACTTAGCTTGGCTTTGGAAGCTGAGTCTGCTTCCCAGTTCTTTAGCCACAGCAGCAGCTGGCCATGATGTCTGTTACCGCCTGCTTATTAAATCATACAGTGCGTTGGTGATGAAGGCTGCTGCCAACTCCATCAGTACTGATTCAGGGCAATTCATCTGTGATCCTACTGTCTCCAACTGTGCCCATATAACAAAATCTCTAGCGGCATACTTCCCCACAAATCGCTGTCTGCAGGGCAAGTGCAGAAAATTTGAAGGATCTTTTCAGCACCCTCCACCTTCCTATCTTGGGGGTCCTTCAAGGCTGCTCCTCCTTCTACTGGAACAGTCATCTTCTTAGTTATGGCTGATACCACCGCATCTACTTTAGTTGCAGTAGCCTTTCATTATCACGCTGATCCACTAAATATAACTTTTGTATTGTCCTGTGATTTTGCAGTCTTGGCTCTGGGATCTCCCACTCTTCTGCTAGCATGTCTTGTACTGCAGAGTTGATAGGAAAGGCTAGGGCTGGCTTCCTGATGCCCCTCAGAATGGGGTTTCCCTTTCTCGCAGACTCCTTCATCCGTTCCTCATTAAGATTCAGGATCTGTGAGGCCCTGGCTATAAGAGGCCCAAAGTTCTTCTGCTCTAAGTCTCACTGCAGAGAGCTTTAGCAAGCCCTTGGGGGTCCCCCTCATCCGAGTCTTCTTGGGATGAACTCCTTTCCTCCTCCAGCGATCCTCCGCCCCAGGCAATCTGAGTCCTAAGTCTATTGCCAATTGGATCCCTTTCTTGTACTTTCCACACTGATGTCTTCTGGCTGTGGCTGCCTGCCCTTCATTTGGCAATAAGCCTTATGCACTGCCAAAATACATTCTGAGGGAAAGTGCTCCCCCCCTCCCTTCCCTATGGGGATTATTGCCACTGCAGATCCCTGTCCAGCTTTGTCCCCTCATCTGACGTGGTAGATGAGTATCTGGAACACCCTTTCTCCTGCTCAAACACCACTGAATTCAAGCAGCACTGCTCCGAGGAACCCACCCTGCCCCCCTACTCGGCACCATCACAATTTGTGCAGAAGGTACCTGCAACGCTTGGAATATGTCAGGCTCCACATTTCCTCCCCCTGTTCATACCTTTCTTGAAACAGAGGTACTGGGGAGAATCGGGCCAGATCTGCAGGCCTTCCTCGGCTACCTTTTTTTTTCCCCCTCCTACAAAAATCCTGCTTTTTCTCCAAACCGGGACATCCAGGCAAAAAGTGCTCAATTGCCTTGGGGAAGAGAAGATCAGCCCTTATGAAGACTGTCAACCATAGAGACTCCCTATCCTGGCCATGGCTTAACCTGGGGAAAAATCGACCTTAAGGAAGGCTGTTGCCCCAGAGCCACGCTTCCTTTTCCTGCTGGCCAGCCAACTCCCACCATCTGCTGGAAGCTGAGACCACCGACTCCTTCCCTGCTGTGCCAGCTTATATAGGAAGGGACATAAGAGAAAGTCTCTCTCACTCTGCCTCCATCCGCTGGTAGGAGGGATAAATACCCAACGGTATGGGATTGGGCTGACAGGACGAAGAGGAAGCTACTTTTATGCATGTAACTCCTTTGAAAATTCACTCCAATGCATATACCATGTGCTATACTGACATTTCTTCATTTTCTTAGATATTTGCCCTCAAGTAGTCCACCACAGTACTGGATTCAGTTTCTAAAACTAATATTTATGTGCATAAATCCTTTTGAAAATTGCCTCCATTGATTCCATTAAAATACCCCTTTTAACACTGCCAAAATCCCTCATCTCTTTTTTTTTTTTTTTATTTGGGCTTTCGCTACACACTGACCAAATGTCAGTTCAGTCACTGCATTAGGCTCAGACACATACAATTGGCTAAGAATGACTACAGAAAAAGGCACGGCTAGGAAAAGTAAGAAACCCAGAACTTGCAGCACCAATCACATTCATGTGCATTTAACAGCGAGGATTCAAGGATATAAAACAAAGAGAGGCAAAGAGCGGGTCTCTTACCTTGTTCATTATCATGGGTTAACCATGGCAGGAAGCAGCAAGCCCGCCCTTCAACACCAGTCACCTAAGGAGGAAAAACATGATCTCAGTATAATTTTCAGCAGATGCGTGTGTTATTTTGTATTTGTATTGATATGTTTTAACGCGTTTATATTGTACACCACTTTGAGTCCATAAGGAAAAAAAAAAAAAAAGCAGAATATCAAATTTGAAGGAATACATTTTGGAAGCAATGAAGGATTTGAGTGTATTAGCTTTTAGTTAAGAAAAGTACACAGCAAAAACTGGATGCTCAGTAGTAAAACACAAAAATGTTCGAATCACGAGATTGAAATAGTTGGACAATAACAAACAAAATAAATATTTAAACAAATAAATAAGCTGAAGTCTTGATAAACCACTCACAAATTTCAAAGCCATCCATTTTGCTGTGCGATATCTTAAAAGGGAATGGATTTTGTTTCACTCCTTCACACACATACATATAAATGATTTATTTCTCATTATATCCTGTTAAGAGGAAAGAGCAGTACTATTTAGGTATAAATTTATATCACCACCACCACAAAAAAAAACAACCAAAAATTCCAGGCATAAAAGTTACCATTACAGGGGAAAAACTCCAGCTACCATATCCAGTGTTTACTTTGCCAAACTTAAAGCAAATGGGAAAAACCCCTCGGTATTTACAATCGTATTAAAATGTGTGTCTGTGTGCTGGGGAGGTAAGCATTACCCTCTTAACTGTACAAAGGAGAGCAGCGTGCAAAAGAAAAAACAGTGGAAGGCAGGAAGAGGAGGCAACAGGGATGCAGCGTCCCAGGACGATACATCCATGCTGCCCCTTCCTTGCTTCTCGTCAGCCTTCTTCAGCGGGGAATCCAAGCATTGTTTTGAGAGAAGGAACTGAAGAGGTTGACGTCTCTCAATGGCCCAGGCACACCACAGGCCTCAAGCACAGCCCAAACTGAGAAGGGCTGTAAGAAAATAAAATTTCAGGCTGGGCTTCTGAGGGGAGAAAAGAATAAACCCCTAGAAGCTTCTTTGTGTCTGCTATCATTCCCAGCTTGTCTGCTAAGAGTCTCATAACCACAAGAATGGATGAGAGCAAGAGCTAAATAGATTAAAGGACATGCTGCAACTGATTTTTGTTTCTTTGAGGAAAATGCCTTATGTGTTTCCCTGACCTTATTCATCACTTTCACCAAGGAAGGGAACTAAAAAAAGAAAACATTGCCTCTTGCCAACCCAAGGTAGGCGGCTACATTGAAAACTGTTGAAAGTACATAAAAGCAAATGCCAAGGTGCAGGGGGCAGAGATCGGGAAATCTACAGGTTCAACTGAATGAGATGCCTCAGTTGCCTTAATAAGGTTTCCTATTGTTCCAGATTTGAATAAAATCCAATTCCTTGCAAAGACACTACATGCAAGACCCAACAGATTCAGCTATAGTGCTGTGCACCACCAGGTATTCACGGAGGAACCAGTGAGTCGACATCAAATACAGCAACACTAATTGTCACCTTTGCTGCACAGAAATAGCACTGCAGAGTGTTAAAGGAATAACCCCCCTCACCCCCCCCCCCCAAACAAAAAAAAAAAACCAACAACCAGACTGCTGTACCCTCTGGCCTCAGTACCATTGGTACAATGACCAGACCAGATATGGGGGTGGGAAGAGGGTTGGTGTCCATTAAATAGGGGGAAAGTCCCCAGGCAGATGCAAATGAATGCTCATAGTGCCAGGATCCCAACACTGAATCCAACAGAGGAGGAAAAATTGTGCCAAAAAATAAACTGCAGGAAAATGCACCCCTTTTTATTATCAGATTTAATGTTATGATCAGCCAGAATCTGCGATTATCCTAATTCATGATGAATTTCATTACAGTTATACAGCAAGCTTGTGCTTGTTGCTATATAAAGATCAGAAAAACTGGGGAAGCTGTGATATCTACAGAAGTGTTAGTATTAGGGTTTAAAATTTCATGATCCAGACTTTCAATTTGACTCACACAGATTGAAGGGGGATTCAATTCATGTCTTCTGCTACACATGCTTGGCTCCCCCTTAGTCTGGACTATGAATTACACCCCCTAGGCTTGGGGTGGGGACTACATAACATGAGAAATTATATTTACTGATATGATTTATCTTCAGGTTTGTAGCCTGACTGGGGAATGAGACAGGGTCCCGGTCACCCCCAATACCAAAATTCTGTGTCCTTCCCAAACCACATCTCACTTGTGGCCCCATAGACCAGATAAAATCATCACACCAGAATAAAACAATAATTAACCCTTTTACAAGTATTATGTAAGTAGATAGTTAATCCAACCAGAACATTAAATGGGAAAGATACTTCATCACTGTACAATACAGTAGAAAACTGCAGTTTTCTTATTTTAAATCAAGCAATGCAGAAATAAATACCGGGTATGGCCTGTTAGGGCAAGCAATTTACTCATATGGATAGTAAAAAAGAAAGTATATATATAATGAATGCTAATAGAGAAAGGTTGGGGGAAAAACAGCTTTCAAAAAATTTTACCCCTAAATACTAAAAAAAAAGGAGGGGGGAACCAGATCCACCCCAATGTCACCAGTTTATAAAGGGTGCACTCTTTACACATAATTGTGTGGAAAAAAAAAAAAACAATAAAAAAAATTTAAGTCGTCCCCCTTAATGGTGGAGCTGGCTAAATGACAAACCAAATAGATGAGCACTGCAGTATTTGAAAGGTCACTCTCTTCTGGGAAACATCCCCAAATAGTTTAATTGGTACTAAACAGAAAGCTGCCCTGGTTTCAGTCTCCTACAGAAAAACTAAGGTCCATCAGCTTCTCTGTCCCAGCCCTATCTTGTGCGTCTGTACCTGCTAGCAAGGGTTTGTGCTTAACTTTGGCTGAAAGGCTGAAGCTGTTAAGATGAGATATTGAATTTGTGACAAAAGGCAAGTAAATAAATCTTCTCCCTCCCCTGCTCAGACACTATTTGTCAAATTTTAGATTACTTAATTCAGTCTCTTTGGAGGGTGATCCAGCCATGTGCTCCTGGGCCTGGAAATCTCTGGAAAGGAAGTCTCTTAGCTACTGGCTCCCCTGTCCCTTGTTAGAATTTTACATGTAGCTTGGCTATGAAGCAAGAACAGCTGTCTGTATTTTCTCAGAGTGCAAACCTCTGTCTCTGCCTCTTGATAATTAGTTTTTCAGGAGAAGAACTGATTGCAGAGCTTTCAGATGCACCCCCTTCTTCCTGGCTCCTGGATCCAAATCTTGCTCCCACCCCTCTCACACAGACAAAGCCAGCCAAATTGTGCCTTTTCTACCTTAAATGGTCTCCCAACATCCCTTTGGCTTCCTCCTCTGCTGACTATGTAGTGCTGTTCTCGGAGCAGGCTAAACAATTCAGCCCTTTTCCCAACTTGTCAACACTGAGTGCTGAATGCTGGTTTTTGCAGAACATTTGTCATTCATAGGAGAGCACACAGGAGTTTTGACATTTTTATATCCCTTCACCTTGGCTGCGGTGGCTTGCAGTCTCTGTAATCTGGAAAACCCCTTTTTGTTGGTCCAAAACATTATCATTCAGATTCAGTCACAGCTCAGGCCACACTGTAAGGCTCCAACACATGATAAGCTTGTGGGGACAGGAACCTGGTTTATAGCAGCTTGCTACGCATGACAGTCTCACAAATTGTCATACAGGCACCAGTACATCTTTCCTGCAGGATGGTATCATAAAAAAAAGATAAGGGGAAGAAAACAGGAAGAGATCCACTTTGTTTGTGGGAAATATAGGCACATAAACAGCACCGGTGCAAAACCAATTTATAACACTATTGTCTCCTGGAAAAAAAAAAAAAAGACTAATGCCTTGCTTCCCCCCAGCCCTCCTGCTCTCATCCCACCAACATCTCCCATCTTCCTTACCCTCTACAGCTTCTTGTACCTACTTCAGGTCTGCTTGCTCTCTTTTATAAAGTCTCTAAGATTTTCCTCCCTACAGAGGTTAAGTCCCTTTGTACTCTTCTGCCTCCACTTCATTTTTTTTTTGCTCTTGATCTCTCCCATACCATTCATGCTCTCCTCCCCCCTCCATTTATCACTCTGCTACCCTTGTCTTTGCTCTCCCTCACTTCCTCTTCCCCCCTTTTCCTCGTTTCCCTGCTCTTTCAACCCTTGGTCTCTTACCTCCCCTTGTGGCTGCCACTTATTAAGCAGCGGGTGAATTCTACCTCAAACCTCCCCTCCTGTCTCAGCCCAGTTCTGCTCCAGATCCAATGCTGCCAACAGCACCGCCCCCTTTCCACTGATGTTACAACATTATTGTTAAGTTTTGAACTAATGTACCCTATTCCAAGTTTCATAACCTTGTTCTATGTAATGCCTTTATTGGTGATTTTCATGTTCTGTTTCAATGTAAACCGATGTGATCTGTATTTCATACAGGAACACCGGTATATAAAAACCAAAAAATAAATAAATAAATAAATATCCACAGAAGGCAGAAATATCTTTTTGGCCCACCCTGGGAGAGAGAGAGAGAGAGAGAACTTTTGGCTTCCATTTGCTAAGCAGCAGCAGAGAGTGAAGGCCCCCTCGAGCCCCCTCCTGCCTCAGCCCGAAGCTGCTGGCCCCGCCCCTGCCCAATGACATCATCAGAGGTTGACACATCACCTGGCTCACCCATCAGTGGCAGTGACTCCACCAAAGGGAGAAACAGGGAATCCTGATGTATTTTAATACCTCGAGGGCCTTTTGTTGCTGTGCTCCACTCTTGAGATAGGTGGGGGGAGTATAAAGTACAGAAGGATTTTGAGGGAGAGGAGGTTTCTTGAGAGGGAATGTATTTTTGTATGCTTTATGAATGTTTTTTGAGTTTATTTATCCCTGTTCTTTCCTTTGCCGAAAGTAGGGGGTTGGCTGGGCTAGGATAAAATTTTGTGATCATTGTAATTTGATTTACGATTGCCTTGGGTCATTGCTGTGAGGTTGGCAGTCTATAAATGTAAAATGCAATGTAATTTTTCTCTCTCAGTCCTGGCGCACTTGCCAAACTCTCCTGCTGTGCTATAATGAAAAAGGGCCACAGGGAAAGGCAAGCAAAAATTGCTTCTCTCAAACCCTGCTTCTATAACCTCCTGCTGCAGTCTACTGGCTCTGAACACTCATACTGAGGCAAGCAGGCAGGCACAGCAATAACGCCATTCTTGCCTACCCTCCCCTATGATTCATCTCCACTAGGTCATAAAGATATAAGATTTGCCATACTGGGTCAGACCAAAGGTCCAACAAGCCCAGTCCCCTGTTTTTAACAGTGGCCAATCCAGGTGACAAATATATGGCAGGATCCCAAATAGTTCTCCTAATGCCCAGGCAGGGGCGGTTCTATAATGAGGCAGGGTGAGGCGGCCGCTTCAGGCAGCAAAATTTTGGAGCAGAAAAAAGTGCCCTCCAAAACGTTCAGTGGCCACTTCCCCTGCCTCCTGATACATATTTAGCTAAACGTCAGAGGGGTTCCAAACCCCTGCCAGTGAACGAAATAGAAGACCCTGCACGCTGCCGGCAGCAGGAAGAAGAGGAGATGCTTCATGGCCACCGGCGGTAAGAGGAAAAAAGCAGGCCTCAAGCACCACCAGTGGACCCCAACCCATCGGCGATGAAGGCATGACACAATCGGAGCAGAAGGGAGCCTATTCAGCTGTGCTCCAGCGGTATTAAAAAATTGCGGGGCTAGCACTTCCTTTGTGCTAATCTCGCAGAATCATCAGCTGTTTTGAAACATTTGTTCTTTTTATTAGTATGGTTTTACTATTATGACTGTTTTATATTTTTTTATTTTTTGTTTGATGTTTTATGAGGAATGGTATTTCTATTTTTTTATTCTTGCACTGCATATAGTCTGGCTTGTGCTTTCCAGTTCAGTTTATGATTACGGTTGTTTATGTTTTATGATCTCTTTATTCTGCATTGGGAGAGGGTCTGTCTGTGTTCTACATGTGTGTGTGTTTGGTAAATTCATTGCAAATTTATTGTGGGCTTCTTTGCTGCTTTACCTATTGTTTGGAATCTGCCTTTGTAATTTTTTATAATATTTAATTTTTGTGTTCTGTACTTTTATATATTTTGTTGATTGTTTTACATTTTGTAGATTTTATTATGTATGTTTAAGATTTTTGGATTAGCGGACTACAAAGTTTCTAAGTAAATAAATAGACTGAGGTGTGACTAAGGGGAGGTATCCTGCTAGTGTAGAAATCTATAGTAGCCTAGCTTGTTCTGTTTTCCTAATAGGAAGTTTATTGGTGTTTAGGGCCTCTTCAATATTTGCAGTGTTGACTTCATAGATAAGGTTTTACTTTTTGAATTAATGTTTTTCTTTTTTTTAGTATGGAAGGCTTACTATACTGTAATTCAGTTTACTCGTGGCTTTCTGAGGAAAAAACCCACACCCAACATGCATTACAATAGCCTAATACCATATACATTCCAAGTGTGTTTTGTTTTGCTTTTTTGCAGGGTTTTCTGGTTGGCACACAGCAATGCATGTAAAAATAGTATATTTGCTGTTGTGATATCTTTACCTTAGAAGACTATATTTTAATGTCCTTTTTCATGTAAAATTAGTTATTATAAATGCAGAATTTATGATGCCCTTGTAATGGCTTGGAGAGAGTGCCCCACACACAGACCACCATCATTCACCCATCTCCTACTTCTCCAGGGAGGAATATACTGGGGAAAGGTGGGGGGCAGGTCTTAGGTTTCCTGGGAGCCTGGCGGGTTTGCCAGCTTTCTAGAAACATCACTCTGGGAACTCTGACCCCTTCTTTCCCCCTTCCGCAACATTTCAGATCACTAAAAGGGCCAGGCTGCATAGAGACTCCCCTCTTGATGATTTGACCTGTGCCGTTCCCTGGCAGGGTGAGGTGGGGTGGGGTGGGGAGCGTCATCTCATCCCTCGCCTCGGGCAGCAGATTCTCTTGAGCCTCCCCTGTGCCCAGGGATAAGGACTGGCTTTCCCCAAGTCTTATCTAGTCAATAACAGTTTACGGACTTCTCCTCCAGAACTTGTCCAAACCTTTTTTTAAACGCAATTATGCTGCCTTCACAATACCTGCCAGCAATGAATTCCAGTTCTGCATGGAGTGAAAAAATATATTCTCTGATTTGTTTTAAAAGTGCTACCTAGTAACTTTATGGAGTGTCCCCAGTCTTTATTTTTCGAAAGCGTCATCAACAGATTCGCATTCACCCATTCCGCCCTACTCATGATTTTATAGACCTGTATCTTATCTCTCCTTAGCCGTCTCATCTCCAAGATGAAAAGCCCTAACTTCTTTAGCCTTTTCTCATAAACTGTTCCACACCCTTTATCATTTTGGTCGCCCTTCTCTTTATCTTTTTTAGTTCTGTTGATTTTTTTTTTTAGATGCAGCAACGAGAACTGCACATAGTACTCTAAGGGCAGTCACACCCTAGATCAACACAGATGTATTATGACCTTCTCAGTTTTAGCCTCCATTATTTTCCTAATAATTCCTAACATTCGGTTTGCTTTTTTGACTGCTGCAGCACACTGGGCCAACAATTTCAACGTATTGTCCATGATGAAATTTATACAGTAAGGATGAAGCTCATGTATGATCTTCGCTATGTTTTTTTGGTTTTAGCGCTATTCTCCACAACTGCATCTCAGGTGCTTTGGTGCGTGCGGGCGTACATGTGCGCGCGCTACCCCACACGCGCACATATATATGCCCAATTTTATAACATGCGCGTGCGGGTTCGCGCATGTTACAAAATCCAGGGTTGGCACGTGCAAGGGGGCGCACAGCGAACCTGCTCCGAGCCGCGCTGCCTTCCCCCGTTCCCTACCCCCACCCCACCTTCCCTTTCCCTCCCCCGCCGCTGTGCCTGGAGCCTCTGACCCCGCCCCTGCCCCTTTAGTAAAGCCCCGGGGCTTTACGTGCGTCGCCGGGCCTATTTTCAATAGGCCCGGCGTGTGTAATCTTTTGAAAATCGGAGCCTAACTTTCAAACCTATTTATGATCCTGAATTTGTGTGCAAAAGTAGACACGAAGATTTATCCTAGTATTTATAAACTATGTAGCAGGCTCTGCTTGGAAAGTACGCAAGAAAATCTGCAATGCAATGAAAGTGCTTACTTTACCTATTTTATAAACATACATGCAAAAACCTTGATTTGTATATGGAGGCAGGTATATTTTATAGACTGCATTTCTACCAGTGCATGTACTTGAAATCACCAGTTCACCAATACATCTGCAAGTTCACCCTGTCCATCGCCAGTTCACCTGGACCCTCTAGCACTTCATCCTGAAACCCCACTGGTACACCCAGACCTCCCACCCAAAAACTGCAATAAACAGAGAGGTCCAATTTCACTCGCGCTAGTTGATTAGCAGGTGTAAAAATTGTGCAAATAAGTTTAGCAATTTACATGCGTAAATCTCTTATAAAATAGCAACTTCTGTGTGCACCTCTTCACCCCACCCTGGAATGGCCCTAGACCGCTTATTTTCTGCACTGGTAAAGATAGCACGAAACTGAAAATGCACACACACTTTTTTTTTTTTTTTTTTTAAATAAAACAGCATAATGCGATTACTTGTGACTTATGTGCATATATTCTATTTTGTCACATGTAACCCCTTTGAAAACGCACTCGATATTTTTCATTGCATCACTGCAGTCGTGACATTTCCAGTCACCACTGCTGTGCTGGCAAATGGAAGTTTCATACCCTGTTCAAACACTTGGACCATTTTGGACTTTATGATTCATTCCTCACTTGTCCAGTCATTGGATCTTGCTTTTCCCTCAAGTACTCCTAACTTTCCTCATTATCCCCCCTGCAACCTGGCTTAAAGTACCATTTCGGGATCAACTGGGGATGAATGCTGGCAGCATTCATAGCTCCTGGGGAGGGAGAAGAGTTGTGATCATCACTTAAGGGTGTCAGCTAACAGCCGGACTCAGGACCCCTGATTTCAGTGTTCTGGAAGGAGCCCCTGATTCAGGGCTATCGCTACCATGGCCACATTAGGGATGCTGGAAGTGGGGAATATAAAAAACAGGGGGGGGGGGGGGAGGGAATCCTCAGGTTGTCATGAACGAAGGCTCAAGGTGCCAGGTTCCAGCCCTGGTTCCAAATGAACAGGAAGCCGAAAGCAGGAGGAAGAAACTGCCAGTTACAAAATAAAAAAAAATTTAAAAAAGGAGCCATAACGTGCTGGTAGACATCACTGTAAGGTAATATCTATTACCTATTCCCTGGGAGCTCTGCATTTCCTCCACAGCCTTAGACTCAACAGCACCAGAGTTACTGGAAATAGCCCCAGTGAATAGTGTGGAAATAGTCAGCTTTCCAAATGTTTGTTCCTTGTGAGGGACTGGGCTCTTATGGTGAGGCACACTCGTTTTAAAATTGAAACACAAATTATAAAACCCAGTGGGAGGAAGGATAGACATAATCAACTACATTTACAGAAAAAGCAAAATTCTCCGCTACAAGTCAATTCCCAAGAAGGAAACTTTATAACTTTACAGAGCAGACGGAAGAAGAGTTCTGCGATCCTCCAGTGAGATTATGCCAACAAATAAGATGGAAAATTTAATTTTATCACAATTTAAAAGCTTCACCGCTGTAAAAGCTAATGGGAACCTCAATGAAAGAACCTCGGCTGAACCTAGATACAAAATCAAAAATGAAATAATTTACAGCCAGCCATTCACTCATGGGAACAATTCAGGCCTCTGCAAAGTCTATCACTGATTTGTCACATCTGAAAATGTTATAAATGAGAGCAAACAGCATTTGAAAGAACAGAAAGCTGAAGTCAACAATGAGATCATATTTTTGAACTGCTTCAAATCAACAGTTATTAAGAGGGGTCACTGCTAACATTTGTTATGTAACAAGGGTAATGAAAATCAATATATTTGCTACAAAAAACATCTGTTAAAACAATTTAACACTTGCTGCAAATATTGCACAAGCAGAGAGGGGAGCCTACTTTTCTCTCCTTAAGATTTGCTATAAATGAGTTTGTTACAAAGAACTAACAAGCATGCTGACAAGGTTTCTTCTTCAATATACTGACTGAATGTGTGTCCTTTGTTCCGTTAAAGCAAATTTCAGCTTATCAGCAACAAATATCCCTAAAGTATCCTATCTACATTTAGTCTCCAAACCCAGTTAATTTGTATAAATTGTGTTAGTCTGAAAATCAGACCTGCTGTGCCCCCGAGGACCCAGACTGAAAGCTTCAGCGTTAAGAGCATTCTCCCAACCATATTTCAGATAAGGGCACCAGCAACAAAGAACATTACTTAGTATCTGCATGTCTGTATATCTGCTGCATAAGGCCACAAAAGATGGCAATGGAAAAAAAACTGTTGCTATTCCTCTCTCTTTATTCAGTTACATCCCTTTTTCTCATCTTTTCATAACTTCAGTCTTTCTTACTGCAGGCGTCCATGTAGGGGAATGGTATTTTAGTACAGAGGAACTCGCATGTGATTATTACTGGTCACTCCATGCACGAACCCAGATGCATTATAGTGGAATCGCACTGCCGCAACAGTGCAGTGGTAGCCTATTTCAGCAGGAAGCACTGAAGGAATGTGTTTTATAATACCTCTCTCCCAGCAAAAGGCTATAGGGAAAGATACAGCTAAGGCCCCAAAGATTGCTGTGAATACACAGCCAAGTGAAAAAAAATTGGCCTTTGGCTGTGGAATTGATACACATGGTCCCAGCTGCATTACTGCATGATCTCATCCCACAGCTACCATGGCTTTCTGCCCTCATCTACTATAAGCTGTCAAATATCTGTAAAGACGGATGAAAACTGCTTCACAATCACATGTGGTACGGGTATAAGATAAGATTCCTAGCAGAGAGAGTCCATGGGGAAACATCCACCACAAACGGTGTGTGTGGGTTTACCCTGGTGTGTAGCTCCAGCTTCTTCTGACAGTAGTTATTTCAGGGACTGACGTAGGAGTGCCACCCACAAAGACTAATGGCAATAAATAACAAAAGTATACAGGAGAAGCAAAAACGCGCTTCCAAGACTGCAGACTAGAAAAATGCTGATTGGCAGCAGTAATGAGGGAACCTTGGCAGGTTTTTTTTTTTTTCTTTTTTTTTTGAGAGACAAAAATATCAAAAACTGAAGCTGTCCAAAAGCATCATTTGCAGATAAAAATGTTAAGAGCTAGTAAGGAAGATGAGATGAGCCAAGGGAGCTGGAAAACTCAATGGAACACAAGGGAGACTGAAAAAGTACGCAGCCTTAAATTCTCACTCTGTAAAAGTCAAGATAACAGATTTGGAGAAAAAAAGAAAAACAAAACCACTAGGAAAAAGGGCTATATAGATTTAAGATATCGCATAAAATACAGATCACATGAAACACTAAGATTACCAAAAAAAAGAAAAAAACGCTGATCTCTGAAAATATTTTTTTTGGGGCAATTCTATGGATAGACATCAGGAGAGGAAGGGCAATCTTTATACTTTTTGTGTGTGAATGGCCATTTTTCAAAGGGAAGCTCCCCATAGAGTTTTCCTTTGAATATCCTGCAAAAGGCCAGTACCACATGGATTCTTTACCCTGCTTTCTTTACAGGTGCAAAGTACAAAAGGTAAAGAGCACACAGGGAGTTATTAGGCCCACCATGACTCTGCCCTCCAGGGCCTTCCCTTTTTCCTCACAACCAGGGGTGGGGGTGGGGGCAGGATTTGAAAATCCCTTTGAATACTGTCCTATAATTTTAAAATATTTTTTAGTGATTAGCTCTTTTACGATCATTATAATCCATGTTTTTTGTATTATTAATTTATTGTTTATAATCCATGTTTTTTGTATTATTTTTTGTATTATTAATTTATTGTTTTATGTTAATTTATAGTTTGTAATTTTGTTAACTTATTGTTCAATTACTTAATTCTGTCCTATCTTCCGACATCCATGTTTTTACTCTCCCTGTTTTAATGTAACTTCTCTTTTCCACTTATACGTTAATTGATTTTCCCCTTGTTCTAATGTAAACCGGTACGATAAGACCTGGTCTTGAGTGTCGGTATAGTAAAAGAAGTTAAATAAATAAATAAATAAATAAATGGATTCAAAACATTCCAGTGGCATAGCCAAGAGTGGGCCATGGCCCACCTACTTTTATTTTTTTTACTCAGGCCTACCCAGTTTATTTTTTTTTTTTATGTCATGGCGAGATTCCCTGTGGAACAGCACGCATCGGACAGATGAGCAAGAGGAGACTGTGCAGCAGCAGGAAGATCGGGCTCAGCGGCAGCCTGGGCCAGGGTCGGCAGTGAGATGGGCGGCCTGCAGCTCTTGTGCCACTGCGCCGCCCAAGGAGTCTGTGCAGAGGCGAGAGGACTCTGCGGCTGCCATGGGAAGAAGATCAGCAGCAGCAGCTGCCGCCGAGTCTATGTATGCAGGAGGCGCGAGGGAGACTCGTCACAGCAAGGACAACAGAGTGGGGAGAAAGGAGACAGCGCGAGCGCTGCTTCTCTCTGCCTTAGCTAAGGCCAAAGAGACATGGCAGAGCAGGAGGAGAATTTGAGAGGAGGATGTTGTCAGTGAATTTGTGGGAAACTAGACTGCTGGGGAGTGGGGATGTGCCAGGGGGGAGGGTCTGGGGGAGTTAGGGTAAGAGAGCTGAGGCTGGGTCCAGGCCTTGGGGGGGGGGGGGGGGGGGTAAGTGTGAGGCAACTGCTGGAGCTGGGCGTTTGGTGGGGGTGAGTGGGCTGGGAGTCTGAGTTGAAGGGATGTGGGGAAGGGAGTCTGAAGAGGTGAGAATGAGGTTGCTGGGGGATGGGAGTCTGTGTGAGGCTGCTCTAGGTCCAAGGGTTTGGGAAACTATAGGGGATGAGACTTCTCCATCTCCCTCCCTGTCCCCCAGCAGCCTCTCAAGTCTCAACCCTAGTCCTCCCCGCTAGGCTCATACTCCCTCATCATGGGGAGGAGGGACATTGAGAGAAAGTCTCCTGCAGACAGGGGTTGAGATCTGAGAGAGATTCATATTCAGGAAAATCTACTGGCATGACAATTTGTACGTGTGTTGCCAAAGTAATACAAAATGATTAAAATAAAAAACATTTGTGAAAAATTGGCATAAGTGATAACAGTATAATAAGATTACAGGTTAAAGAAAGACTAATAATGAAAACAACTCCCAGGTACTGGTGCCGGTCCACACTGCATCTAATCAGATCACGTTTAGTGGCCCGGTGGCAGGATGCAGCACATTATGTTGCTATAATTGCTATTTCTCGTGATTTTTGTATTAGAGAGAGAGTGGATGGACTTTTGGAATAGGGAGAGCATTTTGTTAGATTATTTTTGCTGATGTATTCTTAGATCTGTTATGATTATTATATTTATATTCTTGATAAAAACTGCCCTGGGTCTGCTTCGGGAGAGAAAGGCTGTAGGTAGAAGGGAATGCTTTGTTCTCCCTGGAGTTTTCTCCTGTTCATTCTTCTGGGGGAAGCATTTCATTTCCTCTCAGTTTTGGAAAATGGGCAGCTCTGGTATCTTTGCATTTTACACAGCACAGGAGGAACTGCATTTCTTTTTCTCCAGTGTTACACTGCAGGCAGATTCCAGCATTTGGGGGGGGGGGGGGGGTGTTTCTAATTCAGCTTTTGTCTACATATTTCTATTTCTAATTTGTCATCACTTATTCTGTATTTGGTGAGGGTCTATTTGTGATTCACAAGTACGACTAAGGGCAGGCAATCTGCAAGCATGTTTCTGCATAGGCATTTCAGTTTGTTCTGTTTTCCAATAAGTATTGTCTTCCAGGGCAGTGGTTCTCCGCTATTCAAAAAGGTGCATTAAGAATTTAATGTACCAAAACAAGTACTACTTAATGCGGGCCCCTTTATTTTCAGTGGGTGCTATTTGCATTAATACAACGCACCTTTTTAAAACAAGGGACCTATATTTACATTACAGTGTGATATTTAGGCCTGTATACCTAATGCCCATCCCCGTTAACCTTGAGCCCAGACAAAAAAACTCCAGTTCTGGCTATGCCACTGAAACATCCACCACAGAATGAAATCTAAACCCAGTGGCTGGGAGGATTTCAGCAGCAGAGGAAATTAGAGTACCCTTTCAGCACAGCTGATATACCGCATTAATACAGGGTACTATGAAAATAATTCATAAAAATTACCTTTTCTTTGCAGGGTACTGCAAAACAGTATCCCTACCTTTCAAGCAGATCTCCAAACCTCACTGGGTCCTACAAGGGAGTAACTGCCCTCTGGCCCCTGTCAGGTCCTGTCAAGCTCCCTGAGCTCTGTCAGCAACTCTCTGATCCTTGCTGTGTCTTATCAGGATGCTTTTTATTTTATGAACCACTTGGCTCCCGGCTGAGCAGGAGTAAAGAAGTAGGAATAGCCTAAAAGCCACTAAATTAATAACTTTCAAAACTGTATATGCATTTTGAAAGGGATTAGAGCGCAATATCAAAGTTATATGCTTGGCAGTGAATTTCAAAACAGCTGATTTTTGGTTGGCTGGGTTGAAATGGTGAAGGCAATTAAATGCACATCAAGAGTGCAACACACACCACCCACTAAATAGTTCCAGATTCCTGCTGAAATCTACAGTCAGTTTCCTGTGGGAGCCTGCATATTGTCCACAAAGAGCTGAAACTTTTTAGCATGTGTACTGCACATGTAGTACAAGGGTCAAGGAAATACAGACAGCAAGAGAAGGAGCTGCCCTTACTGGGAAAGCAGATTCCAGATGAAATTAGCTCATTTCAATATCTCATGTGTGTTTTACATCTATATCTAGAAAATGCAGCCATGGTGATGAAGACAAACATATGGCCAAAGACATGCTTGCTTATAAAACAGGTGCCACTGATGTACATACATGGGTATACACATACACAAAGGTATACATACTACAAAATAAAACACACATTGTAGCCTTCAAACAAGGAGTGTAAGTGCGCTAAGGAGGCAATGTTTGTGTTATGTTGTACAATAGTTATTAGGCGGAAGCAGCAAATATTATTTTATTATTTATACCAGCAGCCACCTACATGGGAGATGCACAGCCAGAAAATATAAAAGAGAGAACAAGAAACAAAAGATCATCAGGCACTCACTCAATTAGATCTCCTCCTGCTGTATACATAACACCCTTCCACCCTAGGTGACAATCATTGAGTCACAAGGGTCACCCACAATTGCACCAAGGTGCCTGCAGGCCCCCATGTTCAACTATTGGTTTTAAAGGGTATACATCAGTCTTAGTCCTTGAATCAAGAGCAATATTCTCACAGGATAGGAATTAAGGAATTGGTGCCTCTGGAACAATAGTGTACTCAGCATAAGAACTTACATAGTCTCATAAAGCACTCCAATGTTTAAGGATAAGAAGTTTCTCAGTTGATCAATGTGACAATGTCAGCTCTGTCCATCAGTGGCCTGGACCTTGTATTACAGAGGTCCAGTGATCTCAATGATGGAAGCAGAGTCCTACGTTGATCCATCTCCATAACTTCTAGTAAACAAAGGGTCTTTTATTGTAAATAGGCACAAGGTAGGATGAGCCCAGGAAGAAATGTAGCTCCTATTCCTGCTTGAGTTGTAATTCCGCAATAGGGTCAAGATTGAGATGGTTTAACCGTGTCTTCAGGAGGCATCCCCACAAACAGCTCTGTTGGATTGACCCCAGTAATTTGACAAGGTATGAAGTTGTGAGATGAAGAATTAGGAAAGTTTAGTAGGCCAATCCCCTTCAATGATTCTCTTTAATACATCTTTTTGACAGCACCATTCCCCTCTACCAGGCCATTTGCCTAGGATTGGTGAGATGCAATGGTGACTGCCCTAAAAAAGTTTCATTGTACAAAGTCCTTGAAGTCATCAGATGTGAAAACAGACCCAGTCTCTCACATGATCATGTCTAATAGTGCATAAGTTGCAAACTGTCAAAGCACTGTGATTGTTGCAGCAGATGTTTGAGAGGATACTGTGATCATCTCAATCCAACTCAAATAAGAATCTACCAAGACAAGGAAGTTCTTTCCTTGAACTGGATCTGGACAGCCCATGTAAATTCTTGACCACAGTTTCTTGGTCACTTCCCATGGATTAGTGGGAGCTTTTGGCATTTTGCATCTCGACATCTGGCATGTGTCGCACTTCTTGATAACCCTTTCTATGTCAACAACTATCCCAGGACACCAGATGTAGCTCCTAGCCAGCACCTTCATTCGCATAACTCAAGGATATGTGATATACAACACAGCCAGAATGACTTGATAACCTTTCTCTGGAACACCACCACAGCTTCCCAAAGGAGACAACCCTTATGGGTTTATAATTTATGCCACTACTTGAAAATTAGGCAGTTGATCACTTGACCATCCCTTACACACCCAGTTCAGGACACAGGCCAGGACAGTCAGCCTAGCTATGTGGGCAACCTGGAGGGGAGCATCAGGAACATTTTCTAGCATCAAACAAAGTCTGACATCCATAGCAGCAGGCAGAAATTGCTTTGCCAGGCTTATACACCAACGTAAAGTCACAGGCACTCCGCATGATACTCCAACACTGCATTCTTAGCTACAAGATAAGGGATGTAGGTTTGTCTTTGGAGAATATGCTCAGTAGAGGCTTGTGGCCAGTACAGATTTCAAAAGCCCAGCCATACACACAGTTGTGAAACTTTTTAACTCCAGTTATCAAACCAAGTGCCTCTCTATCAATTTAAGCATAATTCCATTCAGATTATGACAAACGTTCAAGAACAGTAGGCAATCTGTACCATCTGGCAAAGAATGGCTGAGCACATCCCCAACACATAAGGCTTTGCAGGGGATTACGCAAGGCCTCTGATCCTCCTGGTGAATGAGCACACTCTGATGTCTGGAGGTTTTTTTAATGCTCCAGAAAGCATCCACATGGCACCACTTCATGGAGAAGGCTATGTTCTGAAATGTTCTGCAAGTGCTATCTTTTGTGGAAGAAACACCTGATAGAAGTGTCAGACTCCCAAACAGAACTCAACTCACCTTTAGAAGTCAGTTCAGGAGCATCATGGATTCCATTTACCTTGTCTTTGATTAGATGGATTCCTGAAGCACCAATGCAATAGCCAAAGATGTGAGACTGGTAGTCCCAGTTTCGCAATTATCTTTCTTCCCATGAATGCCTAACTTCTCAAATGTGTATAGGACATCCCTAAGTTTCCCCAGAGTTCATCCTCTGATTTTCTCATGACCAAGACATCATCAAAATAGGGTGCAATAGCCAACAATGTTTCTATGAAGCACAGACAGTTGCTTTCTGTGACAGATTCTGAACTGGAGACATTTAATTCAGAAAGCTCCTCAGTGAATAATGATTGTCTAGGCATATGCAGCTTCTTCATCTACAATCAACTGCTGGTAAGTTTGTCCAAAGTCAAGTTTTGCAAAGAGCTTCCCTCCTGAAAGTGTGACAAGTAGTTGATCACCCGCACCCCATACTTGCTGTTAATCTTTAAGCAGCTTGTTAACAGCGCAATTATAACCTCTGCAGAGCCGCACATCTTCATTTTGCTTTAGCACTGGTACAAAGGGTGTTGCCGATTTGGCATGTATAACTGGTTCTGGGATACCTTGTACTATGAGATACTTGAGCTCCATTCCCATTCACTTGCAGGCCAGCAATGTGTAAAAGGCATATTGCTAGCCTGCAAGTGAATGGGTACAACAGCTGAGTCAAGATGGAATGGTATCAACAGCCCCCTGTAAGCCCTATCAGCAATGGCATGGATTCCTTGGATACTGATTCCAAAAGGTGTATATGAGTGGCAGTCTCCTGAAAAGGACTGTAGCAAGCACTTACGACACTGCTTGCTGCGAGTTCAATGTTTTGGCCATTGTAATCATGGAGGCTGGACTGTGGTGTGGAATACCATAAGTAAGCAACAACTCCTTGAAAGCATCTTCAATAATAACTGGCACCAAGACCAAGTGTCAACTCCATTTCACATTCACGACCATTGATATGGACTACTACCAGTTCTGAATTATGTGACTCCATGTTCTGTACAGTCTGGATATGATATCATATCCGGCCTTATCACTCATTGCTGTGTTGAGCAGATTCTTTTGGATTCAAGACCTTTGTTGTTCCCCCTATGTCTTTTTTCACCAAGTTCTGATCTGCATACTCATTCAATGTGGCCTTTTTTCAAAAATGACACTCTGCCTTTCAAATATCATACAGAGTATCAATGCTATCCTCAGAGGCTAAAACAGAAGTTCGAAAGCACAGCCCTTTGGGTTGGCTGCTGATTGACCATCTTATTGTGGCTGACAATGTTCACAACAGTTGTCATGACCTGGATGGTTTTTCTGTATGCTGCAAATACCACAGCCTTTTCTTGTCAAATTTGTGTCAGCAAGGAAACACTGAAGAGCTTCATTCTGGACCTGCAGACTAGGTGGTCACAAAGAATGCCATTTACCGTGAACCACTCCATTCTCATTGACCGTCTCTCAGACATCGGCATCTCAGGAACAGCACTCAGCTGGTTCAAGTCATTCCTCAGCAATAGGAACTTCAAAGTCAGAATCAACAACAAAGAATCTCACCCGGTCAGCTCAACACTTGGAGTCCCGCAAGGATCCT
The DNA here is from genome assembly GCF_901001135.1 of Rhinatrema bivittatum. Classification (NCBI taxonomy): domain Eukaryota; kingdom Metazoa; phylum Chordata; class Amphibia; order Gymnophiona; family Rhinatrematidae; genus Rhinatrema; species Rhinatrema bivittatum. The sequence continues at coordinate 117,637,835 of NC_042621.1, forward strand.
CTCTCTCCCCTACTCTCTTCAACATTTATCTCCTCCCACTTTGCCAACTACTCGCAAATCTAAAGATAACTCATTTTATCTACGCCGATGACGTGCAAATCCTCATTCCGATCACTGAATCCTTCTCCAAAACCCTCAGTTTCTGGAACAGTTGCCTACAGTCTATCAACCACCTCCTCGCCAGCCTCAACTTAGTACTCAACACAACCAAAACAGAGATCCTTCTTATCACACAGGATGACAATGACTTGGCAAGTCAACAACCTCCCTTCGACCCAAATGACCTCCACCACCCATGTGAGAGACCTCGGTGTAATTCTGGACAACCGTCTGAACCTGAAAAAATTTGTCAATAACACCACAAAAGAATGTTTCTACAAATTACAAATCCTAAAAAAGCTGAGACCCCTCCTCCACCTACATGACTTCCGCACGGTGCTTTGTCCATTACTGGAGGGCTGCCATGCTCCAGGAGTTCAACAGTATCATTACCTGCTTTTACAGGGAGTTCAAATCTTTATCTGAATGCTTTAAGCACACAGAGAGTTCAACGAAAAATCATTATCTGTGTACTCCACGCTCACAGAGAGTTCAGAGAAGGCCCTTCTTAATAATTAACAACTACTTTTTATCTTTAAAATAAATAATCTTTATTAGGAATAAGCAAGAAAGTGAGAGTAAATACAACAGCTTCAATCCATCATATTCTCAAAAATCGACTATTGTAACTCCCTCCTCCTTGGCCTCCCAGCAAACACCACCAGACCTCTACAGATGCTACAGAACACCGCCGCAAGGATCCTGACCAACACCAGCAAAGGAGAGCATGTTACGCCCATCCTTCAGAATTTACATTGGCTCCCCATTAAATTCAGAATCCTCCATAAAGTCCTCACTATGATACACAAAACCATTCACAATCAGACCTCACTTGAGCTAAATATCCCTCTTCGACACCACACGTCCACCAGACCAATAAGAACAGCATACAAAGGTACTCTTTATGCTCGTCCCGTCAAGTCCTCGCTAAGAAAACGCGCCTTCTCTGCAGCTGGTCCCCCCCAATGGAATGCTCTCCCCCCAAATCTCTGCCAGGAACCCTGCCCGTTGACCTTCAAGAAAAAGCTTAAGACATGGCTTTTCAGACAAGCGTTTCCCTAAAGAACGGATGCTCTCGTATTGACCCTTGATGGGGCCTGACTCTTGCTGACAGGCTCCGACACTTGCCTGAATGTTCAAAGACTCACCAGCTACAGTCAAAGAAGAAGTCTCAAGACTCACTAGATACTGATTCTTCGGCCTACCCGGTCCTCCCCAGAATAGGGGTTTATTCCCCAGCTCCATCCTATATTGCTCCTCCGCTTCATGTCACTGTATAGATTCTAAACTCCTTGTTTTATCATTCCCTGCAATATGCATCCTTAAAATCTTCCCCTGCTCCCTCACATCCCACTAGCACCAAAGGCCTCTTGGACATGTCATAGACATCTTATTACCGACTCGTTTAAATCTCAATTCCCGCTTTTACCCCTTGCTACAGCTAATCAATTTGATAGGGATAAAGCCTCATCTTAGGCATCATATTACATACTACACTGGCTGCCAATAAAATACAGAATTCAACATAAAGCACTCACCATAATACATAAAACCATTCACAAACAACTCACCCTAGACCTACAGGCTCCACTCAAACTCCATGCCTCAGACAGGCCCATCAGAGAGGCATATAAAGGAATGCTGCAAGTCCCACCTACCAAATCCACCCGGCTAACAACCACCAAAGAACGTTCCTTCTCTACAGCAGGACCAGTCCTCTGGAACAAACTACCGACTGATCTAAGACTGGAACCATGCCTCCACATCTTCCGAAGGAAACTTAAGACGTGGCTTTTCCTCCAAGCCTTCCCCTAACACAAATTAACTCGTCATACCCAGATCAAGGAACTTAATATCTATTAATTTCATAACATATTAGTTGATAATTACCTAGTTAATCTCTATCGCTCTTACTCCTACTTCACTTATTCCTAGCTACACTAGCTCCCAAGTTCAATACCCCTGTTTATTGTAACTTTGATTTTTCGACCTTTCTTATTTATGTTTACTTGGTTTTATTTTTACTTCTGGTTTCCCCTGTTCCATGTAAACCGGCCTGATATGAATCCCATTCATGAAGGCCGGTATAGAAATGTTTTAAATAAATAAATAAATAAATATTAACCGTCTTGTTAAATTCTCATATATAACCCGTTTTTCTCATGTACTCGATTTTTATCCTTCTACTGTTATTTAAGTATCTTTGATAAAGTGGTGGATTCTTCGTGTTTACCCTTTGTTATATTGTTTAAGCAGTTGACTTTACCCACTTCCACCTTTTCTGCATAAGTATCCCTTGTTTTTTGTAACCCTAGTTCAATGTAACCCGATGTGATATGTCTTTTCATGAACGTCAGTATAGAAAAGTTTCAAATAAATAAATAAATAAATAAATAAATAAATCTGACGAATTTGTAATCCTCCACAATTCCACACAGCTCAGCCATTTATGTGACAATGCTCGCATCACAACCTTGATTCTTCTTGCAGAACTGAAACTTTTGCACTATGATGAATGGCGTAGGTGAGAAATGGGTCTTTAAAAATGCTATAATCTCTTTGTGTCTTAGTGTTTGGCAAGACTGGTGAGACCAGTAAATGTATGATGGCATATGTTTTTTCCACACACAGTCAAGTGAATAGCTGGTTTCTTTTCAGGGATCTCAATTTCATTTGCTTCCAAATAGAATGACGATCTCTCTCTGCATAAGTGTCCCAGATATTGGCCTGCTCCACATCAAATTCCTGAACGTGACCAATAGTGTCCATAGTTGTAGGTAAAAGTATTCTTTTCATTTTTAAGCCTGGCCCTGCCCTCTGAGGGCTGGCTGATTGTGCTTAATTCATCAATCAAGAACTGCACATTCCTGCTGCCCATGCCCATCAACAGCATCTCACTCTTGTTGGTAGAAAACAGATGTAGAATATTAGGTACAGCAAACTTTTAATACATACACCAGCACCCAACTAGGTGGGAGCTGTATACCCAGAATAAAGACAGGAACAAGTACCAAGAAAGCATCTAGCACAGAACCTGATCATTCCATACAACTAGAGTACCCCCTGCCGCGTCCATAAAATTATTATTATTCATTTATATAGTGCTACAAGACATATGCAGCACTACACAGAATGCCTGCCATGCAGCTTACAATCTAGATAAGACACACAAACAAGACAAATCAGCAGTTGTGAAAGCTCTGTTTATCTAGTAAAAATGGATAAGTCAAGAAGGCTACACTCGGGAAGAACCACAGTTCAAGTTTTAAAAGTGGCCTGACAGCAGTGAATGTTTAAGCTGGATTTGAATCTGGTACGAGAGCGATCATGATGCACCCGTTCAGAAAGGCTATTCCAAGCATTCGACATAGCAGGGCAGAAAATGCAGAGCTGAGATCTGGTGATGGAGAAGAAGGGCACAGATAAGAGCAGCCTGCTTGATGAACAAAGTTTGGGAAGGGCGGGGTATGGGACAGTAAGAAAGGAGATGTAATGAAGAGTTGCAGAATGAATGCATTTGTAAATGAGTTTAAAAAAATGAACTTTATGTAAAAGTGGATGGGAAGCCAATGTAGTTATGTGGAAGGGGGGGGGGGGGTTTAAATGGTTATTGCAGCATCAGAGGGAGATAAGCCAAGCAGTTATATTTTGAATAGCCTGCAAGGGAGAGAGAGAGATCTGTCCACCAAGCAAAAAAGAAAAAGAAAATTCATGGTAAGGAATCTCTAACAGGAATGCTGGCAATACAATGATAAATAAAAAATGAAAAATTTCATCAGTCAGCAAGCAACATCCTACTAGGAACACATCCCCTGCCAAAGAAGATGAAGAGGTCATCACTGAGAAATCTGCTGAGATTCCCTGCACTTGTTGGCTCCGCTGGAGGACATTCACGCATGGCCAGCATTAAAGAACTCATGCTGCTGGACTCAGGTTAGAGAGCGGCGCTGTGCAGCTGGGAGCCTGGCAGCAAGAAAGGTAGACGTATGCAGGGCAAAAAAAAAAAAAAGAGAATGTTCTTTCCTTTGCTGTAGGGTGCAAATTAGTGCAAGAAGGCTAATTCTAAGTGGTCACTGTAGAACCTACAGCAGTCCTGACAAATGACACCATTGGTGGTATTCAGACTGAGGAACAAACAGGAAATTTATTTTTTTCTTCTTGATACTAAGTTCGAAGATTTACAACTGTAATAATGCTCTTCTGGAAGGCGCATCTGCTATATAATAATGCTCTATCAGAGTTAAGGGCCTAGGAAAGTGTCTTCCCTTGGAGTATTATCTTCCACTAAGTGCCTGTTTGCTCAGCTATTATTACAGAAGATATGCCAAAACCAATAACAGCCCGATAATCTTGTTTTTATGCATTTTGCTAAGGTAATGTAAATTCTGAATTGTTTGAGCATTTAAAAGGGGGCGCACTTACCTTGCAGTTCGAAGTCCAAATTTCTCATCATAAGCCAGTATCTACAAATATGCTGCACAGTTTGTAAAAAAAAAAACAAACAAAAAAAAAAAACAGCGGAGGCCCTATATGTGTACAGAAATGTAGGTAAAACAGGCAAAGACAGGTCAAAGTCAGACTTCAGAACCCCCTGTCTGTGATCACTAGCAGCAGCTTCATTTGCCAGAACAGGGAAATAAAGGTTAAACAAAAAATATTTTAGGTACCCCCCTAAAGTTTTCTTGGTTCATTGTTAACCTTATTTTACGTGCATTCAACTGGACTAACACGGCAGGCGCATTACTTTAACCAGAACAGGGAAACAAGTGAAGTTTTGCAAACTTAAAAAAACCCAACAAAATCTCCCTAAATATACACAAAGATCTACTCAGTAACTGTGATTCAGTCCTAATCATTGCTAGCTCCGAAGACCGCCAGCAACACTGGTGCCTAGAGATGAGAGCGGAGTATCCCAAGCCAGAGCAAACAGAAAAATTATCCTTGCTATAAGGCAGCTCTAGAGTCCTACATTCATCATAAGAACAATAAAGAAACTACTATAAAATATTCATTGCAAAAAAATCACTTACCTGTTATTTATTTTAAATAACTTCTTGGTATTACACCATCCTCTGATGAGAAGGAATTTTAATGTGACTTGTTTAGAGAAAGAGATGGAGAGAGTGTGTACAAAAGTGAGCAGTCGGGCAACGGCCACCAGTAAGAGTTTTGTGCTGCAGCTCGGAAAAGACTCAACTGCACAGAACTTGGCTGGAGAGGCTTAAAGAGCATCTCAGCAGGAAGCCGCCAGCCTGCCTCTCACGGCTGTCCATCCCTCTGAGAGGCGGGGGGGGGGGGGGGGGGGGAGAGATTCTGTTTGGGAGGATGGATCAAGATTCTCACCATCTATCAACCTCAAACCCTCATTCACTGGGAAAGCTGAAATGAGGTTGCCTTGTACTCTCCATGGTAACTAGGGCCAGAGAGAAGGAGAAAGAACAAGGACATGGGAAGAGGCGTGAGAGGGGAACCGATACAGAGCAAAAGCAAAGGACAGACTCAAACACTTTATTCCTCTTCATCTCTCACTCAATCCTTTCCCTCAGGACTTCTTGTGTACAATAAAAGGCAGCCAAAAAAAAAAAGTCGCATTTGCAACAACCGCCAACTGGAAATACCGCAACAGCTACAGAGCCCACAGCATCTTCGCACAACGAGTTATCCCCTCTTAACACGGTCAACCCGTAGCGAGGTCAAAGCTCAGTTCTCAATCTGCTCCCTTCTGGTTCCACCCGCTCCAAGCAAGCCCCAGAGCACAGACACGCTGGCACTTAGGCCTCTGAACTAAAGCCCCCCCCCCAAGCAGGAAACCTTGCATGATACTGAATGGTGATACATGGAACGTTAAAGCCAAGATCCGTCCACAACAGGAAAATGAAGATCTCATCATGGTCCAGCATTTCTCACAAGCATAAATAAAATGGTATCAAATATAAACAGCCAAGATTAGTATTCCCTTACATCTCAGTTCTCTGATCATTTTATTACCTTTTCTTGCATTCATTTTCTCTTCCAGTCCATTATTCTTCCTATTTCCTTTCATCTCTCATCTCTCATTAAATCCACACCTTCCCACCTGCTCCAACCTTTTCTGTCCTCTCTTTTCCTCCTTCAACCTTTTTAACCTCTAATTTTACCTCTAATTTGAATCAAACAGTTACTTTTGAACCAAACAGTTACCAACAAGGGCCCTGAACTTGGTGGTCGGTGAAACAGATAAGTATGGGAAAATAAGTGTGGGAGCTTGCTGGGCAGACTGGATGGGCCGATTGGTCTTTTTCTGCCGTCATTTCTATGTTTCCCTTTCCCTAAATCTGGCAGTCTTCCCTCACTCCTTTAGTTTCTTCCTCTTTCACCCCTTCTCTCTATGCTGTGCTCACTGGTGTCATGTTCTCAAATCTCCTGTTCTTGCTCCTCTTATTCTGATGTCTTGGGACTCATCCCGGTTCCTGCTCTACCTTCCCTTCAAGCAGATGTGTTTGCTGCAGTTCTGCAATGTTCTCAGACAGACAAGCAATGGGCCCCGAGGAAATAGGGTTCATCATAAAACTGTGAACTGAAATTCAGGGCAGAATATTTTATTTTTTTTTTTTTAACTTGCACAGTAAAAAAAAAAAAGAAAATTAACTCCCAGTGCAGTAGGCAAATGGTATGCTAACGCATTGGGAGTTAAAAAAAATGTGCACTCAGCCTTTTCCATAGGATGAATGCACCTCTGTGCTCATTCCTCTGGTTGCAATTTGTGCGTCGCGAGAAGCGGCAGCCATGGCTGCCGGAGAAGGAGTGCGCACGGAAGTTATTTTTATACTGCTTCCTATGCTCTGGTTTCACCAAAACTACATTCAGTGAGATTGGGGGGGGGGGAAGGAGAGGAAGTATCCAGCCACCCCCAGCCATCCAAGTCCTCAGGCCTATGGCAGGGGCAAGGGCAGCTCTTGGCCATGGGCCAAGCCCCCCTGTCTGGGAAAAGAACAAGATCCAGCCTCCAGAGCTGCAGGAAAAGAATGCACTGGGGCAAAGGAAATGTGTCTTTTCATCCTTTTTACGTGCAGAAAACATGCTTCCAGCACAGAGAACATTTTCGTACACATAAATCATATTTTATTCACAGAAAATGTGTTCTGTGTATACAAAGCCTGTTTTTTTTGTGCATAAATCCTGACTACGGGTCCCAGAACCAGAACTCCTGGTACTGCCCATAAACTAACACCAGCACCGGAAGCTTTAGTCTATCTCTGGTTAGTTTAGTTTTCAGCACTAAAAACACATGCGTTCTGCCTTTTGCCCCTCTTCATGGGGGGGAGGGGGATAATAGCTAATGCCATCACTAGCTTAAGATTTCCATGCAAGGGCGCTCTTTTGGTGCACAAAACTCTTTGCTGCACTGGCAGTAAATTTTGAGCATAAAAAATGTGCCTTGTTCCCAATAAAAGAGACATCATAATGAAAGAATATGTGGGAAGATTCTGACCTTTATGGTTACAGAGAGATGTACCTCCGCTATCTCTGGTGGGAACGCTCAAGAGACGTATACCGGTGTAATTACGAGGAAGGGAAAAAAAAAAAAAAGGCTACTTGATCTAACAAGAAGCCAGGTTTCTCTGCCAGAGGTGACTTCAGAATCATATATCAGTAAGGATTACCTTTTGGGTAAGAGCCCAAAACACTGCACCCATTCAACTGATTTATTGAACCAGCCTTACTCCTTCAAAGTAGTAGAGAAAAAAAATCATTCTTTTTCCTTCCAATTTCCTGCAGTCTTTGAGCTTTCTGGAAGTAGAGAAGACTGTAGGGGAGGTCTCGCCACTCTTTAGTTGGCAAGATTTTTTTTCCAAGGGATTTCCTATCTCTAGTTAGGAAACAAGAAGCCATCTTGGACTTCTCAAATTAGGATCTTAAGTTTCAAATGCTCCCTTCCTGGCCTCAAGAAATCCAAATGGGAATGTTTTCAGGAGAAGGAAAGACAGATAATTACCTCCCTGGTCTCTTCTTCATCATGGAAATGATTTCTAGATGGTAAGTGGAGACTTCTAGTAGTCATACCGGCCCATTAGAAAACTGGTTTTTTTTCTCTTGCAGTTTGTAATACATTTTATTGAACCAATGTAAGAATAATACAAATATATTGTAATACAACATGAAGTTAGCAAGTAGCACATTTAAGACTAATCGGAGACAATTCTTTTTCACTTAACACACAATAAAGCTCTGGAATTTGTTGCCAGAGGATGTGGTTAGTGCAGTTAGTGTAGCTGGGTTCAAAAAAAGTTTGGATAAGTTCTTGGAGAAGTCCATTAACGGCTATTAATCAATTATACTTAGGGAATAGCCACTGCTATTAATTGCATCAGTAGCATGGGTTCTTCTTAGTGTTTGGGTACTTGCCAGGTTCTTGTGGCCTGGTTTGGCCTCTGTTGGAAACAGGATACTGGGCTTGATGGACCTTTGGTCTGACCCAGCATGGCAATTTCTTATGTTCTTACAACACCTTTCTTCAGATGTCAAATAAGAACTGGGAAAATCCAAATGCCAAAACTCCCTCTTTCCCCGGCAGAAAGAGCTATAACACTGTCACTCTATAGGTACGGGGTCTTTCTTTTAGAGTAGATTTACAAATAGCATTCTATTAGAGAACTTCATCAGCACCCAGGAATAAGATCACAAGGAAATATCTGCACACTGGCTCAGCATCTAGAATTAAGGGTGTGAGGAAACTTCCATACCAAATCAGTTTCCCAGCTGCATTGTGAATAAACTAAATAGAATGTCTTGAAATAATGGATACAGAGTCATCTTAGCAACACATCCTGAAATTCTAGATATCAAAGAAGCCATAAAACTAAATATCAGTAGAAGTCTAAGCCTCCACTTTATTCAGAGAGGGGCAAAGTACAGGAAGCCTGGGGTAATTCATCACTTATAGTTTATACGTTCTCTCATCCCAATACCCCTAAAGAAAAACTGTCTCCATTTAACACTCATAACAAGCTATCACAGCCAGAAATCACACAATAGGGAAATTACATTTACATGTGAACTCATTTGTGCTTGGTACCTTGCCAGAATGTGTCTAGGGGGAGAGAGCACTAACTCTGTATAACCATGGCTATACAATGAAAAATCAGATAACTGAGTCTTCCTTTTTGGGGGAGGAAGGCTTTTTAATACCAGCTATAGCTTGTCCTTGCATCCTTTTCTCTCCCATCAATATTGTATGTGTAAGAGGACCTTGCAAGACTAGGCATCCAAATGGCACATAACATTTAATGTGGACAAGTGCAATGTGATCTGTGTAGGGAACAGCAACCCAAGTTATAGCTACACAACGCAGTTCTATATTGGGAGTCACTATCTAGGAAAGGATCTAGATGTCACCATGGATATGTTGAAATCCTCTGCACAGTGTATGGCATCAGCCAAGAAAGCAAACAGAATGCTAGGAATTATTAGGAAAGGAATGGAGAATAAAACAGAGAAATCATAATGCCTTTGTGTCGCTCCATGGTGAGACCACACCTTGAGTATTGTGTGCAGTTCTGATCGCCACATCTCAAAGGTACAGAGAAGGGCAACCAAAATGATAAAGAGGATGGAACGATTCCCCTATGAGAAAAGCTTAGAGAGGTTAGGGCTCTTCAATTTGGAGAAGAGACTGCTGAGGGGGGATATGATGCAGGTCTATAAAATGAGTGGAGTGGAACGGATAAATGCAAATCAGTTATTTACTCTTTCAAAAAGTACAAAGACATTCAATGAAGTTACTTGGTAATACATTTAAGACAAATAGGAAAAAAATATTTTTTTTTGCTCAATGCATAATTCAACTCTGGAATTCATTGCTGAAAGATGTGGTAAAATCTGTTAATATAGCTGAGTTTAAAAAAAAAAAAAAGGTTTGGACAAGTTCCTGGAAGAAAAATCCATAAACTATTATTAAGGTGGACTTGGGGAAATCCACTGCTTATACCTAGGATAAGCAATATGGAATCTATTGACCTTTTGGCATCTGGCAGATACCTGTGACCTGGAAAGGCCACTGTTGGAAACAGGATACTGGACTTGATGGACCTTTGGTCTGACCCAGTATTGCAAATCTTACATTAAGTATTTCTGAAACCCATATTTGGGCTCAGATGTGTTTAGACATTAGCAAACCAACAAGACCTGGGGTGCAAGATATGCATTCACACAGGGTATAGCAATGAGCAGCAGCTGTCCACAGCACTACTATAAATTCTGATAGCCACATAAACTTGAAGCAACGGTACTTTTTTTAAAATCATTTTGCCTTTGCATTTATTTGTGTACAAATAAACCACCACATCAAGTACTGCTTTGGGTACTTGCCAGGTTCTTATGGCCTGGATTGGCCACTGTTGGAAGCAGGAAGCTGGGCTTGATGGACCCCTTGGTCTGACCCAGTATGGCATTTTCTTATGTTCTTCTGCTTTTCACCACGGCTTTATTTATTTTTGTGACTTAGGTTTTATTTTTTTTTTCAAGTCATCTCACTCACTTTATGTCTACACTTCTATCAGGATCTGAGCTAGTAATTTTCACCCAGGGCTCAGGGTGCAAACTGTTCTTACAAGGACTGCTCTCCTCCACCAGCTGTAGTGTTTCTTCTGTTAAGCCTTCCCTTCCTGCTTTAACCACCCCATAACCTTTTCTTTACGCAGGAATCCCTGCCTGGAGCCATCTCCCAGGCTTCCCAAGAGAGTGCATGTGTTGCTTGGTTTCAAAGCCAACAGGGCTAGTGGCTGTTGAGAAACCTGCCAATCCTGAAGGGAAGGAAGGAAGGAAGAACAGAGAGGGTGAGAGGGACAGAGGGGACATGGGGAGAGAATGAGGGGAAGAATGATGATAGAGGAGCACAGGAGTGAAAGGAGGAAGAACAAAGGAGAGAGAGAGAGAGAGTCAGAGGGGGCATGAGGGAAGGAAGAGAGATGGAAGGCTGGGATGGGTTAAGGGAAAAGGGGGAGATGGCCAAGTAGAGGGATGAGGTAAGAGCGATGACTATGTGAGACACAAAAGGAGAGACAAGATAGGGGTGATGGAGAAATAACGCAGGGAAGAGCAGAAAGAATTCAAAAACAGAAGAGATGCAAGAGAATGAGAGGTATGAAGCAGTGACGGATGGAAGACAGAAGAGAGTTGGGGGGAGAAGTGACACAGAAGGGGGAGGGAAAGCTAGAGAATGAAGGAGAATAATAAAAAGAAAAGTAACATGGAAAGAAAACAAGGGAAAGTAGAGGAGAGAACATTATATAAGGAAAACAATTCAAAAGTAAAAATGTTTCTTTTTATATAACTTTGGAAAGATCTTGTGTTATGTCTGTTTTAAAATTGTAGCTGTAATACCTGACAATGGCAATGCTTTATGTTTATTATTTCTTGATGAATCACATCTTACTACATTTGTAAAACAGAGCAATGTATAAATCAAATTGTAGTAAATAGCACACAAAGTGAAACTAGCTTTAAAAACTAACATATCAGTATCAAATTAAACCATCATGTGAAGTAATAAACAGTAAAGAATAAAAAGCAACTTCTTAAACAGGGCTTAATTTGTACACACAAAAAAAAAAAAAGAAGTGGAATTGTATAGGGGGTGAGATGGGCAGAAACAGGGCCAGGTATGAACTCTCTCACTCTCTTAGAAACACACACACATCCGAATCAAAGCCACGTGGTTGCCCTGGTCTTAGAGTGAGAGCACCTCTGCTTCCCGCTCTCGGGCCTTCAGCTGCCAGTAAACGATATGGCCCTTTGCCCTTACCATTTGACAGGGGCTATTGGTGCAATTGGCCGGCCCCTGTCACATGGTAGGAGCAATGGATGGCCGGCGCCATCTTAAAAAATGGCACGTCACATCCCTAATTAATAGCAGTGGCTATTCCCTAAGTAAACTTGATTAATAGCAGTTAATGGACTTCTCCTCCAAGAACTTATCCAAACCTTTTTTGAACCCAGCTACACTAACTGCACTAACCGCATCCTCTAGCAACAAATTCCAGAGCTTTATTGTGCATTGAGTGAAAAATAATTTTCTCTGATTAGTCTTAAATGTGCTACTTGCTAACTTCATGGAATGCCCCCTAGTCCTTCTATTATTGAAAGTGTAAATAACCAATTCACATCTACTCGTTCAAGACCTCTCATGATCTTAAAGACCTCTATCATATCCCCCCCTCAGCTGTCTCTTCTCCAAGCTGAACAGCCCTAACCTCTTCAGCCTTTCCTCATAGGGGAGCTGTTTCATCCCCTTTATCATTTTGGTTGCCCTTCTCTGTACCTTCTCCATCTCAACTATATCTTTTTTGAGATGCGGCGACCAGAATTGTATACAGAATTCAAGGTGCGGCCTCACCATGGAGCGATATAGAGGCATTATGACATTTTCCATTTTATTCACCATTCCCTTCCTATTAATTCCTAACATTCTGTGCTTTTTTGACTGCTGCAGCACACTGAGCCGATAATTTGAAAGTATTATCCACTATGATGCCTAGATCTTTTTCCTGGGTGGTAGCTCCTATTATGGAACCTAACATTGTGTAACTACAGCAAGGGTTATTTTTCCCCTATATGCAACACCTTGCACTTGTCCACATTAAATTTCATCTGCCATTTGGATGCCTAATCTTCCAGTCTTGCAAGGTCCTCCTGTAATGTATCACAATCTGCTTGTGATTTAACTACTCTGAATAATTTTGTATCATCTGCAAATTTGATAACCTCACTCGTCTTATTCCTTTCCAGGTCATTTATATATATATATTGAAAAGCACCGGTCCAAGTACAGATCCCTGAGGCACTCCACTGTTTACCCATTTCCACTGAGAAAATTGACCATTTAATCCTACTCTCTGTTTCCTGTCTTTTAACCAGTTTGTAATCCACGAAAGGACATCGCCTCCTATCTCATGACTTTTTAGTTTTTCTTAGAAGTCTCTCATGAGTGACTTTGTCAAACAACTTCTGAAAATCCAAATACACTACATCTACCAGTTCACCTTTATCCACATGTTTATTAACCCCTTCAAAAAAATGAAGATTTGTTAGGAAAGACTTCCCTTGGGTAAATCCATGTTGACTGTGTTCCATTAAACCATATCTTTCTATATGTTCTACGATTTTGATCTTGAGAATAGTTTCCACTATTTTTCCTGGCACTGAAGTCCGTCTCATTAGTCTATAGTTACCCGGATCACCCCTGGAGCCTTTGTTAAATATTGGGGTTACATTGGCCACCCTCCAGTCTTCAGGTATAATGGATGATTTTAATGATAGGTTACAAATTTTAATCAATAGATCAGAAATTTCATTTTTTAGTTCCTTCAGTACCCTAGGATGCATACCATCAAGTCCAGGTGTTTTGCTACTCTTTAGTTTGTCAATCTGGCCTACTACATCTTCCAGGCTCACGTTGATTTCATTCAGTTTGTCTGACTCATCACCCCTGTTGGTACAGAATATGCAATATTATGGATGTAATACTGTAAACCACCCTGACCAATACAAATTGAAAGTACAGTATATAAGAATTTTAAATAAATAAATAAGTGGGGGGACAGAGAACAAGAGCAGAAGGGCTGGATCAGGGAGCAGAGTGAATGTTCTCTGTGTGCTTCAGGTTAAGCCCCTCTCCTCTTCCATGCAGACTGGAGGGGAAGCGCTGTGGAAGAACACTACAGTTGCTCTGCCTCTGATGCTTGAATTTCCAGAATTGTGTTCCACCAGTTCACCCACAAATTAATCACCGCTTGTAAAGCAATAAAATAGTAACTAACATAAAAACAAAATAATAAAGCTGGCACAAGACATAAAACAGTAAAATAAAAAAATAAAAATGGTAAAACATGCAACAATGTAAAGGTTAAGAAGAATCATGGTGAGAATAGGCTTGTAGCAAAAAGATGGGCCTTCAGAGCCTTTCTAAATTTCAAATAATCCTTTTCTAGGCAGAAGATACGTGAAAAGGAATTCCATAAGCAAACAGATAAAAATGAAACATTTCTCTAGATCTCTCAAAATTTATTTCTCCAAGCGAGGGTATCTCTAAAAGCTCCTGCTGAGGGGATCATAATGAGCAAGAAGGCGAATGCAGAGAATTAATGAAAGAAAAGTATAATGGGAAAACCAAGCATAAAGCCTTGAAAGTTAAGCAACCAATTTTAATGAGAGGGGTAACATGATCAAACTTGGATTTACCAAAGATAACCTTTTCAGCTGTGCTCTGTACCATTTGGATATGTTTAATTCGCATGGAGGAGAGACCATGTAATAGAGCGCTACCATAGTCTAATCTAGAAAGAACGCAAGAATGGGTCAAGGTCTTAAGATCTGCACAATCAAGAAACAGACAAAGTCTAAGTATAAACCTCAGGGAAAAATATGAGGTCTGCAGAATCTTAGAAATGTGAAAAGAAAAAGTGGTATCAAAGGTAATGGCTTAAGTGGTTACCATATTTTTTTTTATAGGTATGTCACAGCCTGACGTTAGACGTAGAAAGAGGATCGGAGGTTTGAGTAAACCAAATTGCTTCTGACTTTTGAGGATTAGCTTTAAGCTTAAAAGACTTTAACTAGTGTGAAACCTTGTTTGAGCATGATTAAAATCAGACAATGTATGCACAGAAGCTGGATTACAACATGCAATTATCTGCATAAAAGTATTGTGAGAAGCCTAGGCTCGCATTAAAATAGTGAGAGATGCAAGATATAGGTTAAACAGAACCGGTGAAAAAATGGATCCTTGAGGGACCCCCACTATGTAGGGATGAGGAAGGAATAATTCAGAATTCCAACTGACACTACAGGAACGCTGTTCAAGAAATGATTTAAAGCACAATAAAGACTTATCTCTAATGCCTCAGTCAAACAGCCGATTAAGCAGGAGCAGGTGGTCAACTGTGTCAAAAGATGCACTTGAAAAAACCGAGACCTTCCATTAAGAGTTGGATGAGGGAGGACTGTGGTCAACGTTGACAGAGAATATAAGAGTAGATAAAAGCCATATAATGTTCTAGTCTGCTCATTTTCCTTTTCTGCCGCAATATCGCTGAACACACCTGATCTCCAGCTTTCCCTTCACTTGTTTGCAACTAAAGATCCTCTGTGCTTATCCCATTTATTAAAATATTTATAGGCTACACTATTCCTTGCTCCAGGCAGCTTACATCGTAACATTCATAAATGACATAAAGACAACATACAGACTAAGATGGACTTGCTGAAGATGATGATCAAGGTGTCATACACCAATGTTCAGAATTAAGAGCTCGGAGGACTCGCTGCCTAGTTGACAAAATGCCAGAAAAAAGACCAAGAAATACTGAGTACAACTTTTGTGAAAATGATATAAAGGCTAAAAGAATGGATGATTTACAAAGTCTAGATGGATTAAAATAAATCTCTGAGGTCAAATGCAATCACTGATCCTCATCCTCCAATGCACAGCTAAAGGTAATGTATTAAAGGGCTCATGTGGGTGTAGAGCTGAATCCAATTTAGAAGCCCAAAAGCTTCCGTGAAAAGGAGTACTTTCTTGAATTCTTATACCATTTTTGCCTCCACACCTGCACTGGGAGGTTGTTCCATGTATCCACCACCCAATTCTGTGAATAAATATTTCCTTACATTTTATTATTAATTAATTAATTAAAGTTTTTTCTAGACCGACATTCGTTGGGTACATTACATCAGTTTACATGTAACATAAAAGCAGCATATGAGCTTTATAAAAAACTGATTTCAACATGTAATAACATAACAGAGGTTGCATAAATAACGTGTGATGGTCTAAATAATTAACGTAATATAGGATTAGGTATCATATGAGTAAATATGCAAAGTTAGTTATTTACAGTTATTTACATGACAAAAGGTAATATAGATTAAATATCACATAGATAAAGTGAAGAATCAACTATTTAGATGTCGAAACTGAGATAATATAGTAAGGTAGTATAGGTTTAGGTATAATATAATATTAGTATATTATATTATATTATATATATATATATATATATATATAATATGCTAACAAAAAAACACTCCCTAAGGAGTGGAGTAAAAGCACAATTTATTAATTCTAAATCTTTTTTATTGTATTCATAGAAAAATATCAAAAACTAATGTTCACAATACATTAACCATTCATAAAATCTAAGTTAATCATTCACATCTCGTAAAAAAAACCATACCCATTCATACTCGTACGTACCCAAACATACAAATTTCATTCAAAACATACTTCCAAAATTGTATAATCCTGAATAGGTTTTTGCAAAAAGCAATAAATACGTTTTGTTTTGTTTTTTACAGATAACAGTCAATACTCAGTATTTCAATACAACAATTTTAGAACACAAATCTCTTGATGTTTACATTGATATCTCAAAGCAGAAATCACACAATATTCATTTCAATGATTTTTATACCAGTATTTCATCATTAAGAATAAATCTTGTAATCTTGCTATTGAACTCTTGATCTTTCTACTAGTCCCAACCGGGCCCTCGTTTCACCTTACGGCTTCATCAGGGGAATTTAAAATCGTTGAACTACTAATATTCTTATGGAAACATCATGTGCACGATATTCTGCCAATTTGATAGACACACCACTGGTCTTCCTTGAAATTCCAACTTCCTTCAGTTAACACTCAATTCCTTCATCTATATTACCAATTTAAACACAAATTGATATCGATTAATTATTTAAAAAATTTTTCCTTCCTATAACCTTTTTTATCCTTCTACAAGATATCTCTAATCTTGTGAAAAACTCTAAAAATACCTGTATTTCTGCTTACAACCCTCTGTCTTGACTTCTCCCATTGACCATCACAAAGCTGTAACTTGTAACTCTTCAATTCTACTAAATACAAATAAATCAATATAATATTAATACACATCTTTCTTAACTTAAATATTTTTTCTCCGGGGGGACCAATGTACTTCCCTCACTATTACCGGACTCCAAGTTAACTCAGCCTTCACAACCATTAGCTACTATCTCTATTATCCACACAATGTGGTTGAATTCCCTCAAAATGAATCTACCCTTCAGTACCATTTAAACTACTACTCATGACCCTCTTCTCCCTACTTACTTCAATCCTGCCGTACAAACGGAGACCGTCAAATTGCTTAATTTCCTTAGCCGCCAACTTTGTCCTTCATAGATTTAAATGCTTCATACTTCCGCTGCGTCTTAGCCTCGGAAAATAAACCTATAAGCCAGAAAGACATCTCTCAACTCTTTACAAACAGATACCAACAAGACCCTAAATCATTATTTCAAAAATGCTAGCCACCTACTCACCTCCAAACATTTATTCATAATACCTCCTTCTGCTCTCCTTGCGGTTTTACAAACGCAGTGATTATTCACTGCTAACCGCCCTTTAAAAGCAACCCAGCTGATTATTTTGTAACCAATCACTTGTCTACCCCTGAGCTTGCTCCCTGCTCATTGGAGCCACATTGTCAATTCCCACTCTGTCTACCAATCCCTGAGCTTCTATGATGTTTATATGCCTGCTTATAACCTACGCGGGATTTTCTTTTAAAAAATGCTTCCCACTCGATCTTTGAATTGAGCCCACGGGGAATCAAAGTATCCCACTAGAAAATAAGCCTTTGCTCTTGTTGTCTCAATGTCTGAGACATTCCCGCCCCGAGGACAAGATATCTGCTTCAAAACGCTAAACTGTAGTTGGTCAATCGTGCGAGCCGCCTCCAGCCAATGTCTGACTAGAGGTGCTTCTAATCTTCCTGTGCATATACAGCTTCTGTGCTGGATGATCAGAGTCCTTATTGGCAAAATAGTGTGTCTGATATACAATTTAGAACACGGACATTTTATCACATAGACAACCTTACTAGAGCCACAGTCAAAAGTGCCTCTCAGATCGAATTGTTATGGAATAGATTCATGCTTAAACACCTGTCCAACCATCACATATGGACAATCGGAACACTTGTTGCAACACACCTGTCCCCTTCCTTCTAGAATACTATTGTCCTTCACCAATGACAAGATCAACAAATCCTTTAAATTGCGCCCCCTAGTTTTTGCAAATATAGGCTTAGTCTGTAAGATAGAATGTAAAGACAATATAGACCAATGCTGGAGGATGATTTTTTGAATCTGGTGTGTCCTTGATGAAAATGGCAACACACAAACCATCAAACTTAATTCAGTTTTCTGTTTCGATTGGAGTAACAAGTCCCAGTTAGCATATAACCCTCGTTGGGTTGCTATATATTTTATATATATATATATATATATTATTATGTATTATATGTATATATTATATCATATTATAATATCATATTATTATTAGTATTATTATTAAATTTATATAACACCCTGAAGCAAAGTGTTTTACAACAAAGTACATATACATACCTTCCCCTTAGAGCTTACAGACTAGGGCATCAATTTTCAAAGATCCATTGAGAGCAGTTAATTTTAGCCTGTTATCTTCAGACAAATTTTCAGCCAAACACAAGCAGCTAGAGTAAGCAATGTAGAAACAAGAAGGAGGCAGCTTTCCTTAAGAGTGAGCAATGGTTAAGAGCTGCTTATTGTGCTGTCTCAAAGGGCATTCCTAGGCCTTCATGTGCACCTCCCACACCAGGGCCACCAGTGCAGATAAACTTCTACATTACCTTCGTTGCAGGACAAGGGATCAGCAGCCTAAGGTGGTTCCAGACTCTATAGATAAACGGTAGACACAAATATATCTCCCATAGTCATGTGATGGAAGGGGACCACTCTATGTGCAACAGGAATACAAAAGCAAAGGAATATCAGACATGAAGTCACTGGCATGGAGTGGAGGATATCCAGTGTGTAACTACAGAGATGAGAGGAGGTGGTGGTGTATTGGGGGCACCTGGTGCATAACCACTGATATTCCTTAAGTCAGTATTTTGAAGCCCAGGGCTAGATTAACAAAAATATTGTGCGGCACACTAGCTTCCACAGGGCAGGCAATGCAGACATACAGAAAACTCATATGGCCAAAAGAAGAGCTATGGAAGCACCGAAAGCCTTAACAGTCTCTCTTCTAAATCTTAAGACAAAGGAAGAGAGGAGGAGACCACCTGAACTCATTGCAAACGGCCAGTTCCTTCTAGATGTAAGTGCAGGAAAAGGGAGAATCTGGTATCATGCAGGCAGGCGGCTTGGTTAGTTGGCTTGGCTGCCAGAACTCCTCCACCGCTGCTGCTGCTGCTCCCAACACTCAGGATGAGTCACATTCAGTGCTCGGTGCACGTTCTCCCCGTCTCACGCAGCCTGAGGATAGACAGGACAGTGCCTGGAAGGACTCAAAAGACGAAGTCCAGGAGTGGGAAGGTTAGGAGGTGCTCTTTGAAATGTGTGTGCTTCCCAAAAAGAAGCCCAGCTATCCATGCTATGTATACTGCCCATTAATTACCACATGCCAGGGCTCTTGCTGTAGACAGGAAGGAGAGGCATGCGCGATTTCACATCAGAAAGGAGTTCCTACGTGTTTAAGGATCACTGCTGCCAGGCGCTGAGAGAAGAAGAGCAGCAGGCAGTGGTGACTTTTCGGGGGCACACCTGGTCAGGTCTGAAGGCACACTGGCTGGGGAACATTGCCTTAAGTTATGGGTAGGATTTCTAGATTTGATTCTTGCATAAAATAGCATGAATAAAGAAGTGTCCACTTGTTGAGCTTTATTTCTATAAATTTGATACTAATGCTAGTTAATTCAAGGCTTATGTGTAAGAAACTGCTTCAAAAGTACAGCATGGAATTGAAGCTCAGCCTTTTAACTGTCACCAACTAAAACAAATGTGCACATCCCTGGTCCTTGAGGACTGCACACAAGCCTGATTTTCAGGATAATTGCCAGCACTGGTCAAAAAGCCACTTTAATCGGCATAGTTTGGTTACCTGGAAAAACGTGACATGTTAATAGCCCTCAAAGGCCAGGGTTCTACATATCTGAACTAAAAGGTTACAGAAATGTAGGGTGGTGGGAGTTCAGGTAGGGGAACTAAACAGAACTTTTGTAATAGTGCTTCCCATCCAAGGGCCATAAAATAATATGTATTACTCTAGAGGCACTGGCTACCCTTCCCATGTTACTGCTTCCTGAAATATGCAAAAAGCAACATTTCTTAGGAAACTTAATATTCAAAAGGACTTCTTGTCAGTAAAAATGTGTTTTACACATACAAACGCCTTTTACAAAATTGTCGGCCTGATATGTGGGTAATTTACGCAGATATATCATAATTGAACCATGTTTTCTAGGTGATAACTCAGAACTAAATCAAATCAGTGTGAATCTGGAAGAGGTGCTGAGCACAATTAAGCTCTGGAATTTGTTGCCAGAGGATGTGGTTAGTGCAGTTAGTGTAGCTGGGTTCAAAAAAGGTTTGGATAAGTTCTTGGAGGAGAAGTCCATTTACTGCTACTAATCAAGTTTACTTAGGGAATAGCCACTGCTATTAATTGCATCAGTAGCATGGGATCTTCTTGGTGTTTGTGTACTTGCCAGGTTCTTGTGGCCTGGTTTGGCCTCTGTTGGAAACAGGATGCTGGGCTTGATGGACCCTTGGTCTGACCCAGCATGGCAATTTCTTATGTTCTTAAACTAAATAGTAACAAATCTTCAAGATCTGATGGAATTCAATCAAGCTGTAAAAGAATTAAAATATGAAAACCCAGATCTACTACTAATAATCTATAACCTATCAATCAAATTTGTTTCTATACTTGATAGGAATGTACACCATTAAAAAATTGTTTCAGTTTGTTATTTTCATTTTGGGGTTACTTTTTTCTTCATTTTTTCAGTTTGTTTGGTTCACTTGGGTTCTATTCTCCCCCTCAAAAAAACTGGACCTCCCACAGCCCTCCAAACCAATCTCCAGCCCAGCCGCCCGCCAACCCACTCCTGAAAGCAGATTTAGCCCAAGACTCAGGCATACTGGGCTTGGCCTCCCCTAGGCCCCTCCCCTCCCCAAATAAAAGAATTTTAAGGGCTAGAGCGAAGCCTACTCATTCCAGCCCCAGCAACTGCATCTTTAATAATGGCACTGGCTGCCTGGATCACAGTGCTGGCGCCCATCTATCATGCCTCATTCACTGCATTTTGTACATTCATTTTTAACAAACGCACATCCCTAATAAATGAGGACTGGAGTGTAGCAAAAAGAATACCAGCTTTCAAAATGGATGCCAGTGGTGGCCCAAGTAACTACAGACCAGTGAGCCTGACATCTGTGCCTGGTAAAATGGTGGAAGGTATAAATTAAGGACAAAATTACTGGTCATATGGACAAACATGGCTCAATGGGGAAGAGGCAGGAAGGATTTAGCAAAGGGAATTTGTTCTTTACTAACCTATTAGAATTCTTTGAAGATGTAAATAAGCATGTGGAACAAGTTGAGTCAATTGGTATAGTGTATTTGTAATTTTAGAAGGTGTTTGATAAAGTCCCTCATGAGAGGCTCCTCAGACAACTAAAACGTCATGGGATAGGAGGCATTAACTTAATGTGCATTGGTGAGGGTAGGGCTAAATGATCAATTATCTCCAATGGAGTAAGCAATAAGACATTGGATCTACTTCTTGGGATTGGCCACCGTCAAAGACAGGATTTTAGGCTTGATGAGCCTTTGTTCTGACCCAGCATGACACTTCTTATGTTTTTAAGAAACATTTCATCAGCCAACTAAATTAAAAACAGACTGATTGTTGTTCCACATTAGCCAAGCACAAGAAGAAGTGGGACACAAGTGACAGCCTCAAAGAGGCATCCTCCAAAATCATCTCCAATGCAAAAGCTTCTGTGCTGTCTGCACCAAGACTCAGGAAAGAGGGTGGACAGAAAGGAATAGTAAGATAATGTTTTGTTTTATCTCCTCATAATTTGGAAAACTATGCTAAGAAAGTTAATAGCCAGTGCAAGGGATATCTCAAATCATATAAAGGATGTTATTTGACAGCTGAGAAAAATCAAGTATCACACCTTGCTGCACAGTCTGAGGCCATCTTTTATTGCAGACGAAACATATCATGAAGCAATGGTCAATAAAATGGCAGCTTTGACGATTCTGGATGACACCACCCATATCAGGGGTAGGCAACTCCTGTCCTGGAGTGCCACAAACAGGTCTGATATTCATGATATCCACTAAGAATATGCATAAGGTAGATTTTAATACAATGGAAATAGTGCATGCAAACATCTTATGCATATGCAATGTGGATATCCTGAAAACCAGACCTGTTTGTGGTACTCCAGGACTGGAGTTGCCTACCCCTGGCCTATATGCTTTAGGCTTCACTGAGAATTCAGCCATAGATAGGCTGAAAAATCCTGATCTATGATCACAATCCAAAATCCAGCCCATTCTCTGGGTATTTACCTGATGAGACTTATTAGACTGTCATCCAAAACTGAATTTTGAATATCCCAACAATCAAAATGAAACTAAAATAAATGGAGATACTTATATTTTCCTTGATTATTCATAATCATTTTAATGCTATTTCAAGATACTGATCCAATAAGCCCTGTCGGATGGCAGCTGAACAAATAAAAAAAAAATCCTTTGAAATATAATTTGTATTAAAAACAGGACTACTTAAATCCCTGGGGTTAGATCACTATGGAAACTATAATTTCCTGGCCGACAACTAGGCCCCTACAAGGTCTAGAATGTCCAGGCCCAGTGCACAGGAAGGGAAAGCAGGACCACCTCCTGCACATGGGAAAAGAAGCGGGTCCCAGCAACGGAGTTGCCAATTCTGCTCCAAAAAAAAAATTCCAGTAATTGTCCCTCTTTCCTGTATACCCTGCTCCCTCACTTTCTGTCCAGCCTGCCAACCTGGGAATGGTGGGGCCAAAACCCTCTACACGTCCCCATTCCCCTCAAACCACACCTAAGCACCTCAACTTCACCCACTTCATCTTCTCTCCATCCAGCTGGACCCGACTCCTCTCTCAGAACAGCAGCAGTCTGGTACTGAACCATGGGCACTCAAAAGGCACACACTCAGAGTCCTCCTGGTAGCCTCTCCTCCCATACAGGATATCTGCATCACGGAGGGGACACAGCAGGAACTGAAATTGAACACACTGCTTCAGCCCCCATGATTAGTGCCAGCCTGCTTCTAAGGCGGCAGGTGGCTGAATAGATTGCCGACAATCACAGGACCTATTTAAAGATTCTGCTAGCCACCCTTTATAAAACCAGGCCAGGCTGGGCAAATATCATCTGGCTGGCAACTCTAGCCATGATGCTGCCTCATAGGATGCTGGCAGAGACCTGAGATGGAGATGGTGGGAGAGAGAAAAGTAGAGATTTACAAAGCCTAAGAGAGGAAGATAGGGATAAATGTGGGTGCAATGGAGAGGAACAGAGGTTGGAAAGGGGGAAGATGGAGAAAAAGGAGATTTATGGGGATATGGAGGGCAAAATAAAGGATGAGAGAATCTACCTGAGACCTTTAGAGTTGTGGTCACCCTGAGATTCTGTGTGGATTAGTGAGTAAAAGGGATGTGTGTGTCAATTTTTTTATCTTCCACTTTCTCCTCCCACCAATTCTCTCTCATGCATAAGGTGTGCATGGAAGGAAGGTGTGCATGGAAGGAAGGCGTCGCCCACGCGTACACGTACAACAGAAAAATTGAAGATTTGTCGACAATGTGAACCCTGATTGGACACAGTAGATTTCTCTCCCGTAGCCCCTGAAGCAGGCACACAGTGCCGAAACATGGCCAATGTCGGGCAGGCGGATCAGACCCCATGAGAAGAGACAGAGGCGGCGGCCTTGATAAGTATATGACCATAAGAGCATACAAGTGGGTCGGATAAACAGTCAGGGAGAAGGGATTTTATAAGCACAAATTAAAAAGAGAAAATAGAATAAAGAAAACAAACACTAAAATATGAATAAAAAAGAGTAATATACGGGGCAAATGAAAAGGATAACCACAAATTGGTTATTCTTGAACAGAGCCACCGTACAAAAGATATACCACTGAACAAGGTTTCCCTTGAATCGGCGAATGTTGGAGACTGATGCAATTAATAGCAGTGGCTATTCCCTAAGTAAACTTGATTAATAGCAGTTAATGGACTTCTCCAAGAACTTATCCAAACCTTTTTTGAACTCAGCCTCAGAAAGTTTCTGTCACTGAGTGTATACTCAGCTTGAAGTTTCTGCCCCTGATACAACAGAGGCCTTTCCAGCAGCGTCAGCAAAGATAATCCCCAGGATCAGGCAGGTCTCAAGAAGATCTGACGATTCTTCGATTTACCAGCAGGCTGCAGTAAGGAAGAGGCTTTTGGATGATAGAGCCAGTGTCAAAGTGGCTGTTTTATGCTAGGTGGGGAGTCTGCATTGGAACTGCAAGTGGAGGCTGGCCCTAGGGATAGCAGAAAGCGACTTTTGATTATCTTCCTTTTTCTTCTAGTGGAGATGCCAGCACAGTAATGACAGATGAATGCTATGGGAGGCAACGGCCTTTTAAAGACATATCTGTAAATTTTATGGCATGCAATTATGCATTTGGAAGATGTCATGGTGGCTTAGTTTGGCTACATCTGGACAAGCAGTTAAAGTTTTTGGTTCTCGGTCGGCCTCTCATGAGATATTTGCTATGAATGTAACAGAGCTCGAAACCAGGGTGTCTGAATTACAGGGGGACTGCAATCTATTGGATAGTGAATCAGTCGAAAAATAGAACTTTTAGGTTGGTTAGTTTTCCTAAAATTGAAACCACTGAGCCACAGAAACTTTTCCGAAGATAAATGATAGACATGAGGAAATTGCCTGAAAATGTTTTACCTCTTGTTAAGGTGTTTTATGTGTTCAGAACTTGAAAAAAATTCTGCTTAATAAAGAAACCCAACAGGGATATGTAAATGATATTTCAAAACTGATAATTCTCATTTCTTTAATTTATCTTAATCTGTGCTTACTGCACACCTTAATAATGACATCTTTGTGGTGGAATTTGCATTCAAGAGCTCGTTTTTAAAATCATATTTTGTTTTGAAAGAGAATATACATACATTATTTGTCAGAGTCTTGCCAAACCCAAGTTCCAATGAAGATCTCTCTAGTAGGAGGAAAAGACCTTGGACTTTATCAAGCGGTAATTAAGAAACCATTCTGATCACTGAACTACAGTGGAAAGGTTTATTGCCATAGGAGGCTTTTCTGACCAAAGACCGAGCGAGTTTCTTACTTACCACTTGGTAACGTCTGAGTTTTTTCTCCTATTAGAGATATCTTCTTTGAAAATTGGGTTTGATAACACTTTGATCAATGATAGATTTATATTTTTTACACTGTGGGTTTATAAATTAATTCTTTATAATTTAGTGGGATTGATTTGTATAATTACTTTATTGGTTCTTTCCCACTCTGTCTCTTCTGTGTATGTGGTGTACAAACGTGTGAAATGTACCTTCTTTGGGCCTATGTACCTTGATATATTTTTGGACTCCTCATCTCTTGTTTCTGAGGAGGGTGGTGATCTTGATTTGTTCTCGGAGGTTGAAGAAGAAACCTCACCACAAACCTTGGTTGAAAAGGTTTTTTTCACACTGCGAGATTATAAATGAATTCTTTATAAAACCCTTTGTATACAAGATGACACGAGGCTGGGTAACTCAGGGAAAAAGTTTAACCCTTAGCCAGAAACCTTTTCTTTCTGACACTTGTATTACGAGAAACACCTGTACACAGTTGTATGGATAGCATTTTAATCTGATCTTGCATTTATATGTCACCTTTTCAAACCTTTATATATATGTTGTAAGCTACTTTGCAAAATATATTTCAAAACAAACATTAATGCAATTTAAATAATATCAATTCATATATACAATTAATATAATTCATATGGGATACAAAATAATTCAAACATATGATATGCAATTTAAAACAATGACATAATAATAAACAAACACTCTAACATCCAAATGAATCACATTCCCTTTGTTCACTAGGGAATAAGGCAGCTGGGACACAAGTTATAAACTGTTAACATACATTTATTTATTTATAAAGTTTATAACCTGCTGATCCACAAATCTCAATGGAGAACAATACAGTCATAATTAAAATATAAAACTACAAATTACAAACAAAACTTTTGAAATAAAAACATAATAAAGTAGCTGCTGCCAAAACTCTCCCATTCCCATGTCTAAACAGACAGTCATCCCGCTAAGAACTCCTTTGCCCTCAGAGCCTATCCAGATTAACTTCAGCGAATGCCTCCGTAAAAAGATACGTTTTCAGATGTTTCCCAAAACTGAGTAAATTATGAACATTCTTCAAAAAATCAGGGAGATTATTCCAGAAGTTTAGCTCAGTCACTCCAAAGATATGCTCACGACAGTATTTTAATCACACCTGTTTAATAGGCTTTTAGAGGATGAACGCAGGGTGCGAGGTGAATAATATGGCCGAAGATCGGTAGAAAAATAACTAGGCACCAGACCATGCAAGATTTAAAGACCAAAAACAGCATATCGTGAAATGAAAGGCATGTCACTTTGCTAAATCTAAGTGACCCACTTCGTCCCCACGCATCATCGAGACCAATCAGATCCAGCTACTTAGGCACCTTATATGCACCTCCAGCCAAGTCATCGCTCAAGAAATGTGCATTCTCGACCGCCAGCCCCTCTCACTGGAATGCCCTTCCCACAGACCTTCGGCTAGAAACTTGTAGTCGGACGTTCAAAAAGAAGCTCAAAACTTGGCTTTTCACAAAAGCCTTCACTTAAAGGTCTCTCCCTCAGGGTCAGATTCACGATGATGCGAGATGTCCGACGCCGTAACCATTTAATCTTATAATTTAATCTCATTATTTCCCCGCAAGCTGTATTTTATAATGCACTCATGCTTTTCAAGTCTGCTGTAAATCCAAGTTTGTTGAATGTTTATGTTTATTTATATTTTGTATATTTATTCTTATATTTATAATAATTTAATTTTATTTTAAGTCGTTCGCTGCTTTATCTATAAGTTCATACGAAGTTAGCTCTGTTATCTGTACCCTCTTGTTTGATGTAATTTCCAACTTTGGTTCTATGTAAACCGACGTGATATGTACTAATACAGGAACATTGGTATATAAAAGCCTTAAATAAATAAATAAATAAATCTGAATTTTATTTATTTATTTATTTGTTTATTTATAGGTTTGTTTTAGCATTACCAAAGCAACTTGATGGTGAAAAGTTCTCAAGTCACTAAATTACAGTGGAAGAATTCAATTTACTGCCATTCTCTGCACAAAGGCACAACACACACAGAAACTGAGGCCTTCCAATGGACAGCCAACCCTGCAAGCTGAACATCACATCCAATACATTGGCATTTTGCTCATGGAAGCATAGAGCGAGCTGGCCAAAGTTTCTCCTGCTCTTTCATCTTCACTTGAACAAACCTCATTCCCTTTCCTTCCCACCTCACACCACCAGCTAACGAGGCATGGAAAGTTAGCACACATGGGTTAAATGCACAAGTTTCAACAGAAAGGCAAACTAGAATAACGTGCATTCATATACTTAGAATTGAGAAGCGGACGCATTTCATAAATGTTAACAGAAAGTGATAAAAGTCCTGTGCATCTGAAGGCTGCATGTCAGTGAAAGAACTGTGTTTCCGTTACTACTAATACATGGACTAATGGGGTGCATGTTACGTCACTTAATGAGTAAAATGTAAGTTAAAAAAAAAAAAAAAAAGCTAATGCAAAGAAAACAAAGCTTGTAAATTCACCTCTAAGAACATTTCCATCAAAACCATTTATTGCTAGAATTATGACAGCAAGTAGGAAGGAAATGAGGATAAACCCCCCTGGCTAGACGTGTTGTAGCTGTTCTGTCTGGGCAGGAGATGGGGGAAATAACGGCTTGAAACTGATCATTCTCATTCTTTTTCCACCAGACTCTGCCCCATGGTGGCTGGGTGGGACAAATGTCAGTCAACTCATCATTCAAAGAGATGTGCGGGTGTTGATCCGTGCTGTCAAACAGAGAAACTAACGGGCATTTCTTATTTCAATAGATGAGCCACATACGCTGTCCGTTTTAGCAATACAGAGCACTGTGGCTGCCATGTTCATCCACTTAGAGACTTAGAAATAAATGTCAACTAACAAGCAGTTTGCTTTTTAAAACAGTATCACCTACATCTCCAACCATTCTAAAATAAAAACAGAACTTCTGTAACAGGCCAGAGTTGGGGATTTTTGGGTGGCAAAATGAATTTTCGGGCATTAGGCTACTACTTTTCATCCTTCTACCTTGCAAATATTCCCAGAGAATTTTATGTATTTATTCACTCCATTTTGGGACAATTGTATATTCCATGGGTTCCCAAAGGGCCAAACCCAGCCTGCAGAACTTATCTGGCTGACCCACCAGGATTTTCCGTCACGTGGCCTGATTTAGCACGCAGGGGAAAGTTTTTTTCCCCTTTTAACTTGTGACTGGTGGGGAAAAGAAGTACCGGCACCGCAATACTGATAGATGCCCCTGGCAGGGAGGCTAGGCCCAACCAGCGCAGAAGAGGCACTGGGACCCACACGATTGATCCTCACCACTGGAGGAAGGTCAGGTCCCACCAGCGCAGAAGTGCCAGGATCCATGGAAAACCAGCACTAGCAGGGTGGCCAGGCCGTTAACAACAGGACGAGAGAGGAGGGAAAGGAAGGTAAAGGAAGAACGTCAATGAGGGGAGCAGGGAAAGGAGAGATGGGTGAGTGTTGGATGGGAGGGAGGAGAATAGGGTGAGAAGGGTGTAAGGTGAGTGATGGAAGGATGTTGGAAAGAGAAGGGAAAAGAAGGGAGGGGAAAGGAGCGGAGAAGTGTAAGTGCAGGAAGGGGAGGGCATAGAATGAAAGGGAGGAGAGGGCAGTAGGGAGGGAAGAAGAAGGAAGAAGGTTGAGTTGGGCGAGTGAGAAGGAAAAGAAGGGGAGGGAGAGGAAGAGTGAAAGGGAAGGGAGTGCACTCAGTATATACACACACAAACACCTTGGGGGAAGGGGCAGATCCAGGGAAAAGGAAAGTCACTGAGCAGGGTTCTCAGGGGTTCTGGGAAATCTAGAAATATTACTGGCATGTTACCCACCACACCCCAGTATGTCAAATTATCCAAGGACCAGATGTGCCCTCTTAACCCCACACAACCCCCCCTTCCCACTCAGCAAACTCCATGGGGACTGCCAACCCACCCTCAGCCCGTGTGATGATTTGAAATGTCCTATATGGCGCTTCCCTTGAAAAGTTCAGAAACTCCTTGTCTACTTACGGCCGTATAATATACATAGCCGTTAACAATGCAATAAGTATAAAACCTACAGTCAGTCATAAAAAAAATCATCTACATTACAAAATACATAATATACAAATGAAAGCAAATTAAAACTTCACTGAACATTCTTCCCTCCATTTTCATCCTCATAAAATTAGACCAGCACCCTGAAAGCATTATTAAAAAGCTAGGTCTTACATCTTTTCTGAAACACTGGCAAACCTTCTTCCATAGCCCTCAAATACTTAGCAATTGTGTTCCACAGTGCAGCTGCAGGAGCATAACAAGCGAAAGCTCTCTTCCTGGTCTCCATATATTTTATGTCCGTAATGGTGGGGGTGGCGGCATACTGAGAAAAATTTATTGAGCAAATCGTAACTCCCTACATGACATATATCAGGCTATCTTTTCTTTCAAATACCATAAGATGACATTTAAAGAGCTAAAGCCTAAAACTCTACTCTAAAAGTCACTGGGAGCTAATACAAAACATCTGAAACAAGGGTAATATGATCACGTAGTTTTAACCTGTGAGAACTTGGGGACAGCCATATTCTGAACATACTGTAACCTTTTCAAGCTGTTTCTGATATAGGCTCCCATATAACATATTACAATAGTTCAGCCAGCTGGTAATGGTTGCATGAATAATTGTTGCCAAATTATTGTATGAATCATATGGGTGAAGATTTCGTACTAAATGCAAATGTCAGAATGCTGACCTTACCATCATTTTGAGCCTGCATAGAGAGATCTGAACCTACATTCACCCCCCAAACTTTTTACTTTAGATTGACTCCTGCTATATTCACTGATTGACATAAAAAATTCATTGTAGGTCATTTAACCCACAGAACATCTGTTCTCAAAGGATTCAACATAAGCTTATTCTCAAGCAATCATTTCTCTATTTGCACCAGACAATCTGTCAGTTCACTCAATTTATTTTCCTGTTTTCCCCCCAATTCTAAAATGATCTGGACATTATCTGTGTAGAACAGACAGTTAAAACCCAACTTCCTAATCAATCGACTTACAGGCTGGATATAAATATTAAAAAGCAACGGGGAAAGACCCTTGTGGTACCCTACATTTCAGATCCTGCGCGTCAGATACTCTAAACCTGTTTAAAAATGATTCAAACCAATACAGCATTGACACAGAGGACCAGAAGACACTGTAAGAGATTCTCATGGTCCACAGTGTCAAGAACAGCCAACAAATCTAAACAAAACTACTACTGAATCCAAACAATAATCTTAACTTCTCAGAGCATCTGTTAAAATTAGTACGGCAATCTCCGTACTGTGGTATGGACGGAATCCCAATTGACAAGAGTCCAGCAAATTCTTTTCTGCAACCAGCTCACCAAGATGCATTGCCATTGCTTGTTCTATCAATTTGCCTAATTGGAAGCTCTGCTGATGCAGCAGTTACAGTCTGTAATAGAGGAAGTGCTAAATAACTCAGATCAACAGCTACAGGTCAACTGCATAGTGCAGGAGTTACATCTTGCTCCCTCAGCTACAAGACGTCACCATTGCACTCTGCCTATAAACACGGAAAAAAAATCTCCAAGTCTCAGGCTCTTCCTGTATAATTAATTGTTCTGCTCATCTGATCACTGGCTCTGACAAATTACAGGAACATAAGAGAGTGTGTGAAGCTGAGGCAGGACTAGGTCACAGGAAAGAAGGAGGCGGCTACAAGTCATGGGTAACAAAATGAAAGGAACAAGATATGGCTACAGTCCCCATCTCTGACATGGACTGAGGAAAATCTATTTTAAAAACTGTGCAAATCAATCTTCCATCATACATACAAACGTTCATTCATTTGCTTTCCCACTGCCACAAATCAGTACTTCCCATAAATTTTCATCCTATCATCCAGATGCAATTTCACACAGCCAGTCAGTTACAGTCACTCCTACCCCACAGACACCCACACCCTCTGTGCACAGGTCCATCTACTCCTTTAGCAGATACTGCCAAGTAAACGCCATATCTTCTAAAGCAGGGGCTGGCAATTTCGGTCTTCAAGAGCAACCAACCAGTCGGGTTTTCAGGATATCCCTAATGAATATGCATGAGACATATTTGCATACAGCTGCAGCAGTGTGCATGCACATCTATCTCATGCAGAGTTCAAACTACTATTGACTTTTTATTTCTTTTTAATTACCACCTTATATACCAAGCAAAATCCACAGTTATCTTTGGCACCCAAAGAAAGCAGTATTCCTATTTCACTTCACAATTCTCTCTCATCTCACAAGAACACTGGCAACAGGCTTCTTCTAGAATACGACCCAACTTCAGAGAGAGAGAGAGAGAGAGAGAGAAACAGAAACAGCAGTGATCAGTGCAATGTAGATTAACACAAGAGCCCAGGCTAGAAGCAGGTAAGGCTGGCTACAGCTGCCAGCCCAGCAGTGGCAGGGTTTTATTTCGGCTAGATGACATTAATTTTTTTTATATGGGAAAACTCCTGGGTGCCAGGGAATCAGTTATTTGGTTGTGATGCTCGCTGTGGCAGCCCCTTGGCTGCCGGGACCAAGAAGAGAAGAAACGCTGCTGAGGCCCGTGGCGACCTTCTGTAGCCAGACAGGAGAGGTTTCACTGCTGCTGTGGCCTGACCATCAGACCACGGAGAAGAGAAGAGGCTGGCGGAAGATTCAGAATGAAAAGGGAGGGAGGGTAGGGGCGATGAGAAAGCTAAATACAGGGGAGAGCAAAGTAAAATGAACAAAGACAACCAAACAAAAGCATTACAAAAAACAAAAAAAATCAAAGGACCCTTACAACAGTGACTCCTGGAGAAAGAGGAAGGGCAGCACTGAAAGTAGCTGGGAGGTATTTGCGTGCTGAGCCTAGCAGGTCTCTGCAGTACCCGACCTATACTCAGGAGGCAATGTGGGAGAAAAAATGGCAGCCAGAGGGCACACAAAATGGTACTCACGAAAACCGGATGGTAAATCAAGAGTGAGATCGTGCAGCAGAAGCTAAAATAAACAGTGTTCGCAGAGATAACAATCTGGTGTGAGTATCATACGCCCAGAGTATGAGATGTTTTTATCTCAGCCAAGCTGGAAGCTCCTGGGGAAACTGCCAATACATTTGAAAAATTGTAATTCAAAGTAGCATTCTGCAAGGCACAGGTAACATTTGTTTCCCCGGCTCAGCTGAGCTTTTATAATATTGCTCGGCACAGGGAAAGAAGGAGAATCTACTTTAAATTCAAAGTGGCAAATTGTTTCTTCCCAGCCTCTTCTGTTCAATTACTGAAATCCTTCTCTCTGAAATAGCCAGAGTGGTAGAAAATACCCTCAGCCTGGCACAAAGCCAGCACAACAAATTCAGAAAGCAACTTGGAATCTAAAATTAAGATATTAAATTAAGTAGATTTTTTTTTTTTTTTTTTTTTTTTTTTACAAAGAGAGAGCACCATTTCAATTTTGACCCTAAGACAAGAACATAAGAAAAGCCGTCCTGGATCAAAACAAGGTCCATCAAGCTTAACAGCCTCTCTCCTTGGCAGATCCTAAAATAAGGGGACTTTTCTTAAGTCTGGAATGCAGCAAACAGAATCCAGGCTGGTTTCGTGAATTTCAGGGCATGTACGGCCTGCCACCTTAGTGAAGACAGGTTGTGAAAGTTCAGGAGACTGCTGGAGCTCTAGCACAACCTCCCCGGCATGGCAAAAAAAAAAACGTACTTGGAGAGCAAGGACCTCGGGTCATTCATGAAATTCCAGCACAGCTGAATCAAAGCTACCGACGTCCCTGGAGGGCTCCTTCCATCCCAACCCCCACCGATGCTGTGCCACCCTGAAACGCGCCACAAAGATTCAGAAGCTGAGTATTCAGGCATGCATTGCGTTGACTCCAGTGCTACCCATGTGATCTTCTTCTGTATGACATGAATAGCATCAGTAAGTGCTCCAGAACACAATCCTTTCCACACCCTTATCCATCCTTAAGATCACCATGCCATAGGTTCCCTCTCAGAGTCGGTGCACTAGGCATCATCCGCTAAGTCATCTAAACTGTAAAGGGTACTCTCCATGCAAGTAACTATTTCCATATAAAATGTATTTTATGGCTCTATTTCCAATCTGTTCTACTAATTTGATCTGCCTTCTCCCTTAGTTTCTATTACCATTATACCAGTAGTAAGAGGCCATTCTTCTTAAAAACAATTTATGATTAAAAAAAAAAAATCCTCAGCCAGCTGTCTGTAAGAGAAAAACTAAAGAAGATTTTGCAGCCTAATGGAATTAACGGGTCAAATTTCTAACTGCAACCAGTGGGAGGAAGACAGAGCAATACTTCAGACTATTACATAATATATACTTCAAGCAAAACCTTCCCAGCAGAGGCGGCTGTCATGCAGTATGGATTATCTATGGCTCATGGTTTCTTTTTGTATTTAACTCTTTAATTCCAGTTCTGTCTGTAGTAAGCCAGGATTTAAAGCAGAAAAAGAGTGTGCTAGAGTAAAATTATTCTGAGGAAAGCTCTTTATTGCACTTTAGGTCTGGGCTATTCAGACTCTAATTGCATCAGAAGGGAAGCACCCAACCCTTTGGCAAGCTTGGCTTTAAAAGCAAAAGCAAATAAATAAATAAAGATGAGTGAATAGCATAAACCCATGTCTGCCCTATCCTCACATTCCCAACAAGCGTGTTTACAAATATGTTAATCCCAGGCTTTAAAATGCACTAGACCTGTTTTATTGATATGAATGATTTTACAGCTGCTTCCACCATCGATGCAAAGCACATCAAAAGTTCACTGGAGAACTGCACCAGAATATTAAAATAGCTGAAGAAATGGAAGTATGTAAGAGAACTTATCAGCATACGCACAAACCAAATCAAACTGTGGCCAATAAGCAGCGTATCTGCTAGTGCAAATGATCCATACAGCAGACTATAAGCACAGATTTTGCATGCCAGGACTCTACTCTGCTTAATATCTCTAGAGCTAAGAGCTGCAACAGGGTGGACAGGCCTGAGAGCGTAGATAGCATAAGCAACAATCCAAGAAAGATTGTGAAGCACTCAATTTCTTGGCAGTTAAGTTTCCATATCAAACTATGCAGTTTGGGTGCCAAAATCCAAAGAAACAATACCTGATGGGGGGGTGCGTTACTGATATCCACAGAACAGAAAAAAAGACTGTGGGGTGATTTTATCTGATGAATTCAAGGTAGTGAAACAGTACAACTAGGAAGTGGCCACAGCACAAGGGATGTTTGGGTGCACACGGAGAAGTATTAATGGTGGTTAAAAATAAAAAAAAGAAGTGATTACAGTACAGGCCATTGGCGAGACCTCACCTAAAATATTAGGTTCAATTCTAGAGGCCATTCATCCAGAATAATATAGACAAAGTTGAGATGGTCCAGAGACAGCCTGCCAAAATGGTGCAGGGCAGATACCAGAAGCCCTATGAGATGAGACTTGGGGATCTAAATTTGAGATAGAACAGATATAACAAAAGCATTCAAATACCTGAAAGGTATTCATAGTGCACAAGAGCCAAATCTTTTCCAGTGCAAAGTTAAGTTCTAGAAAAGGAATCCTGAAAAGAGGCTCAAGACCATCATCAGGAAATGCTTTTTCACAGAAAGAATGGTGGATGCCTAGAATGCCCTTCTGGAATGAGTGATGGACGCTCAGCACGGTAAGATTTCAAGAAGTCAAGCGATAAACACAGAAGATCCTTAGTTGTAAAAAAGGGGAAAGAGACAGGGAAAAATTAATTAGCAATTGGGGATCTGTCTGGCAGGTTGCAATTAATAACTAGAATTCCTAACAGAAATGCAGGCACTTGCATAGCTGGGTCTGTTTGACAAGCTGCAAAGATATAATTAATTAGCAGCTGGGTCTGTATCACAGACTATAAGTATGGTAAAAATACCTATCCAAATGTAATACAGCTTGAGCTGATCCATGAAAAGGTGTAGAGTTAGATATAAATGCATAATAAAATAAATGAATGTAGGCCCTCATACAACCAGACCACACTCCTCATGTTGACCAAGTCAGTACGGCCGGTTGGTGGTTGTGGCACCCATTTGGAAAGATCACAGGAATTTGGGAAGCCAGATGTTTGGGTAACCTGCCGTGATTGGTGGTCATGGCTTTGGATTATTGCGAGATCTTGCAGTTGGAGTTGGGTAGAAAGGCTCCTGGGTGTAAAATAAAAATATCTTGCATGCTTAGATACTCAGGAGAGCAGAGTACAATACAGGAAGTTAACAAAAACTGTCTTGGATAAGAAGTAACATTCTACAGGGGTCACACTCTATAGTTGGCAACTTAACATATTAACATATGGGCCAATACAGTACAGTGCGATCTGATGGAGCACACTGTTAACCCGCCATCGGACGCGCGTTTTCCCTTACCCCTTATTCAGTAAGGGGCCGAAAACGAGTGTCCAACCCGCTGAACCTAATAGCGCCATCAACATGCAAATGCATGTTGATGGCCCTATTATGTATTCCCGCGCGATTCACAAAGCAAAATGAGCAGCCAAGCCGCACATTTTGCTTTCAGAAATTAGCGCCTACCCAAAGGTAGGTGCTAATTTCTTCAGGCACCGGGAAAGTGCACAGAAAAGCAGTAAAAACTGCTTTTCTGTGCACCCTCCGACTTAATATCATGGCGATATTAAGTCGGAGGTCCTGAAGGGTAAAAAAAATGAAAGAAAAAAAAATGTGAAGTTGGCCCGCGGCTGTCGGGTCGAAAACCGGACACTCAATTTTGCCGGCAAAATTGAGCGTCGGCTGTCAAACCCGCTGACAGCCGCCGCTCTGGGCCAAAAGGAGGCGCTAGGGATGCGCTAGTGTCCCTAGTGCCTCCTTTTGCCTGTTTCTACTGCCAGGCCTCATTTAAATACAGAATCGCGCACACAGGCAAATGGCCTGTGCGCGCGCCGGGAGAGCGGGCGTTCGCCAGCTCTCCCGCAGACTTTACTGAATCGGTACGATAGTAAATGATGGCAGATAAAGATCAAAATTGGCCCCACCAGTTTGTTCAGCAAGGTGTTTAAGATACTAACTTGGAGCCTGTGTGTGTGAGACAGGGGAAGGGGGGGTGAGGGTGAGGTGAGAAAGAGGAGCAGTGTTTGTGTCTGTGAGAGAAGGGATTGATACCAGGTATGTGTACGTATGCCAGACTAGGTGGGAAGCGAGAGAGGAGATGCAATTCAGATCCTCAAACCCTTGATCGCCCAGATCTTGAACCTCTCTCCCTTTCTTCCTTCCTTTCTACCTCTCTCTTCTCACCCGATCCCGGAAACTACCCACCAACCCTTCCGATTCCTTCCTCTGTTTCCTCAATCCCAGAATCTCCCTCACTCCCATACTCCTGATCTCACCTCCAAATCATCCCTATCTTCTGTATCCCTGGTCCTCGCTCCCTCTCCTCTCCAATCCTCTTTGCATCTCACACTCCTCCCCCACCCCAGCCCTCCAATCTTCTCCTTGCTCCATCCATGGCCCTCTCAGCCCCTCCTTCTCCTCTCCCTGTCCCTGAGATCTCCTCGTACTGATACTTAAGATCCTTTTTCGCATCCGATAAAAAGAAAATAAACTATACAGACACAAACAAAGATAGAAACTATTTTTATAATGTAAAATAAAAAATGGAAATTTTGTCAATGTGCTTTAGAATTTTCAAATTTCTATCACAAAATTTGCTCCTGAGTTTTGGACCTTCTACTCCCTGTTGTCCAACCTTAACCGGGGAAGGGGTGCACAACAGCACCAAGAGTTCCCAGGCGTTGCAAAATCCTAAATCTCTGACTGAGATACAATACTAAGAAAATAAATCTTTGAACCCCAAGTATACTAATGAGGCTTCCAAGTTCTTACCATTATATCGTTTGAAACCAATCTTTTCTTATATAATAAAAAGTGTACAAATTAAACAATTCCATTTTTCTTGAGACACAATGTACAAAGTAGGAACAATAAGATTAATTCAAAATCTGTGTATATAAATAGATAGTAAGTGAAACCCTACTTTCCTTAGCACAATTAATTGGCCAATTTGAATCAAGTGCTTAAATAATTGGGTAACAAGTAAAACCACACTGCAGAGTAAATCTTCAGGACTGAGGTTAGCATCCTGTCCTAAATAAAGGTCCAGACGGTTTTCAGTTTGGTCGTCACCATAAAAATTAGGGGGAATTCATCATGCCACAATCAAAGATATTTCATAGGATCTACAAAAAAGATTAGTTGATGCTCATCTGTTTGGACAGGATTTCGAGATAATTTCCAAACACTTGGGGTTCCATCTATTCATTCACTGTCAGGCAGAGTCTACAAATGGAAAAAGTTGAAGACTACAGTGACTCTATCCTGCAGCGGTCATCCTGCCAAGATCACCCAGGGAGCAAACCAGACAATCATCCACAAAGTCACAGACCAACATCTAAAGTTCTACACATCTCTCTTACTATGGCTGCTGAGGTTTGGTTCACTTGTCAACCATCAGGAAAAAAACTGAACAGGAATGGTATACATGGGAGGATAACTAGGAAGAAACCACTGCTCTCTAAGAAGAACACTGCTGCCTGCTTGAAGTTTGCCAAAAGGAGCATCTGAATGACCCACATGACTTTGGAATAATGCTGTCTAGACAGATGAGTCAAAAATTGAACTTTTTGGACACAATGACAAATGTTTTGTTTGGCAAAAACTAAACACTGCTTTTCAAAGGAAGGATGATTGTCAGGCACAGTAATGGAGGTGTCGTGGCTGCTTTGCTGCACTAGGACCTGAACAACTAGCCATCCTTGATGGCACCATGTTTTCTGCTTTATATCAGAGACTCCACAGGAAAATGTCAGGCCATCTGTAAGCTGAAGCTGAGCTGAAAGTGGGTCATGCAGCAAGACAATGACCTTCAAATTTCTAGTAACCAACTACAGAATGGCTGAAGAAGAAGAGGTTTCCTGTTTTGGATTGGCCAAGTCAAAGTCCCAGCCCAAACCCTATTGAAATGCATCAAGACCAGAAGCAAGCTGCCCGACATGCTTAGGGAAGACTTATAGCCTTTTTCCAGAAAGCTCTGGAAGATTATTCTACTCCATGCACACTGCGGTCATATGACCTACTTGTGTGACCACTGATTAGCTCATATTCAGCAAAAGAGGGAAAAGAGCAGCTGTGACAGCAGAATGAGTTATATCCCACCACCCTGCCAGAAAGGTTACTGACCACCACCAGAACCCTGCAAGTGTCCTTGATATTTCTTGTCTGCACTTTGTAATACTTTGTTTTTATCACATGGGGGCAATTTTCAAACTGTCTGCACTGGAACAAAGTCTGAAAACACTTTACCTACAGACATTGCAGTTGCTTTCTCTACAGGAAAGAAGCAAGTTTTCTTACCGTAAACAGTGTTTTCTGTAGAAAGCATGATGAATTAGCCATGCTATTTGGGTGATGTCACCGATAGCGCTCCTGTGAAAATTTTCTTCTGTAAGTTAAGTCTTTGAACTACCGCACCTGCGCAGCACTTTCAGTGCGAAGCATGATACCAGTCTCTTCAGCACGGGCCGATTCAGTAAAGTCCGCGGGAGAGCAGGCGCACAGGCCACTCTCCTGTGCGCGCAATTCAGTATGCTAATTACGCCCGGCAGTAAAACCAGGTAAAAGGAGGCGCTAGGGACACTAGCGCGTCCCTAGCGCCTCCTTTTGGACTGGAGCAGCAGCTGTCAGCGGGTTTGACAGCCGACGCTCAATTTTGCCGGCATCGGTTCTCGAGCCCACTGTCAGCCAGGGGCTCGGAAACCGGACGCCTGCAAAATTGAGCATCCGGTTTTCAACCGGACAGCCACGGGCCGACTTCAAATTTTTATTTTTTTTTTTTTTTTGCTTTTGGAAAGTTTTGGGACCTCCGACGTAATATCGCCATGATATTAAGTCAGAGGGTGCACAGAAAAGAAGTTTTTACTGCTTTTCTGTGCACTTTCCCGGTGCCCGAAGAAATTAGCGCCTACCTTTGGGCAGGCGTTAATTTCTGAAAGCAAAATGTGCGGCTTGGCTGCCATCAACATGCATTTGCATGTTGCGGGCACTATTAGGTTCGGGGGATTGGACGCGCGTTTTTGGCCCCTTACTGAATAAGGGGTAAGGGAAAACGCGCGTCCAATGGCGGATTAACAGTGCGCTCCGTCGGAGCACACTGTACTGTATCAGCCCGTAACTACAGTGAGAAAAGCTAGAATGTAGCATTATGATAGAAAGAGCAGAGATTTGTCCAGGGGGGAGGGAGGGCTACATCATAGGCTAATTCATCCTATGTACAGAAATCATCGCTTACAGTAAGCAAACTTGCTTCTTTTCCATCAATAAGCTTGCTGAATTAGCCATGCTATTTGGGAGTCCCAAGGAGTCCCAACAACACAACAAAAGAATGCTTCCATAAATTACTTATTCTAAAAAATCTGAAACCCTTCCTTCACCTGCAGGACTTCCGAACAGTTCTCCAAGCCATTTTATTCTCAAAAATAGATTACTGCAACTCCCTTCTAATCGGCCTCCCAGCTATCACCACCAAACCACTTCAAATGCTTCAGAATTCTGCAGCAAGAATCTTAACCAATACCAGCAGAGGAGATCACATCACCCCCGTCCTTATGTATTTACATTGGCTCCCTATTAAATTCAGAATTCAGTATAAAGTGCTAACCATGATCCACAAAACTATTCACTCTCTAACTTCGCTCGAACTATCCTGCCCTCTTCAACATCACTCAGCCTCCAGACCAATTAGAACAACATACCTAGGTACCCTTCAGGTTCCAGCCGCTAAGTCAGCTCTCAAGAAACGAGCTTTCTCAATTGCTAGACCCATACAATGGAACAATCTTCCCTCGGAACTCCGCACAGAACCCTGCCTGCGGACGTTCAAAAAAAAACTGAAGACCTGGCTCTTCTCAAGAGCATTTACTTAAAGTTCCTTACCTGAACCTACTTTATAGAACTTAGGTTCAGACGTGTTTAACTGCTCGAAGTTCCCCTTACTCCTTATCATATATTCCTTGTTTTGATTCTCATGTTTTCCTATTCGCTATTCCCCATAATCCCCTCTCGTTATAAATGTTCTATTCTAATTCTATCCTTGTTCAACTTGTGTTAAATTATGTTCATATTGTTCGCTGTAATTTCCAACTGTTAGTTCACTGTAAACCGAAGCGATATGTACTTGTACATGATCTTCGGTATAAAAAAGTCTTTAGATAAATAAATAAATAAGGGAAAATAATGTTCATATGAGGTAGAGTGGCCATCCCCAAAGTTCTTTTTATAGTAGTAGAACTGTTTTTCTTTTTTCTACTCTCCTGTGGACATGTTTTTCTGGCTAAGCACACTTGATAACACTGCTTTTCCCAGACTGCTGTCTGAAGCTGTTAGCTGGTCAAGGCAGTAACATGCGGTAAAGGTGTGACTTGATGACCAAGTAGCTGCTTTGCAGATGTACTCTATGGGAACATTTTGTAGATGTGCCTCGGAGGACACCGTGGTTCATACCTGATGAGCAGTGACTGAACTGGAATAAGGGCACATGTGCTGAGGAATGACAGAATTGAATGCAATTTGAGAGCCAGTTGGAGATTGCTACTCCCAGTGAGTTAGGGTTGAATGAGATTAATTACTATGAGACTTACTGATGAGGCTGAGTCCTTTGTTTATAGTAAGTTAAAGCTCCTTTACAGTCCAAGGTATGGAGAAGAGATTCTCTTCTGTTACTGTGTAATTTGGAAAAGAAGATGGGAAGTGAAATGTCCTGATTAATGTGAAAAGCTGAAACCACTAACTAGAAATTTAGGATGAGTTCTGAGTACTATCTTGTTATGATATAATTGCAATAGGGAGAGAAATGAAGAGATGCCTGTAGCTCACTCACTCTTCGGACCGAGGTGATTGCTATCAGAAAAACTACTTCCAAGTGAGATATTTCAAATGTACAGAATGTAGTGGTTCGAAGGAGGGCTTCATTAGAGCTGATAAGACCACATTTAAATCCCAGGGCACTAGAGGTTTGTGGATTGGAGGATGAAGGTTAAAGAGTCCTCTCAAGAAACGCAAAACTAAACAGTAAGAAGCTACTGAAGAGTCTTTGACCCTCTCATAAGCAATAGCACTTAGCAATGTTGCTAACCCCGACTTAGAAATATGTAGTAATTAAGTGATGATTTCTCTGGGTGCAGAAGAGAAAGGACTGATGTCTTGACTCTGACACCACTCGGCATACCTTTTCCATTCAAAGGAATAGCTACGTCTGGTTGATGGTTTCCACGCAGCTATGATAACCCTTTGAATATCTGCTGAAAGAGTTAAGCCTTGTAAAATCTCGCATTCAACATCCAAGCCGTCAGGTGGAGGGAGGAATGTAGAGGATGAAGAAGGGAGCCCTCCTCCTCTGTCAAGAGATCTAGGTATTGACCGAGATCTAACAGATTACTCTCAGAGTACTGTGCCAGATATGCAAACCAGGGTTGCTCGGCCATGTGGGTGCTATGAGTGTCATGCAAGCCTTGTCCCGTATCATTTTCTGAACTGTTCTTGAGATGAGAGGAATCTGAGGAAATGCATAAAGGAAGCCTCTCAACCACAACATTAAGAAGGCGTCTGTGTCCTTCTGAGACGGCTAGGGCATACTGAGCAAAACTGAGGAACTTTCTGGTTTCGTTCTGTAGTGAAAAGATCTATCCAAAGTTGACCCCACTGTAGAAAGATTCGGTCTGCTACTGTTGGGTTGAGCGACCATTCATGGGGATAAAACACTCTGCTGAGACGGTCGGCTAATGTATTTGCTATCCCTGGTACGTATGTGGCCTTCAAGGTTATTGAGTTGTTGAGGGCCCACTTCTAGATCCATACTGCTTCCCTGCAGAGAATCCAGGATCCTGAACTGCCCTGTTTGTTCACGTACAGCATGTCAACTTGATTGCTCGTATGAATCATGAGGGCATGACCTCATAATAGATGTGTAAAGGACATTAAAGGCATATCTCATTGCTCTGAGTTCCAGGAGATTTATTTGGTAAGCTAGTTCGTCTTTTGACTACTAACCCAAAGTCTTATAATAGAGCAGATGCGCTCCTCAACCCTGAGTGGAAGCGCCTGTGCTGAGGACTAGGGTGAGGGCCAGATCTCAAAGAGGTGATCCAATGGTTAGGACTTCCAGATTTAACCACCAACGAATGTCTTTCTTCATGGAGTCTGATATGGTTACTTTGCACACTGGTTGGAGACAATGGGTCCACTGCAATCCGGGAAACTACAGACTGGTTAGCCTGACTTCAGTGCCAGGAAAAATAGTGGAAAGTGTTCTAAACATCAAAATCACAGAACATATAGAAAGACATGGTTTAATGGAACAAAGTCAGCATGGCTTTACCCAAGGAAAGTCTTGCCTCACAAATCTACTTCACTTTTTTGAAGGAGTTAATAAACATGTGGATAAAGATGAACCGGTAGATGTAGATGTAGTATACTTGGATTTTCAGAAGGCATTTGACAAAGTTCCTCATGAGAGGCTTCTAGGAAAAGTAAAACGTCATGGGATAGGTGGCGATGTCCTTTCGTGGATTGCAAACTGGCTAAAAGACAGGAAACAGAGAGTAGGATTAAATGGACAATTTTCTCAGTGGAAGGGAGTGGACAGTGGAGTGCCTCAGGGATCTGTATTGGGACCCTTACTTTTCAATATATTTATAAATGATCTGGAAAGAAATACGACGAGTGAGATCAAATTTGCAGATGACACAAAATTGTTCGGCATAGTTAAATCACAAGCAGATTGTGATAAATTGCAGGAAGACCTTGTGAGACTGGAAAATTGGGCATCCAAATGGCAGATG
This sequence comes from Rhinatrema bivittatum, assembly GCF_901001135.1. Lineage (NCBI taxonomy): Eukaryota > Metazoa > Chordata > Amphibia > Gymnophiona > Rhinatrematidae > Rhinatrema > Rhinatrema bivittatum. The sequence continues at coordinate 117,681,176 of NC_042621.1, forward strand.
AAATTTAATGTGGATAAGTGCAAGGTGATGCATATAGGGAAAAATAACCCATGCTATAATTACACGATGTTGGGTTCCATATTAGGTGCTACAACCTAAGAAAGAGATAACATAAGAACATAAGAAAATGCCATACTGGGTCAGACCAAGAGTCCATCCAGCCCAGCATCCTGCTTCCAACAGTGGCCAATCCAGGCCACAAGAACCTGGCAAGTACCCAAAAACGAAGTCTAAGATCTAGGCGTCATAGTGGATAACATAGAAATTGTCGGTTCAGTGTGCAGAGGCAGTCAAAAAAGCAAACAGAATGTTGGGAATTATTAGAAAGGGAATGGAGAATAAAACGGAAAATATCATAATGCCTCTGTATCGCTCCATGATGAGACCGCACCTTGAATACTGTGTACAATTCTGGTCGCTGCATCTCAAAAAAGATATAATTGCAATGGAGAACGTACAGAGAAGGGCTACCAAAATGATATGGGGAATGAACAGCTCCCCTATGAGGAAAGACTAAAGAGGTTAAGACTTTTCAGTAGGGATGTGAATCGTTTTTTGACGATTTAAAATATCGTCCGATATATTTTAAATCGTCAAAACTCGTTAGAGGCGATATACACTAGGAATTCCCCCGATTTATCGTCAAAAATCGTAAATCGGGGGAAGGGGGAGGCGGGAAAACCGGCACACTAAAACAACCCTAAAACCCACCCCGACCCTTTAAAATAAATCCCCCACCCTCCCGAACCCCCCCCCCCCCCAAATGTCTTAAATTACCTGGGGTCCAGTGGGGGGGTCCCGCTGTGATCTTCCACTCTCGGGCCACGGGTGCGTTAATAGAAATGGCGCCGGCGCTACCTTTGCCCTGTCATATGACAGGATACCCAATCCTGGCAATTTATTCTAATATCACAAACCAACTAACGACTAACACATATATTGTGACATCAATATAATTTCAATAATCTTTATTAGTGAAAATATAAAACACACTCACAAATTACCCATAATACCCCGCACAATAGATATTGTATTTCAATAAAACATCATACCATATTCAAACATCACCCATACAACTCATAAAAACCATTTCTCAATTTCTAAACAGTCAAATTAAACATTAAATACAAATCTTTTCATTACACAACATCAAATGTAGATACAATACACTTTTTTAAGCAGAAAGAGTTATATTGCACATTAATCCTTGCGTTACAAGAACGTCAATCCTCTTGATCTTTTTGTTCTCTCTCTACATGTTTCGCCTTCCTTCAGGCTTCTTCAGGAGAGCTTTCAAACAATCTCCCACTGCTCATGTATCCAACATCTATTTAAAGGGTTCTTCTAAAACATTTGCACAAAAAGTATCATCAAAATTCAATTTAAACATATTCTATATCAAAATGATCAGTTAAATAACTTTTTCAAAAGCTCTCATACCTGCACGTCCCACAGAACTTGCCCAGACGTACAGATCAGCACATCCCCGATTTTTATCAAAGCGTGTCAATTTTTCAAAAGCATTGAAAACACAACCCTTCGAATATTTCTGAACTGAAAATAGAACGAATCAGAACAATTTCAAATCAAAAAACTTCCCCCAGGAGTATACCAATATGCCAGACAATCAAAAAATCCTCACCTTCCTTATCTTGGGCAAAAAAACGCCGTCACCTCATCTCAGAAAAAACGCCGCCATCGAGTGAATCAACGGAAGTGGTCTAGCCCTTTCTCTTACAACCTTTTAAACCGGGCTACACCAATCAGGACTCAGCCTACAACTAACTCCACCCCCATCCAAAAAACCTTCACCACCCCCAAGCCAGCCAGTTTTAACCAATCACCAAAGAACAATCAATAAAGCTTTGTAGCCCAAGTGAAACCTAAAAACATGTAACCCAATCAATCCTATCATTTAATCCTTTTGGCCATAGAGTCTGTAGATTAAAAATCCATCGTTGTTCTTTCTGCAACAATATTTTGTTTATATTACCACCCCGTCTAACAGAGACTTTCTGAAGCACAAAAAAACGAAGTTCATCTACCTTATGGTTAAACTCTCGCCAATGTTTCACTAGGGGAGCTGTCTCCACCACATTTCTAATTCTGCTACAATGCTCTAGGATTCGAAGTCTCACCATCCGCGATGTTTTTCCTACATATAACAGCCCACATGGGCATTGCACAACATATACAACCGAACTTGTTTGACATGTAGTGGAATTCTTTAAAAAGAATTTTTTCCCAGAAACAGGGTGTAAAAAATCTTCCATTGATAAACAAAGTTTACATACACTACATTTAGTGCAAGGATAATGCCCACCAACCTTATCTAGTTGTTGCTCACCACCTCCCAAATCTGAGTGAACTAAAATATCTCTCAAATTCCTAGATCTCCTAAAAGAGAACATAGGGGGATCCTGCATACCCACAAAACTACTCACAAGGTGCCAATGATTCTTAACAACCTCAATGAGGTCCCCAACTCGATTGGAATAAGGTAGAACACATACTAAAGCTGGTGCATTCTGTTTTGGCTTTGGTTGTAATAGTAGATCTCTATTGATATATCGAGCTCTTTTGTAAGCCTTTCTCACTATATGTGTAGGATAACCCCTCGCACTAAATCTTTCTTGCAAGTCTTGTGCATGAATCTTAAAAGATGGCATATCAGAACAGATCCTTCTTATCCTAAAAAATTGCCCTACCGGGATATTTTCTCTAACATGCTTGGGATGAAAACTGTTAAAATGTAACAATCCATTCCTATCAATTGATTTTCGGTATAACTCGGTGACAAACTTACCCCCCTTCTTCCCCACTTTCATATCCAAAAATGAAACCCATTGAGTCTGGACATCACAGGTAAACCTAAGATTTGGATCTTGTCCATTCAGATAATGAAAAAATTCTTGAAATTCACATTGTGTACCAGACCAGATAACCAGGACGTCGTCAATATAACGGCACCATAACCTCACATGCCTGTACCATACTGAAGGATAAATAAACTTTTCCTCAAATGCTGATACATACAAGCATGCAAGGTCAGGTGCCATTGTTCTGATTCGTTCTATTTTCAGTTCAGAAATATTCGAAGGGTTGTGTTTTCAATGCTTTTGAAAAATTGACACGCTTTGATAAAAATCGGGGATGTGCTGATCTGTACGTCTGGGCAAGTTCTGTGGGACGTGCAGGTATGAGAGCTTTTGAAAAAGTTATTTAACTGATCATTTTGATATAGAATATGTTTAAATTGAATTTTGATGATATTTTTTGTGCAAATGTTTTAGAAGAACCCTTTAAATAGATGTTGGATACATGAGCAGTGGGAGATTGTTTGAAAGCTCTCCTGAAGAAGCCTGAAGGAAGGCGAAACATGTAGAGAGAGAACAAAAAGATCAAGAGGATTGACGTTCTTGTAACGCAAGGATTAATGTGCAATATAACTCTTTCTGCTTAAAAAAGTGTATTGTATCTACATTTGATGTTGTGTAATGAAAAGATTTGTATTTAATGTTTAATTTGACTGTTTAGAAATTGAGAAATGGTTTTTATGAGAGGTTGAATGTGTAATGTATGTGTGATAGGTGTTGTATGGGTGATGTTTGAATATGGTATGATGTTTTATTGAAATACAATATCTATTGTGTGGGGTATTATGGGTAATTTGTGAGTGTGTTTTATATTTTCACTAATAAAGATTATTGAAATTATATTGATGTCACAATATATGTGTTAGTCTGTCATATGACAGGGCAAAGGATCCTGTCCCCCGACGTCACGAGCGCAGGAGATCGCTCCCGGACCCCCGCTGGAACCCCAGGGACTTTTGGCCAGCTTGGGGGGGCCTCCTGACCCCCACAAGACTTGCCAAAAGTCCAGCGGGGGTCCGGAAGCGACCTCCTGCACTCGAATCGTATTTGCCGTATTGCAAAATGGCGCCGGCCATACGG